>NC_090926.1:550303385-550928385 GCF_040938575.1 Ambystoma mexicanum
CTGGCATCGGGTAAATACGACGGCTCTCCACAGAAGTTCAAAGAATTCATGGAGGCATGTATAATACATTTTACTTTCAGACCCCAGACATATGCCTCTGATAATGCCCGCATAGGGTTTCTCATTTCCAACCTTACTGGAAATGCACTGGCATGGGCTACCCCATTAGTAACCAGTGCTAGCCCACTGCTGCAAGACTATAGTGGTTTTAGGGCACAATTCAAAGAAGCCTTTGAGAGACAAGAAACAGCCTTGATAGCCAGTGAGCAGTTGCTTGACATCCGTCAGGGTAACTCAGATTTGCTATCCTACATTTCCCGTTTTAAGAGGGTCGCCGCTGATACCGGGTGGCAAGAGGCGGCTCAATACACCATTTTCCGTCGTGGCCTCAGAGAAGAACTGAAAGATGAATTGGCACGCATGCCCAGACCTGCAACCTTGTCGGAATTGTGGTCTACCGTTCTCCAATTGGATTTCCGCCTTTCCGAGAGACGTTCAGAAAAACGAAGAGGCCGATTCACGCCTATTCTCTCCGAGCCTTGTCTACCCACTGCCTCCTCCACCCATCAAACCAAGGATGAACCCATGCAGATAGGTACTACCCGGGGGCCCCTTTCGTCTGATTAACGAAGGAGAAGAAAGGACAATAATTTGTGTCTGTATTGTGGTTCTAACCAGCACCTGTTACGTGACTGTCCAGAAGTACCTCCACGACGGTCGGGAAACGCCCCACCTCGGAACTAGTGGGGACAAGTTAACGAGGGGAATTTCCTGGTCCCTACGTCTCAATGTCGATAACATTCATCTCATCCACAGAGGACACCCGTCTCATGGTTCTGGCAGTTCAACTCACCCTTCATCAAAGAACTTATGATGTCCTAGCTTTACTGGACTGCGGAGCAGCAGGATGTTTCATGGACATCATGTGGGCTAACCAATCTGGCATAGAACGACTAGAGAAAGATGAAGACCAGAAGGTGGAAGGAGTTGACGGCAAGCCCTTAAGTTCTGGTCTGATTACCCACACCACTCCGCCCATGACTATGAAGTTGCTTCAGCATACAGAGACTACCCAGTTTGACCTAATAAGAGCTGCCCATTTCCCGGTCATACTAGGGGTATCATGGCTACGCAAACACAATCCTACCATAAACTGGAAAACCAATCAGATGTCTTTTTCTTCTGATTATTGTTTGAGGAAATGTCTCCCGGAGACCAACTATGCCACTGTCCAAGCCATCTCTGAATTCTGTCCAACAACTGATACCTTGGGAATTCATACCATTCCCATCGACCTGGCTCAGTATAGTGAAGTTTTCCAAGACCAAGAAGTCCAAGAATTACCTCCACATAGACCTGAGGACCGCGCCATTGATCTGCTCCCAGAGGCCCTAGTTCCGTTTGGGCGAATGTTCTCCCTTTCTCTGAAGGAAAAAGAAAGAAGTCCTCAAGAAATACCTTGACTCCAATCTCCAAAACGGTCTCATTCAACCTTCACGTTCTCCTGCTGGGGCATCCTTGTTTTTTGTGCCCAAAAAAGATTCTGTAGAACTAAGACCCTGCATCGACTACCGAGGTCTGAACAGCATCACCATTAGAGATTGGTACCCGATGCCATTGATTAAGGATATATTAGAAGCCGTACAAGGGGCCACTGTATTCTCCAAGATCGACCTTCGAAGAGCCTACCATTTGCTACGCATTCGATCCGGCGATGAATGGAAGACTGCCTTTAGGACCCCCTTCGGCCACTTTGAGTATAGGGTGATGCCGTTCGGTCTGGTAAACGCTCCATCGGTTTTCCAGCGATTTATGGACCGCACCTTTTCTGACTTGTTGTATAACTGTACCATCATCTACTTGGACGACATTCTAGTGTTTTCTAAATCCCCGGAATTACATGCACAACATCTTCATCAAGTTGTCCAAAGAATTAAGGATGCCCATCTAAAGGCTAATCCAGACAAGTGTGTTTTCCAGGTAGCTAAGGTTCCTTATCTTGGGTTTATCTTGTCTGCCGAGGGAATTCAGATGGACCCTCGGAAGGTAGAAGCCATCTTACAGTGGCCAAGTCCGACTTCAGTAAAGGAAATCCAAAGATTCCTCGGGCTAGCGAATTTTTATCGCAAATTCATTTCTGATTTCTCCAACAAGGTATTGCCCATTACCTGTTTGTTGAAGAAATCTACTTCTCCCTTTCTTTGGTCCAATGAAGCAGAGGACGCCTTTGACCAACTTAAAACTGCCTTTTGTTCGGCCCCAGTTCTACGTCAACCAGATCAAGACCTCCCATTTATAGTAGAAACTGACGCTTCGTCTGCAGCTTTGGGAGCAGCATTGCTACAAGAACATGTTGGCGTTAAATTTCCGGTAGCCTATGTGTCAAAGACTCTAACCCCTAGCCAACGGAACTATTCCGTGATAGAGGAGCTGCTCGCGGTGAAGGTGGCATGTGAAGAGTGGCGACATCTCTTACAAGGGGCTGCTTTCCCCTTTGAACTGCGCACGGACCATAAAAATCTAAAGGTCATACAAAATATGGAGTGTATAAATTTACGACAAGCCCGATGGGCCCATTTCTTTTCCCAATATGACTTTGTACTCACTTACTTACCTGGAACCCAAAATGTGCGTGCTGATGCATTATCCAGAAGACCCTCTCCCGAATGTCTGCCCGATCAACATCTAAACCTCATGTTGCCTCAGAAAAGGGTGATATGTACTGTGAATGCCTTTCTAGAAGGGGTACGCAAGGCCACTGCCAACCTGGACAAACCCCCTTTGGTAAGGGCTTCAGAGGATCTCTTCCTCCTGGATGGCGTATATCTTTGCAAAGGACGTCTATTTCTTCCAGACTCCACCTCCCGTCTACAGGTTTTAAAATGGTGTCACGATGACCAAGTAGCTGGACATCGAGGTATTAAGAACACTCTGGATTTACTCAGACGTCATTTTTGGTGGTCAGGAATGGGAAAGACAGTAGATGAGTATGTTTCGACCTGTCCCATCTGCTCCAGATCTAAGTATAGCACTCAGAAACCGGTTGGATATCTACAACTAGAAGAGCCACCTAGGAGACCATGGAGAATAATTTCCACCGATTTCGTAGTTGACTTACTTCCTTCGGATGGTTGCTCCTGCATAATGGTAACCGTGGACTGTTTTTCCAAGATGGTACATTTTACCCCCTTGGCAGGACTACCAACAGCAGCCGAAATGGCTTCTATTTTTTCCAAGGAAATATTCCGGTTACATGGATTTCCAGACAAGATTATATCTGACAGAGGTACTCAGTATACCTCTCGCTTTTGGAAAGAGCTCTGTAAGAGGCTTGGTATTGAAAGGGCTATGTCCTCAGGGTTCCATCCGCAAACTAATGGTCAGACAGAACGGATAAACGCTCTGTTAGAGCAGTATCTTCGTTGTTTTACTAATTCTCAACAAGATGATTGGGTGGCCCTGTTACCTACAGCCGAGTTTGCTTACAACAACTCCACTCATAGTGCCACCAAACTAAGTCCTTTTTTTTGTACCTATGGCTTTCGTCCCCGTTTCTTGCCAATCAGAACCTTTCCTCCCCGGGATATACCTTCCATTGACGCTTTGCTTGCCAGTATTTCTTAGGCACATAAGACTGCTTATACTAGTCTGCAAGCCAGCAAGATCCGCTATAGCTCTTCCAGCAATCCACAGCGTCTTCCTTCTCCCCAATGGCAAAAAGGGACCCAAGTCTGGTTATCTACAAAGTACCTTCCGCGCTGGTTGCATTCTTCCAAACTAACACCGCGCTATCTGGGTCCTTATACCATCTTGGAAAGGATAAACCCAGTGGCCTATCGACTTCTGTTGCCCAACTACATGAAGCGTATTCATCCGGTCTTTCATTCCTCTCTTTTGAAAGAATATCGGGAAGACCCCTACAAGCGAAGAATACCGAAAGGTCAGAAACCCAAAGACTTACCACCTGACGAATATGAAGTAGCAGCCATCCGGGACTCCAGATATAAGGGAGGCAGACTGGAATATCTCATTCATTGGAAAGGCTACCCGCATTCGGATGATTCTTGGGAACCTGTTTCCCATATCCATTCACCTCGTCTGGTGCGGATATTCCACAGACTTCACCCCGGCAAGCCAGGGGGGGTGCCCCATGGAAGGGGGCATACTGTCATGCCGTTTGCAAGGAGATTCCCTTGGAGTCTGAGAAGCCAATGGCAACTCCGCCGCCATTGATTGTTCCACTTTTTTCCCCATTTCCTGTTGCTACGCTCTAGTCTTTTTCCGGCCTCTTCCTGGTTTCGCTCTTAACCACGCCTCTTTGTTTTGCCCGGCGCGTTGCAACTGAAGCTTTTTCGCCCAGTTTCGCTAGCGCTCACTCTCCAGTTCCTTGCCCGCTGCTTGACCGGGTTTTTGCCGGTTATAGTCCCTTTCTACCTTCTTTCTTGGCTTTGCTCCTTCTGGTGCCCTTTCCCCCCTTGGTCCTTCGCTATTTCCTTTGTCTATCTGCTCTTTGCCTCCTCTCCCGTTTTCCCTCTCTCCTCGTCCTGCTTTCTTTTCCCGGTGCCTCGGTCCTCCTCTCTTTGTGCTTACCTTCTTCCGTGCTTACCTGTTTTCCTTTCCCTTTCTTTACGGGTCTATTATTCTTCCTACGTTCTGACCTCTTACTTTCTCTCTCCTTTTCGGTCTCTGCTTCCATTCTTCCCCTCCCCGGTCTACCGCCGCTCTTCCGGCATTCTTCTCTTACCATTTCCCCTTCCAGCTAGGCATTCACGTGATCCTCTGCGGTCTCTGCGATTCTCTTCAACCCGGAACATCCTCTCCTTCGGATACCTAGAGAAACAACTTGTCTGGTTAACCTTGCTCCACATCAAGATCGAAATACAAGAGGTTTTTTTTAGCATACGCTTTTTTCCTCTTCTACGGCTTCTGCGGAAAGGGTGTCCCTTGTTTCCCTGGTTTACTAGGGGGAACAGGGTGGCTTCTAACCGCGGAGGAGTGGGTTCTGCATAAAGACAATTCTGGTTCCGACGAATTGAGTGATCAGCCTGGCATTCATGATAGAAAGCCCCATACGTTGAAAACAAGGCATCTGTCCCCATTGCAGGTGTAAGTGGTGTTGTGGAAAGCTCAGCTCGATCCCATTACTAAGTCTAGAAATGAAAAGAGCGGGGAGATAGAAAGGGAGGTAGGCCTGCAGGTTCTGCAGATCAAGAGGGGTGGTGCAAACAACCTTCCAGCAATTGGTATTTACCATTGGTGACAGCATAAAGATGAACCGGAGAGGAGGTACACAAGGGGAGACAGGCGCAAGCAAGGATTGATAGAGGTTGCTGATATGATATAAAGATAACACACAATGGACAAAAGAAACTACGTACGGGTTGCCTCAGTAATAATATTTGGCACTTAACTCCCAAATGGCCAAGGTCCACCAGCATCACCACTTTAGCATAAACTAGAACACAGATATCAACCGCAAGGCTCTAAGTATTGTAGTAGTTAAAGCAATTGAGGGTGGGCCAATCACAAAATTGTAGCTATGCAGGAACTTTTTTCTTGCCAATCAAGGCCACCGCATGGAAGTAAAGCATGTAGATATTTCTGTACCACTAAGTAGTCTGTAGCATGGACAGGGCACTGGTGAACGGTAGCCAAAATCTTAACCAAGCCCACAATAAATCAAAAAAATAAAACACAAAGTCAATTCATCAAAAAATAAATCAAAAAAGATAAGTAATCCTAAGAGAATATGAAAATTCCCAAAACATTGCAGGTCTGCAGGCAGCAATTTAAAGACATCTGGAGTAGGCAAAGGATATGTGTGGTAATGGCATACCACGGTGACTGTTAGATTGAGTTGCAAAGGCAAGCCATGGTGTGGCGACAGTCAAAAATAGCACAGCGTCAAAGAAAAAAAACAAGACAAATCTATCAGCTGCAACCATAGAAGGGGCAACCCACAGGAATGACAACAATCTTGCAGCAACGTCTTGCTGAGAAAGCGCTCTTAATAGACAACCAGGGGAAAATGCATCAAAACCTGAGTCTGATCCGGTTGGCCATTCAACAATACACCTGGACCCCCAAGTCACAAACCCCACCCCAGTCACAAATCGTTGCTATGTGACGGCACACAACCACAGGCGCAGCAACTCTGAAACTCAACCTGAAGACAAGAGCATGTCTCAATAGTTAGAAAACCAGAAATAGGCTGTGACATCACAAATTGGCCCTATGCCTTAATCACAAGAAAATGCAATAATGATCTACACCATCTCTTCAACCAGTGTGAGAAGCAAAACGTACAGTAACACAAACTGTTAAACCTAACCTGACAAAATGAGAATCAAAACATCCAATGCAACAAGTAATACCAAACTTAACAGTAGTAGAAAACAGGAGCAGTTTTAATCAGAACATGACAGCAATGCCATGTACACGATAGACACGTCGTTTGCAAGAAAGGCCCTTTAAAATAGAACTACAAACAGACTGCATTCGTAAGTTCAGAGCTTGTCTTTATCATTGTTTTATGTTTGGCAAGAAGATTTTGCGAAAACATTGACTTCAATGTGAGCTGTGGAAGCCTACCAGCTCTTCTCCATGTCTGCAGCGAGCTGCTCTGATATAGGGAAGATGGGTGTCATAGGCTGTCGCTGTCACTGCCTCTGCGATTTCATGGGCCTACTGTGCTACAATAATGGACACCTATCTGTTTGTTTGCCTGACTGCCAACATAACTGTACACCGACTAGTAATCCTGCAGATCTCTCAGAAAATGGCAAAAAAGCATATGCACAGGATAGCCTGCAGTACTAATTCGTGGGGACTTAATTTGAGCTCTACACTGAAGCCAGGAAACAGCGCCTAGAAGCAAAACAGGCAGAGTGTAGACAGACACGAATGCGACCGGCAGAGCAGAAAATATGTGCAGAGCAGCTATCTGCTCAGCTACAGAAAAATATAAAACATACCAGGAGGAGTAGGGAGAGAGAGGCAATACATGACATGGCAATTCAACTTTTAGTCAAAATAAAGTGTATTACCAAGAAAATCAAAGTGACAGAACAAAAGCGAAAGGTTGTATTTACCGATCGGACTGAGAGGAACAAGTTCACGGCTGTGCGCTGCGCTGGAGATTCTTTGCGGACCTCTCGAACCACATCACAGTTTTGGCAACTTCTCCGTCAACAGATGTGCCATGTTTATAAAAGCAACCTCCGATGGTGAGGACCTTGTGTTATTTGGCCATGTGATTGTGGTCGAGGGCAGCCCACAGCAAAACTCCCACGCAGTTAGGCCAGAGGCAGTGGCACCATTCTGTAGTGGCCAAGATCTGGCTCCTTCCCAAGGACTCCCTCTGCATCAGCCTCAGTTTGCAGCAAATAAGGAGATCAGACAAAGACTGGTGGAAAACAGCAAATACACAGCATACAGATTGATCAGCAGGACACACAGCAGGAAATGTGTCTAAGCAGTCAACACACTGAGCTCTCTCCGGACCACCCATAGAGCACAGGTTATATAGCATATAATAAGCAATCACTAATACATTATAGCACTTTCACAATGAGGGGTGTTACTTGGCACGATATTGCAGACCTTTGGCAAGAAACGTCGCCATCTAACTTGTGACCTTGTGACGCAGCCTTGCAGGGATATTGTGTTGTATTATGCATAGGTGGCATTTGCAGAAACCCTACTGTTATCTCCCATTGATGATGCTAATGCTATACTTGTAGAAAATAAGTGGAAGAGAAAGTCTAACATTTTATTTGCCCCAGGAGGGGTTTGGGAATGTCCGGGGTGCTGCGTGCAAAGGGAAGATCTGAGGCATAAATGTATGATAGAGCCTAATGTTCTATACCATCGCATAGCATAACCTAGAATAACAAAACAATCCTAGCATAACATAGCATCGCTTAGCAATCCTTCCTCATCAATTGGCACTATCAGATCGTGCTGTTCTCTCTCTCTCTTTCTCCCTCTCCCTTTCTTTGTATCTCCCTCTCTCTCTCTGTAATACATCCATTTTACCCTATGCGCCAAAAGGATCTTGAAATTGGGAAATGCAGGAGGAGAGCAACCTGAAGACTCCCTTCATTAACAAAAGCAAGGTGCTAAGGGTTACGGGTGACAAGAACAACTGGTTCAGAGAAACAGTTACTGAAGCTATGAAGAAACTAGGAACACTTTTGAACTTCCTAGTATTTAGATTGGCAGGCTGATTGACATCTCAAACCTCATTCTATCCTGCTCAAGTACTACGTGCAGGGCAAAGCCCATCAGGCATAGGAAGCCCATAAGGCATAAGAGGACTTTTGTCAAGCGATCATCAGGAGATCGGGCAGGGACACGAAACCATAATCTTTTCTCCAAGAGGTCTACCCCAGTGTCTTCCAAAAGTCTCAATTCTTCTCACACAGTGAACACAGCCACAGGTAAACATGTAATCCCCCTCTGCCCCACCCTCTCCTGATCTGACTGTGTGGCCATTCTATAAGTTCAGTTTCAGAAAGATGCAGAAACCCTGTTAGGGTTTCTTTCAGGTGAAATGAGGAGCAGGAAAGTACTAAGGAGTTGTCTAGATTCCTCAAAATGCTCCATGAAGCTCGGTGCTCCATCCCTCAGGCCTTAATGGGTGCCATGACTAGGCTGCAGGAAGGGTGAAAAAAAGCATACTAGCAGTGAAAGAGAGTTGGGGCAGGGGACAGGATGTGCGGTCCAGCAGCACAACAATCTCGAATTTGCTGTCTCAAATTCCCCTTAGTAGGACTAGATATGGCTCTATTCCAGAGCTTCTAGGAAATCATTGTGCTTGAACACAATAATAATACCGGAGATAGGGAGGGGCTGTCAGAGATGAACATAAGCACAATATGTGATCTGCCTCCACAGGGGTCTGCTGGAGCAAGGAAGGCACTGCTTTAATCATAAACAGCTATTTGCACTACAAAAGCAGATTACAAGAGATCGGGCTGACTTTCTGGAGTGAGGGGAGGTTGACTGGTCTCTGGCCCAATATGTAGGCATGTACACATGCTTGTATGATTTCTGTAATGAGTGTGAAAGATTGGGCATGTGTACTTTTGAAGCTATTTCTAAAAGCTACGAAAAGACATGTTTTGTCAATGTTGGATCCTTTTGATTACCTGGTCATTTTCTGCCTTCATGAAAAAAGCACAATACATCTGTACCCAAATTCCCACTGGATGCCGTTTTTCATCCTCATTCATTGCACATTGTCTTATCATCCTGGCTCAGTCCAAGTGAAAAAAGCTGAAGCCTTGTCTCGTACATTCCCAAATCCGACCCTGTGTATCCCCTGCTAATTGTGAAATCCTTTCAAACGTCCACGGTTAGATGAAAAAAAAAATAAGAGTTTCACTGCAAGTTCCCAATGTAATCCAACTTGTTAAACAAGATTCAGAACTACTTCAGACCGTGTAAGGCACGTTATAACTGCACAATTGACTACGGGTAACTCTGCTAGAGACTTGCCACACATTCTTCAAGTGGTGCCTTGAATCAAAGCTGTGTCCTTATTGGGCGAAACAAGGCAGAAGTGATAGTTCAACAGTGGTTCGAGAGAAATTAAAACTATGTACAAGAATGCATGTTGCACAAATGTATTTATTTATAAAGCGTCAACAAACCCATAGACATCAGGGCGCATAACATTTGTCATCAAGACAAGCACGGGGCCAAACAAGACAAACTGGACAAGACACACGTAGAACACCAAAGAATCAAATATATATACTCAGAAAACAGTCACATCCAGCAATCAAAGAGACAAGGTTCATTACAAGTTTGCCCATTCAGAAATAAGGTGACAGTAATAACCTACACTGGCACCTTTCCAAACTGGCAAACTAAGAGTCTGCTAGTAGGGGCTCTGATCTATTGGCAGGCCTGACCTGCCGGTACATTATGCCCATGCTGGCAGATAAATGCCTGAATCACCAGAACCGTTACTAACCATGACAGTGATTCAGGCAACCCCATCCCAAAGAGTCCTGTGGGATTCCATGGAATTGGAAGTTACCGGTGTCTCTGCCGTCTGTAATATTCCGGTAATATTGGCATAATGGGCAGCGGAGATGGTGCAGTAGTTCTCTGGTGTCCCGCTGAAATTACTGGTGGAATACTGGAGAACTCATAATGAGCACCAAAGAATCAGTCACCTAAAAAGATACGTTTTCAGAGCATGTTTGAACAGCAAAATAACTTTGATTCGTCACAAGTCAGGAGAAAGTGAATTCCACAGCATTGGTGGCATGTGGTCGAAAGCAAGTTTACCAGTTCGCTCTACACAGTATCTGGGGTGATAAAATCTTGCCAACCATCCGCTGGCATCTGGAAGGCCCTGGAGGAGTTGCAACTCTGGATTTTATCACCTATTTGTCACAGTTATGCACAAACAGAAACATCTAGGCAGTAATCCACACCTATTGGAAGATGGGATTTTCTTTCTACTCAGTTTAACCCGCTGATGAAAATCTGGCAAGCCTGTTCTTGCAACTCATTGGCCACCACGGATTGCCGAAAGGATGGTCTTGGACCGGGGACCAAACCTGGCTGAATGACTAGTTTTCAAGGGTCATCAATCAACTTCTTTCCACCCGAAAACCGATACTCAAACAGATTGTAATATCTAGGTGAAAGCATGCTTGCTGTTTTATTTCAGTAGTCCAATAGAACCTGAGTAAACTTCTGCACGCTAAGTTTGCTAACAGTACACACCATCACAAGTCCATCGACATGGCAACCTGTCAGGCAATAGAAGGATGATATCACCAAATGTGCATAGAACCAGTTAGCTTCCAGAAGACAGGAGTTACCCAGAAAGAGGATCTTCGTTCACCACATCCACAGCATACGATTTAACAGGCTAAGGACACCTACATCACTTAATGCAGACCATAAACGAGTTTGGCTATAAAAAAAAATCTCGATTCTACATTGTCCTTAACAAAGTCAAGTTTGGCTTATTTGGTGCCCTTAAGGTCTTGAAACGTGTTTCTCTAGTGGCTGCCTAATTACAATGCCCCATGCATTGGTGGACCCACCCTGTCTTTCATGTGTCCCCCATGAAGCCTGCTCACCCTGCACATCAACTTATTGCTCCTTTGACATTTCACTTTCTAAATTTGTTGCTGCTGAGATTCAGTTCATTCTTCATTCCGGAATGCGAGGTTGCAAACACAAATGTCTAGTGTGTTGTAAAAGTCTTGGCCATGAAGACAATTCCTGGGAACTGGCTCCTCCTGCTAAGTTTCTTTGACAGCCTGCTTTTAATACATTTCTATTCCAGTAAGCAGCAATGCCTGGTGCTTTGAGGGGCGGGGGCTGGATATAAAGAATCAGCTCAGGATTTTCCTGACAGATTTATGGCTCCACAGGTCGCAGTGGTTCCTGGTAACACTGCACAAATGAATTCCAAGTTTGTTTTCACAAGCCAAGTCGTCATCATGACGCAGTCAACCTGTAGCACCACCAGTCAACAAAAACCTCCTTACTGCTTGTGTAACCTCCTTAATCATTCGTCATTGGTATCTCATTGGCCTGCTGGATTCC
Source organism: Ambystoma mexicanum (assembly GCF_040938575.1). NCBI lineage: Eukaryota > Metazoa > Chordata > Amphibia > Caudata > Ambystomatidae > Ambystoma > Ambystoma mexicanum. The sequence goes on from NC_090926.1 coordinate 550,314,966, forward strand.
ACGGAGGACTACACCTCCAAGTCCTCCAGCCAAACCAGTCTTCATACACAAGTTCTTGCCTGTCATCTACAGTGCTTTCCTCTCCAGTGTGCATGCCTGCCTGACTGTCCAACATCGGTAAGTATGGAATTTGCATGGATCCTGAGCACCCGGAAATTGGGTGGGTTCTGAGCAACGTCAGTTACTGATACTCCTTATCTAGTTTCTCCTTCATGTTAGTGTTGCACTAAAGGGGTTCACCACACACACCAAAAAGACCACATGGTTAGACACAGTTGGGTACCCCTGGATTATAATATTGTATGAATAACAAACCCACGAACGTTTTCATTACCACAAAGTTAGTACCAAATTTCATAACGCACACAGCATATGGCAATAGTTTAACACCTCGAGTTTAGGTGCTCATTGATGATGGAATTAACTTCTGTTCGTAGGATAACCCAGAAATGACATTTCGAGGGGAGGACGTTGCTTTCCTTGAATGAGAAAGTAGTTTTCTTCCCCTTTCCTGTGCCCCTCTTTTACTGAGACATCATAAAAGCTCTACAATTGAGCACGTGAGTATGGAAGTCCTTTTTTCTCGTAATACATTGAGAATGTCCACACAGTTTTGGCGTGCAGGGTCACTATTGTAAGTGTTCACTCTGGTTAGTGCATATGGGAACACCCAATTGTTGGGCATGCGACTCACAGACTACCTAGAAGCATGGAGAAAAGATGTGCTTGTAGCAAATACTAATTTATGCACTCTACAAAGAGATTATTGTTGTCATTTATAATACGAGAAGACTGTATTTCGAGTCCTGTCTTTTACTCTAGGGACATTATAGACACTGACGAAGTTCCAGTGATTTTTGTCACACTGCCTAATAGGAATTAAACATGTAGGGGAGGCTCTGGGGAACGGTTGGATACATTGTAGTCGTCTGTTAACCCTTTGATACATAATCATCCTGAGATTGTTGTCCGGCATATTATGTCAGAAAAGGTGTTCTTTCTTTATTATTGATGCACTAGACATTTTTAGTAGAAATGCATGTATGCACTAGACATTTTAAGTAATAATGTGTGAGTGAAGCATAGCAAGAGTGAATTTAGAACGACGGTCGTTCGCATATGTTCTTCTTTTTGAATATGTATATATAAACATTTTTAGATGTTTTTGGTGTATATACCTATTTGTATACAGGGTCTTTGATTTTTTGCAGTTTGTCTATTTAATGACTAAGTACTCCATTGTATGTTTTTAATAAAAATAATTTGGTACCAACTGTGTGGTATTGAATACGTTTATGGTTTTTTTGTTCATAACGCACTAAGGGGGTTGCCCCAGGCCTCCTTTCCTCCATGTTGCATGCCCTAGTGCTGACGGCTGATCCTGTCCTGCCCAGATGGTCCCAGTCCACTCGACATTCTTTCCTGGGTAGTGTGTAGAAGGTGGGGATGGGAGGCACATGCTGGCTCACATCAATTCATTTGAGTTATTGGTGAGTCAAAGCCTGATATTTTGGACATCTGTTACATAAACTTAAAACAAATTAATTTAAGATATTTTTCAGTATTGCTTTTTCGACAGACCAGAGACTCTACTGAAATTACAAGTCACCAATCTAAAAACTGCTATCAGTAGCTTTTACATTAAATAACAGCATTAATGCAATGTAACTTGCTAAAACCATGGAGCCTGGTCATTGTGAAGTGTCCAGCTTTAATGCAGTTCGGTACAGCACAGAGTACTAGTCTGGGCTCAGGATTCCCTGGTCAGGTGACCCCAGTGGAATGACCGACTAGTGAAAGAGAGACCCAACATAGTTAACCACTGTGCAATGGGTTTGTGTACTCAAAAAACAACTGAAGCAACAGCTATTCAAACCAATACCCTGGTTTGAGGACCACCAGCCTCTCCCCACTATGGGCCCACAAGGCCTCCCATATGGACTCAAGCACCCGCGCACCCACCAACCCATACAATCTAGAAGCAAACCCACGCACAGTAACAAGTTATTCCAAACTGAAACTACCAACTGAACAGCAAAAGCACTTGTGTGCATTCCTACTCCTCTCACTAACAAACCCACCTACTTCTCTTTTTTCACATTCGCCTGAGCACCTGGAGACCATACAAATGGCAGTGGTCTGTTGTATGAATCCAATTAATATAACATAATATTTGCAATAAATAACATGCACAAACCAAAGTACACCCTCTACCAATGGCCTACACCATGGAAGCGTAAGAATATTCAGACTTTTTTTATTTGAGTGCATCCTGTTCAAAAACTACAAGTTAGATATATTTCTGAACATTTTCCAACAATAGGACACAGGTTAAATCGTCCATCTATCATTTCGTATGGATTTCTGGTTTTCACCCTCAGTGATCTTAGGCACACAACTAAAGAGAAAGCGGGCAGATGATCATTTTAGGCAGCAGGATGATCTTAAGTGGTCGAGTAGTAAAAGGAAGCCAAGTAGAAAAATGAAGGGAGAGCATGAAACGAGTTAGAAAGTGCACTACAAGGTGAGAGAGAAGACCCAAATGGAAGAGGGTGTGACATGGGTGCTGCCGCTGTACGATTCTGAGAAAGATAAACAAAATAACACAGATTAATTGGTTGAGCTTTTCCCTAATTTGTAAATTGTATAATTTAAAACAGGTGCACTGGTATGTAACTGTAATCATTTTCCAAGCTACCTGTCAGCTGCCTTTGCAAAGGATGTCCTCCTCGAAACTAGGATTCTTGATTTCTACAAACCAGAGGCGAGGTTTCATATAAGAAAAAGTGATCTACTTGTAATCCTAGTTCCCCATCATGGCTATCTTCATTTATATTCCTAAACTTTAGAATAGTTCAGCAACTATCGATATCCTGATGTAAAAGGTTAAAAGGGCAGCTGTCACTTGAAGGCAGCCAAGTTCTCCTGAAATCCCACCAAGCAATGTAGGGACAGTTGCGTCTTCAGTTTATTATTTTTCCAATGTATGAATCGAGGATCACTTGACACAGCTTAAACGTTTGGAATGCAATGTGTTTTGTGTAATTCTGCATGTTCTGATTAACTATTCATGTGGTAAGGTTCACCCACATTCCCTTGTGTTGTTTCTCCCTCTCGGTTTTCCTCACCTTCCCTTTAGTCAAAATGCCTGTGCCTTTGTGACACGTACCTCATGTGAGTGCAGTCTGTATTGTGTGTTCCCTTGATTCCCACTCCAGTGATGAGTGATCTCTACCAAAAGATGCTTTGCAATTGTTTGAAGGCTGTGTACAGCATTAGGCTGAGAGCCAGGCAAACCAATGTATTCTGGACATAACTTGTTTCCAGGGCCCATCTCGAAATCCTTGATGTTGAAAACTTCCACTAAGTTGAAAATGCAACGATTGAAGCAGCGTTCAACATGGAGAGCCACGTCTAGAGCCAGAACGCTCTCCCTAGCTTCTAGAGATATGCCAAAAGCACCAACGACACTAAGTCGTGTGTACTTGGTTAGAATGTCACTGCAAACACACCTCACACCATTATAGTCGTTTGGATTGTGAGAGCGCACGTTAATCACCTCAGCGGTACCACTGTGTTAGCGAGTACCATGCTAATACACCTACACACACAAAGTCACATGGGACAGCGAGGAAGCATCACAACTGGAAATAAAGGCGTGACAAGTAGTGACAAAGCGTACAAGATAGTCGCATGGGAGCATCCTGCTGATCGTGTGGCCTCCATTTCATAGCGGCAGAGCCACTGTGTTGCTGATCCAGGGACCCTCCGGGCCTGTGTGTGTGTGTGTGTGTGGGCCGTACCTCCGATGATCCAGGGTGTAGGATCACACTAAGAATTCCACAACTAGCGACAAGAATGGCTGACTAAGATGACGAGGCAATCCCATTTGTGGCTGTTAAAAGGCCACATGCTGGAAGCAAGCAGGGAAACGATTCGATGCCTTTTGATGAATTCTACGTTCAAGGAACGCCATCAGCATTAAGGCCCAAATGGGCCACTTGGATGGAAATGCTTCAATTATATTGACACTAATGAGGACTTTGAATCTGACAGGTGGAGGAAATATGCCCTTCTCTTCTACACTGGTTCAGGGGTACACAGGATCTTCAATACTCTCCCCACCACCAACGGATCATACAACAGTGCCAAGAATGCTCTGGCTCAGCCCCCAGGCAAACGTGAATATTTCTCCAAACTTGACCTTAGGGCAGGCTACCACCAGCTCCTGCTTCACGAACTGTCTTGTTACATCATGACTTTCTCGTCTCACATGGGTATGCACAGATACAAGTGCCGCAGCTCTGGTGTATTCTCGGCCGCTGAGGTTTTTCAGAGTACCATATAAGGGTCTTCGCCGGCATCCCAGGAGTTGTCAATGTAAGCGAAGACATCCTTGATCTTTTCTCTGACATACCGCGAGCACGTGTCACGTCTGAAAATGGTGCTGGAAAGAATCCAGGAAAGCTGCCTCAACTTAAATAAGAAGTGTACATTCCTCAAAGATTGCCTAGAAGTTTTCAGCTTCGTATTTCACAGGTCTAGCATGTCTGCAGAACCACAGAAAATATAAGGACCAGTCAGAGGTGCCTCATCTCGCTTCTGCCACAGAACCCTTAAGGAGGCTGACAAAAGTCTTGGTGCTGTGGGTGTGGGACAATGAACACCAATCGGCAATCGAGGAGATGGAAGATGCTCCATGTCATACTTTTATCCCACTCTATCGGCAGTGCTTGTGGTGCATGCGAGTCGCCATGGTCTGGACACTGTACATGCCAAAAGGTGAACGGTTGATAATTGCTTATGACAGCAGGGCTTTGATGCAGCCTGAGCCCAGGTATGCACATATCGAGAAAGTGGCTATCGCCATTCAAAGTGGCTGTCGTCATTTTCACCCCAGCTTATATGGGCGGTCATTCAAGGTGCTGCCGGATCACAAGCCTGTGATCTCGATTTTCACTAGCTTATCGCCTCATCTGCCTCCTCGGATAGAGAAGTGGATTCTTCAGCTGCACAAGCAAGATTTTGTGATCGAGCATCATCTCAGTGCTGACAATCCTGCTGATTTCTTGTCACGCCATCCCAGAGAGAGTCAATGTTCGCAAACCAGCTGGAGGAACATGTACACATGGTGGCATCGGACCACATTCTGATGCCCTCATGATCTAGGAAGTGCGGGATGCCTTTTTGCGGGACAAGTGTTTTGGCTTAATTAAGGAGACCTTTGTGTCCTGATGCTGGAGAAACCTTTTGCATGAGCAGCGTCATAGAACAGAGTTTAATAATCGCCGGCTGTTGAGTCTTTTTCGAAGACGAGAGGAGCTGTCCAATTCCCCTGATGGTCTAGTGCGCAAAGGCTCCATTTTCGTTATTCCTGCTGAACTGAACAAGATGGTGTTTATGGTGCATGTGGCACACCAAGCCATCCCAACAACTAAGTCTTGCCTCAGGGAGAACGTATGGTTCCCAGGGTTGGAGCCTGTGGTGGAAGCTGTCGTGTCCACATGCATCCTGTGCCAGTCGGCAGGGATTGCAGGACCTCTGACCCCTATCCAAACCATGCCCCAAGGGGAACATCCATCGGAGCAAGTGGGTGTGGATTTTGAGTCCCTGTCGGATGGAAGATACAGCCTGGTTGTCCTGAACAAGTTTTAACAACCCAGAGGTGGAGATTATTGACTCCATGGCAGCATCTGCATTCCAAAATTCCGATGTTGGTGTTTTTGGAGAGGTTGGGGGTGCAACATAGACAAATCACTCCCTGCTGGCCTCAGGCCAATGATGATCCAGGGAGGTTGATGGGGACTCTGTACAAGATGTTGGCCATTGTCCAGGAAGAACAGACGTAACGGGCCATCTATCAATTTCTGAGGGAATATCGCTCCTCCCCCATGCCTCAACAGGGGTGCCCCTACAAATCTGTTGATGGGGAGAGATCCACGTACACTGATTCATGAATAATGACACAGTGCAGCTCTGTGGCGTTTGACAATGATACTTACCTGGCAGAGACACTGAATGAATGCGGGCAAAAACCAGAGGTGGGCTGACCAATGGGGAATTCTGGTGATTTCCCGATAGGCCTCTGCACCCTGGGCCTCTTTTGTGTGGTAACTTAGGAACGAAGCATGGTCACAGCGAAAGAAGGTCATCATCCATCACCCGTAACATCTCCCACCTCATACAGCTACCGGACCTACCCAAGGTGCGATGGTGGGATCGTTGCAGCAGTCAGTGCCAAGAGACGAATGCCCTGTAAGAGATGGTCGAGAGGTTGTGGTTGAAGGCAACACAGATACTGAGGTGAATCTGGAGGGATAAGATGTTGCTCGACCGAGAGATGAATATGCCTTGATTCCCAAGGAGAGCTACAAGAATATTCATGAGCATGTGAATCCATGTCAGACCTCATGCTGGAGAAGTTATGATTGTCTTTTTAAACTAATGGGAAATCTTCATGTTATGCAAATATGAGCTCCCCTTCCTCCAGGCCATTTGCCATTCATGGCAAGCATGTGACCAGAGCTTCCTGGACTGTGTTTTTAATAGTCTATTTGTTGTTTGAAGTTAATAGGCTAGCGGTCGTAAACTTGGGAAACATCAGCTACACAAGATCCCCCAGTGCAGATAATGAGCTAAACCGGCCCTGTGATGTCACAAGGCCCTGCTGCCATCTGGCTTCCTGTCCTGTTATTTGGAGGGAACCAGCATTTCGATCTGAAAACACTCCTATTTTCTTTTATTTTTTTTTTTTTTTTTTTAGAGTTCAGCTTCTCTTGTTTACAGCCTGTCCCACATTCCAGTCATGTACTGGCTTGCCATTCACAGAAATGAGCCTTCTGAGACAACTGGTCTGGGGAAAGTTTGTTTTCAACACCTCTTAGCAGGCCACCCTTTATTGCAGTTGTAAATACCTGGAATGAAAAAGTCATGCTTGCAATGGGGGAAGCCTTTGTGAAGTCTGCCCAACAACATACCAAAAGGGTCTGCCTCTGGCCTTAATTAAATCTACATGTGACCCATGGAATCAAAGTTTTTCGTTTCCATTGTTGCCAGTATTTTGCATGTGAAGCATAATATAGCATAATATAGATTACATCTTGTCAACACACACTAAGGCCCTCATTAGGACTCCGGCGGAAAACCATGGTGCCGGAGTACGCCATGACGGAATGGGGAATGACCACCCCATTCCAAGGTTGGCGGGGCGGTAATTCCCCATGCCACCATGGCCCTCCCCTATTTCCATTTTTGCTCCATAGGGCATAATGCGAATGAGGAAGGCATTAAGTACGGTACCGCAAATTGCGGTACCGTACTTACCTCAAGAGTCCCTTTGCGGGCCCCTACTAGACCAGCCGTTAAGGTCGGGTCCCACAAAGGGACCTCGTAGTAAGGCGTTAAGGGTTTAACGGCGCCGACACCTTTTACGGCGCGGTTAACCCCTTAACGCCAGGGTCCTAATGAGGGCCTAAGTCTTTTCCCTGACATATTTATGTTAGGGGGGGTATATTTTTCTCCTGTCTTGCTTTCAAACTGCAAAAGCACAAACAAAGGCATTTTGGTGTCAAAGTTTGAAAATCCTGCTTTTCATGTGAATGGGGTCTTCGGTTTTCATCTGCCACTGTGAATTAAAAGGCTGCTTTTCCTTTTGTAATGACAGATAGGACTTTTTCACATTGCACTTCCTTGTGTCACTTGCAGAACCCCCACAGTCTGCCTTAATAGGCCTATTTTCAGTGTGAAGGTCTTTTTATGAAGGCTGGCCGGTAATTCTTCCAGTGGGCCCTTCAGTTCTGTTTGTTGGGGCATTGGATTAAACCCCACATACCCCCCCCGGTTCTTCCATGATTGTTTTAAGGGGAAAAGAAGGGCAGAGTGTGGTCTTCATCCGAGGTCTCCGCATTTTTCTCATATTTTTCTTTCTGTTGGAGCTTGTCTACCTCAATTTCCTTCATTAGGGATTGGGCACTCCAGCCTCCCATGTTCAGTCTTTGGGGTAGGGGGTGTAGCATGGTACCCCCTTTCTTCCTTCTTTCCAGGGTCCTTGGGGTTCTCCCCAGACTCCTCTCTTGCTCATGGCTGGAAGTCAATGAAGTTAATTATCTAGCATTAGAAAAAAGAGAGGTTCAGTACTTTTTATACAACATATTTCCCGGGAAGATGAACATTGCATTCAAGAGATAAATATTACCTAAAAATAGACATAACCTTTCTAAACATCCAATCGAAAGAGGAAAACATTACATAAAACTAGACACATTTCAAAAGATCAATTCAACACATTTATTTAACATGTCAAAAGAATATTAATTACCCTACTCGCCTGTTATAATTCTCCATACAGGGTTTTCACTCTTCGGACGATTCCTCTGCTCGACTTTTATTTGACTCCTCAATCAGCCGTAAAACTTGTATGGGATGACAGCTTTTCAACTGATTGATGTGGACCCATTTTTTTCTGTCTGTTCTCCTTTTGGGATGCAGCTCTTGTAGACAGCAGGTGATATTTTATCTACAATTTCAAAGGCACCACGCCAAGACGGGGGAAACCTCTGTTCCTTTGTCTGATTTCTTTGAAAATTGTACAGGTAAACCTTGTGCCCTACTTCTTACTCTTTCTTGGTGGTCTTTAGATCATAATAGGTCTTCATTCCTATAGATAACTTTTCTAAATTGTGCTGAGCATAAGCAAATGCATGCGTGAGCTGCTTCCTTACATTTTCAATGTACTCATAAGTAGTGGACGCATTTATCAGTGTCTGCTCCTGTGTTCTGTTGAGCAGATGCTAAGGTAAGACGATTTTTTGTCCGGTCATAAGCTCAAATTGAGACATCTTTGTTGCAGAAGATGGTGTAGGCCTAATAGCCATCAGGACAAGCAGTAATCTGATGTCCCAACTGGGTCCAGAGTCTGCCAAAAATTTCTTTAAGATACTCACAATTGTCTTGTTGTATCTCTCTACCCCCCCCACTTGAGGCCAAGTAGTAGGCAGTGTGGTGTTTTCTTTTTACCCCTAGAATCTCACACATCTTCGCCATCAGCTCACTGATAAAAACACTTCCTGATCCGACTGAATGTTTTGCGGGAGGCCGAAACAAGAGAAGATATGGTTGATCATTATTGCAGCAGCTGTCTCTGCCTTACAATTCGAGGCTGGAAGACACTCTACCCACTTGTGAACAAGCATGTTACAGTCAACATGTACTTGTTTCCTCTAGAGAATCGAATCAATGGCCCGATGAAATTGACTTGCAAATCTGAAGAAGGCAGTGTCATTCCCCTTTTTAGTAGGGGTGCTGTGTGCGTGAGTGAACTGGGTTGAAATTGAGCACACACAAGACACCCCTTTAGGAATATGTCAAGGTCCTGGCCCACATGTGGTCGGTAAGCAACCTTGCGCAAGATTTCTAATGTCATGTGAAACCCCCTATGACCGGCAGTGGCCACTTCATGGGCGTGGTTCAACATCAGGCACTGGAATGAGCTTGGTACCATCCACTGGTCACAGTCAGATATGGCTCTCCTTACCAACAAACCATCTTGGATCTGTGAAAAACCACAGGGTGTTTCACAACCTAGTCCCTGGGGATCCCGTACTGAGGTGGCCTGGAAAGGCCATCGCTTTTGGATCCCGACCCTGGGGGTGGACAAGCCAAGGAAGATCACCTGGGTGTGGGTGGTCCTTGGGGAGTGGGTGAAAACCACCTGATTGTGAGACATGGTATTCCTCCTTTTCCCACAGCCCATCTGACCCCTATCCCTACCTATTTTATGGGAAAGTACAACTCCCTAATTCCTCCCCACTTCACACTCACAGCACTACTGAACCAGGGAAGATGAGGAATGAGGCCAGGAAGATAAACTCTCATGACTTGCAATGGCTATGTCCCTTTAATGAGATCAGGCAGAGTCAGGCACCTAATCCTAACTACCAGGCATGTAATCCTTACACACACCTGCCACTTGTTAGCACCCCCTGTCAGAATAAAAGGTGGCACGCAAAGGCACACTCTGTTTGCGAGGCTGGGTATGAGATGGAACATCTCTTCCAGGGCCGATACAAACCAGGGTATTGAAATTAGAAGACCAAGGGGCTGATCAGGACTTTTGCAAGAACGGGAGAGAGCCAGGCAAGAATTACATACTTTCGGAAAGCCGTAAGCATTCCAAGACTGAAACCGATTGAGACAGAAGGATATACTTTCCAAGTGCTTCAAGGCAGCCCGCTCCCCTCCCGGGTGAACGACAAAGTCAGGGAGGGGCAGAGGAGGTATTGGTAAATGCCTTCACCTCAACATAAAAGGCGCTGAAGAAAGAAACCCAAATAACATGACTAGTGAGTTATCAAAGGCAACTAAGGCCCTGTTTTGTTAAAGCCAATTGAAACTGTAGCAAGAGTTGAAGGTTGCGCATGTGCCGATAAATGCGTAACTAAAAATACAATTGCTGCACTGTAATTAGAGTATAAAAAGTAACAGAGTGGTCCTGTGAGGTGGAATCGCACATTCAAAACTCTCTGCAAAGTGTTTGAAGTTGTGATAAAGCGCGAAACAAAGGCAAGAAAGCAACTGCGATCCTGAATGAAAGTTGATTGAGTGAAAAACAAAGTATATGAACTTTAATATGCCAATGTACGATAAAAGTTGTGTGGAAACTTAGAAAGAGAGGGTTGAGCTTGGCGGAGGGAAGTCTGTGTTGAACTGTGGTAAAGCAAAAGTCAAGTGTGAAAAGAAAGACAAGCTCGGGCCCGGGATAGGGAAGCCTGCGTCGAATTAAGGTAAAGTACAAGTTAAGAGTTGAACTGTGCATTTATGGCAAGGCAGACCAAGCCTAAAGAACGTGTTGAACTGTCAAAAGCTTGAAGCCTAAGCCTGAACTGTTGAATTGTACCAGTAAGCCAAAGTGTGCCAGATTGATAAAACTGTGCCAACAACCTATCCTTTTAAGACACTCTCGAGACCCTGTGCTTTTGAACTTGGGAAAGGGAATTGTTACCCAAGCCATTCTGACATTTCTTTGAGACACTATTTTCCTTTTTATATTCCCTTTACACATTTGTCATTTAAGAAAGGTACTTTTTTTTAGTACAAGCCTTTTTATTTTGACTAGACTGACTTGGACTTGTTTGTTATTGGTTTTATGGTTGAGACTACTCCCATTCAAGAGTTAGGACCAATTAAGACCTTATCAAATACAAAATAAAGGTGTTTGAAACTTGCATCTATTGTGTTTGTGTCTGTTGTTGATACCATGCCTTCCTTACAGATCCCAAAATGTGCAGTTGCATCTAGAGGGTTCCAAGTGCCAGATGGAATTACCAGTTAATGATCTCAGAACACAAAACCCGCACAGACTCAAAGAATATGGTAAAATATTACTTTACCACCAGCTCAATAAAGTAGGGAAACCTGGTGAACAAACAGATTGCAGCTCACACACTCTCAAATAAGTTTTGGTTACACAAAAGCTTTATACCTCAATGTACGTCAGCTATGATGCCATCCTATGTGGCAAACAGCAAAACCTATCGGACAGAGGGATTGGTTAGGGGAACATTTATACATATAGCTTATTTAGATGTTAGTAACATTATTGGCTGCCCCTTATCTGGTAGGCATGCCTTGAACTACCTCTAACTGCGTATAATACAGATAATAGCGGAACAACATCAGCGGTTTGGCTTTAGCAACAATGATATGATATGGCATTTATAACATGTCTCTAACAATGTGTAGTCCATCATTGCATAGGCCATTAGGATTGGTTGGAATTCTCACCCAACCTTGGACGTTGGCTTTTCCTCTTTGACTCCTTTTGTACCTTGCAGTTGCTTCATGCTGCGGCATCCTTGATCCTTGGCCAAACAAACATTCTTTGTTCTTACACGAATCTGTATTTCTGCGCCTGTCAGCTCTGCAGCCTAGGTCTCTTTCCTTGGGGTTTTTAACGTACTATCCTTCTCAACATGGTTGCTTTACCCACGTTATATTTTCTACTTTAGCAAGCTTCTATATTTCTCATTTACCTTCTGTTTCTACGTATGTACATCTACTGCATCTCTTCTCACTTATCTTCTTTGTGTATATTATTTCTTCCCATTTGCATGTTTAGTAAATTTGTTACTTCAATCCAATCTTCATTCTTTGAATATTGATATATCGTTTCAGTGAGTCTTTGTGTCTTTTCTTCATAACGTCACTTTATACCTGTCAGACTTTCCTTATAACTCTCCCATGTTCAGTGGTCTCTGCAGACCTCCTTCTACGCCATCAGTTCAAGGGTACATTTGTTACGGTTGTCTAAGCACATAACGTCTTTCATAGCTTCAATGTGGTATTAGGATGATAGCAGGTGTCATAAACAGTGTTTTCTAGCTGATCTTCCAATAGGATGGAGGTGAGGGAGTGGGATCCATGAGTGACGTGTATCTCTGCTGATCTACAGGAACATCTTGGAAAACGTAATCTACAGCCGGAGATCCTCTTTACCTGTATAATCCGACTTTGTTAGAGGAAATCTCACAGGGTCTTCAATCTGTTGATAGAATTTTCCAATGATCGGGTCCTCTTTCTGTGCAGTGATCAAATCTGCATCTTTACTCCATTAGTCATTCGAGAGTTCACTTTTCGCACGGGTTTGTGACCTGGTGACAGCGGCAAGTTGGATTTCCCCCAGCAGGGATTATGTTTCTGTGAAATCCCCCGGCAGGGCTCTGGTTTTAGCCAGCTGGTCAGCTAGGTAATTCCCAGGCTTTCTGGCCCCTCTATTTTGGAATGACCTCTTGTCTTCTTCCAATAGATTGTCATCCCATTGGAGGCCACCAGATTGTCAACTGACTGGATCAGTTTGGCATGCTTCAAGGGATTATTGTTGGCACAAAGCATGCCCCGATTCTTCCAGTTAATCAGGTACTCCACAAACCCATTCCTGACATAAGTGATTATGAACAGTTCATTGAGTTGGTGGTGCGTTGCAGTGATGATGGCTTGATGACCGGCCATCAACTCTGCAACCTGACTACTTCGGTGGCCTATCTTGCAACCAGCATTGTGTCCCAGAGTATCATTCACCCAGGCATTCCCAATGCCAGCCACTAGCTCTTTTTCCCTGTTGCTATCAACATGGTAGGAGCACCTAGCCTCATAAACTGTGGTTATCCTCTGACACGTGCCTTCTTCATATACATTTGTGTGGGGAAGTTAAGTACGCCTTCGTGTGGCTGTTGATCATTCGATTTTCGTCAAGACAGTTTTCTTGAGCACAATCATGCAAGTCCGTCAAACCCTTGTGCCAGGGAACTCTTCTTATTTTGACCATATCTGACCACCACAGGAAAGCCCTATATGGGCAGAATCCAGGAAGTCATTCTGGAATTACTCATGTTCCCTGCCCGGATTATGTCACCTTGGAGATATTGCAATGGTTGCTAAGAAGTCTCGATAATGACAATGATGTGCTCCGCCTGGATGAATGGGTGGTTATTTTCAATGCCCACACAGTTGCAAGGTGTGCCTTCTCGCAGTCATTGATTTTTTCTTCCACAGAGGACAAAGTCTTGCTCGTGTACAAGCTGACTTTGTTGACCTTATCATATTTTTTAAAACTCCCTGTGGAAAGCCAAACAATGGAAATGCTTCTTTTCAGCTGCTTAACTGCCTCACCTTCTTCCGGACCCCACTCCCACCTGACTCCGGCCTTTAATAAATCGACCACAGAGTGAGTGCCCTCTGCACAGTCTTCAATGAACGTTTGACTATAATTAGTGAGTCCAAGAAGGCTTCTTAATTGTCGCAGAGCAGTAGGGAATTCAATTTTGTTAAGGCTAGCAGATTTCTGCTATATGTTCCTCCACAGTTGAGCTTCTGATCAGAACATCATCAACATAGGCCAAGTCGGGCATGGCCTTATATAGAAAGATGTTGAACTCATTGCCAGAATGTATGTATCCAAAGGGGGTTTGTGTCCACATGTCTGATGCCCCCCAAAGGTCAAGGCAAACTTGTACTGGTCTTCCCTACTCACAGGTACTATCCAGTAGCCATTGGTCAGGTCAATGGCGGTGTATACCTTTGAACCTTGGATTAGGGCCAGCACCTGAACGATGTAGGGAAGTGGCCATCTTGACATGTGGACCTGTTTGTTCAACTCCCTCAGGTCCGCACATAGTCTCCATTGGCTGTCTGGTTTGAGTATCCCCAGTACCGGATTGTTGAAGGTACTGAGGATCGGATGAATTATCCCACAGGATTCTAAATTCTTAGTACTCTCTGTGCGTGATTCCATGGACGTGAGAGGTAACCGGTATTGTTTTACAAATACTGGAGCTATCTCGGGGTCCTTAGGTATGGTTGTTGAATGAATGGATGTGCGTCCACAGTCGTATGAGTAGTCATAAATCCACTGAAAAGATATCTTGGAACTCCAGGAAGACCTGTTTCAGCTTTTGTCTTTGGTCCTCGGTCTTACAGGCATCAGCAAGATTGAGCTTTTCCTCGACCATCTGCTTGAAACCTGGAAAGACCTTGGGCTTGGCAATTTCAGCTGTATCCTTCAGATGGGTGGAGAAATATCTTTTGATGGTGTTGACCTGGACAGTATTTTCCAGGGATTCGAGATAGTGGTCCTTGACTCTCTACACTACCCCCGCCCTCCTGATGTCACAGGTCACCTATTGCACCCTGTAGGGACAGTAAGAATACACCATGAAATCCCCCCCCCTCACCATGTCTTGTAAAAATCTTTTCTGGAGGAATACCGTCGCTGGTCCCATTATTTCATTACCTAAATCAATAGAATAAAGTTGAGCATCAACCTCCATTCCAATAAAGGTGTCTGCGCCCAAATTGATACTTAGAGGTTCGCTGTTATACACCAATATTCAAATGGTGTGTTCTGGGTCTACTAGATATATCGGATTTAAATACAAACCTTGTTGTTGGAGATGGGAATTAAAATTTATATAGATGTTCTGATGTTTGAGGTTCCGTCCTTGCTTAATTTTGAGAGGAAATGTAAATTGTTGCACCTGTCCTCGGATGGTAAGCTCTTTTTGCACCTGAACCTCAACCACATAAGGCAGCAATTAAGTTGATCGGGAATTCTTTTTCAGTGTTGTGAAAGCCCTTGTGGCTACCCCCCAGTCGGGACCAGGATTTATTAATAATTAGGTCCAAATTGATCAATGGTCTCATCTTTTGGAAGTTTCCTGAATAATCCTTCGCTGATGAAGCTCCTTCCATCATTCAGGCATAGTCTGGCCAGTACCAACTTCTCCCTCTCATTTAACTGAATGGTAAAAAACAACTGTTTGCCCTTTTTCTGAATGTCCGTCAAACTCTGAATGTCCGTCAGACTCTGAGTTGATTCTTCATTGCCTTGTTTCAGGGGACTAAAGGCTTCTTCTGATTTTGGACTGGTTTACAATTTTAGGGTGTTCCCTTCCAGTATGGATTTCCATTTAAAACTGGGATGAAGATTGATTTTCAAGAATCGAGAAGGGTTCCCATCACCAGTTTGTTCTCCTTCAGAGATGACAGTGAAGTCTAGGACTTGGATGTTCTTGAAATGGAATTCTACTTTCTCAGAAAGTCGATCAATTAAATGACAGGTACCATTCATACTTACATAATTGGTACTCTTTTTTCATTTTAAAGGCCGGTTAGACCTTGCTTACTCAGTCGATCGAAGGTTATAACCTCCTCAGGGAATCGTTCCCCGCTAAACAAGGTTTGCCCTCTGGAGTTACGACTCGCACGGATGTTTCAATTGGTGTCGCCCAATTTTTATTTCCAGATCCGCAGTCCCTTCAACAGAAATGTAATTCCTGTCCGGGAAGTTGTGTGAGGGGAATTTGGTGGCACTCCCCCAGTCCTGAGGTTAGTTGGTCAAGATCTTTTTGGACTGGAGAGTGGCTTGGGATCCAGTATCCACCAGAGCTGGTAATTCACACTGAGCCTGCACCCTTAGCAGTGCATAAAATTTGCCTTATTTCTTCTCCAGGGTGCAGAGAAAGTGTGAGTTATTTGCTAGCCGGTGGTCATTTTCTTAATATTGAACTCTGACACCATGTGATCTTGTGCAATTTTTTTGTGTGAGAATCTGTAAAGTAAATTATACAACTAACAATGGGCGGCTTTGGGGATTCCTCTTTCTCCCCCGATTCTTCGTTGTCCTGGAGGCAGTTCTCAGAACATGTTTGGGGGAAGGACACCTTCGTTTTTATTCTATCTGGCTCACATTTTGGGAATAGTTTCTTGTTTTGGGTCGGTCTCCAAACTTACCCTGTCCCACTCAGGGTCTTTTGGGACTCATTTTTCTTTGGGAGTGTTCCCCCCATTTCTGAAAGGGAAGGTCTGCCTCCCGCACTGCCTCCGGGCCACCCCCTGCACTGGGGTCTGTATCTGTACCCATACAGCCCCCCCATTTTTCTTCCTGCACTTATCAGACCTACCCTGTCTGCTGCCTTAAACCTAGCACTTGCAAATTGCTGGCCGCACTACCACGGTTTGTTGCCTTTATTATTTATTTATCTGTTTCTTCTCAGCTTCGCACTTTCCACTTATCCCCCCTTCCATGCACCTTTCCCCTCCCCCTCCCCATGCACTTGCGTGTTCTCAATGTCACTGGGCCTAGTAGGATCGCTGTTTTGTTCTCCCCTGTTCTCCTCCCTTGCCTTGTCGCGCTCTGAAACACTTGTGTAAGAGTGCGATAGAAATAAAATATCAATATCAATACCTGTGTCCTCCAGGAACTCTTTTCTTTCAAAGGGGATAATCTTGAACTCTTCCACAAAGTGGATTCTTCTTTGTCCTCTCCTACTTACCCTTTTCTCTTTGGTTTCTAACATTTTTGGGGGTAGAAGAGTCACTTTCAGGCTGAGCAGTTTCTAGGGGTTTTGTCTGGGTGAGAAAGGAAGCTTCCTCTAGGACTTGACATCTCCCCTCCACCCGGGCCCCTGATTCAGGAACCTGTGGATTGTCAGACATTTTCTCCCATCAGTTCCCCCCAAGGCATCAGCCATGGGTGATGGAGCATTCTGGGAAGCAGGGTTAGGTTGAGGGTTTGACTGAGCCCTCAGCATATGGCCCAGGTCGTCAGTCAGTTGCTGGACCAGTCGCTCTAGCTGCAAGATCATTTCTGGGTTGTAGGGAGGTGTCGAGTCATACCTCTACTGCTCCCAATAAGGGTAACTGTCCCTTCTCCCGGAGTAGCTTGGGTAGTGGAAATTCCATCCTGAATCTGCCTTCTCCCAGGTTCAGGATTATTTTGGAAGTTCTGGGTCGAGGGATATCTGGAGAAAAAAATTCAGTTTGGGAGGTGGAGTGATACTTCTCTCCTAAGGGAAGTTTGGAGGGAGGTTTCCCAGGGCAGCACTTACCTGATTACGTCCTTCCCATCCGGCCGGGGGAGTGTATACATACCCCAGGATTGGATTGGTACTCTTCTACCTAGGGCTTACATAGGTGGCAGGGTCAGAGGGATAATTGTTCTGGGCCCCTGCTTGACTGCCGTTCGATTGGGCTGGGTCAGATGGTCTCCTCTGCCTTTCATTCTGCTTGTTGGCAGACAGAGTATTTTTAGCCCCCTGTCGCCAGATACAATGGAGGGGTAGTTTATGCCTCCGCCACCTTCACAGCAGAAGGGCTGTTAGATGGTTTGGGGATGTTTTTACTATCAGTGGGCTTCTGGATTTTATAGATTCTGGTGGCCTGCTCAATCACCCAATCCAGGGTCCTGTGCTCGTGAAAAATGATGCACCAACTGAGAAATTATGTATTTGGGGAGCACATTAGTCTTGGGAGGATAGCTCAGGGTCAACGTGCTCGCCTTGGAAGCAAGACGACATGGAGCAACACAGGTTTGATCCCGGGTCCGCGCTTAGAAACCTCTAGGTATTAAGCACGCTATAACTAACCAATCATATCATAATATATCATGGATATATGTAGTTAGGAACTCCCCATTATTTGTGTTCACCACCGCTGGGAAGTCTGAGCAAATGCCTGCTTTAACTCCTATACAAACTCCATAGGCGCTTGATCCTCCCCACATTGCAAATAATATGCAGCCTTATGGGCCTCACGTGGTTGCCTATGTGTGGAAACATTCTTCTAAATGGCTGCCTTATAGGGGTGACCATTTATAATGATTCCGGTCATCTAGTCCTGAAAAGAAACTGCAGTACTCAGGAGAGAATGTCAATTTCACAAACTCCATAAAATGTACATCATTTTGTATTCCAAATTAGGATATCATTTGCTGATACAATTCTAGATTTTCCCACACTGAATACTTCATGTTTCATGGTATGGGCTCATGAAGCTCTTTATGGCTTTGATCTGTCTAATTGGATCTTTGTCTTTCATTTTCATTGCACCAGAGTCCATTCACCTTCTGACGCAGAGCTGCTACTGGTACTCCATTTTCTGTCTTCCAGGCGCTCCCTATCTCTATGAGACTGGGAATACCTCCCAGAACCACAGGGTCTGGACTCCTGTTGCCTGTGCTGCCGTGAATTCTCAGGGTAATTTCCCCTGTACTTACCTTTTGACATAGGATAATACTCAGTCTCTTCCTCAGACTGACTCAACTGTGTTGTCTGCCCCCTTCCAGATAGACTGGGGAAATGCACCCCTTTCCCTAAATGTAAGGTGGTTTTTAATATGCCCCTTTTGGGCTAAAGCTTTGAACGTTCTTCTCCAACGAAACAAACTAGGTAGTCTCTCTGCAATCTCATTTATTTAAAGTTCAACTCTCTCATTTTCTCATCAATGGAGTTTTCATTGTCTGAAGTACTCACTGGATTATTATTAAATTCCTAGGACACACTGGTCCGGCCACCTTCCCCTCTGTGTGATAGAGCTGAGGACTCCTCAATCTCAGATAAGGACTGGACTTCTGCATCAGTCTGGCTAGAGCTGGGTAAGTCTAGGTGCCTCATGTTTCCTTGGGCTTTATAGGTGGAAAGCATAAGGGCAGTCACAGTCGGCCCATAGGAAGTTGTGGTTAACTGGCATGAGGTTCCTGATGGGGAGGGCATCACTCCTGTATCAGAGGGACCTTTTCCATATCCGGATTGGTCAGGTTGCCTCAATGCCTGTTTGTGTTTTTCAATTTAATTTGTCAAACTCTAACACCTGCTTATCTCTGTCCTTATTTCCTGATGATGTTCAGGGAGCTGGATTTTTAACTTTGACACCAGGGCCTGATTGTTCTCGAGCACTTTACTCTGGTCCATTAATCGATCTTTCAATTTGCTGATTTCATTCTGATTTGACTCATTTTCGTTTTGTGCAGTAAGCATTGTGTGTGCATATTCAAAGCAGTTTGCTTTCAAAAGACCAATCTCTTTCTCTTGAGAGTTTTTACACTGCGCTGCCTGTAACATGACAGCTTCCGCCTGCCTCACACGCTCCGTGAGTTCTAATTTTCTTGCCTATTTCCAATCAGTTCCTGGGAAACTGACTGACTCTTTTCTGTACGCATTTTCAACTGATGCCCCTACTGTGTAAGGACACTGTTCTACTGGTCCAAGAGGTCTTTTTCCTTCTTTCCTTCACCATTTGAATTTTCTGTTGTTTAGGAGCAAGTAATTTCTGATGTATCTGATTGAAGTCTTTTTGCGAATCAAGGACTTTTATAATTAACTACTATTTTCAATTTTCAACTCCTTTATTTGTAATTGAAAGTTCATAAGGTCACCTAACAGCCGTCTATTATAAATATTCTGATTATTTAGCTTATGTTACAGCATGCTTACATTTTCCACACACTCTTTATGTGCATCTTGCAGTGCAGAAAACTTGTGTTTCACGCTTTGCACTCTCCTGCTGCTGTGTTTTTTAACTCATCTTTGAGTTGCTCCATGAGGCTTTCTTGTTTTAACTCGAAATATGGATCTGCGGTGCTTGATCTTCCAACTGTTTAAGTTCTTTCTGTGCCTCATTTAGAATTTCAGTCTGACTTCGTGCACAGGCCTCACTCTTCTGCACTTCTTCCTGTTATGTAGTGGCTGTCTGTGAATGCTGTCTTGCTGTGAGCCTGTGATGTCACATGGAATGTCACTGTGTGGATGGTGGAATGTTTATCTGAAGGTTCCATACTGAGGCAGTTAGAGCTCCCCTGCCTGGGTGATGGGGCCAGTGCTGTATATAGTCCACACTCTCTATTATTTATCCTTCTTGTAACTGTGTCTTTAAGTCCTGTAATAAACCTAAGAAGTAACCAAGAAAGCCTGGAAGTCACTTCATAACAATGGCGACGAGGATGTCTTTTAAGAAGAACCTGCGCACATAAGAAGAAGTTGAAGCCTGAAGGAACCTGCTGCGGGGGGTGCAGGAGAGAGGAGGACAAAGTGGAGGTCAGCACTGCCCCCACAAACAAGTAAGAGACCCATCACCCAGGGCTAATGTCGGGAGGAGCAAGGAAGTCCCACTACAGGCGCTCTATATAAAAAGTGAAGCCCCGTGTCCTGATGGACCCGCTGCCCATAAGCTGGGGGGAAGAACTGGGCCATAAGCTGGGCCGAAGTCGCTAGCAAAGACAGTGTGAAGGTGAAAAGAAAAAAAAAAAAATGTGGGATGATCGCAAAGCGAGCGTGTGTCCGGACATGAGAATAAGTGCTGCGTATCTCAGGCTGGGTGACGGTTGGCCGGAGGAGATCTAAAACGCCCGATGCAAATGGGCGATTGATGACGTCACACAAGGTGCCGCTGGAGTTGGTGAGCAGGTCGCGTCAGATTGCGTCAGGTCGCCCCGTATTTACAGGCAGCCTAATGGACGCGGGCCGAAAATGGTTGTGGAAGAAGAGGAAAGGACCCGCCAGTGTGTTACGCCGGACGTGCGACGCGGAAGAAGCCGGAAGAGAAGTGGAAGCCGAGAAGTGCATGGAGCGTTGCCGAAGAGGAATACGTTTAAATGAACACCGTTGGGTTACGCTGGACGTGCGACATGGAAGGAAAACCGACGGGGAAGAAGGTGCTTCGGAGGAAGTAGACCGCCTTGATATTGACATTGTGTTACGCCGGACGTGCGACGCGGAAGAAGCCGGAAGAGAAGTGGAAGCCGAGAAGTGCATGGAGCGTTGCCGAAGAGGAATTACATTTAAATGGACGGTTCTCCCTCCAATGTGGACCGCCCTGGTATTGCAGCTCCAACGAAAACAGAGGGACGGTTGAGTGTGCAGCGTCGATGTATCAGGTTTGGAGGGAGAATCCTGTTTGTTATGGGAACTTTGTGTATCTGAACTTTGTGTATCCTTTTAAGGCACTCTATGTTCATGTGTAGATGCAGTTTTATTGCACAGTGCATGGGGTGTGGTACTAAAGAATGTGGGTGGATGCGGGGTACAGTAGTGGATGAATGTAACAAGAATGGAAGCTCATCAGTATGCGATTTATGAGCTTAATCTTCTTGAGGATTTACAGGAAGTACTTGTATGGACTACTATCTGACTGTCATAATGAGCAGGCAAGGATCAGTAATTTCCTAGGAAGACATTAGGAGGTGACGTTAGTGTGTTGTTAGAGAGAGTTAGTAATTAACCCTTTGAGGCATTTTAGGGTACGTTGCAAATTGCAACATGGACTTCTAGAAAAAAAAAAGGGAGTTAAAACTATAATGTTCAACAGTTTCGAGTGCAATTTCATCAGACCTACAGTCATTACATTGCGTTTAAGGTCTTCCATTTTGGGACGAAAATGTTGAAATGTATGTTGTTCTACAAGTATAAGTTTTATTTACATTATACTACAGTCACAAAAATGCATTTTATAGTTGTGTAGTGCAAAATGTTTTATGCCGGTGTTAAGGTTGACTGTAGTAATGGATGCACAAAGAAGGGGATGAAGGTAAAATGAGGCAGGCTGTCACTCAGAGGTAGCGCCTTTGGTGTGTGTGTCGATGTAGTTATAACAGGAGGTAGCGCCTCCGATGTGGGTATAATGGGAGGTAGCGCCTCTGATGTGCATGTCACGATTGGTATGAAGATGAGGTAGCGCCTCTGGTTTGAGTGACATTGTAGAGTAATTAGAGGTAGCGCCTCTGGTATGTGGGTCACGAGTGAGAGAGGTAGCGCCTCTGGTGAGTGTGGCTAAATTGGTATTAGAGGGAGGTAGCGCCTCCGGTTGATGTGGCAAAATAAGTTCTGAAGTGAGGTAGCGCCTCTGATGTGCGTGTCACTAGGGTTTTTGAAGGAGGTAGCGCCTCCGGTTCGTATGCGAAGAATCGTATTGAAGAGAGGTAGCGCCTCTGGTGAGCATTGACCATAGTGTACGCGACGGAGGTAGCGCCTCCAGCGTGTGGAACATTCTGTTGTGCGAGAGGTAGCGCCTCTGCCAGTATGGAGTAGGGATAGAAACTTAGTAGATTAGTGTCGCGTTGGATTGTTTCCACAGATATTTATAGGAGGTAGCGCCTTCGGTTTTTTTTTATATTCTTCCTATATTTTGCTGTACCAAAGACTGCGTTTTCTCCGCACAGTCTGTTTGGCATAGTACTCTTGTAATGCTGTTTTAAGTTATCAGTGGTCAAATGCCTGGTACGCAGATGGGCTTGGGATGTCTGGCCAGTGTCTCATGGTGATCTGTGGTATTTGGTCGTGTTGACTAATCTGGTTACTCCTGATAGGCTGCGTCTATTTGGAACTCTTTATTTGTTTGCCTCTGCGTGTGGGTGTGTGTGTCTGGTAAGGAAAGGAGATGTGTTATGTAGTGGCCTTCTGTGTGTGTGTCTGGTAAGGAAAGGAGATGTGTTGTGTAGTGACCTTCTGTGTGGGTGTCTGGTAAGGAAAGGAGATGTGTTGTGTAGTGACCTTCTGTGTGTGTGTCTGGTAAGGAAAGGAGATGTGTTATGTAGTGGCCTTCTGTGTGTGTGTCTGGTAAGGAAAGGAGATGTGTTATGTAGTGGCTGTCTGTGAATGCTGTCTTGCTGTGAGCCTGTGATGTCACATGGAATGTCACTGTGTGGATGGTGGAATGTTTATCTGAAGGTTCCATACTGAGGCAGTTAGAGCTCCCCTGCCTGGGTGATGGGGCCAGTGCTGTATATAGTCCACACTCTCTATTATTTATCCTTCTTGTAACTGTGTCTTTAAGTCCTGTAATAAACCTAAGAAGTAACCAAGAAAGCCTGGAAGTCACTTCATAACACTTCCACTAACTGCAAGTGGAAGTATAAATAAACTATGATCTGAGCCATTTGACTCAGATCATCTTGAGCATTTTGGGTCATATAAAATGCCTCTAATGTTTTGTGCCATTTCCAACCTTTACACCAAATGTCAATTCCTTCTTATGTAACATCTTGCATAATTTAGCTTTTCAGCTCCCTTCATCCATCTCTGTCCACTCACCATGAATGAACAGCGTAGTAAGGAAATGTCTCCTGGCATCATCTAATTCAATTGCATTTATTTTTTTTAAATGCCTTTTTGCACTTTTTGAAGAAATTCCTTTGTGCAAGGGCAAAAACACCCTGTTCCTGCTTATTTGCATTCACAATGCCAAATCAAAAATCAATTTGTACTGAAGCTTAATTTTTCACCTATACCCCACCCTGGAACTCAGGGGTCAAGTCGTTACAGCACTTTAACAAAGCAAAGATGACTTTCCCTTCACCTTAATGCAATTACATCCAAATGTTTCACAATGCACTTGCCATTAGTCATAAATAGCCAGCCAAATCCCGACCACGAGCCCCCGATTTGTAACAGTTTATTGAGAGGCCACCCTCAACCCAGGGAATTCCTTCCCTCCCGAATCAAGTTGTCACACAACAAAATGTGTAATGTCAATTCTTCATTCAGCCCTATTTCCGATTCATCTCATACCTCTTGGATCCCTCCCCCTGATCTACCAATGAGCCAAGAAGCAGGCCGGTGTACAGGAAATATATTTGTATTTATTTGAACAATAGGTAATAGAGGTTTCATTAAACTCCACACGCCACCTTCTTTCTGGCTCACAATTAAACTTCTTGTCACATAAATAGATTCCACAAGTTGGTTGGGAAAAACGTAAATCACAATACTTTACTTTCTACAGATTTTACTTAAAAAAATAATCAACACTGGTCAATGAACAAAATCAATGTACATATGCAATCCTGTACAATTTCGATTTTCCTGCGCATCTAGAAAGCTAGCAGTTTGGTTTACAGGTGTTTACAAATGCATATGGAATATATTATTTCACCCACACTTTTGCTTTAAAATAAATACTGGGTGATTTAGCAGTTTGTTTTTCAGACCCCTCACCCCACTGTGGTCTGGGTTGGGGAAGTCGGACAGCAAAATTGGGATGATTTTTTTGGGATGATTTTTAGGAATTTTGGAAAGTCAGACATGAAGAAAGAGAATAAGCAATAACAGTCATGGAGAAGTCTTCTGGGGAAGATCTTGACACGGTTGTCGTCTTACTTGAACAAAACGGAAAGGAGGAACAAAGGCAGCAGCCCTTGATCATACTAGAAGCTCCAAAAGCTGCAACAGTGTCCACCTGTGAAACTGCCGGACCTGTTGCCAATAAAGGATTAAGCGATGGTTCTCAGAAATCTACCTACAACAACCCATTAATGACAATGGAAGCATCTGACCCTGCTCCTAAAAAAAGGAAATATGACATCTTCACTAAATCTAATCGTATTCTCCAAGTAGCCTGCTGAAACAGAAAAATGAAGATGAACTGCAAACTGATTTTCTTCGCTCACTTAACTGGATTAAGCTACATGACAACCAACTACACCTCGTGTAGCGGCAGATTCAGGACCAAGGCTGGTGTTAACTGAGAAAGCCGAAAACGGGAACTATTACCATTTTAGCAAAGTAACAAAATCTTTGCACTGGAAAAGACAAGAAAATTATCCATCAAATCAGAAGGTCACTCACCAGAATTCAACTGACCATGACTCAAAGCCATCCCTTCCAGATCTACCTACTTACACCGTCTCAGCAAGGGAAGAGTCAAACTTAGACGATGGAACTCCTGAACATTTAAATTCAGAGAAAGTCTGAATAGAAGTGACCAGAGCTCTCGAATTAGAGTATAACAATGAGACCGTTCCGACTCTGACATTAACGGAACCTGCAGCGTTTAGTCCTGTGAGAATCGTGTCTTTCAACACTGCTAAGAAACAGAAAGTGGGTGACAGTACTCAATATCGAAAGTCCTCTCAATTACAAGGAGCCATACATCCACAGTAAAGGAGCCAGACGAAGAATCTGAGATTGAGACTTCCAACTGGACAACTCAGAAGGGGACTGGAGCTCAGACGCTGAAAAGGAGGTACACAAACAATGTGTCTTACTCAGAAGATGAACCACCTTCAAAAGGTATCCCACTTAAACTGGTTAAAAAAAACAGAGTCAGTATTTATGACAAGGAGGAGAAAAGAGGGAACATCTTAAACTCACGCAAAAATAGCAAAGCGACGGAGAAACCACAGTATAAACTGGAGAGCTTAACCAGAAAGGCCTCATTAAATCAAAAAATCTAATGACACTAATGTACATCGTCTCCATATTGCGAACGTCCACAGAAGAAAGGAGGAAATTGTGATAAACAGAGCGAATATTTTACGTTTGCTGCACTGTAGCCCCACACTTAGAAAGATTGCTGCTAGAGATCTTCAACTGATAGAATTCACTGAAGAAGACAGACTAGACAAAGCAATAATCTACGTTACTTCTGATGAAAACATGTCTAAAATTCTAAGAGCAGCATGGAAATTCCTGTCTATGGGCTTTGAGCTATTAGCTTATGACAATGAAGAACAACATGAGGAAA
This sequence comes from Ambystoma mexicanum, assembly GCF_040938575.1. Lineage (NCBI taxonomy): Eukaryota > Metazoa > Chordata > Amphibia > Caudata > Ambystomatidae > Ambystoma > Ambystoma mexicanum. The sequence goes on from NC_090926.1 coordinate 550,340,751, forward strand.
GCTCTAATTTCACGACAAAAGGGAGGCCTCGCCAAAGAGAGGCAACAACTGAAAATTGGTCTTGGCAGGCGAGTGCGCTAGCTGGTAATACCAGATCATAGCGCGAAGATGGGAGCACATTTAGCCAAGGAAAGGAAACACACAAAAGTCATGTCTCTTGCGTCATGGAACACATGTGGTTTTGCCTATCTTTTTAGGACGGGAGAATCAAGCCCTACTGATCACAACTGGCACCAAAACAACTAAAAAGATTGGAAATCTACTTCTTTTCAAACTGTACTGGAGCCAATTGGGGACTAACGACGAATATTTCATCAAAATGGTTGTGGACATTATGGACAATGCCAGGGAACTAAAGCCTGACCTAGAAACTGTAATCTGTGGGGATTTTAACATGTACTGCAGATGTTAAACTTCTGGAAAACCATCATACTAACCCCTTGAAGCAAGTGGACAGGGGCTTTCTTTGGAAAGAAGTGGTGACGGACAGGAACATTTTCATGGTTAACGGTAACATAAAGGTTAACTTTCCAGCAAATGCTACATGGAGTAGAGGAAAGGAACACCAAATATTGGACTACCTATTTGTTTCAGAGACTACCTTTTGCTGCTTGCTAAATTTCTCAATCTGGCAAACAGACAGGAGTGATCATGAGATCCTTATAATCGCATTTGGCAATTGGTCTTATGCTGCACCCGATACAACAACCCTGGACTTATATGTGCACCCTGGGTGCAACCGAATAGGCTTGCTTAAGGAAAACCAAACTGAGAGAATGGGTAGAGGCAGGCTAGAGTCCTTTAAAGAGGTTCGGGAATGTCCCATAAAGCCAGGCTTTAAGAAGGATCACGTCTTCAATGAAGAAATCATGACGAGAAAAAAGGATACAAGGAGGCAGCTGAATAAAGCCAGAAGAGAGGGTAGAGAGTCTTCATTTATAAAACAACTAATAACTTGCCAGAGGAACTGGATGAAAAACCATAGATGGCTGTTGCACCAAAAAGACGCTGAGGCGATGCTTCAACTAATAGGAACAAAATATACGTCACGAATTTGGAAAATACTAAACAATTTAAGTACGCCACAAAATTCCATGATGATGAATGGAGTTTCAGCTACAACCTGGCAGACCCATTTCGATAATCTCTTCTTCAAGTCCAAGAAAGCAACAAGAGTAGATTACTCCAACTCCTGGTCCTTCTCAATGGAAAAAATAGACATCTTGGACCTGATTCTATCAGCGAGCAATTCAAGAGCTCTGGGCCCTGATGGCTTGACAAATCATCAGTTGAAGGAAAATCCCAAAGGGTGGACGGAAGTGATGTATAAACAATTCAAAAAGATCAAAAGAACAAAAAGAATACCCCCCTCTTGGTGCATGTCGATTGTGGTACCAATCTTCAAGAAGGGTTATACATTGGATCCATCAAACTACAGACATATCGTCCTTCTTGATGTGACGGGTAAAATCTTTGGTGCCTTTGTTTAAAAAGCCTTCAACAACTCGAGATATACAACAGGCCACTTCGACGAATGGCAATCAGGTTTCGAGAAGGGAATAGGGACGGCTCTAAACCTGTTCCTTATTAATTACATCTAGACCATTGCCAAATCAAGTCCAGCGAAAAAGGTACATCTGGCCTCAATAGACCTGGCTCAGGCATTTGATGTAATCGAAAGGTCTAAACTTTGGGAAAAGCTACAGAACTGTAATTGTCTGATGGATTTAGAAGAAACCTTAAGAGCCCTATATACCAACACCAGTATGCAGGTCAAGTTGGATAGAATGGGGAACTACACCGACTCAATACCCACTACAAAAGGCCTACAACAGGGCTTTAGATTGGCCCCTATTGTCTTTAACCAGTTTGTATCTGACATACCTTTGGCCTTCGAAAATACAAGAGCTTTTCCACCACAACTGGCAGGCTCTGCTGTCGGTCATCTGCTACACGCAGATGACCTTATCCTGTTTGATCAAACCAAAGTGGGCCTGCAACGTCAGCTGGACGCAGTCTCAAAATACCTAGACAGTAATGACCTAAAGGTGAATGTCTCCAAGTCAAGAATTCTCACCTACGGTGGGAAAACAGCCAAAAAACCATCGGGTAAGGAAAAATGTTACTTTAAAGGAGCAATCATTCCTGAAGTCTCAAGTATTGTTTGCTTGGGGATTACAATTAGCAACAGCAAAATAGAGGCTCCACAAGAACTGAGCCTCAGAATAAAGATGCAAAACTTAACTTTGCAGGGGAGAATCATCCTTAGAAAACACTGTAAATTCACATTACAACCTATAATAGACTTTTATAACATCCAGTTTGTTCCCATCATAACATACGGCTCAGAGTGTACTCTTTTGATATCTAAGGACCTCTGGCCTAAATTAGAGAGGATAAATTGGCGACGTTTTCTGGCTCTACCCTCATGTGCCCCAATGGACCTTATTCGTGAAGAGTTGGGCTTGAGCTCCCTATTTGCCATAGTACAATGGAAAAGCCTCACTTTCTTCAGGAAATGTCTGTTAAACAACTCGAGTGGAGGCTTTAAGCTATTACGTCAAATTTCATGTAAAGAGTCTGAACACAACATGAACATCTGGAAAAACAACTGTTTAGCTATACTAAAGGAAGTATTCATCTCAGTTGAAGTATTAAAAACGAATCCGTCTAGAGCCAAATGTAAACTTTTAGACTTGGACTGGATATATAGAAGAGAAAATGTAAGTACCATAAAACTGTATGGTCACAAAAATTCAGTCCCTAGCCTTGAAGAAATTTCCCTGCATGCTTCGGAGAATGGATTTCATGAGACTCAGAATGAACTTGATGCCAACGAAAGAAATTATGGAAGTGAGAAAAATTAAGACCATGAGGGACTTTACCAGCAGGAGGTGCGACAAGCAAAATAAGACCCTGCGACATCTTATTATGCAATGCCCGGCGCTCAACAACAAGATAAACAGATGGATGGGCTGACTTGTTGGGAAATTTGTAACAAGATCTTCGGATTACTGGTAGTCTGAGATTTTAGAAGGAGAAAACACTGCATTGGTGCTTTACGTACTTGGTTTTTTCAGAGAAATCTTTGCAAATGCAGATAAGGTTGTCATGCCTACCAAACTTGAAAACTAACATTCCGAACTGATACATGCCCACTAAGACATGAAAAGTATATCCAGAACTAAAATTAGTAAGATTGGGCTTAATCATTCTCAACCATTCCTCTTGATTGCTTTGCAAAGGCCCATACTTTCAGGTTCAGTTTTGTTATCACATGAACTTAAAGAAATGTCTAAAAGTGGGCAAGCGAGGTGACATTGTTTGCTCTTCTCTTTTTTTTCTTTCCTTTTTTTGTTGTTTTGTTTTTTGTTTATTTCGTGAGTTTTTTTCTTTTTTAAATTCTTTTGAATAAGCTTAGGGTTGTTTAATGTATTGTAAAACCAAATGCTTATTAAAAAAAAAGAACAAAAAAATAATTGGGGTCACTTGAAGAGAGATTTATTGATGGCTTATGTGGTAGGGGTGTCACGGTATTAGTTTTATGATGGTACAATAACCTTATTGCCAAATGACGGTATATCATGGTTATCGCGGTATAGCAGGTGGAGTTAACTAATCTTAACAAATATTTTCTAAAAGGTCATAAATTGTCAGATTTATCATCACAAACAAAACCAGGCACCCAGGGTCAGAATTGTGCTTTTCAACATACTTTCCAATGTAATGCCACCCCGTGCTTCCACCAAGCACAAACACACATGTGGAGAGGAGGAGGGGGCGGGGGGCAGCCCTGCTGCGACTGGCAAAGCAAACTGAATAGCTTTTCTTAAGTGGTCCTTTAGGCTTTTAGCTCCCCCACTGGCTACTTGTGAAGATGAACATGTTGCCATCTTGATAACCTGCATGCCACAGATCATTGGAGCCTGATGGTAGTATACGCTTGTGCGCATACACACACACACACACACACACGCACTCTCTCTTTATGTTACAGCCTTTAGTTTACTTGCGGGCCAAAAGGTGTTCAGTAATCACGGACATGTTACCCTTTGGTATGGCAGCAGGGAATACCCTCAGAGATGAGTAAACTTTTCAGTGTGACTTATTATATGTAAATTCAATGATAGAATCAGGGAAATCCCCCATTGTCATATGTTTGGAAAACATTATCCATTATAAATATATAAACCCCAAAGCCGCCAACCCAAAGTAAACCCTTTTCCTTCTTGGCACTGTATTTATTCTTCCTATTGCTAACATATTGATTTTGTGTCAGGCACGTGTGGTTTATGGAATGGCATTAAAAACTGCTCCAACTGAAACTACTTGGCAGACGGCACATCCAACGGTGCAAGACCAAGACTGCGCAGCACTTGCTTACTGCAGCCTTTCCAAATCAGATTGAAAAGCACACTTAACGGTATACCGGTATAAACAATGTGACGGTTATTATTGTTCAATTAAGTGGTTCACGGTATCTTTAACCGTATACCGTAATACCGTTACATCCCTAATGTCCAAGTTATGATCCATGGTATGGCGCGGAATGGTGAGGTGCCATGCCAGTCAATCATTGATATTGATATTTTATTTCTATCGCGCTCATACACAAGTGTTTCAGAGCGCGACAAGGCAAGGGAAGGGGAACAGAGGAGAAACAAAAACAACGATCTTACTAGGCCAGTGACATTGAGAACGCGCAAGTGCATGGTAGAGGGGGAGAGGGAGAAGTGCATGGAAGGGGGAACAAAAGGAGAGTGCGGAGCAAGGAGGAAAAAACATAAATAATAAATAAATTAATAAATAAAAAGTCAACAAACAGAGGGAGTGCAGCCAGCAAGTGGCAGTGCTGGGTTTAAGGCAGCAGGCTGGGTAGGTCTGATAAGTGCAGGAAGAACAAAACAAAGGGGAGGGGGCTGTATGGGTACAGATACAGACTCCAGTGCAAGAGGGGGCCCGGAGGCAGTGCATGCGGGAGGCAAGAGGAGCAGGTACCTGGTCCAGATGAAAGAGGGTGGCAGGTTCATGGTGCCGAGGGAGAGTAGAGTCGGCAGGGAGAGGGGGGGCAAAGGCAGAAGCAAGGAGGAAGGTGCTTCCGGAACCGGAGATGGTTCTCCTCAAGTTTTAGAGTGGCAGGGAGGCTGTTCCAGAGGGAGGCCCCAGCTGATCTACCCCCAGCTTGTTTCTTTCACTAAGCAGTCTGAGCAATGGGGAAACAGAACAGGGGGTCTGCTCGGTTTCCCGGGTCACCTATTATCCCCTGATCTGTTCCCGGGAACATAGGGGTTTGGGCGGTGATGGCTCAGGCCACTCGCCCCACATTCAAGTGAGGATTAATGACCTAACAAATTATATGATGTCCATCATGTATGGTCGGGTCACATTTTTGGTAATTAAAAAATAATAAATATGGCCTATGCCTTCCAAACAATATTTGTTTCTGGTGTCTCTCACTGGCCCTGCCATCTACGCCACCCACTACTTAGCAGGGAGCTGAGTCACTGAATATAAAAGAACAATTATAAAAAGAATGCCGGCAGTAAAAGTTACCCACATACATTTATTTTGTTTTACATCTGTCAACTCTTTCCCTATAGTGCCTGATAAATGGCCTCATCGGGAGTTGGTTGGTGCGATAAAATGCGGCAGTAACACTATTACTGCTGCATTTACCACTTTGCCTAATCCCAGGTATGGTCCTAACTCAGCGCATTCACCTCTAGCTCTGAGCTGGAGGTGAATGTGCCAGCGATATGGGCATTTTCAGCACTATTACCACCAGCGGGATTAGCAACACCCACCCATATTGGATCCAATGGACCCAATATGAATGGGGACTTACCGTCGCTCCCCCACAAATTGTGCCGGGCTGAGTTGCGGTAACGCTATTAGCGCTGTGTGGTATCCTGGTGCAATTAGTGCCGGGATACCGCCCAACTGCTGATGAGGCCCAAAGTCTTCTCTTCTCACCTTCTGTGGACCAAATAAAAAGCGCACTGAAGAGGAAGGAGATAACACAGCTCTGTGTGTTAGCAAAGCCTAGAAATGCCCCTTCAAATGGACATATGCATGCATATCTCAAGTGGTTCTCTGTTTTTGGAGCTCGATCCACGCACATTTCACAAGCGGGTCAGGGTGTCTCGGTTTGGGTGGAATTTGGTTGTTGGGGTGTGGGCTTTGCTGTAGGAAGGGGCATAGATAGAGAGTGTGTGTGTGTGAGGGAGTGAGATTTATTTCATGTTTCATGGAGTTATTCTTGCTCCTAGGGTTCAATTGCTGGGCCCATTGCTGCCAGCCAGACTGTGAAACGAGATTGGATTTGCATTATACAACTTGGGCCTTTTGCCCACTGTCGTCCCAGTCCATGACCTTTACATGTAGAGGAAAGACAGAGATGTAGAAAGACAAACATACAAAAGAGTGAATAGGTGGCAGAGAGAGAGAAGGGAGAGATAGAAAGCGAGACAGAAATAGTAAACATTGCTATAGAGAACGAGGGAAGAGACAGAAAGACAGAAAGAGTGAAACAGAAATAGCAACAGGGAGGGAGAGAGGCAGAGAAAGAGGAAGAAATAGAAAGACAGAAATAACACAGATGGAGCGAGAAAGAAAGAGGAGCAGGGGAGAGAGAATGAAAGACAGAAAGAGAAAGAATTACATAGGGAGAGAGGACTATGGGAGAGAAAACGACAGAGAGAGTGACAGACAAAAAAGAGAGACAGAAATAGTAACAGAGAGTGAAAGACAGGAAGAGGGGCGAGCAAGAAAGACAGAAAGACAGAGACACGTAGAGAGACGGGGAGTCCTGTTCTTCCTCGTCTCAATACTTACTCTGTGAGGCCCCCGTCCTCATGACCAGGACGCTATTTGTATTTACTTTTCCTTGCTTCGCCCCTTGCTCATGCCATGCGATTCCCCTTTCGCCCCTCCACGCCACACATTAGTAGTCCGATGCCACTGTACGCAGCTTCAAAGGTACATTCAGCCCTCTGCGAAAACTAGTTGTGCACCCCTGATCTACACAGTTTTGCCCTCCCACCCACTATAAAGGGAAAGGATTTAAGGCACGCAGATGCCCCCACCTTTTGGTTTCAAATGGCTCAATTCTACTTACATTTAAAAACTCTGATTAAAGTTCAGGAAAGCCAGCTGCATTTCAGGACCCTCTTGGAGGGCAGGGCAAGGGGTCCTGTCACTCCACTCTCATAAATGGTCCCTATATCTTCACCATAGGGCCCAGTCAATTTTCAGGCCTCCCCAGAACTAGACAGCTCCATCCATATGCAATTTCAACAATATCCTTTGGCGTTTCCTTGCTAGATGGTCATTTTTAGCAGCTCTCCCCTGGGAGGATAGCTCAGGGGCAACACGCTCACCTTGGAAGTAAGACAATGTGGAGCAACATAAGTTTGATCCCCGGGTCCACCCTTAGAAACCTCTGGGTATTAAGCATGTTATATATAACCAATTACAGCTCCCTCATAGTGCACCCACTTTATATATCAGTGATAACACCATTAAGATTTCAATATTGGGATGTGCCCTGAAAGAATTCTCGCAACCAAGATCAGCCAGTTCCCCTTTTCATCCCCCAAGTCCAGCCTCTCGCTAAGGACCAGTTTGGGATTCTAGTGCAGAAATCTGGAAACTTCCATTTGAAATCCCCTTTATTTTAATGGAAACATTTTGACAAAAAGTAGTTATGTGGCAGAACTCCATAATTTACTGGAAACCCCCATAATATACTAGAATTCCCTGCTGCAACTGCCTGGTAGATACCAGAGGGATTCAATCATGCACACCTGCATCCAATTAGCCTCCCTGAAGATTGCGGAGCCATGAAAGCGCACTAGGAGCAGAACATCTTTGGACTGTTTGAGCTTACTGCAGCTGGCACCCAGAGTAGCCCCCCTGCAACTCCTCTTGCTTTGTTTGCATGTATATATATATTCTGCTTCAGCTAATGATGGGGATTTCAATAAAATGACAGCCAGGTCTGCACCATGTTGCCAGGCCATGTGGCAATTGTCCGCCATTTATACAAAAAACATAAGTTAGGACCATGCAATTTACACTCCAAATGCCTTATTTTACACCTCCACCAGGTCGCCAACTCTTAAATTTGGGACATGTTCAGAGCAGCCAGGAACACAGTTTAAATTGCAATTACAATTCCCTAAGTCGCAGGTGGATGAATTTCATTTCAACAAAATTGCCTGCAATGTATCTTAAAAATGACGCATAAATGAATGCAGTACGACTTGAGGTTGCTCTGACAATTGAATAAGTTATGATTGTCTTTTTAAACTAATGGGAAATCTTCATGTTATGCAAATATGAGCTCCCAGGCAATTTGCGATTCCTGGCCAGCATATGACAAGAGCTCCTGGGCTGTGTTTTTATTAGCCTCTGTGTTGTTTGATAGCAGTCTGCCAGTCGTAAAGCTGGGAGGCATCAGCTACACAGAGATCCCTCACTGCAGATAATGAGCTATATTGGCCCTGTGATGTCACAAGGCCCTTCTGCCAATGGCATCATGTCCTGTTATCTGGAGGAGACCACTATTTTGATCTGAAAAAACTCCTATTTTCTTGTAACTTCTTTTAGAGTTCTGCTTCTCTTGATGGCAGCCCCTCCCACATTCCAGCCATGCACTGGATAGGCCCTTTGCCGTTCACAAAAATTAGCCTTCAGAGAAAACCGGGCTGGGAAAAGTTTGTTTTCAACCCCTCTTTGCAGGCCATCCTTTTTTGCAGTTGTAAATAGCTGGGATGCAAAAGCCAGGCTTGCAGTGGAGAAGGCTTTGTGAAGTCTGCCCAACAACAAGCCAAAAGTGTCTGCCTCGGGCCTAAATGAAATCTACATGTAATCAAAGTTTTTATTTTCAATTGTTGCCCGGTATTTTGCATGTGAAGCATAATATACATTACATCTTGTTAACACAGTCTTTTCCCTGACATCTTTATGTTACCTGGGGAACATTTTTCTCACGTCTTGCTTTCAGACTGCAAAAGCACAAAAAAAGCAATTTTGATGTCAATTTTGAAAATCCTGCTTTTCAAGTGAAAGGAATCTTTGATTTTCTTCCGCCAGCGTTAAATAAAAGGCTGCTTTTCCTTTTGTAATTTTTTTTGTAACAGACAGGCCTTTTCACATTGCACTTCCTTGTGTTACTTACAGAACATTTTCGGTGTGAAGGTCTTTTTATGAAGGCTGGTCGGTCATTTTTCAAGTGGACCCTTCAGTTCTGTTTGTTGGGGCCTTGGATTAAACCCCACAGGTGCTTGTGTTCTAGGTGTTGGGGGGAAGGATGCCAGGTATGGGACTTGGGCTCTGGTGGTGCTGAGGCAGGATGCCAGGTAGGGGGCTTGCGTTCTGGCCTCTGACTGTTGAGGAGGTAGTATGCTAGGTATGAGGCCTGGGATATGGCAGTGGAGAGGCACAATGAGAGGTATGGGGCCTGGGCCTTGGGTAATGGGGGGGCAAATAGACCAGGTGTGGGGCCTGGGCTATGGTGGTGGGGAGTCAGGATACCAAGGTAGGGGTGGTGGGGGTGAAAGGATGCCAGGTATAGGACCTGGGCTCTGGGGAGGCAGGATGCCAGGGACCTGGGCTCTGCATGGTAGGGGTAGAAGGATGCCAGGTAAGGGGTCTGGGTTATGGCAGTAGGGAGGCAGGATGCCAGGTATGTGCCTGAGTTCTGGTGGTGGGGAGGCACACTGGCAGGTATGGGGCTTGGGCTCTAGTGGAGGGGAGGCAATATGTCAGGTATAGGGCCTGGGTTCTGGGTGATGGGGGGGGAAGGCCAGGTGTGAGACCTGCATCAGTTTGGGAAAGCATACTAATAAACCTTTTATAGACAGCCCCCCTACTTTTGTCTGTGGCCTCTTCTGTGCCCCTCCCCTAAATGTGATTCCTGGAAACGCCAGTGAGAGGGTGTAACTAATTTTGTGAGAAGGGATGCGAAAGTGTGCATTAGCACTCTAGTCACCTGCGGGGTACCACTGTGTTGACGAGTACTGAGTTCATACACACATGCACACAGTCACGTGGGAACACAAGGAAGCATCACCATGGGAAATAAAGGTCACACCGAAGCATCACACTGATAATGTAGCCCCCATTGTTGGCGGCAGAGCCACTGTGGTGCTGATTCAGGCACCCCCCGGGCCTGTGCGTATGGGCCCCACCTCCCATGATCCAGAGTGTGGGATCATATTAAGGACCCCACGTGGATAACAACAAGCAATCAATCAAGTCCAATATTACAAAGGTTCACCAAATATGTATAATTAATTGCAGTATTTTTCAATGAACAAACAGGTACTTTAAGATAACAAATAAACAGGTTAGAAACTAGGTACATGTACTTTAAATTTGGAAAGAAGGTTAAATACTGACACACGCATCGTGCAGCGTCCATGTGTAAAAAGAAGAACAAAGACAGAAAATTAAGGAAAGCGTAGCGCTAGACTTGTGAAAGCCTAAATAAAGTACTCTGCACGGACAATGGCAGCAGAGACAAATTACGTAAAATAATACTAAACGCTACTAATTTTACACATGAAATAACATGCCGAAAGTAATACTTATCAAGGAGTCGTAAAAAGAAGAAATTCTGAGTCGTTTCTATCAAGGTAAAAACATTTTCCTTAAAATGTGCACAAATGCTTTTAAATTATTTTTTATTTATATAGCGCTTTCACCAAATCACTGCACATAACTACATACAATTATCCCAAACTTAGCACTCGTTTATCAACCTCGCTATGATGAAATGGCAGCAGCGAGTGCTCAACCCACTGAGCTATCTGACCTGCACTCAATGACCTATTCTTTGCAGTTTACTTATGAATGTAGGTGTTTACTTCTGTTCTAGTGAGGCCATATTGTAGAATGTTGTATTCACTGACATGTCTATTCCAAGCTCAGAGATCAAACAGTAGCTCTCTCCTTCCATACATAACTATTCCTTCAGTTGGCTGATGGGTCCAGACACAACATGCAACACTTTTAATAAGAAAAAAGATTTTACATTAGGGCCTCACTAGAGACTATTGTAAATGCGAGGTACACACTGTTTGGTCAGTCTGCTGTAGGATGTTGTCCAGAAGCCTGCGTGGTCGTTGTCACATGCAGCAGGCTGTAGTCTGGAGTCTCTCGGGCCCTCTCTTCCGCACGCGGATAGGGGCAAGGGGAGGACACCATAATGGCGTCGCTAACCAGGTTAGGAACCGCTGAACGGCAGCGAGCCATGCCCATGTTCCCCCTTCAGGTGGAAGTTCTTCCTTGCTACCGCAGTGATGGCAGTCCCTTCCTGTTGAGGTTTCCTCTGCTTAAGTCAGCACGTACAGCGACCGAGGCTGCGCAGTGCTCAGCTCTTCCCTCTGCGTGGTACCTTGAACTTCTGTTGGTACAGCGACAGCAACGGCCGTGCCGTGGCTATGCTCCCCAATCAGGAGTTCTTTATGGCTCGCCTTTTGCCTGGCTGCACAAGCACTCTCTTTGGGGAGAGCTGCGGCCTGGCTAAGGCTGTTGCATATTTGCTGTCTCCCCAATGCGGGAGATCGCTGTGGTGGGCTATGGTGTACGGCCACTGCGGCGGTGGAGCTTACTGCACCGCTCTCTGGTGTTGGTGGTGATGTACCTCGCTGCGTGACCCGCTTCTGGCCCATTGGCTGCAAGGATTGACAGAGTCACTATGGTGGCTTGCGGGAAGTAGTGGTGGCACCAGTTGTTGCCGCCCTCTTCTCTCCCAGGCAGGGGCTGACAGCAGCCTGTTTGGTCCAGGCTCACTTTCCTGGTCACCTTCTGCCTGACCCCACGAGCATTGTCACCGGGGAGAGCTGCGGCCATGCCAGCGTTGTGGCAGGGATCTGTGGTGCTTGGGTGCAGGTTGGGCAGCAGTCTGTGTCGTGCCATCTGCAGGCTCCCTTCCAGGTGGGAGTGTTCCCTCGCTTTCATGGGCTCCGGGGTACATCCAATCCAGCGACGGTACTTGCCGTGCCACTCTTCACCCGTTGTATGTTGGGGATGTGTCCCAATGCCAGACCTGCTCCTCGCCCGTTGGCTGCAAAGATAGGCAGGGTCACAGTGGTGGCTTCCTGTGAAAGCCACTGCTCGCTGGGTCTTGCTGAGCCACTATTCTCCCATACCCCCCAGACAGGAGCTGCTTTCGGCAGTGCATCCTTCCCCCCAGAATTGGGAGTCCCTTGTTTGAGGCGGTGCCCCTCTCCCCCTGACGGGAGTGCCTGCTTCAAGAGGTGACGCACCTCTCCCCCTAATGGGGGCACCTTCCTGGATTGTCCTGTGGACCAGGGTGCTCCTTTAGCTTTTGCGCCAGGCAGGGGCCTGTAGCCCTGTCACAGCATGGGCTGCTAGTTCTCCCCCAGGCAGGAGTACCCACAGTCGTAGCGGCATGAGCCGCTTGCTCTCCCCCAGGCAGGAGTCCATAGTGTCAATGTGGTATAGTGGGCGCCTGCTCTTCCCCCAGGTAGGAGTACCAAATGTCCATGTGGCAGCATGGCCCGCCTGCTCTCCCCCAGGCAGGAGTACATAATGCCCTTGTGGCAGCATGAGCTGCCTGCTCTCGCCCAGGCAGGAGCTTAACTCGCATGTAGTGGCATGGGCCACTAACCTCCCTCATTCATCAGTTCCCCAAATGTACTGTAGTGGGCTGGGCCACTTCTCCCCTAGGCAGGATCACACTTGCAGAAGGTGTCCACCCTACATACCCAGGGTGTAGCTCCCTGTCTGTTCTCTCCCCAGGCTGGAGCACACAGAGGGCTCACTGCTCCTATGCCATCAGCCCAGACAGGAGATGAAGCTGCTTTCCTGCAGGAGCGAGGGCTCTTCGCACTGCTCCTCACAATGTAGGAGTTATCTTTTCACTGCTAACCTGCAGCACAGACTCTCCCCAGGCAGGAGCTTGGAGTCTTCCTTATCATTGCCCATTGAGGCACCAGCAGCCCCACTCCAGCACTCCCCCAGGCGGGATGTTTTATAGTGGCGGCGGGTGACTTCCTTGCTCCCCCAGCGGGGCTTGTAGGCCTGATCGCCCCTCCATCCATGCGGGACCGCAGGGGGCCGAGCGCCATGCCTTGGCAGCGGTTCACGGGCCGCGCTGGGCATGGCCCGGCTCCTCCTTGCCGGTTCTTTTTCCCTTCACAGATGCAGCGGAGTCCACGCTGCTCACTGTCCCAGGCGGGATCTAGGTAAATAAATATACAGCACCCACCGCTTCTCTCCCACAGGCATGGTAAGGATGCCGCTACCGGGGCTGCGTGCATCGATCTCTCCCCGTCCCCATGTGGTGGGGGGAACAACAGTTGCACTGCTGATGTGTACGGGGGCAAACTGTTGTGTTCTGATGGTGGCTCCCATGTCACCCTGTACCTGGCCCTGCTCCCTCCACTGAATCACCTTTTTTTTTTTTTCTGTGTTGAGTGACCAGCCGCAGAGCTCGTCGCCAGATGTTTGGGGGCCGGGGACTCTGGCCCCCACCATGTCAGGATGCCCTGTCGTGCAGGGCGGGTTATTAGGCCGATTGTTAAGGAGCCATTCAGGGCAGCAAACACCGCAGACCAGGCAGACACCGGCTTGGTTTCCAACTGCCGAACGCAAGACCTCTCGCCACCTTTATTAGTGCAGGTCACATGCACCCGCATGTGACCCTTGACAAGTGACTCAGCACGGGTCCCATGGCTCGTCACTGACGTTACAACAGCACCTATATTTCTCACTAGACACGACTCCCTGTGGAGTGCTAATCAAGAATTGCATTTTTCTTTTTCAAATAATTGCAAACCAGAAGTAATTTGGGATGATAATTTTAGTGATACTTTTATTAACTACATCCTGTCTGGCAAAGACCAATATGTGATAACTTTATATATTTTTATAAAGACAATCAGGCAATACCATTGCTAAAAATCGAAGTTGTTACATAATGCATAATTACAGTATTGACACTGTAAAACATGTCATCATCCATGTTTTACAGTCGAGTTTAAGTCAGTGTCAGTGTTTCTAAATCTCAGTGTGAGCTATATTTCATTTTGTTGATGAAGATGCATCAGATTGACGAGTGAACACTTCTGAAAATATACATGATCACACAATCAAATGCTTTTGATGTCAAACCTAGTTTTGCAACTTGCTGATGGAATTCATCTGTGCAGTTGGTGTTCAACCTATGAGCTGATCCCAGACTCCTTGACATTCTATTTTATCACCCTGTTGCTTTATCCCAGCTACCCTGACAACGAAATGACCACAAACTGCAATATTCCACCTAGTTCGCCCAGTTCACTGCTTGCTACGCCATCCACTCTGTGTAGTCTCTTACTTTCTTTCCTCTTACATAATGAATACACAAAGCTAACTGGATGTTTACACAAAGTAGTGATCAATAGTTCCATCCAGTTGGTACATCTACAGATCTTTCATACACTGTAGTTCGCTTCCAGAGCTCGCTTTGCAATTATGATTGCATTATAAATTAGCACCTACAGGAGCTAGCTGACAAACGGTTTTCAGAGCCTGTTTATTTTATCTATTTATTTGTGTCCAATCATGCAACTAACCTTTTACATTTTACAGACACTCATCCACGGCTCAAAAAGTCTTTTCGCCTACTCACATAGTCGATCAGATTTAATGAAGGGCTAGTACCCTTTGCAAGGGTTGTTTGAAACATTTACTGAACATTTACTTTGCAGTAAATATCAAATGTTTCACTGTGAATATCTGGCCCATGGGTGGCAGCAGTGTGCCAAACATAAATCAGGTTTGTAGTGACATGCACCGTGTTACACAAATCACATTTAAATGTATCATCCGTTGCTACAGGTTGAGTGCATTTCTCTTAGATCGAATAGGTAAACTAAGTTACCTGACCTGCAGGTCTAGCTGAATTTGCAAGTCTGAACGGTTCTCGCTAATGTCTTATTTCAGTGGTACACAAAAACACTGTATTGTTGCCCATTTCATGTCTTCGGTACAAATAACTTCTGGTGACATTAACAGTATTAGTACAACATTGCTAATCAAATGGGTCTGTTTGCTAATCAATACAATTTTAATTAGCAAACTCTGCTAATCAATTTTTGAAAACTAATTTATGCCTTACATAAATCAGAGTTATTGGTATGCCATGTTGTTGGAATTTACACAAGTCGATTCCATTTGCATGGTCTCCAGGCACTCTGCGGGATCTGAAAGAGTGGCAAAGTTTTGGATAGTGTTAGGGAGAAGACAAATGCAAGTAATACTGTTGTATTGATGCCTAGGCAGTACCCTGGGTTCTATGAGCAGGTGAGCTTATTCGTGTATTTTGCCCGGCGTGCTTAGGTATTAAACTGTATGTCCACAGTGCTAGGCTGCAATGGCGGGGGCTGTGGTATGTAAGTTGGATGTATAAGTTTAGTGTTCTGCTGTTTGTTGTGGGCTAGAAGGGGTACTGAAAAGCAGTGTGTGAGGTGTTTAGTTGGTTTGCATGCAGTGTATTTGAGCATAGAAGATGAGAAGTTAATGGATAAGGATTAGCATAGGTTGCAGTGAAACATTAGCGTTTGGCTAAAGTTTCAATACACATATTACGTAGATGTCCTGGCGTCAGTCACATTGTGATATTGAACTTGGGGCAAGGTACGCATATGAAACTAGGGGATGGATAGGGCTCCACATGCCGTGGTGGTGGTACAACAAGGCTTGAATTCAGTGGGACAATCAGGAGTGAAAGCCATATTGTGGGACAAATTATATTGTGGCGAGAAGGAGGAATGGCTGATGCTTAAGGGGTGAACAATGAGCATATACTGTGAATTAAGTGCCAAATGGCTGCTGAGAGGTGCTTTAGATGGTTGTCTGCCAAAAAGCCATATCTTTAGTCAGCGTGTTTACTGGCATGGTGTGAATCTTAACAAAAATGACGCTCAAACTATCACGCATTTAGAATGATCTGCAAATGATAGAAACTGTTAAGGGAGGGAAACAATGCTATCATGCTATCACTGTTACATATCACGTGTTAAATGTATCATCCAAAATTAAGTAGATGAAGGAGAAGAATGAGGAGGAGAAGAAGGTTGAGGAGAAGACAAAGAATTAGATGAGAAGACAAAGAAGTAGGGGCAGGAGGGGACGAAAAAGGAGAAGGATGAGAGGGTGATGAACGAGGTGAAAAGAGGAAGAAAGATGGGGTGAAGGAGAATGAGAAGGAGACGAGGGAAGGAACAGGAGGAGAAGAAAGCAAGTGGGGGAGAAAGAAAGATGATGGGGACATTAAGTAAAAGGAGAAGGTGGAGGCAGAACTGAAGTATAAGAAGAGGTAGGGGGTGGAGAAAAGGAGGGGATGAACAAGGAGTGTGAGAAGGATATGGAAGAGAAGGAGAAGGAGGAAGGATGTGCCGAAGGAGAAGAAGAAGACAGAGGAGGGGAAGACCAACGAGGCAAAGATGGAGAGGGGAAGAAAGAGAGAAGAAGGAATCAGAAGGAAGACGAGAATGAGAAGTAGGATGAGAAGGTCTCAAGGGGGAAGAAGAAAAAGGAGGTGGAGGAGAAGAAAAAGTGGGACAAGAGGAAGAAGAATGAGAAGATCCAGGAGAAAAAGGGGGGCATAAAAGAGGACGAAAGAAGGAAAACAAGAAAAAGGATGACATAAAGGAGGAAAAAGATAAGGGGGAGAAGAGGGAAGAGAAGGAGGAGAACAAAAAGGAAGAGATGGAGAAGAAGTGTGACAAGGATATGGAGTACAAGAAGAAGGACAACTAGAAGGAGAAGGAAATGGGGGCATGAAAAAGGAGGGCATAAAGACATGAGAAAGAAATAGAACAAGAAAAAGATGGAGGACATGAAGGGGAACATGAAAAGAGAGGTGGAGGAGCACCTGTAGACTAAAAGAGGGAGGCTATGAATGAGTAAGGAGAAGGAGCACATGAATAAGGACAAGGAAGCCAAGAATGCGGAGCACATGAAGACGGAGAAGAAAAAAGAAAAAAATACCAGAGTAACTGCTGTCATTTGACAAAATCATGATGTTTTAAGCAACTCTTACCTTTTGCGCGTCATTCGTTTAGGATAGTTATATGGTGTGGCTACTGAACAGTATCGATCAAGGCTTATGAAGCAAAGGGTAACAATGGATGCTGTGCAGAACATCACATCAAAGGAGATCCACACTTTACAAAATAGCCTTCCAAATATCCACATGCCAGTGACTTCATATATTATGCTAGAGAGGAAATAATAGGCTTAATGAACACTTTGTAGCTGCAGGCAACATTGTTATGTATATTTCAACAAAGCGTGTAAACTCTGTAAGTATAAAACAAAGAATATATATAATGTAATTTACTAAAGTAGTTCATCCGATATTTCTTAACGCAAAAGTGCTTGCTCTTGAATTCAGGTGTAGCTCTCAGGTTACCCTAGTTCTGGAAACAGATTTCATGATAGTAGACGATTGTTAATGAATTTACAATATTTATTAGCCCTCTAAAATTAGTCTTTTTGCATCAATTTTCTGCAAGTTAAAAAGATTAGATTAATTCCAAACCTGGCTCATTAATAATCAGTCACAAAAGTTTATTTAGGATAATATGAATCCCATAACGTGTTTGACAAATTACAATAACAAGATAGCAAAGTAAGATAAAAACATATAAACACAATACATTGCAATTCATAATGGCAAAAACAGAATAGCAACAAAGCTTATGTGCAGTGCTAACAATTGCAAGTTGCAAGATACTAGCCAGTCATAAACTTTTATTAGCCCCCTAAATTCTCAACTAGCACATCAGACTCCATTTATGACTTGCCAAGAGTTAATTATCACTTGCCAGTGGCTAAAGGTGAGTGCAAATTGTGAGGCCTTCTATATGAATTCCCAACAATAATTATGTATAAGTAGAAAAAGTGAATATCATTTAATCTGGTCAAGTTTTCTTCTATAAGGTACTGAATGTAAATATTGCAATAACACCAAAGAAACATTGTGAGTGGGTATATTAGCAATACATATAGCAATGCATGTCTGAATTCTCGATAATTAGTGTTTCACATTAAATGTTTCAAAGTCCTTTTCAAAACCGAGCTGAATTTTGGCCACAGACAATGCATGGATGTTTCAAGTTTAATAGCCATCCATACTGATGTCCTATGGCTCAAATAGTATTTAGGCAGTAAAATCAGTATTTTGAATAATAGCTGATGCTTGAAATATGGAGTACAATACAAATAAGATTGACAATACTGTCAGGAGTAAAATAAACTCCAGGGCTTAAGTCAGAGATTTATTTTCACCTAGATCATCATTTCTCCTGAAAGGCGCCCCTTTGATTTCTGTGAAATTAGTTCTAGTTGTAAAATAGTGATCTTTAAGGCAAACCAGAATGTTAAGATCTGTAAGTTTGCTCATTATATGTTCAATCGAGGGGAACGAACCATCTCAGTGAAATGCGCTTCCAGCAACCTTGTGATGGCTGGGAGCCTCTCATACATTAGTGTCGGGAGCACGCTCCCGACACTTATGTATGCAAAGTGGCTGGATAGCACATTTTTGCACCACTGACCAGGCCCTCTTGAAGTGTACAGGTCACCTTTAGAGAATAAGGCAACCTTCAAATTTCTAAAAATAGCGCAAATGAAATGGGCTCATTCTCTGCAGCACTTTTATTTGCGCTATTTTTTGAGACTCTGACCCTGTATCTCTGTAGTAAAATATTTAACCTTGGCGACCTATGTCACACATATCTCTGTAAATTATATGTTAAAATGCAGTACACATTTGCAACAAAATTCCTCTGCGAATGGAATTGTTAATTATGAGGTCTACTGTCTCTTGTAAAAGTACATGCTCAATTAAGTAAAGACTTACACAGATGATCTCGTGCTGCGTTCTGACACCTGTGTGCTAAAGGACATTGCTCAAACAAACTACAATAAAAAATGTACTCACTCAAAAAATATCACCAATGGGTCAATAACCAGTATTACAATCATGAAATGATAACATATCTCGATTAAGGCGACGGCAAAAGTGATAACCTTTGTTGAAAAAGCATGGCGTGTAAAACAACATAATTTAAAAAGCATACTCTAGCAATGAACGTGTTGGGAAATCTATACAAAAGAAAAGGGGCAAATGAACATTCCACTTTCAAAAAATAGCTATATCAACTGCACTCTGCACAATGCATTTGAAAGAAACACATGCGAGAAAATTTGATGTCAGCAAACCAGCTACAGCAAAAGTGTATTTGTTCACAGTAAATGATAAGGCCTACAATTGTTCTTTTCAGTTACATGGAAACAGTGCTCCAGATAGGATTTTGAAGTGTGAGTATTTTACTCCCTATGTTTTGAAGTTGCGATCAAACTGATTTTTATGGTGTAGAAATGTAAAACCAATTCCCAATGGGACTATTTGATAAGCGAGTAAAAATGTGTTTTCAGTGAAAAACGAAAATGTTTTCACAATAATTCATTCATACACATTAAAAGATATGTTTACTTCTTACAATCCTGCAGTAATAATAGCAGTTTCTTCCTGTGGTGCTACTTGCACTACTGGCCCAAACATATGCATGTAGCTGTGTGGACGAAAGCAGAGGCACAAGGTTCTATCTTTCTGTTTCCTATTATTAGTTGAGAGTATTTTTGCTCCCTATTTTTATTTTTGGGGAGTATTTGCCTATTTTTAGGGAGTCAGAGTAGCCAACACACCCCGTATCTGTAGGCCTGCATGGAAGTATACAGCAATCTGTATTAAATGGAGGACAGTACGTCTTGGATGAAATAGCACAGTATTTTTGTAACTGTGAAAATAAATTGAGGCCTACAGTATTTCTTCTTTCTTCCTATTAGGAGTGAGCATCATCACCCTTATATAAGAAACCTACAAAGACTTAAGAGTGTACATCGTTATGACAGAAGCCTGATTACAACAATGTTATAATGCCCCTTTTTAAAGAACAAAACATAATGTGAAAGGGAAGGTGACTTCATATTTACATGTGTACTCAAGACCAGCAACAAAGCAAAATAGCATTGTCTCTGACAGCAACGACAATTCTGAGGAGACATTTTACCAAAAGAACTGAAACCAAAGCCTGGAGTTTGGGCTATAAACATTATGACAAAGTTCTTCCACCAAATGATCAAATGCTCTGTTTGTTCTAAGATGCAGGTGTAGCGTGGTGAAATGAAAGTCTTATACTGCAGGTAAGGGAAGTGAACTTCTATACTAAGTTCCAGTGACAAGGTATATACATCAGGTAAGTCCAGGGGTAAGTAGGAAGCTACACAAGAGAGATCCACTGGCTTCCACTCTCACAGGCTACTTCACCCCAACTGACATTCATGGAATTTACAGAGGCACTCACACCACAACATTCCACAGGCATAGATTCCACAAGGCATTCTCTCAAAAGCATTCATGCAGGACCAGGCAAGGGAAAAAAAGACAAAATAAATCTCCCTCCTCAACAGAAACCAAGACAAAGGTATGGAAAGAAGCACAAGGGAAATACACAGGGTAATGCGACCAAAGTATAAAACCAACAACACTCTGGCCACCTCCACTCCAAACTCCAATCCAAATCCCACTCACTCCAATCCGAAGAACAAGGAGAAACGCTCCAACCTACCTCGTGTACCTTCAACTACCTAAAATGAAGCCAAGAAACCATACAATACACTCAAAGTCTGTCGCAGGCGTAACAACAGACAATCAAACAAGGGAACTAGCACTAACTCTCAACACACCACCATGCCACACAATCCCAAAACACAAAACAGCACCCCCATTCATCCTGCTGCCAACAACTAAGGTGCACTGAAACACAGCATGCCCTTCATCTTCTACTATTGTAATAGAGAACAATTGATAAAGGTTCAAAAGGCACAGAGCACAGACACCCGCTGTCATGCACAAGCAGGTGGAGAGGACCACCCCCTTAGTACTGGCGTCCCCAAAGGCACGGGCAGGAAACCCCCTCAGGTGCAGTGTCCAACACCCCAAACTTTTTGGCACAGGTGGCAGAACACCTGAAAACACTTGTGCAAGGTTCCAAACCCCAATATTTGTGGCACGGGTGGCAGAACACCGCTAAACACTTGTGCCGGGTTCCAAAACCCCAAAGACAGGCACGGTCAGAGACCACTAAGTGCCGGGTATCCAACACCCTGCATGGCCTGTGGCCAGGTCAGGCTCTGACAGCGGACACTGCACCACCACAGAAAAGTCGAGCCCCATGAGCGGACACTTCGCTGCAAACACACACACACACACACATGATATGAGCCGTCACAAACCCAAACCACTGGTTTGCTAAGCCAGCAGGCTGGGTTTACAACACAAAACAAACTCACAACACAGCCTCAACACACACGCATTCGCCAAATTACCTTTAGGTCAAAGTAAAAAAAAAACACCGTACTCTAAGAGAGTTCATGCCCTGAGCTAATTAGGTCCAACATTATGGATGGTCCTGTGGGGGCAAAATATTGTTACACAAAATGAACACATTAATTTGATGGAACATTAAATAATCAGATAAAACCAGGCCACGTCAAATATACTGAGCTCACACACCACAATCAATCAAACTCATACCCAAACTAAACCCAAGCACTCACACCACAACATTCCATGGGCATGCATTCCAATAGGCATTCTCTCAAGCAAGCATTCATGCAGGACAAAGGCAGGGAGCACAAGGCACAACAGCAGGCCTTGCAGATGCACATTAACAGTCTCCATTTGTCACTGGGCCTATCCAAAAATACAGAAACATATTCTGAATCCCAGGCTGTAGTTAACTGGCCCACATTATCAGCAACCTTCATCAAACAGGCTACCCATTAAAAGATGGCATTCACATTTGAGCTCTGAGCAGCCTAATTCCAAAGAGCCTTCTGACAATAGTTCCATGGCAGCCAGGCTTCTCAGGGGTGATATATGGCGAGGGATGAGCCTCAAAGGACTGACATCATAAGGCTTGCTGCCAAGCAAGGGAATGGGAATGCTATTTAATATTTTGTTGATGCACATTAACAGTCTCCATTTGTCACTGGGCCTATCCAAAAATACAGAAACATATTCTGAATCCCAGGCTGCAGTTAACTGGCCCACATTATCAGCAACCTTCATCAAACAGGCTACCCATTAAAAGATGGCATTCACATTTGAGCTCTGAACAGCCTAATTCCAAAGAGCCTTCTGACAATAGTTCCATGGCAGCCAGGCTTCTCAGGGGTGATATATGGCGAGGGATGAGCCTCAAAGGACTGACATCATAAGGCTTGCTGCCAAGCAAGGGAATGGGAATGCTATTTAATATTTTGTTGAACCAATTACATGGACAGGAAAATAAGTGCACGTTCAAATGTTACATGTGGGATCATATTTTCCTGAATATTGTTGGGAAGGGGGCGGCCCCATCCCACCCACCCCCCTAAGCGTTTTAGTGTACTGGAGCTGCATTCAAATCACTATGATGGGCCAGGGGTGAGAGGGCACCGTGGTAGGACCCCACGCCAATATAATCAACCCACATAGCATAGACCAGGACATGAACAAGACTTCCATTTTGTGTAGATGTTAGTGCATTTTGCGTAGATGTTAGTAATAATAGTTAGGAGACAAGGTCTGCGCGGCAAATGCAGCATTTTATGCACTAGGCCCCAATTGCGAGACGAGTGAAACTTCCAGCCATGCCCAAGCTCCCATGAGGACAACCCACACCGCCAACCGCTATAAAGTTTGTTGGGCCCACCCCCAGGTGACCATGAGTTATAGCCCATATAACTGACTAAGCCCCAAGATCCCTGAATTCCATGGCACCAGGTGACCTTCAACCATCACCCTTAAAGTATCAAGTCTTGAATGTTCAAAGAGAACAGACATTGCACGTCTGTGAGCTACAATCATGTGATTTCTATTGTGAGGTGCTGAAAGGGATACATTATAGTTCAAAACGAGGGTAGAGACCTTGGAGCTGGATGGCGTGAAGGGGAGTGAGTGAAATGTGTGCCTGTTGGTCAGAGTGCCCCAGAACCTCCTTTGTGCCAGTCTTAAAGCCTGCCAGGTGCACAATATAATGATGAAGTAGCATTGTGTTAGGAGTGTAGTCAATATGTTCTTTGACCTTTGTCGATGAGAAGATGATCTCTGCAGCACTCACGTGATGGAAGATGGATGGACTGGGTAGGAACTAATGACCTGGCATCCCTTATGGAGTAGGTGGATCCTGTATAGGCGCACACCAACCAGCCGCACTGGTTTTTACTGTATAGTATTGCATCATGAAGACGAGTTCTGAAAAAACATGTGTCCCGAGTGGTTTAGCAGGAGTCATTTAAAAAGAAGTCCTCTCTGCTCTTGGAAGCGGGCATAGCTCTGAGCAGAGTGCAGGCCGGTGTTGGAACCCTGGGACGGAGGAGTTCGGGTGATCGCGCACATGTGCGTAGACTCTTGTAAGCAATAACAAGTAGGGGACAGATTCATGGGAAGTGTGAGAGGTGAGAGCACGTGGAGAGCGAGGTCGTTGATGTGAATTGGGTGTGGTTTGTGTTATTTTTATTTGTGTTTGTAAAGAGATTATTTTGGTTAGGCATTATAAGGTATGGCAAAGGTAAGGCAGGGAGGCCCTCGTCGGAAGGGGAGGGAAGGTGGTATTGCAAGGCATAAAATAAGCATTATTGCAACGCAGTTTGCAATACAATACTGCATATTTGCTTTTTATTTAAAGAATCATGTTGCACTAACTGCAACATGATTTTTGGAAAAGGATTTATTTAGTTAGCCTGGCCTGCCTAGGCTTCGGCTGCACAGCTTGCAGGCGAGGCAGGGTTAGAGGATGCCGGGCTGTGCTCAAACATTGTATCAATGTATGTGCCCAGCCCAGGCGCTGTATCAGCCAAGCACAGGCGCAAAAGAGTGGCATGAGCAGCGCAGCAGAGCAAGTCATGGGCAGCTCGGCTGCCCAGTCTTTTACATGGATGCCAAACGGTTGCCAAAAGGTAAGGTTAACTACATTTGCAGTGCAGGCTTGCCATCAGTGCAGGGGCTGTGTGCTTCCTGCACAGATAACAAGCTAAGGCTTTCTAAACATTCTTGGAAGCACATGACAGCAGTGATTCGACGCCGTTCTGCGCTTTAAAGAACATTTAAAAAGCCTCATTAGGTTGTTTTACCAGTGCAGGAAGCACACTGCCCTCACACTGATAAAACAGCATCCAGGCAAAAAGACTCCTTAATATCTTTGGAGTGCAGGACATCAGCAATTTGCTGCTGTACTGCACTTGAAAGAACATTTAGAAAGCCCCATTAAGATGTTTTACCAGTGTGGGAAGCACACTGACCTCGCACTGATAAAACAGCATCCAGGCAAAATGCCTCCTTAATGTCTTTGAAGTGCAGGACAACAGTGATTCGCTGCTATCATGCGCTTCAAAGAACATTTAAAAAGCGTCATTAGGCTGTTTTAACAGTGTGGGAAGCACACTGCCCAACAGCGTCCAGGCAAAATGCCTCCTTAATGTTTTTGAAGTGCAGGACATCAGTAATTCGCTGCTGTCCTGCGCATCAAAGAACATTTTAAAAGCCTCATCAAGCTTCAATGAACATTGAAACAGCCTGCAGGCAAAAGGCCTTACTGGCTTGGAGTGTACAGGATGGTTTCTGGGCCTTTCAACCTTTTCATCTGAAAAGAGCCTCGAGCCTCACAGGAGCTCTCATGTTGGCATTCAGCAGTCTTCTGACAGAAGCAACATATGTTTTTCAAGCTTTAAATGTGCGCTTTGCAGAGGGCGTTTTACAAGCTGAATTTGCTGGAGCAGTGTATAGAAAAGTGGGCTTATCACATCATTACCCTTTTACACTGGTTTCTCTGCTTTCTCCCCGGCTGACAAAGAAGCAGCAATTGCTTTTGAGTGGATGTTCAGTGTTTGTGCTGCCTGCTGGTTAGCCGTTTCGTGATAATCTGTTTCTTGGTCTCCATTATAATGTATACACCCCGCAGGTGATTACGACTATTTTCCTCTGCTCTAAGCCGGTATAGATACAAACCTGTTGAAATGGGCCAATAAACACCTTCAGTTGGTCCTGAACCCAGGTTTTGGCAGGGGGATCCCAAGCAGATGTTTTAAATGGGCCCTGGCTCACCTACACACAGCCCTGTTAATGTCTGAAGTGCAGTACTGCAGTGATTTGCTGTGGTTCTGCACTTCAAAGAACATTAAGAAAGCCTCATCCGGCTGTGTTATCAGTGCAGGACTCATGCAGCCCCCATGAAATATAAATTATTTACTGTGGGATCCACCACAGGGGGTCGGGGGGATTTAGGGCAGAGGGACTGGGGAGCGTTTTCTCAGCCCAGCCCATAAATAAACATTTACATTTCAGGAGATTTATTTATAAATAAACTGAAAAATAACCTAAGGAAGGATGAGCATTTCCTATGATGTTGCAAACAAAGTATAAAAGGTTCACACCTTTTAAACCTGACCAGCTGTACTGAAACCTTTTATACAGAGTACAATTTTGACAAGCATATTTAGAGGTGTCATGATAAGATGTTCCAGTGGTCTTGTGGGTACGTTTCTTGACTTTGGTCCTGATGACCTGAACCTGTCAGCAAAAAAAGCAGATTGTAAACGCTAAAATACTTGAAGAGTGCAAATTGGATCCGAGACATTTTTTATCGGATTCCAGATCTGGGAAAATCATACCCAATGACAGGGCTGGGGCTAAGGCATTCTTAATGTCTTTGAAGTGCAGGACGTTAGTGATTGTTTCTCTGATTGGAGTGTTTCCACTGCCGCCTTGCTTTCCCCAGCATGGGATCCTATGCTGGGGGAGTGGGAACACTTCAAGTGATGTCTTCACTGCATCAGGAACAATCACTGCCGTCCAGCAGGCCCCCACAGCCTGCAGGGATAAGGCCTTCTAAATAGTTTTTGGAGCGTGGGACTGCAGTGATTTGCCGGTGTCCTGCCTTTCAAAGAACATTTAGATGGCCGTATGCCTGCAGGCTGTGTTATCAGTGTGGGGCTGTGTGCGGTAAAGTGTCTGGGCCCAGGACGTGTCATGTGGGGGACCTGATACAAACACTGCTAACTACCGGCGCAATTCGTTAGCCGTTGCAGATGAACTAAAGATCTCACCACACTCAACGAGAAAGTGAATCTGAATCAGAAAAGCATCAGTTAAGCTTGTATGAGAAATCAGGGGAGATGGTCTACCCCCGTTAAAACTCAGGGTCTTGGGTGCAATGGCAGTTTCAATCTACATAAAGAGAGCGGTGGTGGAAAAAAACAAAAAAACAAAAGCAGCCACAAAAACTCTGGACTCTAGACCATCAGCACCAATCATTAGTTCACAAAACAGACCAAGTAATAGAACTCGCCCGAGAAGGAATCTAGTGTTCCCTAATCAACCCGGCAGGAAAGACCTTGCTCGAGCCAACCCAAGAGAATCTGTCTCGTCATCAGACGACCCTACATCTGACTCGTCCTTTGTGGAAAGGGAATACCCTAAAATAAGAAGGAAAATACCTCTGAAAATCGAATGAATCTAACAACCAAATTAGAGAGATGGCTGAAAGGGTTTCCTGGAGCGAAGGCCTAATATAACATCTGCTCTTTCCATTGCTGTGGCCTCACTCACAAAAATATCTGAACAATTTAATGACAATACTATGTACCAGAACACACTAATTGCCTTAAACTCCATGAAAGTGGAGGCCACCAGGGGGCGCACAGGCAATGGCTGCCTGAGTGCACAGCTCCCGCCGAGGCCCGGGTATCCGAGGGGATTGAGCCCCCCCCGACACCCCCCCGCGAGCACAACTGGGGTGGCCGACTTGGAGCCGGAATACGAAGCCCGCGGCGCCTGAGCGGGAGACACAGCAGGACAGGAGCGGCCTCGGGACCGCGAGTGAGGCGGTCCCACCCCGAGCGCACACGGCACCCCGGCCCGACTGGTCTTCACTCCCCCCATCAACACCCCCCCCCTCAGGGTGCGGGGAACGACCCGGCCGAGGTCCGGGCCCCCGGGACTTCGGGACTCTGGGGACGCGGCAGTGGGCCGGCCCTCTCCGCCCCTCCCCCCGCGGCCCAGACCGCGCGGCAAGGAGGCGGCATCAGGGGGATCGGAGCAGCGCTCCTGGGAAGTCGGCATCCGCCCCCCCCGAGAGTGAAGAGAAGGAGCGGGGCGCCCCCCCCCTGGGGACGGCAGCGCAGGCGACCACGGCCCGCCGGAGGCCAGGTCAGCGGAGGAGGCGGCACCTTGGGGGTCACCAGCGCCGGAGCCCAGCACAGCACAGCAGAGCAAGGGGAGCCCCGGCGGGCCGGGGACTCGCCCCCCCACAGGTGAGCGCCCCGAGCGGGGCGGAACCCCAAAAGCAAGAGGACCAAAGGTGGGGTCTGTGGACCAGGGCCCCCCCCGGAGACAGCAAGGCCCGAAGCGGGGATGACCAGGGTGAGAGGCCCCCTCCAGTAGTTGGTGGGGCGTGTGCCCGCCCGGAGGTGCCCCCCCCCAGGACTCACGGAGCGAGCCACAACGTCCCCCCCCCTTTTTTTTTTGGATTGGAAGGTTGGGCCCCCTTGATCCACCATCTCCCCCCCCACTCCAGAAGACCGGAGGAGGCCCCAGAAGACCACGAGGCACTTGAAAAGGGTGTGAGGCCCCTGCCTGAGAACAGGTGGGGCGTGTGCCCGCCCCCCGGACTTTGCCACCCCATTTGGGACACCTGTGGAGCGCACAACCCAAGCAAGGAAGGACGGGCCAGTAGGGGACCCCCCGTCGGGGCCGCGGGGATCCAGACGACAGGACACAGGGAAGAACCACATGAGCTGGAGGGAAGCCTTGCAGAGATACCGCTTCCGGGGGGTTGTAAGAGATGACAAAGGCTTAACCCGCGAAGGAACCATGGCCCAATCGGGGGAAGCTTCCCCCTCCTCGGCGGCAATGGAAAGGGGCTTTGCCTCGATCCTACAGGAAATAAGAGACATGCGCCGACATTGCCCATAAATTTGAAAAAATGGACCAGAGGGTGGACAAGATTGAGGACAGGCTCCTTCATGTCGAATCCAACCAATCCTCCATAGCAGTCCAAGACATACAATATAGCATGAGGTTGGAAGCCCTGGAGAGGAGGGACGAGGAGAGGGCCCGACAGATGGACGATTTCGAAAACAGGGAGAGGAGGAACAACCTCAGAATCTTTGGGGTGCCCGAAATAGAGGGGGAAACGGAGAGGGACGTCACCCGAGCAGTATGAGACATCATTACTCTCCTGTTCACAGAGGAAATGACAACCGAGCCAACTTTCGACAGGGTGCACAGGGCGGGGGGCAGGGCCGGGGCCCCCTGGTCGATTCTGGTCCGGTTTCACTACTACTCAGAGAAGACGAAGGTGTTGGAGGGGGCCAGAAAGGCTAGGGAAATCACTTATAACAACGCACAAGTCTCGATATACCAAGACCTCTCCGCCTATACGCTGGCCAGGCGCAGGATGTGCCGCCCTCTCAAACAGGTGCTCAAGGAAAAGGGAGTGCGCTACAGATGGGGCTACCCCTTCTCCCTGACTTTCGAATAAATGGGCCAAAGATCGACCCTGATCACGGAAGAGGACATAAGGGGAGCCATACAAGAATACGCAGTGGACACGAACCCCCGGAGGGGCCCATCGGGGCCGGAGCACGGGAGACCCGGCGGCCCTGGCCCGCCCGGCGAGAGGAGAAAGCGCACCGGCGCGAGGAAATTCAGGAAAATGAACACCTCCTCCCCTTCAAAGGACGGAGAACGTAACGACTCCGAGGACTGAGCACGGGGGCACCCTGGCTTGCCCTGGTCGGAGGGACGCAGGCTCAGAGGATTCACTACTATCAACGTCCCTATGACCTGCAAGTAGGTGGGGTCTGCAGAGGGGTCACAGACGCGGGGGATCTAAGGGGGCTCAAGGAGATGAGCTTCTAATGCAGATTGCCTGGCCGAGGTGGGCAGGCTGGTGGTTCGGCCAAAAGCCAGCGATGGCAGAACTACTTGGCTGGACGCCGGGGAGGGGGTGGGGGGGACCACAGGTGTTGGGGAAGTTCAGTTACGGTTTGGGGAAGAGGGGCAGTTGGGGTTTTGTCATAAGCCCACCCGGGGGGAGGGGGCGGGGACAAAAGGAGAACACAGAGTTGATATAATAGAGCACACGGGGAGGAGCGCAGGGGAGGAGCTGACCGAGAGAAAAATAGTGACTATGGCTGACGGGCTGCCCGCCCTGGGAGTGGGCTCACTTAATGTCCATGGTTTAAACACCCCCACCAAGAGGTCCTTGCTCTGCAGGGAATTTAGAAGGGCACACCTGGATTTTCTCTTCGTTCAATAGACTCACTGGCCACAGGGGAAGGAGCCCAAAATGCGGGGAGGGGGAGTTGGCGAGGTCCACAGTGCATCCCACAAGTGCAAAAAAAGAGGGGCCGCCATCCTGGTAGCCAAACATGTTGGCTTCGAGAAAGAAGCCACGCTGAAAGACCCGGGGGGCCGTTACCTGCTGGTGCGGGGGTCCCTGCAGGGGGCCCCACTGACCCTAGCGGCCATCTATGCCCCAAATGAAGGCCAAGCCCAGTTCTGGGAGGAGGTGGGGGACAAACTCAAATATTTCATCTATGGCACGGTGGTGGTGGGGGGGGACTTCAACATGGTTCTGGACCCCACGCTGGACAGGAAACGAGTAGGTCCGCAGTCCTCCAGGGCTGCGGACGAGATCATGGCGCGCACCTTCCAAAAAGTCAACCTAGAATTGGGCCTGTTGGACACGATCCCCGTCCCTAGAACAGACTCCCCCTCCTTTACATATTACTCAGCCATCCACACGTCGTTCTCCAGGATAGACTACATCCTGGTAGACGAGACCTTACGTCCATTTGTCTCGGGCCACAGGGTAGACCCCGTCCCCTGGTCTGATCACGACTTGGTCCGAGCTACAATAGCAAGGGGAGGTCTACACGAACGCAGAGGGAGATGGAAGTGCAACGACTCCCTGTTAAGGGACGAAGTCCTATCCCAGGAGGTCCTCGAGGCCATCACAGAATTCTTTGAGCTTAATGACAACGGGGAGGTGGGCCCACATACCCTCTGGGACGCCTTTAAGGCAACCCTACGGGGAACCCTGATTAAAATAGGAGCCAAGAAAAAAAGGCAAAGGGAAGGCCAGGAAAGGTACCTCAGGGAGAAAATCGCCCTACTCCAACCTGGAGGTCTCCCCACGGTTCCCCTAGACAGCGAGCAGGTGACCGCATTGGACGACTACAGGCTCCAATTGAAGGATCTCCTTCTCCACAAGACAGAGAGGAGTCTCCAACTGGTCAAACAAAAGTACTATGAAAAAGGGGACAGGGCGGACAAGATTCTGGCTTGGAAACTGAGGGAGGTGCAGAGAAGCCGATTAGTGAAAGAGGTCAAGAACGAGGTGGGAAAGGTAGGCTATGACACACCCCACATTGGCGAAGCCTTCCGCCGATACTATGAGAAATTATATTCGTCCGAGTACGATGGGGAGGAGGCGGAGATGGTGGGGTTCCTGAACTCAATACAAATCCCGGCCCTGACCAGGGAGATAGCGGAGGGGTTGGAGGGCCCGGTGACCGAGGACGAGGTAGAGCGTGCGATTGGAGGAATGAAGGTGGGAACTTCTCCGGACGAGGACGGGTACTCTGTCTACTTTTACAAAAGGTTCCGCTCGACCCTCTCCCCCCATTTGGTAAAAGTGTTTAACGCGGTGCTGGAGGGGGGGTCTCTCCCGGACTCCATGATGGAGGCAATTATTGTGGTGCTCCCCAAGGACGGCAGGGACCCTAGGGACTGCTCCTCCTACCGACCCATCTCCCTGTTGAATGTTGACATGAAGATCTTGGCCAAGGTGCTTGGGGGACGGTTGGAGGGGGTCTTGCCGAAGCTGGTCCACGGCGACCAGGTAGGATTTATTAGGGGGAGACAGGGCTCAGACAACATCCGGAAGACCATAGACCTGATGCACTATGCCCAGAGGTCAGACTTGGACGCGAGCGTCCTGTCCCTAGACTCAGAAAAGGCGTTCGACAGGGTGGAGTGGAGATTCATGGAACTTACCCTCCAAAAAATGGGCTTTGGTCCACACATCAGGGACTGGGTGGCAGCTTTATATAGGGCCCCGAGGGCCAGGGTCCAAGTCAATGGTGGGTTGTCGGAGCCCTTCCCCCTGTCGCGGGGGACAAGACAGGGATGCCCACTCTACCCTCTAATCTATATCCTCTCCATGGAACCTCTAGCCATAGCAGTCAGAGCCCACTCAGTGATTAAGGGGATTAAGAGGGGGGAGGTGGAATTTAAGCTCTCCCTGTTTGCGGATGACATCCTGGCTTACTTAGTAGACCCGAGATCCTCGCTCCCCCCGCTCCTCTCCTTGATGGCTACCTACGGGCGTTTCTCTGCTCTCAAGATCAACGCGTCCAAATCAGTCCTGCTCCCTATGAGAACCCGGGACCCGGGCTTGGACGCCCTCGCCAGCCTGGAAGGAATAACGGTGGGAAAGGCCTCCATTCGATACCTGGGAGTCCTCCTTACTCGGGACCTAACCAATCCAGCCCCTGCTAACTATGATCCCGTTGTGGCGGGAATCACGGCAGATTTGAGGAGGTGGAGGTCCATGATTCTGTCTTGGTACGGCCGCATGACGGCTGTGAAAATGAACATTCTCCCGCGACTACTATATCTTTTCACCGCCCTCCCATCTGTAGTCCCAGTCCGGACCTTCAGAGCCCTTCAGAATGCGGTGTGGGAATTCATATGGCAGGGTAAGACCCCGAGAACTGCCAATAGGGTCCTGACCTTACCGAGGGAGGAGGGAGGGTTTGGGTTACCAGACTTTCAACTCTATTTCCGGGCAGCCCAACTACGCGTCCTCCTAGAACATATGAAAGAGGGGATGGGCACTTACTGGTCATACCTGGAGGACATGGACGCCCACCCACTGAAGATTTGAGACCTCCTTTGGGCCCCTAGCAAGTTTATTCCGAACAGACTCAAATCCCACCCAACTCTGGGAGTCCTCTGGACGATCTGGAGGGAGGGTCCCCAGACGGCACACCTAACATCGTGGCCATTACCGATGTCCTCTCTTTGGGGTCACCCCCTCAAACTGGGAAGCAGGGGGTTCCGCAACGCCCAGTCGTGGTCTGACATGGGAATGGAGTGGGCGGGGCAGATGTTCAGAGAAGGAGAATTCCGGCCATATGAGGAACTGAGGGACGCCCTCGGTCAGGGGTCCCTCTCCATATTTCAATTTATCCGCCTGAAGGGAATTCTATGTGACCAGGCCTGGGGCCAGAACCTGAAAAGACAGCTGACCCCCTTCGAGAAGCTCCTGGACTCGGCAACCTCCAGGAAGGGTGCGGTATCAGGAATGTACAAGCTACTAAACACGGTTAACCGAGGGGAGAGAAGGGGGTTCCGCTCGTTCTGGAATGACTTAGCGGGGGATGAGATCTCGGAGGACGCCTGGGCGAGAATATTTAAAATAGCCTTCCATGGGAACTTATTCACGGCGGACATGGAACACAAATTCAAGATTTTACAGGGGTGGCACAGAGATCCAGTGAAGTTGGCTAAAATGTACACGGGAGTGTCCCCCGCATGCCCAAGGGGATGTGGCCAGGTCGGTACGAGAGGGCACATGTGGTGTTACTGCCCGAAAGCCCAGGCATACTGGGAGAAGGTGAGGGGCTGGATCACCGAAGTTTCTGATGAGCTTCTCCCCCAGAACCCCCTGACAATGCTGCTGGGCCTCCCCCCGGAGGACTCGGACATTCCCCGATACCCCAGCATGTGGGAGACAATGCTAAGGGCGGGAAGGGTAGCACTGGCCCAGAAATGGAAGAGCCTGGAGACACCATCGAAGGAGGACTGGCTAAAAAAGGTAAAAAACATGTACCTGATGGATAAACTGAGGGCAATGGTGAACAATAACTTGAGCTCTTTCCATGCAAACTGGTACGAGGCACAGCAGACATGGGGTTGGGATGTGCACTGATCCTCAAGGGGGACAAGGAGCGGACAGGGCCCTCGGCCCGGGGGACGATGGTAGTTCATCAGCCATTTCTAATAGTCAATGCTCTCGCTCTTCCTGGAGCTCCAGACTCAGAGCTTACACAGTGGCTCCCCAGCAGAACGTCTCTATGAGGACTAAGTTTTTTGGTTTTTCCCTTTTTGGGGGGGGGGGGTGGGTGCGTTTGGGGCGGGTGAGGGGGGGGTTGGGGCCTGTTACTTGCACAATTTGTGAAAATGTTTTGCGCCCTTTTGTTATAGTATGAAAATGCCAATAAAACAAAGTTGAAAAAAAAAAAAAACTCCATGAAAGTACAAGCTCACAATGACTTGCAAAAATTAGAAACATATCATCCATGCCATTAAAAGAAAAGCTAAAAAACATCGCAGAAGACAAAAGACTCCTTGCGGCAGTCGCATGTGAAGCATTGATGATTCTAAAAAAAGTCCATCTCGAAAAGAGCAATTGTGAGCTGGGTCTAGGCGACACCTCAAGAAATGCAAAAGCTGGATTACACCAGAAAAACAGTGAACAGGACCTTCAAGATTTCTATACCCAAAGTGACCAACACAACACATTCTTGACTCGGCCTCAGGAGAAACCGAAGTTAACAGACGTGCAAATGCGACATGGAAGGAAGAAAATCCACAAGATATACCGAAAAGCTCTGAAAAGTGCCCCGTAGTAAATCCAAGTGGGTAATAGAAAATCTGAGAAATAGAACAAAGAGTGGAACCACAAGTAGACCATCCAGCGACGTCGGCTAATGCTGAGGGCCTGGTTGGTAACCCAAAAAAGTCTGACAGCAGCAAATTGGCAAGTAACAAAAGAAATAATGAAACTTACGCGATCATTGAGAAACAAAAAGGCATCACGACTCCAAAAGGTAGAGGAGCAACCCTCAGCCAAGGCAAATTCAAAAGAAAAAAAATATCAGCAAACTGACAAGAACATAAACGCGAACAGATCCCGAAAATTTTTGAGAAATCTAAAATCCTTGAAAGTTGCCATTCAAGCGGCGGACATTCAGAAAGTTGCCGAGGTGATAAGGACACACACCTCGACACTTATGGATGAGGACAAAAAACAAAATAACCGATCAAAAAGAAAGTCACTTTGGAGAAACCCAGAGGGGGGATGATGAGGCTTTGGACAAATTACTAAACTTGTCCACATACGATACCGATGGAGAGGAAGATGTCCAGGAAGTGCACAAGACTCATGAAAAGAGGATGATACTATGCAGTGACTCGGAAGAGGAGAGAGAATCTTTTACACCAGATCCCAGACAAAGGAAGTAAATACGTCAAAGAGTCTGCACAATTACCCTTTCCCCTGAACCTCATTTAAAATCAACCTCTGCTAACACGGCAGACAGGCATCAGACCTTGACTGCTAAGTGAATCCTGCCACTGGCGCAAACTATGGGGCTGCCCCATAATAACTCTGGACTATCCTCTGAGATAGTAATGGCCAATTTATTACAGGGACAAAACAAGCACAAACTGGCTAGCCACCGCACGAGAGAGGACGATTTGAGAGTTGATAACGGGACGCATGCCCAACTCGGTCACAGGGATTCTTATGAAAGGCAAAAGATCGACTCTAAGCATTGTATTCTGTTGGAAAGGATACTTCCATCAGATGATGTACTCTTCCTAAATAGGAACAACATTGGCTGTCTTTTTCATCACAAACCACAATTAAGATTGATAGTGTCTAAAGACATCAAAACAGTCAAACTCATCAAAGACTCGACATTTGATCATGTAGAACTTCATATTTATTCCAGATCTATACGGGATACAATCCTAAATGGAACAGCGGATATACATTCTTTGAATTTTGACATAGCGAAGATCAACCTTGAAACTAATTTGGGCAAAACCATAACTAGACCAAAACGGGATGAGCAAGAAGATCGAGGACACTCCTCACAAACAGGCAGTTACAAAGGAACTCAAGTCACTGATCGTAATAGCATGACTGGACAAATTGGAGTCGAGAGGCAGCAGGAAGACTCGCTCAATAGATCGTGGGAGGCTGCATAAAAACCCAAAAAACAAATAAAGATCACATTCACTTGTAACACCATTGATGCGAAAGCGGACAGAAAAATAAAACCTTCATCCAACAAACAAGAAGAGGGTGAAAATTGGAGCTGGGTCGCTGATGACCTAAACAAGAACGTGGCTAGCTAATGTCTAAACAGCCCAGACAAAAGCATGTTAAAATAAATAGGCTCCTGGAACACACAGGGCTTTGCTCATTTATTCCAGAATACCTCGAGGGCTTTGAGAGCACTAGATGTACTTTGCCTTCAAGGAACTTGGCTAGTTACCACTCCATGCGTAGAAGACTATGAAATTGTACTAAATCCTGCAATAAAACACTCAAAGGGCTGTGCGATGTCTGGGCTAATTACTTTGGTGAAAATAAAAAGTGATTTTCGCATCCTGAATTCCCAAAACCAGTCCCCTTACAGAGTCTCCACTGGAACTAGAGGGAAAGAGACAGAATCTACATATTGTCAACATATATTGGCAACATCAGGCAACAGGGACATGGACCTTCCTCGATGAGATATGTGACATAATAGACAATATATTGTCTAACGAGAAGAACCCGACCATCATCATATGTGGAGACCTAAATATGGAATGTGTGGAGCTAGAAACAGGTAACAAGAAAACAGAAAAACAAATGAAACAATCCAATAAGATGAAAGCTTCATGGATGGGTGAAATGGAATCCAGGGAAATCAGGCTGCTAAACGGGAACGTTACCGGTGACATGCCCCCCCAGGCAACCTGGCGATGACCTAATCAACAATCAGTTTGGACTACTCTTTTGCTTCAGAACCACTCGTCAAAAGAATCCTCAATCTCAAAGTCGTTAATATGACACAGAGCGACCACAAAATAGTAAAAATTGCCTTCGGGCAAACCAAACGCTCAACTCTAGAAACATGGTCCCAAAGAGTTGACAGTGAACTGGGCAGAAATAGGCTGAAATTGAATAAAAACTAAAATTACCAACATCACAAACGTGCTAAATAATAACATGAGTAAGGAAGGAAGGTACAAGGTTGAGTATACTGCCTTACTACATCAATATAAAGAATTGAGGCACAAAACCGGAAAACCGAGATTCAAGCCTTTACACATCTTTGACCCAGACATTGCACGGAAGAAAAGGGAACTTCGTAAAAATATCAAAGCAGTCATGCAAACTAATCATGCAGATCACTTCAAAGAAGAAAAGAAAATCAAAATGAGATACAACAACTGGCTAAAATCACACAAGACAATCATGGAACAATGAGACGCTGAAACGATGCTGGAGCGCATGGCCCGAAAAACATCACAAGACTTTTGGTCAATTATAAATAACACAGAGGCCCCACAACAAGCCCTGATATGTAAAATGTGGATCAAGCATTAGACCAGCCTGTTTGAGAAGCAAGGCCCAATAATAGTACAACTGTTTCAATGCATGGACTCTTGGAACATTGAGATTACCAAAGATGACATCATGGGGAACATCAGACACATTAGCTCTTCCAAGGCCCTTGGCCCCGACGGTTTAACAAATTATATGCTAAAGCAAAATACCAACAAGTGGGCCAACTTCTGTGATATACTATTCCGGATAATACTGAAAGAGCGCACAATACCAACGTCCTGTAAAAGCACAGTCATAGTACCCATATTCAAAAAGGAAGTAAGAACAGAGCCCAAAGATTATCGCCCAATAGCGCTCTTAGACCTGGTAGGAAAGATCTTTGTCACTCATTTGCAACACCGTCTAAGAGCCTGGATTAAACTGTCCGGATCCTTTGACCCTAGACAGGCAGGTATTGTTAAGGGCGTGGGCTGTGGGTTAAACCTACTTATGCTTAATTTACTCAAAATGGAAGCAATCAGGAAAAAAATGTAATTCTATCTGGCATTTGTAGACTTGGCTCACGCCTTTGACAGGGTTGACAGAGATCTTTTATGGAGGAAGATGAGGGACCGAAATTGCCCACTAGGGCTAGTCAAGGCGATTAAGGAACTTTATTCAAACAGAGAGATCAAAATTCGCCTAGACCAAAACGGAACCCTATCAGCATCAATAAAGAAATCTCGAGGAGTGAAACGAAGTTGCCCGTAGGGCTCGATATTGTTCAACCTGTTCATAGCTGACATCGGAAGCTCCTTGAGCAAAGTATGAGCTGTCGCTCCAAAGATCAACAGAAATCATGGATGTTATATGCTGAGGACATCGTCCTTTTGAACTTGATGCCAGTGGGTCTTCACTGTAAATTAACAGCTCTGCAGAATTACATCACCAACAACGGCCTGGAGATAAATGCATCCAAAACAGAGATCATGGAACTAAAAAACCTTAAAGGCTGCAAAGGGCAATTAAAAAAAATAAAAAAAAATCCAATGGAAAATTGGACATAAGAAACGCTAAAAAATGTGACCCAGTCACAATACCTGGGAGTTGTGATAAACTCTATTTATTCTTTTATTTATTTATTTGTATAGCGCTGACCGCCCGCGGGCATCGGGGCGCTCACATGAAGACAGAGGACAATGACTCAGAGGGAGCCTAATGTGATGAAACTGGACTGGTACGAAAATACGGATAACCTAAAATTAAGTAGGTCTAGACAGAAGGTTACTTAAAAAGCTCGGTTTTGACCTTTTTACGGAATGCCATAAGGTTTGGCTCCAATCTAATGTACTTCGGCAATTTGTTCCAATTGGCTGCCGCACGGTTGGGGAAAGCTCTACCCATGCCGAGTTCCTTCTTGTATTTCTGGGGGGTCATAAGTCCATTTACTTCTGATCTTAATACCCTGGGGGGATGGTAGAAGGTAAGTTTGGACTTCAGGTATACCAATAAGCACTTGTGAGTTAGACACATGGTTTTGAATTGAATGCGATCCTCAATTTTCAGCCAATGAAGATCACGTCTGGCTTCACTAATTTGCTCACTTCTTGCTTTCTTTTTTACCATTCTAATCGCGTTATTTTGGACCAGCTGGAGTTTTCGGATACTTTGCTTGCTAGCTCCTACCAGGAGGGCATTACTGTAGTCCAAACGCGACATGATGGTAGCTCTTGCTATTGTGGCGCAGTTTTTCTTGCTCAATAGAGGTATGATAGCTCTAAGAAGCCTAATGTAATAGTTACAGTTTTTGCTAACGTACATAGCCTGAGCATCTGAGTTGAGGGAGGCTTCCAGTGTCATGCATAGTGTTTTGACTTTGTCTGCCACTGGAATTTGGGTTTCTTTAATTTGGAATGCCTTATAGTCAGCAGAGAGTTTAGCACAAGCCTGAATGTAACCAAAAACCATTAATTCGGTCTTATTGCCGTCCAGGCACATCCAGTTGTTGTCCATCCAATCTTCGATGTTTTCGTATAATGTGTTAAAGGTCCTACTATCTTTAGTATGATCCCCACTCAGTTCTAGAACCAGCCGAGTATCGTCAGCATAATTGGTAAAATATACCTGGAGTTTTTGTAGTAGCTCACATAGGAAGCAAATGTATAGGTTAAAGAGCAAAGGGGACAGACTGGCTCCCTGTGGTACCCCACAAAAGATGTTAAACTCGGATGAGAATTTGTCGCCCCAGTGTACTCCGGATATTCTGTTTTCCAGGAATGATGATAGCCAGTTTATGGACTCTTTTGAACAATTAGCAATTTTCTCGAGCACTTGATGTAGGGGCTGGTGGTCTAGCAGGTCAAATGCAGCGCTTAGGTCTAACAAGACCAATAGGCCAGCCTTACCCTTGTCCATAATTTCCAGCATTCTGGACTGTAAGTCCAGCATAGCAGTCTCGGTGCTGTGTGCTGCTCTAAAGCCAGATTGTTGGGGGTGTAGGATCTCATGGCTTTCCACATACTACTGGAGTTGGGCTGTTGCTATTTTATCCAGAATTTTGAGAGTAAAATTACAATTAGTAATGGGTCTTAAATTGTTGGGGTCTCGAGGGTCTAGGGTAGGTTTTTTTACTAGCAGTGTTATGGTGACCTTTTTTATGTTACTAGGCACTACTTGGTCCCGAAAGGAAGTGTTGACAATTTTAGTGAAGAGCGGGGCAAAGATTTCGGGATGTTGTAGGATAATCTTGGGAGGGTGAATGTTTTCGGCGCATGAGGATGGTTTCATGGAGGCTCAGGTTTTCAACATGGCTTCTGTAGAGATAGGTTGAAATTGAATCTTCTCTTTTCCAATTATCGATGATTGTTCCCCAAGGAGGCTTCATGGAAGTTTTTTTGCTTGTGCTAGTGCAATGCAATCTCTAGCTTTGGTTATTTTGTTAGCAATGTTAGCATTACCGATGAAACGATGACACCGAAAATCAAAATGAAGTGCAGACAGCTAACTGCACAAGGTGCCATGATAAATGAAAAATATGGAAAGTTTTCTTTAAAACCATTCATCAACTTCTATAGTGCCAAAGTTGCACCAGCTCTAATCCATGGTGCGGAAGCTGTATTAGGATGTTCGCACACAACGTGGGCGACATGTGAGCACATGTTTTGGAAGAACATTTTACAACTACCTACAGGAAATCCTACAGCCTGCATCAGGTACAAATTAGGGCTCACTTAAATTAACATGAGAATTATCTGGAACACACTTTCCTTATACAGGAAAGTGATTGGCACGGACAACCTCCCTCAGTTTAAGATCTTGAACTCCGGTCCTATAGACAAAAGTGAAACGCTATTGGGCACATGGGAGAAAAACTGTAAGATAATTCTGGCGCAATTAGACACCACCAAGGACGTCTTACAACAAAACCCTAACACAGTCAAGAATAAATTGTGCCAGCATGACTGTTTCGAAACTATGGACCAGAGAGGAAGACATAGGTGTATGCAGTTGGCGGCACCGAAGCCAAGGCATACAACGAGCTGCCAAAATACCTTGAAAAGTTCCCTAGTAGACAGCTCAGAGTAGTATTTATGAAGTTCCGACTCAATCTTTTTCAAACAAAGGAAATACAAAACTTGAGAAAAAGAAGCACTCAAAATGGCAGCAGCTGCCGATTTTGTACTAACGCAGACGAAACCCTGAAACATTTGGTTCTTCACTGTCCTGACTTGCAACCACTAAGAACAAGACAATTTGGATCAGAGATCGTAAAAACATTATCTAGGGGAGTGAGGAATGGTGGTGTGCGAAGTCAGAAGGATCTAACAACAAGTTGACATTTGCGTTGACATTCTATTTAGATCAACTGAACAAGAGATTGTTGTGCTGAGTACACATAATGTGGGAAGAGACGAATAACCAGGGAAACACATTGTAGCCCTACAGACCTCTTAAAAAATGATTTACCCAGTTTTCAACGAAACAGTAGTCTGTGGTTGTTCACTTGTATGCCAAAAACTGGTAAAATAGTCCAACTTGATAATAAAATATAAATGGCACACACAGAAACCATTGATTCTTTACTGATGCTGTGTTATAGTTAACTGCTCATCCCATTGAAATTAGTGATATAAAAATTGCTAATCTTTTAGGTTGGATTGCTAATCAATTTTTTTTTTTATTTAGCAATTTCAGCTAATCAATTTTGCAAAACTAATGTATGCCTTGTACCACGATAAAATATATTATTTAAAGGAGGAATATGGAAATAAAAGTAGTGGTCCTGTGTAAATAGTGGGCCCGGAAGAAGTAGTGGTTGTTATTTTAGCTCGTTATTTTAGTTTATTGTATTCGTGTTTTATTGGATGAAGAACAGGTCCTAGGAGGGGCATTGATTGTGCGGGTCACGGCGTGTTGTTGCATTGGATGGTTGTGTGAAGGAGTGTGTGTGCATATGGGAGTGGGACAGAAAAGGGTGGGGGTTGATTTTCCATCTTTTGTTACAAACAGCTGCAGCGTGTGCGACGCATTAGCAGGGGTTTGCGGGGTCAGTAAGACATAGAGAGCAACAGCATAGAGGGAGGAACACCAATAGAGTATATGTAGGAGGGGGGACCAGGGGGTATGCCAGAGCAGAGCAGGGCTCCCACAATAAGAGCATTGTGGAACACATGTCCACATTATTAGTAGCTAACTATAAGGGGAAATGGCTACAGAAGAGAACCCCTTCAGCATTAGCAACACCACAGGCTAACGCTCCGCCGTCCCCATATGCACACCCGCCTGAAGTATTGGCATCCGCGGATGTCAGGTCGATAGAGTTCGAAGAAAGTTTGGCAGAGTTACTAGCAGAGCTGAAAAGAATACAGGCATCTGCAAGAGAAGTAAGGGGCATAAGGGTGTTGGAACAAGGATCAGGAGAATGGAAATCAGGGAACATCTTGCTCAGGATGGATAATGAAGGAATAAGAAGTGTATGAGTTGAGAAGGAGGGAAGAGAAGGTGAGTGGATATTCTTGGGACAGGAGAAAACAGTTGTGGGAATCGATGGGAGGGAGGAAGACAATGTCACGTTTGATGAGGGTTAGAGTGAAGAAGAAGGAAGGGGTGAAGAGGCAGCTGAGAGTGCCCCCTAAGTAGAAGGCTTGTGGGCGGGGGCCAGGTTGAGGAATAGGGCCGGCAGGATGGCGTTAGTAAGGAGAAGGTAAATTATGAAGAAGGGTGTGGGAAGTGGGGCGAAGATGCAGATGTCCCTCATACATAAGGGGGCAGGGAGGACACAGTATGAGCCCTGGCCCTAGATGGATAAAAACAACTTGATTAAGGGTCTACCACAGCTCACAGCAGAGGTGAGTAAGTGGATATATGAGTTTGAAAAGCAAACAGCAGGGGTGCCCCTGGCAGTGGGTGATAACAAGAGCTTGATGGTTGCTATAATTGGGGACCATGCCAGGGATATGTCGGTGAAAGCTGGGTATCCGGGAATAACTCTGGGGAATGATGAACATGATGGAGCATCGTTCAATGGAATTAGAGTACAGCTGTGGGATACGTTACAAAAGGATTTTCCCAGATACCCCTGATTTACAGTCCCTGGTGCAGTGTACAATGGGCGATGATGAGGACCCAGCTAAATGTATTCTTAAATTACAAGAGATGTGGCGCACTGAAACGGGAGGACCGTGGGATTCTTCAATATAATTTTTCTATTTTATTGTAAAGAGGGGCTTCCCAAAGGAGGTGCAGAGAGCGTTATATAAGATTGTGCGTATCGAAGCAACAGGGTGGCCGGAGATACAGAGTATAATAGTGCACCATTTGTAAAAGAATCAAGGAGCGGGACAAGGAAACAGCCCAAAGGTATCAAACAGAGGAAGCAGAATCGGTAGAAAAGAAATTGGCAAAAGTTGTTGTCCAGGCACCGGTATTTTATTTGTATTTATTTATTTGTAAAGCGCAGCCGAGCCCTGGGGCAACTGGGCACTGAATCTTACATGTTACCCAGGCAGAACTATACAATCAATCTTACAAATTACACATACAGAGAATATACAAAACAATCCAGGCTGTTAAAATAAAATATATGATAGCAAAATACAGATTATTATACAATTTGAATATATATATATATATATATATATATATATATATATATATATATATATATATATATATATATATATATATATATACACATACACATACACATACACACAGGTAATGGCAATTGAATAGGAATGGATTAGATTATTTTATAAAGCAGATGAGTTGTGGTTCTGCTCATGGAACCAGGCTTTAACCTTGCTACGGAGTAGTGTAAAGGACAGTTCCTCTCTTATGGAGATAGGTAAAGTATTCCATTTCTTTGCGGCAAGGACTGGGAAGCTGACTCCGCCTGGGCATTGTTGGTTGAATCGTGTGATGACAACTCAGTACGATTGCGCTGTTGTAGTGGGTCACGTCGATGTATGACATAAGAAGGTGTCAGATAGATATGTGGGTGCCTGGTTGTGGAGATACTTGTGGGTAAGCGAGAGTGACTTTAAGTCTATTCTTTGCTTAATGTTGAGCCAGTTTATGTTCTGTCTAGTTGCAGTGATGTGCTGTTTCCTGGGGATGTTACATGCTGATCTGATTGCCTTATTTTGCATGACTTGCATTTTGTTCGTATTTTGTTGGGCTGTACCCAGGTAGAGCGCATTGCAATAGTGAAGCTTGGAACGGACTAAAGTTCTTGCTACTGAGATGCAGTGGGTTGTAGTCAGGTACGGTTGGCAGGTTGTAATGAGCTTGCATGTATAGGCTGTGAAGGATGTTAATGCATTAGCCTGTCTCGTAACTGTGAGTTCCGAGTCAATGTAAATTCCTAAAGTTTTCACATCGTTGTCTACTTTGATGATGTTACCGTCGATGTTAAAGTAGTTGAAGAGGGTCCCTAATTTGTTCAGTTTAGATGGGGAGCCGCGGAGGAGTAATTCGGTTTTGTCGTCATTTAGACATAAACCGTGCTTAGCCATCCAAATGTGTATGGTGCTGTAGATACCATTAAGGGTTTTACTATCTGCAGTGTAGTCACCAGTGATGGGGATGAGTATCTGGGTGTCGTCCGCGTAATTAGTGTATGTGACACCCAAATAGGCAAGTATATCCAATAGAGTTTTTTTAAAACATTGTAAAGAGTTGGGGATACACAGGATCCTTGAGGGACTCCACAGGTGACTGGTGATGGTAAGGCAGATGCAGAAGGTGCAAAGACCCTCATGGATCTGTTGCTATGGAAGGATTTAATCCAGGTGTTGGCTTGGTCCGAAAAGTGTGCAGCAGATGACAGATGTTTACATGAAATTTCATTATACACTAAGTCAAATGCCACTGATAAGTCAAGTGATAGGAGTAAGGCAGATATACCCTTCTCTTTTAGGATCTGAATTTGTGTCTTTAAGTCAATGAGTGCCGTCTCAGTCCCATGTCTAGGTCTGATTCCTGACTATCTTAGTCCTAATAGATTGTTAGATTCTAGTTAATGCTGTATCTAGAGGTAGGCTGCACGGTCCAATATTTTTAGCAGGAACGGGACAGTTGTGATAGGTCTGTAGTTAGAGGGGTTGTTTGGGTCTAATGAAGGTTTTTTTAACAGAGGGAGTACCCAGGCATCTTTCAGATTGGTGGGTACGGTACTGGTGTCAAATGATGCATTGATAAATGAAGTAATGAAGGGGCGAGTTCATTGGCCGCCTCCTTAATAAGCATGGCAGGGCAGATGTCACCCTGGCAGTTAGATGGTTTGAGTTTAAGTAAATTCATCATCACTTCTTTAAATAGAGAGAGGCTTGAAGTTGAATTGTGGTATATTGGGTAGGGGGGGAGAGGGCAAATTCTGTGGGATAGCATTGTCAATGAGGTTTCTTTTTGTTTTTATTTTGTTTAATAGCATGGTGATTTTATCTTGGAGCGCATTCTGTATGTTAGTACACCATAAGGTGTCTTTCGTACAGGTGTCATGTACAGGGTCAGGAGATTCAAGTTCTTCCAATATGTTAAATAATTCCTTTGTACTGGAATTAGCTTTGGCTATGCGATCATTGAAGCTGTCTTTTTTTGCTTGGAAAATGGCTAACTTGTAGTTGAGTGAGGCTACAGTGAAATTAACCTTGTTGGATTCTAGGGGGGGGGGGGGAGTTTTTCCACGCAGTTTTCACTGTTCATTTCGCTTTCCTAAGAGACTTAAGGTGGGGCGTGTACCATTTGTTGATGTGAGCACAGGGTTTGGATTTCTGCATTTTAAGAGGTGCTATGGTATTAATAGTCTTGAGGATAGTTTTGTTGTATAGGT
This sequence comes from Ambystoma mexicanum, assembly GCF_040938575.1. Lineage (NCBI taxonomy): Eukaryota > Metazoa > Chordata > Amphibia > Caudata > Ambystomatidae > Ambystoma > Ambystoma mexicanum. Next base: position 550,385,553 of record NC_090926.1, read on the forward strand.
CCACTAGTTCCGATGAGTCCGAAGGGAATGTATCAGGATGTGTAATTGGTCGTAGTAAAGATAATAGGTTCTCTACTGTGAGATTCCGCTTGCTTCTCGTCATCATGGTCGGAGCTTCAGTTTGTGACGTGTGAGGTGCTGCCTTGTCGATGGTGAACGTGATTAGGTGATCTGTCCACGCGCATGGATTATTAGTGTCGACAGCAGTACAGGTGGAGGGGACAGAGAGAACCCAACAGCCTGCGCTCTGGGCTGAAGGAGGACAAGGACAGTGTGACGGGGGCTACAGTCTTCCCACCCATAGTGGCAGCAAGGAGGAAAGCAGCGAGGAAGAGGGGACTTCCGAGGAGAATGGCGGCGGGGGTTTGGACCCAGAGGGGGAGGGTTTGGACCATCACAATGTTGCAATTGTTTGAGGAGGGAATGCAGGAGCAGGTCTGCAATGGGGTATAATTACAGGTCACAGCAGCCGGGCCAAGAGCCCCATGTGCCCCAAGGACTAGGGTATCCGCAACAGGGTCAAGGGTATCAGAATCAAGATAAATCTACAGGGGCAACCACAAACATATAACCAGCAGCCTCAAGCATCTGATATACAGGTGTGGCACCTGCCACATCACAGCTGGGCAGTGTGGCCCTGGTCAATACAGTAACAAGCGGGACCACCGCCCCCTTTGAAGCAGCAACAGTGATGGTGTGCAACCCTTCCTCCTTCCCCGGAACAAATACATATCCTGATTAGGACAACCCACAGAGGGCACTTGCGTGTCCGGTCTTGTTAACGACCATTCACCCTGAAGAGGAACCCTTAGTGGGGGCGGAGATAGGAAACAAGCAGTTAATATTTATGGTGGACTCCGGGGCAACAAAATCATGCATCATGGAGGGGAATTTACCATTATCAGACAAATATCGTGACACGCAGGGATTCTCTGGGGCTATTTCCACGGTTCCATACACTGAGGAGCTGGATGTAAATGTGGGAGGGAATGTGGTGTGGGCTCCCATACTATATTCTGAAAGTCCACCTGTCAATTTGCTGGGCAGGGACCTGCTCAGCAAATTAAACATGAAAATAACATTTACAGATCCTGGTATAGTCTGCTCCACACCTGGCATGTGTACAATAAGGGCAATGCTGATAATACACACAATGACAAGCGAGGTGGTGGTTCGCTATGTTATTACTGTGAGCCAGTGCCTGTGGGTATCTGTGGGCACTCGCTAAGCAGTGTTAGTGAGTTCCCACAGATTTAAGATTTCGTCCAGTTGCGTCGCCTGAGGTGGTGGCGACAACAATATTGTTGCTGGATTTACAGGGATTGTTGGTCTCTGACAAAAGGGTTGTCGTGCTAGGAATAGACAGGGATGGGTGTGAGTGGCGCACAGTGCTCTGTATAGATCCAACAGTACAGTTAAAGGAAGTGACGGGTAACAAGCTGTTTTAGAACAATGACAAAAATGGGGAGATAATATTAGAGAATTGTATCCCCTGTGACATAATGGTGCAGTGCCCCCTGATGGTAGTACTAGCTCCACCTCTATTTCTTGATGAAGACTTACAACACGTGCCTCCGCAGTTGTGGACTACAAATCCACACGATGTGGGACTGATGAAATACGAGACCCCTGTGCATATAACGCTGAAGCCAGGTGCGGTGCTACCTAGGGTAAAACAATATCCATTAACAAAGGAGGCGGAGGAGTGTATTAGAAATACAAAACAGGCCCTACTGGACAAGGTATCATCATGCCATCTATGTCTCCGTGGAACACAGCGATATACCTTGTCAAACAATCAACAAAGGCAATGACATGGTACAGAAAGAATGTCCAGTTGTTCCTAATCCTGGGACAATTCTATGCAGTAACCCCAAAGGATCCACATACTTCACTGTAGTGAACTTGAAGAATACATTCTTCTCCATTCTACTCCATCCTGAGTCAAGGTACCTCACAGCATTTACACAGGGCCAGATGCATTTCAAACATACTAGGTTACCTCAGGGGTACTGTGATGGCCTGAGCATCTTTAACAGAATACTGCAGGTTGATTTAGGGAACATTCAGGTACCCAGCACGATTATCCAGTACGTGGACGATCTGCTAGTGTGTAGTGACAGTGAGCATCACTGCCGAAGGGATTCCATTGCACTCCTACAATTGCTTGACTATAAGGCTAAGTTGTAATAATACCAACAGGAGGTGCTCTATCTGGGGCAGTTCATATCAGCGAATGGTCCCAGCAGGATTATCCAGTACGTGGACGATCTGCTAGTGTGTAGTGACAGTGAGCATCACTGCCGAAGGGATTCCATTGCACTCCTACAATTGCTTGACTATAAGGCTAAGTTGTAATAATACCAACAGGAGGTGCTCTATCTGGGGCAGTTCATATCAGCGAATGGTAAAAGAATACTAACAGATAGGGCAGCGTCAGTATGCGCCACCCCAAAACCCGCCTCAGTTAAAGAAATGTAGAAGTGTTTGGGGCTGTGCAACTACTCTAGGGCATGCATCTTAGATTACGCGGCAAGCACCAGACCACTTCTCCAGACCCTTAAGGAAGCACAAAAAACAAAGGATCATAAGTTACAGTGAACTGCAGATATGATCAAACAGTTTGACGATCTAAAAGAAGTCATTAGTTCACCACCCTTACTGGCCATCCCAGACTACACACAGACAATTTACTTGTTCTCACATTTAGATGGCCAGCTCATGGCCGCAGTGTTGACACAGAGGAGCACTATGGGCCATAAGCCGCTGGCCTATTATAGCAGCACACTGGATTCAGTGATGCAAGGGCAGTTTGCGTCTGAACAAGCTTTAGCAGCTGCTGCATTTGCAATAGAAAAAGGTTCTACTATTGTAAAGGGGGCTCAGTTATGTTGTATGTGGAACACTCTATTTGCCATCAAAGCCCCACATTCATGTGGCTAGATGAAAAACAGTGAATCCTGCCACCTAATAGATATGCCCATTGCTGACGATCTAACGGTGCACGGCTGCGCCACATATGAGGGGGAGGACGATGCCATCCGTAAAGCAAAAGATCGCGCATTTACGGAGGGAAAGGGACTGTTTGTTGATGGGTCATCCAAAATTAACCAGGAGGATGGACAGAGACATACAGGGGCAGCGGTGGCACTCATTTCGGAAGGGGAGTATGAGATGGTGGTTATGAAATGATTGCCCATGCATTGTTCTGCACAGGCGGCGGAACTCATAGCACTCATTGAAGCATTCAGAGCATCCCAGGGGTGCTATGTCACAATATATTCAGACTCAGCGTACGTCACAACAACTGTGCATGCCGTTCTATCCCGCTGGAAGAGGAGGGGGTTTCGGAGGGCGGATGGGTCTCCAGTGCAGCATGCAGCACTACTAGAAACACTAATAGAAGCATTATCCCAGCCATCTGTTGTGGCAGTTGTCAAGTGCGCCGCCCACACTAATGGGAGCGACGAAATATCAACGCAGCACCGGACGTGGCAGCCATATGGCAGTATATCGACCAAATAAAATGCCTGCTGAGTACATCGTGACCACTCCACCACCGAGCGACCATCCAACACCATACACAGCATTGCCCATCTCCCAGATAATAGGGTTACAGGGAAGGGCACCAGAAAGGGAGAAGGAATTGTGACTATGAAGGGGATGCAAGCAATCCCCAACGGATCTATCATGGAGACAAGAGAGCTCCGGGAAGACAGTAATGCCCCAGGAGCTGCTAGCAGTAGCATTTGAACAGTTACAGAAATATAATTCTGAGGGGTGGTGTATTCAAAAGGGGAATAGATTAAATCCTAGCCCCTCTTATTTGTGAAAGTAAGAAGGGGTTATATCAATTAAATATACAAACTGGGCAATTTGTAAATATTTATAGAAGTATAAGTGCTTTTGGAAACTTTGGATTTGATAAAATATATCGATGTAGTATGTATATTGGGATAGCCCTGACTCCTCTTTATGCAATGGCCAAGTACAGACTGGGAGCCAACTAACATCTTACTTTGCACATGCCTCGAAACATAATGTAATTGAAGTAATTTGCTGGTTATATCACCAAGCAGAGCCTATTACTGGCTCTTAATCACTCAAGGAAAAAGGGAATTTGTTTTTTGACTATCGCCCGTTTTGCCCACTTTAACTTATCCATTTAAAAATAACAAAAAAGTACACTTTTTATACATTAATGTGATATAGAAACACTATGAGAGGGAATCTAGCAAACATTCACGTTAAATAGACATGTGTCTTTTTGCAAGCGATTTACATCTAGGAATGTTGAGTACCCTGTCTTTAAATTGAGTTTTCTAAAGTGCTGTTTGCAACACTGACATAATAGGTATTTATTTGTAATAAATGTAAAGTAGAGAGATTTACATAGGCAGGGATCTTCTAATTTAATTTTGTTTTCCATAAAAATTAAAGCTTTGCCCTAAACTCTCATTCAATTTGCAATCCATGGTGAAAAGTGCGCTCAAGGTAAACCAAATGTACATATGGTGAAGTGTGTGCTTTTAAAAAGTCTATATTAAAGTTAAATGCAGCTTTGACAATTGAATTGACAAGTGTATTGATCATTCATCATAGTAGTAACAATTAATATCAAGATTTCATAAAGAATGAGGAAGACATTGGGCCTCATTATGGGTCGGTAAACTTACCGACACCGTTGTTTCTGGACCGGCACACTTAGAATGAGGCCCATTGTTTGCATTATTAAAGTGGCTTGGTTATTTCTATTTTTTAATAAATAGACCTTCTTTGCAACCCGACGTGTTTCTTTTCCCGAAAGGGGACAGAGGCTGAAGGGAATCAAAACTGTTAAACTGGCATGCCCCAGGTTCATAAATAGAACTTTGTTAAATAAAAAAAGAGATTGCTGACAAAGTTGTCTGGCCGATGAACGTCCAGGGTCAATGCGTGTTTCTGTTCCAACTCACCTATCTCTTTAGTAATCGAAGACCAATCCTCCTCTGGGAAAAATATTGGTAGTGGAGGATGCACTTGCACTGGCTTTTGAAAAAATTCCAAACGAAAACACTGAACTGTTTCTAGCACTCAGGCATCCCAAAACTCCCCCATACAGAGGGCACTAATATGAATTTAACACCACGGTGGGTGCAGACATGGCTTGTAACGGCCCAGCAGCCCGAGCCATGATAGGCCCAGAGCAAAGCAAGGGCCTCATCTGAGACTGTGGCCCGTAACCACCCATGCCCCCCCACCTCCGGGCGTGAAAGCCATTCGGAACACAGCGTTCATCTGGGTTGCAAATGGCTTTGGGGGGGGAATAAAAATAGGACGGCCGCTGCCATAGGGAAAAGGGTCCAAGTCCTTTTTCCATGTCTATGGCATCCGGAGCAGGAGGTGCGGCGGACCGGAGCTCGAAGGCTGGTCCCGCAGATAAGTGGATGGGCTGGAGGAGAAGTTTTGTTTGAGAGGCTCCCTATTGCCTCCCACATAGAAAAAAGTGTGCCACCCAGGTAAGGGCTTTGGAGGTGCTGGAACAGCAGGAAGAGAATGTATATTCTCACCCGCTGTTTCAGCCACCTGATTGGGCAATGGCCCTTCCCCAGATGCGAATACACTTGCTCTCACCTGTATTGGCTGGCTGCTGTCTATTTGCTCCTCTCCTGTCTCTACTTCTTCCGAGGAAAGAATGGGCTCGGCTTTCTAGCTTCTTGTCCCCTCTAGGATGATCTGTTAGTGAAGGACCTTTGACTAAAACCGCAGCTGGCTGAACGGATCCTTCCTCTGCCAGCCAACCCAAAAACCTTGGGAGTGAACATCATATTCAGTAAAACTTAAGCCTTGTCCTGAGCGGCGTGCATGAAACAAACCTTGCAATATCTTTCACAAGCGATTCTCTGAAGAGCATGCCTTTTACTGCGACAGGTGCCTCCAAATTGGCTAAGTCTGTCAATTAGGGGTCTATTTTGACCAGACTGGGTCTTTTGTGCTGAATTGCAATTGGAGTTGCCCAGAAGGCAAATTGCTCTCTGACCCCAACCTGCAAGGATGTGCTGTCTATCAGGGTTTCTCTCTTTACCTTCTCTGTCATTCTGAGGATTATAATGAGCAGGTCCATTACATCCAACAACTTATCTTATCAGGCCTTCCAGGATCTATCAATCTCTTTCTTAAGGTCTTTACCCTACCTGCCCATGAATGTCATCATAAGGGGGGTGGCGGGCCAATTTCTGGTGTCTGCCACCTTTCCTTGTAGTAGTGACCTGGGGGACTCTGCCCTAAATTTGTTTCTGGCCTTGCAGTCCAAAGGAGTGTGGAGCCATCTCTTAAGGAGTCCCCTACTTTGGAAGGGGGCTACTACCGAAGACTCTCAGATGAATAAGTGCAGCTCGATCAAACTCATCGCCAGTAGCGTCGTCATTCTGAGGACTATTGCGTATCCTCCTCGCATGCAAACACTCCTTTGCGCTGGCCTCTGAGACCAAGGAGACCTCAGATTCTTCATTGTCAATTTAGTATGGTGAGTCCATGGAATCAATGCCCTGTAGTCTTCCTCTAGGCTAGATGGTTTGCAGCCGTGCCTCCAGCAGTTAAACAACAGGGCTTGCTCAAATAACCCTAGTAAGGTGGATCGTTAGCGCTGCTTACATGCCTGCTGCTGCCCTGGACCCGGGGTGGTCTAGAGGAGTTTCTGCTGCTCTGGGTCTCGGGGATTACCCTTGCTTCGGCAGCCTGGTAAAATGTACAGGACCCATCTAGTTTGGAGAGAAGGGAACTGTCCGCTCTGATGACCTAGGAGAATGCAGACCAGTTATCCACCACACTCAGTTTTCTGTTGAGTGGTACCAGACCCGCAAACACTCCTCTCCTCACCATGTTGTCTACTGAGTGTTAGGTTCTACTCCTCAGCCAATGCATCGGTGGGAGGAGGCTAATGCAGGGCCCTGTGGGCTGAAGGCCCCGCTGCGCAGCACCAGGCGAAATAAGAGACATGGACGCGCCCGTGCTGTGGAACGCCCGGAACTGCCTCTGCGGAACGGGGCCGGGGCTTTTATTAACAGCGCCTTATGTCCCGCCACGCGGTGACGTAAGGCATACATAACATTCCACCTTTTTTCTAACAAAACAATAATGGCAGGCTCTAAACATTACTCTGAACTAGGGTTTCTCATGCCACTCTGGGTTGATCTATTACCATTCATAGCCTTTTAGTCTTTCTGGGGGTTTTGGTGCAGTTCGTAGAGAGTAATGCCCACCCCTGTTGGCTGCCCCCTGACTCTCATTCGATTGCTCACCTTCATCATTGGGGCTTGCCTCCTCTGGTTCGCCCGGCAGCTCGTCTAACCTGCTGTCCATTGTTGCTCCATCTTCCTTATGGTGGTGCTCAACCTCGCTTAGCTGATCTGACTCTTCCACGGGTTTCTGTTCTCCGTACGTCCACAGTTGTCTCGGTACCATCTTTAACTATGATGCGTTCCTGGTGACCTGTCTTTGTCCTCTCGTGGCCGTTATCATGGTTCCCCGTCTTTGCGTAATGGTCCATTGTGCAGAGTCATACTGAGTGTCCAGCTTTGACTTGGACGGGTTTCATACCATTATTACTTGGTCACCGACTCAGTGCTTGGACTTCCTGGCGTGTCTCTTGATGCTCATGCGTTCATTTGCCACAGTCCTTCTTTGGTGTGTACGCGCACTTTCGTACGCGTCTGCACTCCTGCTTGGGTGGTGTGGAATGGATGAGTTGATTAATGTCCCATACATGATGTCTGCTGGGGGTATCCCTGTGGTGCAGTGGGGAGTCACTCTGGAGCTTCTTAGAAATCTGTACAAGTCCACCCTCCAGGGGCTTGAGTTGGCTCGAGATAGGCGTAGCACTTTACTGAGGGTGCGCATAAATCTTTTAAAATCTCCGTTGGCTTGTGGCCATCTTGGTGTTATGTGGTGGTAGTGAATGTTGAGGTCTGCTACGTATTTCCTGACTTCTTCGCCCTGGAAGGGTGGCCCATTGTCGCTCTGGATGCGTCGTGGGAGGCTATGGGCGGCGAATATCTTCTCCATCGGCGGTATTACCATCTCCGCTGCTGTGGATGACACGATTTCAACCTCTGGGTACCTAGAGTGTCAATGGTCACTAGCAGGTAGGTGCCTTCTTGTATCTTGCAAAAGTCAATGCTGATGGCGTCCCAACTGGATGACCCCCGCACAGCCGTCAGTATGGGCTCAGGATCTGGCAGGGCGCTCGTGATTTGACATGGGAGGCATGTTGCAATGAGTTCTTCCACTTTTTCGTCGATATGTGGGAACCATACGCGGTGTCAGATTCTGGCCTTTGTCCTCACTCTGCCTTGGTGGCCTTCATGGGCCAATGCCACGGTTCTGTCCTGTAGGCTTGTGGGGATAACTATTCGGGTCCCCCTTAGTATGAGTCCTTCCCGAGTGATCGACAGGTCTTGCCTTACTGCAAACATGCCGACGAGGAACTCCTTTGCCTCGGCTGTGGATTGTGTGTGTGCCGAAGGAAGGATCTCCACTCACCAGATATGACGGAGTTTTTGACCGGATCACATAATGGGTCAGCTTGCATGGCTTCTGTAATGTCTTCAATGCTGATTGCTTTCGGTTTCATGGTGTGAAAGACTTGGCAGATGTGCTCCTCGGTCTCATCAGCAATGTGTACCTCTCCCGGCGTGGCCGTTCTGGGGTGCCTGGAGAGGAAATCCGCTGGGTTGCCACTGCTAGGTTGGTATGCAAGTTCAAAATCATATTGCTGTAGGTGTAGCAGCCATTTCCCTATACTGGCAGGGGGTGCGATGATGATCCTGTGAATATGGGTATAAGGGTTTTGTGGTCTGTGTAGGCTTTGAATTTTCGGCCATACAGGTATAGGTGGAAATGGCGACAGCCCCACAGTACTGCAATCGCTTCCTTTTCAATGTGGGAATAGCGTTGCTCCGTAGGTGTCAGAGCACGGGAGGCATATGCGATAGGGAGCGATTCCCCAGTGTGAACAGTTTGCATTAGGACCGCCCCTAGTCCAACAGGGCTGGCTTCAACATATAATTTGGTTGGCAGCGTGGGGTCGTAGTATGCCATGGTGGTGTCAGCCGAGAGTGACACTTTGATTTGTTCGAATGCTTCTTGGCAGGTGGTGTTCCAGACCCATTTAGCATTAGCCTTGGTGAGCTCCCTCAGTGGTTCGGATATGGTCGCCAGGTTGGGGATGAATCTCCCACAGTAAGTTGCCATCCCCAGGAAACTACATACCTCTGTGGGTGTGGTTGGGGAGAAGCAGCCCGAATGTCTGCCACTTTTTGAGGGTCTGCCGAGATCCCTGCGCTGTTGAACACATAACAAAAAAAAAGAGATTTCTTCCTTCAAGAATACACTTGTCCTTGTGAATGGTTAGCCCTGCGCTCTCCAGCCTGGTAAGTAGCATGTTGAGGCGACGTATGTGTTCTTCCTTGTCGCTGGCGTGGATGAGAATGTCATCGCTGATGTTGAGTACCCCCGGAATGCCGCGAATGACCTCTTGGTTTGCCTGTTGAAATACTTCGTCCGCCGAGGAAATTCCAAAACTGAGCCGTTTGTATCTGCGTAAACCGAGGTGCGTGGAAAATGTTGTGATATACCTAGAGTCCCGGTGGAGTTTCAGTTGGTTGTATCCAGCATTGAGGTCAACTTTGGAGAAGATTTTTGATCCGGTGAGGTCTGTTATAATTTCATCGAGTGCAGGGGTAATGTGTTGCTCCCGTTTGATAGCTGCGTTAGGGAGACACATGTCAATACAGATTCTCACCTTCCCAGGTTGTTTGGGTTTTCTGGTAACGACCATGGGTGATACCCATGGTGTTGGTCCAGTTATTTCTTCAATGATGCCTGCTTTCTCGGGTGCCGTCAGTTCTTTCCCGACATGGTTTCTTATGTGGAATGGTGTCCTTTAGTGTCACACTGCTCTTGGTTGTACAGAATCATCTATATGTAGCTTGATGGATTTCCCTTTGAGGCATCCGATGCCCTTGAGGAGGTTCGGGTGTTTGTCCAGAATGCTGGTGATGTTTGTGGTGTCTGTCACGTCACAGATGAAGATTATGAGTCCCAGGTCTTCTGCCACGTCTCCGCTCAGTAGACATTCAATGCCTGCAATCACGACGTATATTTTGGACTGCAGCGTTTTTTCACCTCTGCTGAGTTTAATTCGAAATCGTCCTATTATGGGTAAGGGAGTTGCGCACCCATAGGCAAACAGCAGTGTGTCAGTCTTTTGTAGAGCTGGTGGGGGGCGTAGTTTTCTGAACACGGTCATTGGCATGACGTTGACTTACACCCCCGTGTCTATTGTCATCTGAGTTTCTTGGCCTTGAATGGACACTAGGCATTTCCGTCTTCTGTCTTTTCGTGGTCACAGTGCGTCTGTAGTAGAGTGCTGACACTAGGTATACCTTTTTACCTTTTTTCCACTGTTCGTTTGTAGTTCCCTTTTGGGAGTTATTATCGTCCCCCTCCTCAACGGTTGACGAGTTGGTTGTTTTGACTCGGCGGGCGTTGGCTTGTTTCTTCTTCATCCCAGTGTATTTGTCTTGGGCCGTTTGGGGGAGTTGGGGTGGCCCAGACGATCTGCATTCCTTTGCATAGTGGTCTTTCCGGCCACATGCTCTGCACATGGTGCCTTGAGCTGGACAATTTCGTCTTCCGTGGCAAGGTCCACCACACCATCCACATTCCGAGTGTAAGTCATTTCAACCCAGCACTCCACCTAAGTCAATGCCTAGCGTGTGATGCCCAGCTGGAACCCTTAATTATATATTTTTATGTCTAAAGTTTTTATTTCTGAATGATGTACCATTATATCACGCCCCTCTCTTTGAATCCCCCCGGTCTCACTGAACCAAGAAGAAGGTTATTTTGCAAAGTTAAAGGATTTATTTTATGGATTTGAACAAGATATATATCACACTTTTATGAATTTGAACAATATCTAGATATCACACTATTAATAGATATACAATGATCACCAATGGGTGATATTACAATCAACAATCTCTTTAATCAATAGGTGTAGGGATGAGAAGAATAATGTAGCGTAGAATAAAACTTTGTGTGGGTTCAATGAAATGCAATGATAGGAAATTAATGCAGCACAGAAATAAAACTTGATATGAATTCAATCAAATGCAATGTAATCACCCTTTCCCCCTGATACTACTCAATCCCCCATAATATGCAATATTGAGATGGAAGGAGAGAAAACAGGTTTCAGGAATAAACACACTACAAAGGCAGTTTCAATCCCAATTCCCCCAGCAAGCTTAGAGAGAAACAGGAATGATTTCAAAACAGGTCAATTGCTTTTGAATGTGATTTTAAATGAATAGGAAAAATGCAAAAAATTGATTTAATTCTCTAAATTGGATTCAAAATTAGTGGGAGCCGCTTTGGATCGTTCCAGGTAGACACTAGCAATGATGGTTGGATAACTAGCAAATAGCAAACTGAATTGTTTTAGATTTGTTTGAAAGCTGAGGATGTTAGCTTCAATTTGACATTTAAATTTCGTTTCTAGCAAGTACGGTTCAAAAGTTATGAAATTTTAGTAAAGGTCAATTTAAGGTTTTCAAATGAAAGATGCACTGTTGAATATTACAAACAATTTTCTTGGCACTAAGGGGGCTATGAAAATGCAAGATACCCAACGGTACAGCCACCAGAATATGTCAAGAATGGCACTCTGTCAAGAGTGGCACAGGGTACCCAGGTAGGTTTTGGGTGGCTGTGCTGAGGTAGAAGATAAGCACACACAGCAGGAAGTTCAACAAGAAAGAAGAGTAGGAAACTGTAGCTTTGAGCCAAAAGGGGCAAGATATACAAAGGTACAAACAAACTGGATTCCCTCTTGGGGTGTATGCTGAAATGGGAAAGAGTGTTCCACGAACCTTAGGAAACTCCAGCCTTCTGCACAGATTGCTATAACAGAGGCCCACGCTGTATGCTCATGGCTGGGAACAACAGCAGTGGTTGTCTGTAACACTGAAAACGGGACATGGGAAGGGGCAGAGGTTGCCTGCCAGAAACCAACAGGCAAGCTCTGTACAAAGGGATTACATAAGACACATGAGAAGACAATAACAGATATATCCAGTGAAAAGGAAGACAATGAGCAATCTAGCAGAAGGAAATGAAGGAAAGACAGTTAGACTGAAGTAGATAACCTAAGGTGGAGTACAGAGGACCTAAGGTGGAGTACAGAGGACTCAAGGAAGAGAACAAGGGAGCAGCAGTCAGGAAACCAGAAGGGCTGCAAAGTAGGAAGCAGGTCTGCAGTCAAGAGTGGCACTAGGTGCAGGCAAACTGTAGTGGACTGTGGAGGACTGTAGTAGGCTGCAAGGAAGGGAGTCCAGAAGAACAGGACAGAGAGAGATTAGTAGTAGGCGACAGACAGAGAGCCCAAAAGAAAAGGGCCGCCAGGTAGGGAGCCCAGAGGAGCAGGGCCGTAGGTAGCTAAGTGTAATACAGGCTGTAAGGCAGAGGAGTGTAGCAAGCCGCAAGGCAGGGAGCCCAGAGGACAAGGGCTGTAGGCAGCGGAGGGAGCAGGCTGCAAGGAAGGAGCCCAGAGGACAAGGGCTGTAGGCAGCGAAGAGGTGCAGGCTGCAAGGTAGGGAGCCCAGAGGACAAGGGCTTGGAGACAGCAGAGGGTTGCAAGCTGCAAGGTAGGGAGCCCAGAGGACAAGGGCTGTAGGCAGCCAGAGTAAGGCAGGCTGTAGGCAAGGAGCCCAGGCGACAAGGACCGTAGGCAGCTGGAGTGAGGCAGGCTGCAGGGCGGGAAGCCCAGAGGACAAGGACCGTAGGCAGCCGGAGTGAGGCAGGCTGCAGGGCAGGGAGCCCAGAGGACAAGGACTGTAGGCAGTCGGAGTGAGGCATGCTGCAGGGCAGGGAGCCCAGAGGACAAGGACAGTAGGCAGCCGGAGTGAGGCAGGCTGCAGGGCAGGGAGCCCGGAAAGGGCACTGGATCAAAACAGGATAATGCAGCAACAGGAACAGCATACAAAGTAGCGGTTCAAGGCAAACAGGAGCGGGGAGATCTCAAGATGCAAGACACTGTGCTCCTGCAGGCAGCTGCTTATATACAGCCCTGCCCTGTTCTGAGGCAGGCTAATTGACAGCACCTGTAGCAGCACACCTGAAGACAATCTGCCTCCTCCCTCTCTGGTCCTGAGCAGGTGGAAGCAGCACTGGCCGCTAGGGCTTCTGGGGATTGTGGTCCCAATAACAATGAATGAGAATAACCAGGAATTTAGGACTGCAGCCAGGTGCATTATGGTAAATGTAATTAATTGAATAAAATAAGAAAGAACCAAAGTTGAGAAAATGGAAATAAAAGACCAAGGCGTGAAAAGGAGCTGTTCAAGCAGTACTAGGAGGATAAATGAGTACCAAGTAGTCCATGATGGTTGCCAATGCGTGTGCCAGCGGCGCGGGCATGACAGAATAGGACGCCTCCTCTCTGACTTTTGCCGAGACACTGTTCTTTCTTCAGCAAAGATATTAGCACAAAGATGATATTATCACTACAATTCACAAATGACTATATGGATGAGGGAAAGATTCAGAACAGACAAAAGAGATTCTACAATGCAGTTCTGGATATGTTGGAATGGGTTGGATAGGATTACTTAAGTATATAAGAGATTGGCTATGGACAATTCTATGATAAGTACTCACAACTATGGTTTTGGAATATGTCCATCAGGATCTGCTCAAAGGTTTTGGACTGGAATCTGCTAGCCCACGAAGCAGGATTCAGGCACGCGGTTCTGCACTCAGCATGGCACTCTGGTCTCTGCACGGCACTCTGGACTGGATCAGACGGGCTGGTTCTGGAGTTTACATCTATCTGGTTTCAGCTCTGCTCTACTGGTTTGGATCTCTGGGTTCTGGCAAGAGTTCTTGGCAAGAATCAGAAAACAGCACAGCAGGGCTGTTCAATTTTTGATGTGTCCCTTGGATGTCTGGGGGTAAAATCAGGTTGCAAGATTTTAAAGACCAAGCTGAGAAGGGTTGAGCTTTGGAATTGGGCCTTCTGCTTTCAGGGTTCTGGAGTCTAGGATCTGGGTTCTCCTGCAGAGCGCTTCGCCAGTAAATCAGTTGATGGGTGAATGTGTGTGTGTTACCAGGTCCTAAACAGTCTCTATTTATCCATTTCCCAAAGGGGTGGATAGGCTGATTATACTAAGCCCACCCTCTAGGAACCCGATTGGTCAGAGTATTCCCCCTCTCCTGATTTGAGAAGGAAACCTAGTGTCATAGTGATGCTGCAATTTACAATCCAGGGAAAAACCTCCCCTTTGTTTCTACACAGAAAATCTATTTTTCGTATAAAGCATATTTACAATATCACCAACTTGCTAATAATACATATTCACATCACATATTTAATAAAGCATGTATCCGCCCAAGTCCAATCTTCTTGAGAGTTTTGGTTCCAAACTGACAGTTTTTCGCGCTTTTGGTTGGTTACCCAGTGTCAGATCTGTACACATTGTTCCACATACATGCGCATGACATCTGGGCATAATCCTGTAAACTTTCATATTCCTAGCATGATCACAATTGCTACAATATCAACATTTTAGTAGTCCGGTCTGTGAATATCGCACAGGGTTCAGAGTAGTTTCAAACTGTGAGCAGCATTTTCATATTAACAACCTATAAAATACAGATTTTTCCAAATTATTCACAGTTTTCTATGAGTCTTTTTCCAAAAAGATATTTCCCTGGAGTTTCAGATACACATATCAGTCTAGCTCTGCCTCCAAGGTTTGGCTGGGCCACGAGCAACCTGAGCCTCTCTTCCTTAGCAGTTGGTTTCTGTTGGTGCCCGAATTTGCATTTCCTTTCAGTCAAGAGAGTCTTTTGTCCCTACACAGAGCAACAGGCCAAAATCTCCTCCCACTTCCATTAAGCACTCAATGCCAGTTCCTGAGCAGAGAGCAGGAGGAAGATTCCTTTGTTTGGGAGCAGCTGTGGAATGTCTTTGAAGGCCAGTGTGGCTGACATTAGTTCACTTTAAAACACTGTTTAAAAATGGGCTTTTCTAAAATACAATTTACATTTTCTACAAATATACACACAAATCTCTTCATTCCAGTCTTTTTAAAACATAGAAATTGAATTGTAGCAACCCATATTGCTATTGAGGGCAAGTCTCTTCTTTTCTACAATTTTATTTTAAGACACAAGTTTTAAAATGACAATACAAGTAATGAGATCTTCTGACACAGGCGAGCGGCGGTACTGCGCACATATCTGACATATTATTCCAAGGCAAGCACCTTTTGAATGTGGATTTTTTATGATGAAAGGTCTTTCTCCTGACATTGTGCTTATGGGGATTCCTTAAATAAGGTGATGTGAACACCCCACAAGGAGGTTGGATCTTCTCTGCTGTTTGGGAATCATGATTTTGCATTTTCAACAGCCAAGGAAAAACGGATTTTAAAACACTTCTGGGTTTTCCTTGGAATGTAGCACTGCCTTTTCAAGCAGTTTTATTTCACTATGAGGGCTGCCCAATGCCAGGTGTTGGCAGTGTGGCAAAAATAGATTTGGCAGCCTATTTTTCAGGTTTCCCTGCGCACTTCTCACAGATTTTTAGCACACATAAGGCTATTTGGCGGCCATACTATTGTTTTTGATGAAAGCAACACACAGTGATGTTGCAGGGCAGAGCCAGTGGGTCAGAACATCCCACAAACCCCCCCTTGCGATTTGGCGTAGATCTTCCATCAATGGGAAGTCGCAAGACCGGGATGATCAATCTCATTTCTTTTGGTTCCAAAAGTGGCAAAGTTCATCATCTTTTCTTCCATAAGGGGTGGATCGAACAGTTCTCCTCGTCCAGTCCTGATGCGAGTATGGAGCGATACTACGGGCCCCTTGGATCTTTCCTCCCGGTCCCTGGGTGGTCCTCCTTGGTTTTAGTCTCCATGGTTTCCAATTCTAGGATGACAAAGCAAAAACATATTTGTAGACATTGCCCCACCACTATTAATGTAGTGGGGCAGACACATGCATTTTGACAAATCAGGACACATTTTTCGATTGTAATCTATGGACTATATATGGAATATTTTATGGTGGGGATTCTAGGGAGTTGGAGTGACCCCCTCTGGGGTTCCAGAAGACTCCTCCAGTTGCTGCAGAGTGTGCCTAGGATGGCAGCACTTTAGTTGGTTAATATGCACCCACTTATCTTCCCCCTCTGCCAAACTGCCTTTGGGGATTCGGATTTTGTAGGCGACTGGTGAGATTTTGTCTACAATTTCAAAAGGACCCCTCCAGCTAGGCAAAAATGTGCGCTGTTTGGCCTGGTTCCTTTGGAAATTGTATCAGTAGACCCGGTTTCCTACATTGTATTCTTTTCTAGTAGTCTTTAAGTCATAGTGGGTCTTCATGCTGTCTGCAGATCTTTCTAGATTTCGCTGAGCATAGGCAAAAGCATGTCGGAGGTGTTTTCTTAGATTTTCAACATACTCATCAGTTGTGGAGGCATTGATCAGTGTCTGATCTTGGGTTCTGTAGAGCTGATTCTCGGGAAGCACCATCCTGCGTTCAAACTGTTTCTCTATTGACTATCCTGATCTCCTCACTAAGGGCATCATCATGAGTTGGGCGGTAACGCCGGCGCTAAAAGCCCTACCGCCAAACCCCCCGGCGCTATTAGCACCGGATCACGGGTTTGGCGGAAGGGTTATTGCCCATTCCCCATTGGGCCCATTCGGAAATTTCTCATTCCCCATTGGGCCCAATGGGGAATATTTGCACTATTACTGCCAGCGGATTTCCCGCCGGCGGTAATCGCGCCGAAAATTGGCAATTTTGCCGCAGATCTCCCTGCAGCTCAGAGCTGGGGGGAAATCCGCCAAAGCCATGATCTGGCAGACCCTTAAATGCGGCGGTAATAGGGCTACCGCCGCATTTAAGGGTTATCGCCAGACTCGTGATGAAGCCCTAAGTCTGGTAGGAAAAAGTTTAAAAAGGACATCCTGGTCTCCAACCCAAGCCCCCCTATCGCCAACACCTACATCAGTGCCTCCTCCAAGGAAACTCTCACCGACATCATCTTTGTCATTCCTTCACCAGATCTATGGACCCCTCATATGGTCTCTGTTCTCTCTCCTTTCTCCTCTTCTCCCATTAATGGTGGTACCCGTTGGGACGCACTCCTGGCCTCCTTCCTATCCTCTAAGGTCATCATTAATGTCTACTCTAATGGGACCATCTTGGTCCAAGGCCCTCAGGCCAACCTTCATCTCTTTGATAGACGCTTTCTGCACCTCATCAACTTCCTTTCTTCTCCTGCTGTCCCCTCCTCCCCTTTCCTTGGCTACCTTGCCTTCCCCCTCCCTCTCTGCCCCCTCTCGGGAGCTCTCTAACTTCTGCAGGGCGTACCTCTGATCTGTACCCCTCCCCGGAAGTCCTTCAAGGAGAGCAACCTTCTCCACATTGCCACTCTTAACTCCCGCTCCGCTGTCAAACACTCCTCTGATATCTGCCACCTTTTTGAAGAACTTGACCTTGATGTCCTCGGTCTCACTGAGACATCGTTTACGGCCAGCTCTGTCACCAGCTTTGACACACTCCTACCTGATGGCTACAAGATCCTCTCTGAGCCCAGGCCCAACCGCTTTATTGGCAAAATCCTCTTTATTTTCCACTGAGGGTGAGAGTTCCCCCCTAACCAACATCAGTAACTGGGTGGAGCTATTCCAAATGAAAAAACGCTTCATACGCACAGAACTCCATGATACTATTATGCTAGAGTACCTTAGGAATGGAGTTGTACCACAAGGACACATTGTGAATAACGAGCCCAGACTGTTTCTTGATAACAAGGAGTTCATTGTTAGATCGAGTTATATTGCCAACAAATGTGGGTGTGATTGGCTGATTTTAATAATAGATACAGCGAAAGAAATGACTGAAAGACAAACTTTAGAATTGGCTAAACTGGAAGACGAAATAAAAAAACGAGTTCCGCTATAAGCTTTTACTAAAAGATTGGAACAAATCATCAAAATGATTAATGAATTTAAAGAATCTACAGTGAGGGACAGGATTAGAAGATTAAAAAGGGATATAGCTGATTATAAACATGAAAAAGCTTTCCGTTATACACAAGAGGGCTATGTTCCAAATCAACAATATGACGGAGCCCAAAGAACAGCTAAGAAAAATGTACGTTTTGCTAATACATCCTATAGCTCACACAGCTCAGATGATGATGGCTTCCAACAGGATCCTAATTATAGATTTCAGAGACGAGGCTCAGGCAGGGGCAATGACAACAATAGACGTAGAGCTCAGAACTTTCGTCCTACACAACGAGGACGTGGTCCCTCGACTGTTTTTTTAGACCAGGACATGTCAACATGGGACTACGAACCCAGGGTGACCAGGAGCAACACAGCCTATTAATAAACCACTCCACATATACACCCACTGATGTGGAGACATCAGTGCTTGAAAAGGGGTTTGGGTTTGTACCCACGGCTACTTATGACCGGTTCAATACACGCCTGGAAGTACAGAATCTTTTCAGAAAAATACACCTGAAACAATACTTCCAAAGACAATCCATTTGATATGGAGCAGGTCAATAGTGGGCTCCACAACCCTTCTACTTTTTGTCCACCAAGCTCTAGCCACAGTCCTGAGTCTGTGGTCTTTGAACGGAGAATTCTTTCCGAACTAGACAACTTAGACGCCACAGCGATGACACATACTTTCCAGAATTGTTCTAATTTACAACGCCAAGCCATCAATGGACTTAAAAACAATAAATCAGTTGTAATTCATAGTGCCGATAAAGGGGGTGATAATGTTTTCTCGATCGTGTTGATTACATCTCTGAATGCGTCAGACAGCTGCCAGATACCAGTTTTTACAAGCCTTTGAGTAATGATCCAATGGCTCGTTTAAAAGCCATGATCACAACGAAGGTAGAGAAGGCAAGAGACAGGAAATGGATTACCAATAAAGAGGCAGCATACCTGCTGAAAAGTGACCAGAGAGTTCCTGATTTTTACATTCTACCTAAGGTCCACAAGACTTTGGTCAATCCTCCGGGAAGACCAATAGTTTCAGGCACTAACTCTCTACTAGAACCTTTAGCTAAATTTGCAGATTCATTTTTAAAAGGTTATGTGTCAGAGATGCAATCGTTCATACAAGATTCCACCAGTGTCATTAACCTAATTGAACATTTTCCTTTTAACAGCAGTGAAGACATATTGGTTACCTTGGATATTGTTTCATTGTATACCAAGATTCCACAATCATCCACTTTAGATATGATTGATGAACTGCTGTTGGCTAAGCGTACACCTGGTATTACTCCCAATTCGTTTATTCTTTGGTGCACTTCACTAGCCCTTACGGAGAATTACTTTAAATTTCACACCGATTTTTTTCCAACAGATCCATAGAACAGCCATGGGATCAGCTGTGGCCCCTACCTTGGCTAATCTTTATGTGAATTCAGTCGAACTACAAAGCATCTACAGTGAAATGAACATCTTTCGCCAGCACCAGATTCTATGGAAAAGGTATATTGATGACGTGCTTATGATCTGGCATGGAGATGAACATCAACTACTGGCATTTCTTAATTGGCTCAATGGTATTAACCCTTTTCTGCGGTTTACGATCCATTATGACAGACACAGAATCGACTTTTTAGATCTTACGATTCTAGTGAATAACATCAACAACACGTTACAAGTAAAACCGTTTCATAAACCTATGGACCGGGAACCTACTATTGAGGTATGACAGTTTTCACCCCAAAACACTTTGCGACAATCTCCCCTTCGGGCAATTTTTGAGGTTTTAGAGAAACAGCACGAACCCCGATACATTTCGTGAGGAAACCAGGATCCTGAGTGATAATCTCATTCAAAGAGGTTACCCTTGCAAAATTGTAAAACGGTGTCTCAAAAGGGCCTCTAATAACCATCGACAAGCCCTGCTAGAGTACAAGAAAAAATCCTCTACACCTGACCCGGACAGTTTGGTGTTTGTTAACACTTACAATCCTCAGTCACATAAGATTGTCAGTATAATCAGGAAGAACTGGCATCTTTTATCGAAGGGCAGTAATCCCGTACCGGCACCCAGATGTGCGTTTAAACGCAGACGTAACCTTAAAGAACTTATAACCAGTAATGATATCAGCGACCAGTCCACTTCCCATCTCACCATCACTGAGCAATGGGATTTAGCAAGACCGAGTGGCCATGCCCCATGCGTCAGGTGCAGATGCTGTTCCTCCACTAAACTTACCACAGCTGTGGATATAGGTTTGACAAAAACCCTGGCAACAACATGTCTTCACAAATTGTAATACTAGTGGAGTTATATATGCCATTTGGTGTACCTGTCCACAATTATATATTGGACAAACTGAACGCAAAATAAAGATCCGCATTACTGAACATAAGAGCTGCATCAGGAATAAAAACATTACAGCCCCTATGGTCGGTCACTTTCTGACGAATAATCATGATTGTGAAGATCTAGAATGGACAGTTTTGAAGAAGATATGTACTGCTTATGATGGCAACACAAGCAGAAGTATTCTGGTAAAAGAGGAGATGAGGCTAATATTTCTCACCAAAAGCCATCTGATTGGCCTTAATGAACAACTAGACCTCGCTTTCTAATTTCAGTTCTTCGGATGTAACCATATTACAACAGATATTTTCTATGTCTACCGTTTTTTCTTGGCACGCCGTGGACTCTGGTTGCTCATTATTAATACATTTTGTCCCGTACACTGAGCTTGCTTCTTTAGTCCATTCATTACTTAGATTTACAATATCTCTGCGTGTTTGTCATCACCTTTCCAATATGGCCGCTCGCATTATCCTTTAGCGTGCCTTTAAACCTGACGAGTACCATGATGCCCCACGGCATATATTGAGCTAGTTTTTCCTCCATTTTTGAGAGGTTGCCTTCACTCTCACAATGGATACTAGTCAGATGCTCACGCTCTCAGTAAGTACGAGACTCTGTATTTTATGGGTATAACCGCACAGGTTATTTACAAGTTGAACTGCTTTTTGAGTCACTGTGTTTTCGGAGATTTATTCTTCACTATTGTATCACGGCAACTTGGACATAGGTGTGCCATTGGCACTTTAGATATACGTTGTATGGTCAATACTAGCATGGGTTTACAAGACGTGCCGCTTTTGTAGCAACACAGACGTTTCTTCACAGTATGGTTTTTTAATGCATGCCCTTTTTCTACTGCATGCCTTCTATAATGAAATCTCTTGCCACACTGTGTGGAGACATAACCGCTTCTGAGACATCGTGCATTTTGATACCGTACGCACTTTTAGGTTGTTCAATCCATTGATAGTGTTTGTGCTTATCGTTTTATATGCCAGGTACTATGAATAGCTGTTTTGAGAAACATCTGCAGCCGTCACTTTCGCGTCGATGAATTTTACTCTAGCTGCGTGATTATGTACGCCATGGCTAAACTTTAAACAACGTCTTTGTTGACACTGATTCAGCTAAGTAAGTGCCTTTGGTTCTTATTTCTTATTTCTTCAGCCTACCTTTGTTGGATTTTGAATGTTACCGATTTTTCCGACATGACATCCAGTAATAGCTTTTATACTCACCTTTGACTTGACATTCTCTATATACTTCCATCTGTTCTTGTGCTTCGTTTCCATAGGACATGTGTTCGCAGGATTTTCGCTTGGTTATGCAGTGCTTGGTTTACCTTTTGTGACCTGCCCACTGGTTTACACGTTGAGATTCGACCTATGGCAGAGTAAGTGTTACTTTGACTGAAGTTTCGCCTTCACCTGATTACAAATTAATAATCTGGACATTATTCTAGACTGCCAACACTAGTTTATCTCTAACCTCATTCTAATCACCCATGGCCATCTAAGGGAGGTCTGATTCTATTACCAGAGTGTTGCCAGCCATCCTTGTGTTGCTTGTTTGATTCTAGATTGCTATGTTTTAAATGGAATTGGAGTGTGTTTTTCACACTAAATATCGAGTCACTTTTACATCCAGAGTGATTTTTGAGATCGCAAATTTATTCCCACACAATTTTCTACCCCCAGACCATCCATGTGATATTTCAATTTCTCTTTCACTCTCTTGCACTGTACATTGGGCTAGGACTTTATTCATTTAGTTTCTAAGCCCGGTCGGTCCACTCATTTCTTGCTTGTGACCGCTTGTAGGTGTATTTCTTCTTTAGCAGGTCATGTGACCTTGTATTTATGCCCATTTACGCCCATTGATAGAGCGTTACACAGATATATACTGAACTCATTGAATAAAATTGGTAAGAGATCATTAATTACTGTTCTTTCGTTTAGATGTCAGGTCAAGACTGGCTTACAGAGCTTTGCAACAATCCAGCACCATTGATCAATGATGACTTCAGGCCTTAAGTCACCCTGATGAATTTCCACATAATTAACTCAATCATGAAGATGGAAAGAAACATGTCGGTTCTTTGATTGGTCCATGTTTGTTTTGGTCTAAACTGTCAATTAATATGACTTATGAAGGTCTCCAACCTCGGGACATTTTATTGACATTCTAGTTTGCAACCTCCCGCAAGAATTCAAGTGTTTTATGAAACCCCCTATGACCGGCTGTGGCCGCATCATGGGCGTGACCTAACATCAGGCTTTCGGAATGAGGTAGGGACCACCCACTGATCATGGCCAGCTAGGGATCTCCTTACCAACAAACCGTCTTGGATTCGGAACATTTCTGGACATTTCATGAACACTCTGAGGTCCTCTTTCCCTATGTAATCGGTATCCTTCAGGGGAAAGTTCTCAGGGTCCTTAATGTGTTGATAAAACTTACCAATTATTGGATCCCCTTTTTGAGCCGTAATCAAATCAGCATCTGGGGTCTCCTTACACCATTGTGCAGTTTAGAGATAATTGTGAGCATTTGTCTGGGACCTAGTGTTAGCAGTGACCTGGAGTTCCCCCAACAGGGACTCGATCACTAGTAGATCCCCTTGGATGGCTCCGGTTTTGGCCAGCTGATCAGCTAGGTCATTTCCAGTTTTGTCTGGTCCCTCTACTTTGGAATGACCCTTGATCTTTTTCCAGTAGATAGTCATCCCATTCGAGGTGACCAGATCATCAATGTTTTGAATTAAATGTCCATGTTTCAATGGTTTGTTATTAGCACATAACATGCCTCTGGTTTTCCAGTTAACCAGGTGCTCCACGAACCCGTTCCGTACATAATCCGAATCTGTAATTATGACCAGTTCGTGGAGTTGATGTTGGACAGCAATGAGGATGGCTTGATGCACAGCCATCAACTCTGCCACTTGACTACTTCGGGGACCGATCCTGTACCCAGCGGAGGGTTCTGGGGTCTCATTCACCCATGCATTCCCAACGCCGGCCACAAGTTCTTTTTCCCCCGTTATTGTCAACATGGTAGGAGCATCCATCCACATAGACAGTGGGCATTCCCTCACACTTGTCTTCTTCAAAGACTTTGTGTGGGGAATTGAGGTATGACTCCATGTTGTCCTCGATTTTAAGACTCGTCCTCGAGACAGTTTTCTCTGGCACAATCATGCAAGTCAGCCAGACCTTGTTTTGGCCATATCTGACCTCCACAGGAAAGCCTTGCACTGACAGAATCCAGGAAGTAATTCGGGAATTACTCACATTTCCGGCACAGATTCTGTCACTTTGGAGATATTGCGGAGGCGGGTGTGGAGTCTCCACTATGATGTGTTCCCTCTGGATAAACGGACGGTAATTCTTCAATGTCCACACCATTGCCAGGAGTGCCTTCTCACAATCGTTGAATTTTTCCTCCACAGAGGATAAAGTTTTACTCGCATAGGAGATTACTTTATGATATAATACTGCAGTCAAGCTATGTCCATCTCTATATATTAAAGAACCCTGTCTCCAAGAAGAACTCCTTGTTTTTGACAGGCTAAGCTAGGCAAGGCGCTTGTGAGAGGCTTCTTTTGAGTTGTCTAACTGCCTCGGCTTGTTCTGGACCCGACTCCCACTTGACCCTCCCTTCAAAAGATGAATCAGGGGTCTTGTGATCTCTGTGTAGTCCTCAATGAACTTTCTACTGTAATTAGTCAGTCCAAGGAGGCTCCTCAGTTCCCGCAGAGTTGTGGGGTCTTTCAATTACTGGAGTGCTTCCACTTTCTTTTCCTGGGGACAGAGACCCTGAGGAGTAATCTCATGCCCCAAGAAATTAACATGGGTTCTACACCACTGTGCCTTTAGAAAGGAGAGTTTTGCTCTGGCAGCCCTCAACTGTGTCAGAACATAACAGATCTCCGCTATGTGTTTCTCCACAGTTGAGCTTTTGATGAGAACATCATCTACCTAGGCCAAGTTACCCCTCTCACCCAGGTCGGCATGGCCTTATGTAGAAAAATGTTGAATTCATTGCCGGAGTTGATGTATTCGAAGGGAGTCCGGGTCCATGTGTACTGCTGCCCCCCAAAGGTGAAGGCCAGCTTGTATTGGTCCTCCCTACTGACAGGTACAGTCCAGTATCCATTGGTCAGGTCTATTGCAGTGAAATCACCTCATCCCTCCTGAAGTCACAAGTCACATCTTCCTTACCATAAGGGCAGGAAGTATACACCAGGAAGTTCCCCTCATGCCGGGTAAAGATCCTGTCTGGTGTTGTGTTGTCATCACTGTCACTGTCACAACAGTCCTTGGGGATTGGTCCAAACTGTTCATTGTCTAAATCTATGAAAAAATGTCGGTCATCAACCGCCATTCCAATAATGCTGCCTGCGGCTAGAGTGATACTCTTTAAGTCGCTGTTATCCACCTCTATTGGAATGGTGTCATGTTCTATATTGACTAGTGGGTTTGGGTTTACCCCCAAACCTTGCTGTTGGAGAGAAGCATTCAGATGAATATAAGCATCAGGGTTTTTCAATTTCTGTCCTCTTTTAACTTTCACTTCCAGGGAGAATTGCCAGGTCCTTTCTGGGATGGTGACTTCCTCTCCAATCTGAATTTAAACTGCATAAGGCAGCAGTTAGGCTGACATAAATGCTTTCTCTGGGTCATCAAAGCCCATGGGATTATCCGCTAATCGGGACCAAGCTTTGAAGTTTATTAGGTCCAAACTAAGGGCAAAGTGATTGAGTATGTCACTGCCTAAGTAAAAGGCGGCAGTGACATCTCGCACGACCCAACAATTATGGACTATGCTCTTGTTGCCTCTGGAGATTTTGAGCATACACCTGCTTGGCAGGAGATGTTTGGAATTGGGTGTTTCCAGATCCATTTCCCATTTGTCTATCAGTTTGAATGTGGGAATGGCTGGATCTTTTGGGAGTTGGCGGAACATGGCTTCGCTGATGAAGCTCTTACCATTGTTCACACACACTCGGGCAAGAACAGAGTCCTTCCCTTCATTTAACTGAACAGGGATGAACAACTGCTCTCCAATTTGCTGAATATCAGCCAGGCTCTGAGCTGATTTCTCATCTTTCTGGACTACAGGAGTAGGAATGTCCGATTGTGATTTGGTTGTTCTGGAAGTGAAATTCTCCTTGGTCAGATTTTTGTTCAACCATGTCGCAGGTGCCGTTTAAACTAACATGGTTGGCACTCTGTTTTAATTGTATTGTCCGGCTAGTCTGGGTCCAGAGGACCTTGTTTACACAATCTATTAGGGGTGAAAACCTTCGCAGGAGGTCATTCCCTAGTAAACAAGGGGTGCCCTCTGGAGTTACAACTATGAACCGGTGCTTCACCTTGTGTCGCCCAATTTTAATGTCCAAATCCGCAGTCCCCTCGATGGGAATTTCCTTCCCGTCAAAGTTCTGAAGTTGTCCAGGGAGAAGGGTGAGAGGAATTTGGTAATCCTCCCCCCTTCCTGAATTCAGTTTATCAAAGGCCTTTTTAGACAGAAGGGAAGCTTGGCATCCAGTGTCCACCAGTGCCAAAATTGTACCCTGCCTCTGTATTTGGACCGGGGCATAGAATCTTCCCTCCTTCTCCGCTAGGGGGCGGCACAGATAATGTAAATTTTTGGACAACTGGTGGGTTACTTTTCTAGTTTTGGACACTGATAGAGAATAGATTTGGTCAGAATTCTGTTTGGAGTCTAGGGAATCTGAAAAGAAAAGGTGACAACTAGATATGGGGGAAGTTTTGGGTTCCCCTGGTTCCGGTTCTGGGCCGCCCCCTCCTTTTTGGAGGCAGTCACCAGGATGGGTTTGAACCAGGGGATTCTCATGTTGTTTCTGGCAGTGGATGATGGCCGGTGCTATCTCAGTCCCCACATCTCCCCAGTCTGGATTTGAATCCTTTGGGACCCATTTTTCTTGGGGAGGAGTTCCCCCATATCTGAAGGAGAAGATCCTTTTCCCAGGATCCTCTGAGGATGCCATTCCTTCCAATTGGAAGATTTGTACCTCCTCCTCAAAGTGGGTCTGTTTGGGTTCTTTGTTTCTCCTACCCCGCCTCTGCTCCTTGGGTGGCAGACTTTCAGGGGTAGGAGATTTTGGTTCCGGTTCCTGGGTTTCCAGGGGCTTTGTACAAGTGGGGAAGGAAGCTTCCTCCAAGGCTTTACACCCCCCTTCCCCTTGTGCCTCCTCCCGGGGAACCAGTGGGTTGTCAGGGTTCTGCCCCCGTCATTGCTCTAAAGCACCAGGTCCAGAGTTCGAGGCATTCTGCGCCGGCATGCTCATCTGAGGGTTCTGCTGAGCCCTCAGCAAACAACCCAGATCCGGTGCCATGTTTTGGACCTGGCGCTCTAGCTGTGACACCCGCTCAGGGCTGATTCCTGGGAAGGGTAGCTATCCCTTCTCTGAAAATACCTGTTGTTTGGAAAATTTGGGTACCCCTCCATCCTTGGCCTCCCCTCTCCCAGATTGGGTTGTCTGGGCTCTGGAAAGTGGGGAAAGAAGGATGGATTGTTCTGGAGCTGAAAGTTTTGTGGATACCTGGGGAAAAAGTTCTGTCCAGGATTTGGGGAATTTCTGCCCTCCTGGGGGAAGTGAAGAGGGAAGTTCCCTGGGTTCACTGCTGTTTGGTTGGATACCCCCCTTTGGGCTGGAGGAGTCCACACATAACCCAGGATGGGTCGGGTCCCCTTGTAGCGGGGACTTATGTAGTCAGGGGAGTGAGGGATCCCATTTGTGGGACTACCTCCTTGGCTCCCTGTCTGTGACTGGCCCGAGGGACTTCTGGGCTTGGGATTATTCTGCTGTGCAGGCGGGTTTTTAGGCCCCCCCCCCATCTCCAAATCTACAATGGGGGCAACATTCACCTCTGCCACCTTAGCAGCAGCAGGGGTGTTGGTTGTTTTGGGGCTTTTAGCATTATTCTTGTTTTCTATGGGCTTTTGCACCTCATAAATTCGGGTGGCCTGTTTAATGACCCAGTCTAGTGATCTTTCCTCATGAAAATCTCTCACTAGCTGGGTCATGATGTACTTTGTTAGAGCGTGGAAAAAAGTATTGACAAATTCTTTGCTGTCCGTGTGCACCCGTTAAGTGGTCTGCGCAAAGGCACGCTTTAATTCCTGCACACATTCTTGTGGCGCCTGATCCTCCCCACTTGCAAGTTGCAGGCTGCCTTGCGAGCCTCATGAGGATTTCTATGTACAGAAAAATGTTTCAAGATGGCCGCCCTATAGGTGGCTCACTAACTCTAGAGAGACTAGAGGAGATATTTATCTGGACCTCTTGTGAACAGCCCTCTACAAAAAAGTTACAATATCATATATTCACAGAGTCACTTGCATCCCCAGAGCCGTCCGGGTTTGTCCCTTTTCTATGTATTCACATTCATTAAATTTTCACATACAATACCAATTTGTATCAAAAATATCCATTTATTATTTTTTCATATAAAATATTTCAATAAAAACATTCTCATTTGCAATACATAGATCGTTAATACACAAATCTAAAAACACACGTTTACCATTCAAATACAATTCTACAGTACATAAGCAATGTTTTCTGGTACTCCAGTTCCTTGACAATTCATCATATCACAAGAAAAACGTATCAATTAGGATCTGCTAATTGCTACCCTCTATCTTCAGAGAAAGTACAACCCAGTCCTCTATATTTGCTATCATTCCGTCTTTCATACACCATTCATTCCATACCCAACATGTTTCTTTCCTTTACACTTTTAGACTTATAACTAGGAAATTCTTCAGGGGTTATGTACCACATTCATTAGCAAAGTACACTTCTGTTTTATTCTCTTTGAATTTGCTGGGGGGTTAGCTTCAAATGTTCACCCCCTTATTATTATCGTCTCTTCGGGCCAAAAGCTCCGTGCGGTTATCTGTGGGAAGCAAGTACAGGATATTCAAATTTTAATGATCGCTCAATCCTCATTGTATTTATCAATATATACAATTTGCTGTGCTAAATGTTGCAGCGGAAGGGAATCATTAACCTAGTTATCTCCTTCATAACATCTATTTAAAAACAATCATTAGTCTTGGGACTTGGTTCAGGTTTGACATGTCTTCGTCTTTTGATATTAATTCATCACCTACCAGTTTTTAGGGGGAGCTGTTTAACCCAATCCTTTATGGGGATGGGATTTGTCTAAACAAATTAAACAATGTCCGCTTACCTTATGTCGATCTCTCAGTTTCTTTTTTTTTTCTTTGACTCGTTAGTATTCTGGCTATGCCCCCAAGTTAGTGTAGTAGGACGTGTCTCCTTATCTCAGCTAATGGTGGAAACCGCCCCTGTGCACAAGGACAATATGCTCAGCGAACAAAGTATCATCTTATTCATTATGGTAATGGTTCTGTCTGATTATGGAAAATTGTTCTGATTGCTGGTGTTACCTTAAATTGATAAGCAGTAGTCTCCACAGTATCTTTCAGCTCTTATATTAGCCCCCTTCGTCATGTGAAGGATCCTTCGTTTTCCCTTAGGTCAATGTACCTTGGTCTCCAATATTGACGACTCTAGAGGACAAGAGACAAATTCAGTTCTAACAGAGCCTTTTCTACTGTTAATTTCATTTCTCAGGTTTGTTGTGTCTCTGTGATACAAAATAATGTGCAATTGCACCTCATATCCTCACCGCCAAGAAAAGGCTTCTTTAAGCTCTTCTTCTCCCAAGCTTTTCGCTGTCTGGTGCCTTATGTCAATTGTGTCAGCAGATCGCACCGCAGTTCATGTGCCGGCGTTCTCATGCCCCTAATCTTTTGGCCGGATGGTGGAACGGTCCCATGCTGTGTCTATAGGTGGCAAGGTGTGACAAAACAAAAAAGCTTACTCTCACCCTTCACTTAACTTTCTATTGTCAGTTGGTAATTCTAGGCATATGCCTTCCCCAGTCTCTTGCCCTTCTGGTCTTACCTGGCATTGCTCCGCCTGGCACGCTCCTTCTGTGATTCGAGTTTCTCCTATCCCGACTCCTATCTGGGTCGTCTGGATACCACGCCGTTTGCTGCTCCGCCAGTCTTCTCGTCGGTCGCTTGTTGGGCATCCATCGCTTGGCTTGCTTTTTATTTGTGCATACCTTCACGTGACTCGAAAGTCACATGACCGTCCACCTCCTAAGGTGCTTTTTTCTCTACAGTCTATTTTAGCCTGATTGGCCATGGCCTGCCTTCGGCCCACCCTGATGGTGCGGGACTCCATATGCCGCCGGCTACTCCCGGAAACACCACGCGGCCCAAACCGCCAGTTTCCATTGCGTCGCCTCCGTCTCCCGCGCGTTTGTCGATTATATAGATCCCTCAGTCACAATGTGTACGTCGATGTTTTGGTTCTACCATCTGTCCCCATCACATCTCACTGTCGTGTGCAGCCCAATCAAAGGGCTACCTATAGGGAATACATAAAGAGAAGTGCATTACGGTGTTTAACCCCTTATGCACATAGCTTTGCCTAATTGTGTGTTCTGTTTTCTGCTTGGACTAGAGGCTATGCAACGTCAGGTGAGCCAGTTATCAACACTACTCTTCATATTCGTGTTTTTTGCCTTATTGTGTGTTTGGTAAGCTTTAGCTCCGGGCTCTGCATCGTTTTAGCCCAAATGGAACTCAACCATTTGTTCAGCTAATGCCCCTCTTTTAAACTTTACTTCCTATGTACACACTGATCATATTTGCCTCTTGGACTGGTTATGTGCAACACCTTTGGCAAGTTGTCAACACCCCGCCTCACCTCAGGTGTTACAGCGGGTACCCTGCACTTCACATTTCTGTTTTTTCATTCAGTCCTGATTCTACACTGTTTGTTAGGTGGACCATCTAGAATGATTTTGGTCCTCCAGCCCTGCAAAAAAACTGGAGTATTCTGGTGAGAAGGTCCATTTCACATATTGAATACAGCGCTGGCTGTCCTTCAAATGGAAAGTTTCCATCATCTGCTCAAAGAGCTCCCAGAATACTTAGCGTTCTTATGATAGGGCGTAATGACACTCCTTATCGCCTTGATTTGATTTAAGGGGTCCTTCACCAAGGCCCTTTTTGCCTTATTGGCCTTCTTGGTTTGGGTAACCCTGGTCCATTCCAGTTCTGACTCAGAGGCACTGCTCCCAGAGGTGCCTGTCTGGTCTTCTAGGTTTTCCCATATTCTGCGAGCCTGGGAATGGCTGGCAGAATGTGGGGACCTAGTCTCCTGTGTCCTGGGGCGCTCAGAGGAGTCTTCTGATTCCTCCTTGCTCCCAGGATTTGATGGGTACCCCCCACCCACTGTCCTAGCTGGGCAGAGGTTTTCAGGATTCCCTTAGTGGGCCTACTCTCATGGAGTTCCCCACTAAATTTCACAGTACTTGGGTACCCATACCCAGATGCCCGCCCATCCATTCCTCAGAGGTGAGGGTCTATGAGCCCCATATTTCTGATTGGATTGAAATCTGCCATCCCGTGCCCTTGGCTCATGTGTGCCAGTGGACATGGGGGTGACAAAGGCCTCTTGTACTAGGGTTCCTGAGGTTATGCTCAGGTGTTTCACTTTATCAGAAAACCTCATCTCTATCAGCCCCTGCTCCCTGTTGCCATGCAAGAACCTGAGCTTTCTGTTCCTCAATCAAGGCCTTACTAGTCTCTATCAATCTCTCTTGCATGGCTACCTGTCTGTGGAGCCTGTCATTGTTCTCACAGAGAGCCTCATTTTCTCTCTGTGCTTCCTGGGTTGTTTTTGAGTACTGGGCCAGTATTTGCTGCAGGAGTGTTACCTCCTGAGTCCTGTCCATACTGGTGTGGTCCTTCCTTGCTAGAGCCTCTTCCACCCTCCTGGTGTGCTCTAACAATTTTTGATGGTCTTTTTGGAGGTCACCCAGTCTCTGGGGGGCCAGGTGATTTTCTTCCATTTTGTCTTCTAAATGACAGACTTCCTGGCCTAAGGTGTCCCTTTCCTGAGCAAGAGCCTGCCTCTGTGCCGCCAGGTTGTCCCTCTGTCTTTGAAGCGCACCAGCTTTCTGGCGCTCTTCATGAAATTCTGCCTGGGTATCCAGGTCTTTCAAGATCAATTATTGCTCTCCTCTTTCTCTCTGTCTAGGTGGTTTTGCAGGGTGACTACCTGCTCTTGCCCTATTGAAATTCATTTGTTGCTCCAGCTTTTTCTGGCTCTGCAGTAGGAAGTCAAAACTTTCTTGGTACTCCTTCTGTAGGGCCAGCATTCTGGTATCCTGCCTGCCTTTTCCTGCTGAAGGATACCCAATTCCTCTTTCATTTTGATTATGTACTGCCTACTTTCATTTTCGGACTCTTGGCTCCTCTGTAGCCTCTGCTCAGCAGAGTCCAGATCAGATTGGGCCTTTCCAAATGCCTGCAGTTGCTCACTTGCCAGATCTTGGCCTTCAGCATATTTATCCTGTATAGCTCCAATATATACGTATAGATATGCCGCTATTTTGGCAATCTTTTTTTACTCCTCCTTTGCCTTAGGGGCCATTTATCGTTCACTCAGGGCCATATGTAATGGACCCTAGTCTTGCCATGTATCTAATCCTGTTGCAGTTATCTGTTCTGTAATGGCCTGCAACCACACATTCTGATCCTGCTCTGTCCATTCACCTCTCACAAATAACTTCTGCAATAGGTGTTCTCTAGCCATATTGATCTCTACCAATGTCGCCATTCTGGTAATATTGATTTCCTTCCTGACTTATAGAAGTTTCTTATATTTTTGCAAAACAGACCGTTTCCTTAGAGCGTTCCCTTTTGAGGGGTGCTTTTCATAGTGTAACACAGCGTGGTAGCCCAACAGGATTTATGTACCCTGTAAGTTAGCACACTGTATTAAGCTGTCACAAGTGGTATATCTAATTCAGAAATCCCGCGCACATGCCCCCAATCTGTAAATGATTTCAACCCAGCACTCCACCTAAGTCAATGCCTAGCATGTGATGCTCAGCTGGAACCCTTAATTATATATTTTTATGTCTAAAGTTCTTTTATTTCTGAATGATGTACCCTTATATCACACCCCTCTCTTTGAATCCCCCGGTCTCAATGAACCAAGAAGAAGGTTGTTTTTGCAAAGTTAAAGGATTTATTTTATGGATTTGAACAAGATATATATCACACTTTTTTGAATTTGAACAATATCTAGATATCACACTATTAATATTTATACAATGATCACCAATGGGTGATTTTACAATCAACAATCTCTTTAATCGACAAGAGTAGGGATGAGAAGAATAATGTAGCGTAGAATAAAACTTTGTGCGGGTTCAATGAAATGCAATGATAGGAAATTAATGTAATCACTCTTTCCCCCTGATACTACTCAATCCCCCCTAATATGCAATATAGAGATGGAAGGAGGGAAAACAGGTTTCAGGAATAAACACTCTACAAATGCAGTTTCAATCCCAATTCCCCAGCAAGCTTAGAGAGAAACAGGAATGATTTCAAAACAGGTCGATTGCTTTTGAATGTGATTTTAAATGACTGGGAAAAATGCTAAAAATTGATTTAATTCTCTAAATTGGATTCAAAACTAGTGGGAGCCACTTTGCATAGTTCCAGGTAGACACTAGCAATGATGGTTGGATAACTAGCAGATAGGAAACTGAATTCAGAGGTTGAGTGCAAGAAAGAGCTATTTTACATGTGATGAAATTTAGCCAAATGCAGATTTGCGGCAAACTTTTCAGCACGCGAGACACAAGATTACAGAAAAACTTCAAGGAGTTGGAATGCGTTTCTAGCATGTACGGTTCAAAAGTTATGAATGTTTTAGTAGAGGTCGATTTTTTTCACAATGAGTCAAGGTTTTCAAATGAAAGATGAGCTTTTGAATATTAAAAACAATAGTTTTCTTGGCACTAAGGAGACTATGAAGATGCACGATACCCAAAGGTACAGCCACCAGAACAGGGCGCCTCCGCACTAACTTTTGCCCACCGAGACACTTGTCTTTCTTCAGCAAAGATATTAGCACAAAGATGATATTATCACTACAATTCACAAAGGACTATATGGATGAGGGAAAGATTCAGAACAGACAAAAGAGATTCTACAATGCAGTTCTGGATATGTTGGAATGGGTTGGATAGGATTACTTAAGGATAAGAGATTGGCTATGGACAATTCTATGCTAAATACTCACAAATATGGTTTTGGAACAGGCCCGTCAGAATCTGGTCAACGGTTTTGGACTGCAATCTGCTAGCCCTCCAGACAGGATTCAGGCACCAGGTTCTGCACTCAGCACGGCACTCTGGTCTATGTATGGCACTCTGGACTGGATCTGACGGGTTGGTTCTGGAGTTTACAGCTATCTGGTTTCAGCTCTGCTCTACTGGTTTGGATCTTTGGGTTCTGGCAAGAAGCAGAAAACAGCACAGCCAGGCTGTTCAATTTTTGATGTGCCCCTTGGAAGTCTGGGGGTAAAATCAGGTTGCAAGATTTTAAAGGGCAAGCTGAGAAGGGTTCAGCTTTGGAATTGGGCCTTCTGCTTTCAGAGTTCTGGAGTCTTGGATCTGGGTTCTCCTGCAGAGCACTTCGCCAGTAAATCAGTTGATGGGTGAATGTATGTGTGTTACTAGGTCCTAAATAGTCCCTGCTTATCTATTGCCCAAAGGGGTGGATAGGCTGATTATACTAAGCCCAGCCTCTAGGAATCCGATTGGTCAGAGTATTCCCCCTCTCCTGATTTGAGAAGGAAACCAAGTGTCGTAGTGATGCTGCCATTTACAATCCAGGGAAAAAAAACCTTTGTTTCTACACAGAAAATCTATTTTTCATATAAAGCATATTTACAATATCACCAACTTGCTAATAATACATATTCACAGCACATATTTAATAAAGCACGTATCCGTCCGAGTCCCATCTTCTTGAGAGTTTTGGTTCCAAACTGACCGTTTTTCGCTCTTTTGGTTGGTTACCCAGTGTCAGATCTGTACACATTTTTCCACATATATGCGCATGACATCTGGGCATACTCCTGTAAACTTTCATATTCCTAGCATGATCACAATTGCTACAATATCAAAATTTAAGTAGTCCGGTCTCTGAATATCGCACGGGGTTCAGAGTAGTTTCAAACTGTGAGCAGCATTTTCATATTAACAACCTATAAAATACAGCTTTTTCCAAATTGTTCAGTTTTCTATGAGTCTTTTTCCAAAAAGATATTTCCCTGGAGTTTCAGATACACATATCAGTCTAGCTCCGCCTCCAAGGTTTGGCTGGGCCACGAGCAACCTGAGCCTCTCTTCCTTAGCAGTTGGTTTCTTTTGACGGCTGAATTTGCATTTCCTTTCAGTCAAGGGAGTCTTTTGTCCCTACTCAGAGCAACAGGCCAAAATCTCCTCCCACTTCCATTAACCACTCAATGCCAGTTCCTGAGTAGAGAGCAGGAGGAAGATTCCTTTGTTTGGGAGCAGCTGTGGAATATCTTTGAAGTCCAGTGTGGCTGACATTAGTTCACTTTAAAACACTGTTTAAAAATTGGCTTTTCTAAAATACAATTTACATTTTCTACAAATGTACACACAAATCTCTTCATTCCAGTCTTTTTAAAACATAGAAAGTGAATTGTAGCAACCCATATTGATATTGAGGGCAAGTCTCTTCTTTTCTATAATTTGATTTTAAGACACAAGTTTTAAAATGACAGTACAAGTAATGAGAGCTTCTGACACAGGTGAGCAGCGGTACTGCACCCATATCTGACATATTTTTCCAAGGCAAGTACCCTTTGAATGTGGATTTTCTATGATGAAAGGTCTTTCTCCTGACATTGTGCTTATGGGGATTCCTTAAATAAGGTGATTGTGAACACCCCACAAGGATGTTGGATCTTCTCTACTGTTTGGGAACCATGATTTTGCACTTTCAACAGCCAAGGGAAAACGGATTTTAAAACACTTCCGGGTTTTCCTTGGAATGTAGCAGTGCCTTTTCAAGCAGTTTAATTCACTCTGAGGGCAGCCCAATGCCAGGTTTTGGCAGTGTGGTCTCCTGTTTTACCACTGGCATAGGCAAAAATAGATTTGGCAGCCTATTTTTCAGGTTTCCCTGCATACTTCTCACCGATTTTTAGCGCACATAAGGCTTTTTGGTAGGCATACTCTTGTTTTTGATGAAAGCAGCACACAGTGATGTTGCAGGGCAGAGCCAGTGGGTCAGAACATCCCACACGATGGTCCTGGAATTCTCGGCTGCCACCAGGGAGGGGTGTTTGTGCCGCTGGCCTTGTCTCTTGGCGGTTTGTGATTTGTGCCACTGTCGCCATCATCGATGCCGGTTGAAGCTTTTGCAGGGTCGTGTCCATGTGCGCCGCCCTGGCATGCGATAGCTCCCTCTGGCGTCCAAGTTCTAAAATCCTGGTTAGGGAGATGCCCTTCTCGCTCAGCACAATCCTTTGTAGTTTTTCTGAGTGTATTCCATTGATTAATTGCCGTCGGATCTCTTTTTCAACGTTGTTGAACTTGCATGAGATCGCAAGTTTCCTGAGCCTGGTGTGGTAGGCATCAAGTGTCTCGTCCTCTAGCTGGATGGTGCTGCAAAAAATTAATGTTTCGTAGTCCGGGTTTAGTTGGGGCAAAAAGTGAGCCGTGAGGGCGTCTTTTGTTGATTGGTAGGCACTATCCGTTACTGCAAGTGAGTTGAATATGCACAATACCTCGTCACCGACATTGAGTAGGAGGTGCAATCTCATCTTCCTGGACATGTTGATGTCTTTGCAATCCATGGCCATCTCAAATTTTTGGATCCATATCTGCCACCGAGAACCGACTGAGGAGGGATCGGTGTATGGGCCAAAGGGGCTGAGCATCATTCCTCCTTGTGACCGCGTGTGTGGCGTAGATGGTGAGAGGGTGGACGCAATTCTCGAGGGCGTGCTGGGCCTAGGAGTGGAAACACCGGTCGTCATCGTATGTGGAAGTGCGGCCTGTTCAGGCAAGCGTGTGCTGAGTCCCCCTCACCTTGGTAGGCGGTGGATGGCCTTGCTTGGCACCAGCGTAGCGTGGTAGGCAATGGAAACACCAGACTTCCGTGTGTGTTTCTGTGGCTGGCTGTTGGTGTTTCAGGGTATTGCCTGGTTTGTTGCAGGCCCCCTGGTAGTCGATGTTTTTGGGTGGGGGATGGGCCCCTCACCGTGTTTCCAAAAATGTGTTTGTTGCCGAGGGCTTGATTTGTTGGGCGTCGCGTGTGTGTTGTGATCCCGTTCCTTCATCACCAGTGTTAGGTTCTCCTCCTCAGCCGATGCGTCGACGGGAGGAGGCTAATGCAATGCCCTGTGGGCTGAAGCCCTGCTGCACAGCACCAGGCCAAATAAGAGACATGGATGCGCCCGTGCTGTGGAACACCTGGAACTGCCTCTGCGCCCTATGTCCCGCCATGCGGTGACGTATGGCGTACATAACACTGAGAAGCCTATGATACTCTTAAAGCTCTGAGACATTTTGGAACCCATGTTTCTACAGCTTCCTTCCTGATGCCCTCTTCTGCTCATGCTAGTGCAAGCAAGCAGGTAATTCAGAGGACGACTTAGGTCCCTGCTGCCCATTGAAGGAACACCCCTAAACGCTCACACCAGAAAGACGAGCACAGGAAGAGTTTCTAGGCCATGCTTACCCACAGACACACACATTTCACTCATCCCGATCGCATCTTTTGGCTTACAAGGCTTCCACCCTTGCTTTCGAGCTATAATGTATCCCTCCCTGTACCTCACATTGCAAATCATGCTTTCTGGAATAAAGATGGGATGACCATACTCTTAGATCTTTTTATGGTTTATGGTCGGTGGTCTGGAGTCGACTAGTTTCTTGGAATCCAAGGGTCTTAAGACTGGGGCATGGGCAAGGCACAGTTAGCTGGGTGGGGGTTGGAGGTCTGCTTTGGCCTGTTTTGTGATAAAAGTACACTAAGGAGCCCAACACTGTCTCGTGGCCTTGCGGGGCATATTCCTTCCTAGAGCAACATATTAGCAACACCTTGAGAACAAAGGGGGATTTCTGTGGAAGTTAGCAGCAGGGTGGGCCTCTCATCAACACTTGGGCCTATTCAGATTCTCTATTCAGGCTTGCAGCCTGTGTTTAACAAGCTGAATACTATTGGGCCATGCAGACCCCATGCTTTCATTATGGCTACAAAATGGCATCTACTTATATTCGGGCCCTATGTCTAAATTACATATAACATCATCATTGTGTGGGGATCCCTGGGACACTCCTCTTGCCCCTGGCATGTCACAGTTCTTCCAAAGGGATTTGCCTCACCCAAAATGCCTGGGGATGAGGGGGTGGGATGGGGTTATTCCCTTCCCAACACCATGTGAGTTTTTCAGATGTATTCTGCAGCGTAGAATCTGACAGGTTTGCCTTGGAACCTGTTGCCTGTGTATCTGGGTTGTGGCTAGGCACATTTTTTCCAGTACATCTTGGGACCTTGTGACCGTATTTCAGTTCGCTTGCATTTCTTGGGGTGTTGCGATTAATTCCTTAGGAGTATGTTACAGTGGGCTATACGAGTTTGTTGGCATGGAGGGGAAATTCTCTCTTTACTCACGCTCTAATGCGCAAGAGTATTCTCTGTAGCCCACAAGCATGGGAACTAAAAGTGTCAGTTTGTGTTTAGAATCTGGTCCAGTATACACGCCTGAAGTACAGTGTGATGCTGTCAAAGCTTTGGGTAAGCCGATACAGTGCAGGGATGAAACTACTCCAAAAGTGCCTAATGGGGGTTGTTCCCAAGCTCTTCTGCGGTGTGTGACAATTCTCCTTCGCCAGCAAATCTGGGTAACAAGCAGGCTGCGTATTAAAGAATGTCCTACTTCCAAGGAAACACACCTGAAAATAAATCAATTTTAAAATGAGCGCACAGCCCTAACTGAATAACCCTATTGCTAAGCGCTAAGAAATAAATTGTACTTATCTGCTGCTCTAGCAGCAAACAACGAGGTGGAGGAAAGCAGGGAAGAGGTCGTTTTGCAGCCTCAGGAATCATGATTTGTGGAGGAGAGAATGTGGGGCGGACAGAAGAGCATTCAAGTTAAAACTATGGACCATACTTTTTTGCTGAGTTTTGTAGTTTGTTAGTTGTTTATTCAGTTAAACATATGTATATTGCTGCTTAATAATTAAAGATAATTAAAGATAATAATTAAAGAGTAGAGTGAAGCATAATACAAGCATCAGGTCTTGAGTTAGAATCCCCAAAAAAAAATGTGTTTTTGATGGCTGTATTAGCATACTTGCAAAAAGTATTTTAGATTGTTGCATTTTTTAAATAAAATATTGATTTTGCATTGACAAGTTCAATACCTCTTTCGGTATCTTTTTACCTAGCCACAACAAACTTTGGAATGCTCTGCCACTCCTGAAAGCCCCTTGACTGACAGTCTCTCTGGCATGACTATCAATGAAAATCGCAGTCTTTCTTTGCTTGCCACACAATTCACTTTTCAGTGTTAGCATTTAAACACACTGCACCATGTCTCCCAACATCTGCAAGATCTTGCAGTTGTACATCCACATTTGATAAAAGCCCTTGGGCCTCATTACGACTGTGGCGGCCACGGTATGAACATTGCCGGTAAGGGACTGGCACCGTTCATACCGGGCCGCCATATTACAAGTTCTGCAGCGGGTCCCGCTCTGTATGCCTAGCCAGACCAGACGTGCAGAGCGGCACCCGCTAGCAGAACAGGATGCTAACAATGGACCCATCATTAACGGGTCCGTTGTTTGCATCCCCCACAGCCCTATGGGGGCTCAAATGGGAATGGGGACGTACCGGGTTCGGGTCCCGAAAATGGGATTTACCGGGCCCGCAAATGTGGGAATGGCCCGGTAAATCCCATTTTTCGGGACCCGGACCTGAGTTTGGGGGTAGCAATGCTGATAAAAACGGCATGGCTACCTCCAAACTCGTAATGAGGCCCCTTGTCTTATTTAAGGGAGGCATGTCACAAGTATGACATTGGCACAAAAGTAACAGTTCAAACATTAATTAGATTCTTGGGGTTTGGAAAAACTCTTAGGTTTTCCACTAGCTATGATGGGAGTAGTCTCTACCATCACATAATAAAGAAAACAGTCCTAGTCAGTCTATGGGCCTCGGCATGTCTGCCGCTGAAATCGCCTCCGGGTCCGGATTCCCAGAATGAGGAATTACCGGGCCATTCCGAGTTCGGAGGGCCCGGTAATTCCTCCCTCCAAGGACCCGGACCTTCCCCATTCCCATTTCAGCCCCCATAGGGCCGAATGGGAATGGGAGAGGGAGCAAACAACGGGCCCATTACGAGTTGGCCCGTTGTTTGCTCCCTCTTCCCCTCGCGGGACCCGGTAAGCACGTCTGTGGACTCATTGTGGGTTTTACCAGGTGTGCTTATCGTGTCCCGCAAGGGGACCTCGTAATGTGGCAGAACGGGTTTAACGGGTCTGCATCCTTTTGCGGCACCCGTTAACCCGTTCTGCCAGGGTCATAATGAGGCCCTATGTCAACTTAAAATGCCTATACTAAAAAAACCTAATGCCTGCCCTATCTCTTATACAAAAAGTGTGCAAAGGGGAATGTGTATGCAAAGAAAAGTCAATTTTATAACAAAGGATCAATGTGTCTGAGTCAGTTCTCTCTATGTTGGACATCACGGAGTAAGGTGGCCCCCATAAACAGGATAACACATTCTGGCTCAGGTTATCAAAATAAAGGCAGTTCAAAACGTGGGTCGAAGCGCGCTTGGCCTTCTACGTTTAAGTCACGTATATTCCAGCTTTCCAAAAGTTCTTTCACAGTTCACTTCGACTATCACTTCCGCTTTCCCTTAATGTTATTTGTCGCAATGCCTCTTAGTATTGGTAGTTCTACACCTCAAACAGAAAAGTTCAAAGAAATCACCTTTCTAACTTCCCCTTTCGTCAGGGTTAATCTTGACCACTGCGCATTTCAGAGTTTGTTTACTTCGCTGCTTTATAACAAAACATCAATCATTTTGTGGGGACATTCGAGTGGGCTATCTCCTTTCAGCAGACCACTCCGCTACAATGTTATCACTGGCTTCACAGTTATGTGGACCTTACAAGTTCATTACTGGTTTGCTTTCTTTCACATATCATCTGCACATGAGCAACCTACAATTATGCGAAACACAGTTGAAGCTTCAATCTTTTCTTGACACAAATCGGCCATTCTTTTCTCACCGGTTGTGTGCATTCCTTTCTTGTCTTTGCAGATTTGATTCACGAGTCAAGGTTAATACCACAGGCTTCGCCTCGCCACCCCATCTGCGTTGTTCACCCGGGAGCGTTGCCGGCGTCCTTGAAACACAATGCAGGCTTCTTCTTGTCTGGGATTTGGCTTTCTCCGCCTCTCCTACATACATTCCTGTAAACAACGACTTCCTGCAGGGACTTTGGGGGTTTTCCTATCCCTCGCTCTGGTCCCTCGATCAGTCATCCTGCTCCAGTGGGTTCGCCTTTGCCCTGGAAGATCTGCTACTTCTCATGTCTCACCTTGCTCAGC
Organism: Ambystoma mexicanum; assembly: GCF_040938575.1. NCBI lineage: Eukaryota > Metazoa > Chordata > Amphibia > Caudata > Ambystomatidae > Ambystoma > Ambystoma mexicanum. The sequence continues at coordinate 550,426,536 of NC_090926.1, forward strand.
GTGTGTCTCTATGTGTTCTGCCTTTAATCCGTGTGGGGGGAGCTAATGGGTCTCAGATGTATGTGATTAAGGTCAAGTGCCTGACTTTGCCCGACCTGTTTAACGTGACATGTCCAATGAGATATGCAAGGGTTAGCCTCTTTACTCTCAGCCCAATGTTTCTGTAGAAAGGGGCGGGGGGTTGGAACATTGGAGAATCCTACAAAATAGGATGGGGTATGGGCATTAGAAAGGGGGGGGATACCGCGTCTCACCAAGGTCTGGGTCCAAAGGCGATGGCCTGCCCAGGCCACCTGAGAGAGAGATCCCAGGGGACTAGCAAGTGAGACACCCTTTGGTTTCTCACATACCCTTGCCCTATGTGATGTAGCCGCATCTGTTCTCTTATGGACTTTTCCTTTACTAGGGTTTTGAAGAGAACAGTCAGATGAATGGTCAAGGGACAATTGCATACTCTGTTGCTCTTCCTTTGGTCCTGGTATACACTGGGATCTGCTGGTACTATTTCCTGAACATCCCATAAAATTTGAATGAGTTTTATTTTCGTTCTTAAGTATTCCCTATCAGAATGAACTGTGGACTCACTTTGGGTCACAAAAATCTGTTAGCCATTGGGTATGAGGTGAAAAGGTGCATGGTGAAGGTGTTAGGTCTTGAAGGAAGGTGGACACATTCCCTGCCTATGATGACCTCTTCTAGAACCCCTGGGATACTGGCTAATGAAATGAGCATTGGCTCCCATCTAACATTTTTTGTATAATTTTTTAAAAATTATTTTACAGCAAACGTTCTGCCCCACCCCCACTCCACCCTTTTGGAATCCGGTAGGGGCCAAGGAATTTTTAAAACTTATTAGCTTAAATCCAACAACTTCAGGCGCTGGGGGCACCATTGCATTATGTAGTATTCCTTTAGAAAAGGTCAGTACCTCCCCCCAGTCTCTTGCGAAATGTGACAGGGTATTTTTTATTGTATAAATTGCCCATTCTAGCGCTACCAAGTCCCACACCTTCTGAAGCCTGTCTTACAGCGTGGAAATTGCCTCCCCCTTCCATTCCACCTTTGTCGGATTGTCGGATTGTCGCAGCCAGGGTTAGCATCGTTCTCGCCTTCCTGCGGCCCAGGCTATCGCCCTCCTCATTCCCATTCCCCAGCCCCAGCAGGACCATCTCCTGTGGCACGACCTCCTAATCCCCAAATGCCTGGGCTTGGACCTCCTGTACCTCCTTCCAATAATGTTTGAGTTTGGGGCATCTCCACCAAATGTGTGACCACGTACCCTCCCCTCCACAGCCCTTCCAGACCCCCTCCAGCATTCCCGTGTGGAACGTGGATATATTTTTGCAGGCTGACCACAGTGTAATGCCACCTATATAGCAACGTATACCACCATTCCTGCAGCTGGGTTGCTTTAAGTACTCTCTTTTCCATAATCTCTCCAATACTTCTCTCGGGAGTTCCCTCCCCAATGTGTCTTCCCAATGTACCATATGGGGCCATACTGCCCTGGGGATAGCCTTATCCAGAGATTTATACATATTGGAAATGATTCTTAGTTCCATCCTGTGTCACAAGCAATTTTCTGAATGGTGTAAGCTCGTGGCAAGCCGCCACCTTGACCATCGGGTTTTGAAGCCAATGCCGTAACTGAAAGTCCCTGAGTATTTCGGTATCTACCACCCGAAGCACTGCTTGCAGTCAGTGAAAGGTCTAATGGTGGATCATTGGGGTGAATGGGGAGGGGATTGTCATGATCCCATACTTCCTTATCAATGTGTCTCATGTTTCCACCACCAGGCTTGTGATAGATCTCAGAATTACCAGGTTACTCACCGTAGTGACCACTTTACTCCTAGACCATAGTCCCCTTTCCTCCATACTTATGGGACATCTCTCCGTCCTGTGGGACGGGGCCGGAGCACTTTGTAAAAAACATCCAAATTCTTTTAAAAAATGTGTCCCTCCTCTCTTTCCTGCGTGTGGCCTGGCACATGGCCGTAACCCCGCCCCCTTGGCTCCGCCCCGCGCATCGCCCATCAGTCCTTTTCTATCGCAGGGTCAAAGACCCATTAGCAATAACAGAGGAACCTTATTAGAGGGGATGGCGGGCGGGCGTATGGTGGAAAGGGGACTATGGACTAGGAGTAAGGTGGTCACTACGGTGAGTATAATACTCCTACGTCCCGTCCCCTTTCCTCCATACTTATGGGAGATTCCCAAGCACTCCTTACAGGAACTATGGGTGGATGGAAATACCCCTTACTGAAACAGGCTCTTCAGCACATCCTGGTCAAACTGAGCGTCAGCTCTAAAGCTCATATTGAGGCAGTAATGCTTACAGAAAGCATATGGGGAGGCCCAAGTAGCCGCTTTAGAGATGGACTCCCAGGGAACATACTTCTGAAGAGCAACGGCGGCTGCCTTGCCCGGCACCAGGTGTGCATGGATACCTTTAGGAGGTTTCAGCTTTTGGACAGTGAAAGACTCTGTGATACAGGCGGCAATCCATCTGGAAATAGATGCCTTAGACGCCGACCTGCCCTGAGGGTTACCGAAGGTCACAAAAAGTTGGGAAGAACTCCGAAGCTCGGAAGTCCTGTCCAGGTAGAACTTAAGAGCTCTTCGGACATCCAGGCAGTGTAGAACCCTTTCCACCTCCGAGGCAGGTTTCAGAAAAAAGACCGGAAGGGAAATCGACTAATTCAGATGGCATTCGGTCACTACCTTTGGTAGGAAAGCTGGGTTTGTCCAAAGGACTACCTTGTCCTTGTGAAAAAGCAAGAAAGGGTGCTCTACCGACAATGCCTGGAGCTCACTCACTCTCCTCGCTGACTTAACGGCGACCAGAATGGATACTTTCCAGGACACGTACTTGAGGTCAACTGTAGCCATTGGCTCAAAGGGTTTATGGCACAGCGCCGTCAGGACTACATTTAGGTCCCAAGGCGGGTGCGGACTATGAACCGGAGGGTAGATGCGTGTCAAGAGAATAAGAACACCGGTCTGTAGAGAGGTAAGCGGAAACCGCTGAGAGATAAGTGCTGCAAGACAGAACATGAACCCCTGACTCTGCTAGGGAGGATATGAAGGACAGCACCGTGTCAATCGTTCCCACCCTCGGGTCCAATTCTTTCTCCAAACACCAATGACAGAACCTGAGCCATTTACTCTTGTATTAGGATCTGGTTGAGGGTTTTCTGGCTGCCTGGATAGTGTGGATGTTATCCGCAGACAAGCCCAAACGCTCTAGAGACTTGAACGCGGGCACCATGCCGGCAAGTTGAGCGATTGTGGGGAGGGGTGCCACATCTGTTGTTCCCCTTGGTGAAGAAGATCGGGAGTTACTGGAAACCTGATCGGCGGACACACCGACAGGTGTTGAAGTTCTGAAAACCAAAACCTGGCCGGCCACCACGGAGCTATCAGTAGAAGACAACAGTTGACAGAGCTTTTCAACTTCCAAATTGCTCGATGAACTAGGAGGAGAGGCGGGAAGGTGTAAGCTCTCATGTTGTGCCATTGAATCTCGAGAGCGTCCCCAAGAGAGGAGGCTCCCAGCCCCCCTCTGGAGGCGTACTGAGGAAGCTTCTTGTTTACCGCCGTGGCGAAGAGGTCCACCTCTGGTGTGCCCCAACGCGACAAAATCCATGAGAGGATCTCCGCCTTCAACTCCCACTCGTAGCAGACCACTGTCCGCCGGCTGAGGGCATCCGCACTGACATTCAACTGGCCCGGGATGTGCACTACAAGCAGCCAGACCCCACGAAGCACGGCCCACTCCCAAATCTGGATGGACAGGTCCACGAGAGGGGGAGACTTAGTTCCCCCTTGCTTGTTTATGTAATATATTGATACCACATTGTTCTTATGCGGAACAACTTGTTGACAATGAGCAGTCTGAACGCCTTGAGCGCCAGAAATATCTCCAGAAGCTCCAAATGATTTATGTGCAGGAGCTTGTCCTGAGGCGACCAGAGATCAGAGACCTGAAGAAGATTCTAACGTCGCACCCCATCCCAAAAGGTAGGAATCCGTCGTGATTGTTACCATGGGGGCTGGGTCCTGAAACCCTGCGCCCACTGACAAGTTGCTGAGAGATGACCACCTGTCCAGGTCCACTGTCATGGAATCCGGAATCATTATCCGCTTGGTATCCGGGTCCACAGCCTGACGCCAGGAACTCCGAAGAGCCATCTGGGTCCGTCTCATTTTGAGACGAGCAAGAGGAAGAGCAAGTACACACGAAGCCATGAGGCCCAGAAGCCTCTGGAACCACCAGGCCGACATGCTCTCCGACTGCGCAAACATCTGACACGTGGCCAACAGATCCGCCATTCTGTCCCGGGTCAGATACACTCGGCAGTCGATCGTGTTCCAATGAAAACCCAGGAAAGTCAGGTCCTGTGAGACCGTCATGGAGGATTTCCACCAGTCCACCGACAGCCCAAGATGGAACAGGAGCTGAAGGAGAGACCGGAGGTTGTCCGCTGCTGCCAACGGACAAGGGCTGCATAGGAGCCAGTCGTCCAAATAGGGATACACATGGATACCCTGGAGACGAAGATAGGCCGCAATCACCGACATCATCTTCGTGAAGACACGCGGCGCCAAGCTGAGGCCAAAAGGAAGCACCCAAACTGGAAGTGCTCCTCTCCCAAAGAGAAGTAGAGGTATCTCCTGTGTGGATTCCAAATCAGGATATGCATGTACGCATCCTGAAGATCCACCACGCTGAGCCAATCGCACTTCTGCAAAGAGGAGCGAATCTGGCCGGGCGTGATCATCTTGAATTTCTCTTGGGGTAGGAAAAGATTGAACTGGGAAAGGTCTAGGATGGTGCGCAGGCCAGCCTGGTTGGGTTTGGGCACCGTAAACAGCCGGGAGTAGAAGCCCTCCCTTCGCTCCCCAAGGGGAACGGGTTCCACAGCTCTGAGGTGCAGAAGTTTCTGAACCTCGGCCTTGAGGGAGGGTGAGCCTGACAGCTGAAAAGGAGGGTTGAGAGGTCCGGTTGGGGGTAAAGTTAAGCGGAAGCCCACTCGAGCGACTGACAAGACCCATCTGTCTTCTGTGGTGGTCTGCCACGCCTCCCAATGAGACGCAATGCGTCCTCCCACCGGGGTCTCGTGCGAGCGCGGAAAACCCTCATTTAGCAGCCTTATCGGTGGCGGTGCCACCTGAACCTGATGAGGAGGCTGAGGAGCGGGAGAAAAACCGCGTACGCTATTGTCTACGGCGGTTATTCCCCGCAGGAGTATCCACTCTGCGAGATTTGCGGTCGAGGAAGCCCCTAAAACCAGAGGAAGGTCGACTTTGCGACAACGGTCTTTGAGACTTGAAAGGAGCTTTAACCAGAACAGACAATGATTTAGCCGTCTGAGTGCTATCTTTGGTTTTGGTCAGCTCTACATCAGTAGAAGAGTGAAAAAGTTCCTTACCATCGAATGGAAGGTCCAGATCCTTGTCTTGCACTTCCTTCGAAAACTTAGTGGCATGCAGCCACGCTTGCCGCGAGGTATCAACCTCAAACATCAGGTCCCGAGCCGAGGGGTCTACGTGATGAGCCGCAGCCTCCAGGAGATCCTGGGCCAAGACCCTGGCATCGGAAAGGCCCCCTCTGAAATCTTCCAACTTCTCGACCAGAATGTGCTCCTCAAACTCAGACAGACCTCTCCACATCCGCATGTTAGCTCCCGCCAAAATCAATTCTGCATTGGCCTGCCTGAGCTGCAAGGCCGAATTGGCAAAGATTTTCCTCCCTAGAGAGTCCAGGAGCTTGTCCTCCTTTCCCAAGACCTGAGTAGCAGTCACGGAGGAGGATGCTGCAGGCCTGGATTGCAACGTAGCTGCAGCCACCACTGTGGAGGAGGGAGGCGGACAAGACAAGGCCACTTCTTCTGAAGTATGCAGCCTGTACCTCGCGTTAATCTTTTTACTGACAAAAATTCCGAGTGTGGCTTTTCCCAAACTCTTCGGACCTCGGCCAGAACGTCCTTCTGCAAGAACAGGCCGGTACGCTCCAAAGGAGACAAGGTGAATGCCCCAGAAAGCACGCCCTGTTGCGGAGCGGGTGCCCTGGGCACCGGAACATCTAAGAAGCACGCCCTGTTGCAGAGCGGGTGCCCCGGGCAGCGGAACATCTAAGAAGCTCACCATGTCCAGCACCCGGTCATGGAAAGCTCTGATAGTGCGGGGAAGGTCCTTGTTGTCCTGATCGCCTTGAGGGTCATCTGACAGGTCAGGATCCTGCTGAGCCGTGTCAGCCACTGCCTTGTCCACTGGGGACAATGGTGGCAAAGGCGGAAGCGCAGGGGGAGGCACCACGGGCACGGGAGGCGCCGGCGGGACCACCGGCGGAACGGGTGGAGCCGGAGGCGCAGCTGGACATATCTCCTTGAAAAGCCCTTTGAAATATTCTCTCATGGGATCAGTGCGCATAAGCGCTTGAAATTTACCGAAAAAGGCGTCCTCAGGAGATTGTTTCGGAACCTGAGGAGGCCTCTCATGAGGTAGACAAATCCAGGGACGTAACGGGGAAGGGTGCCACACCGGCCCCTCTGCCGACGTATCCACATAAATCAAGGGAGCCGCCCCCGCGGGCAATGAAACATTGTGCGGAAGAGGCATCCGGGCGTTCCAATCATAAACCGGCCGGTAAGGATGCGCATAAGGGACCTTAGGTTCACCCAAAGGACCGAACCCTACACCAGGGGCCGATGGCGTAGTTGTAGGGGTAGTACCTAAAATGGCCCCCGTGGTCGTGGCGGGAACGGCCGCCATTTTGTCCTCATCTGAGGGGAACTGCGGCACTTGAGGAAGTGAGGCAGGGGTCCCAGTCGATGGATCAGGGGTCTTAATTTTAGCCTTAACATAAGGAACCTCGGCAGAGCCGGTACTGTGAGGCCTGGAATGTTTCTGCGACATACCAACCGCCAACTGTACCTTCGAAGGAAGGGCCTCGGCACTGCTGGTAAAAGAAGAAACTTTCTTCTTTGCCCCCTCAACACATCTGGTGTCAACACAAGAGCGGGAACGGTGAGCAACCGCTTTCACCGACAGGGCCTTGCCCGGCCCCTCAGAACTGTTGGTAGCCTTAGCCTCTGTACGAGGGACCTCGGCCCTAGGCCCGGTAGAAGCCTTATCTGCACGGGCCTCGAACATCCGTTCGGTAACCTCAAGCCCAGCCAAGACCTCGGGGCGCACCCCGTTTTTGTTTTTGAGGGAAGCCGAAAGAGCGGCCTCAGAGCAAGCTCCGGTACCCCACGACTCAGTAGAACTGGGTCTACAAACAGCCCCCACAGGAGGGGCCTCGGAGTGTACTCCGGTGAACACAGGCCCCTTACGGAGACCCTCGGAGAAAACGGTAGAATTATTAGGCCCGACAGGCACCTCAGGGCGAACCCCGGTAACAGAGCGATCAACGCCCCTCCCGGCCCGAGAGGAATCCGGAGAGGTATCCCCCGGCCGGGGTGCTCTGAAAAGTAAAGAACTTTGTCCAAGCAACTTCTCCCACCGCTCCAACCGACGTTGAAGTGCCCGGACCGAAAGGGAGTCACAGTAAAAACAGGAGTCCCAACGGTGTTCCGGACCCAAACACTCTAAACAAAGAGGATGGGGACCCGCCCTCGCGAAGCGACGGTGACACGATGAAAGACAGACAGACTAGTAAACGAATGCTAGCGAGAGCCAGAGAGGAAAACAGGGAAGGACGTCTTCCGAGGATGCAAGTACGTCCGGCCCCAATCGTGCGGAGAAAAGGACTGATGGGCGATGCGCGGGGCGAGCCAAGGTGAGCGGGGTTATGGCCGCGTGCCGGGCCCCGCGCAGGAAAGAGAGGAGGGACACATTTTTGAAAGAAATTTGGATGCTTTTTACAAAGTGCTCCGGTCCCGTCCCACAGGACGGAGAGATGTCCCATAAGTACGGAGGAAAGGGGACGGGACGTAGGAGTAACATATGTTTCTGTTTATGGTGTGTCTGCAGCCACAGGACTACATCCAGTTCTTGCCTCACCAGAGCGCGGTCCATTGCAGCCCACTGGGTCCCCAATTTCCCCGTAAACCATTACCATATGATGCGCAATTGGGACGCCTCATAATAGTCCCAAGGACGGGGAAGAAAGCAACACCTGACTTACCCTTGCCCTCTTACCCTCCCAAATGAAGTCGCTCATTGCTTTCCCGAGGTCATGAAAGAATTTATTTGGAACCGCAACCAGAAGTGCCTGGAATAGGTAAACCAGTTTCGGGATTGTCACCATCTTTACTGCCACCATTCTCCACATCAAGGAGAGCTTAAGCACTTCCATTTTAAGAGCTCTACCTTGATTGTTGACAGCATAGATGGGTAGTTTGCCATATACCAACCTGCTAAGGTCGGGGTTATTTTAATTCCTAAATATTTGATCCCTTTTGGGTTCCATACAAATGTTGACGATTCCTTCAGCCCCGCCACCTCCGTTCCCTCGCCCGTGAGGTTTAGGATTTCTGATTTGTTTAAGTTAATTTTAAGGCCTGACGCTGCCCCAAACTCCGACAAAATGCCCATACTTGCCGACAAAGATTCCCCCGGGGTTGCTAAGGTCAGGAGAATGTCATCTGCAAAGGCCGCTACTTTATGTTGTATACCACGGAATGAGATACCATGGACTTCTGCCCCCCTAATTCATTCCAACAGTGGTTCAAAGTATATTGCGTACAGAAGGGGGGAGAGAGGACACCCGTTATGTCCCCCTACTCGGTTGAATACCTTTGGACACTGAACCATTGATCCAGAGATGTGCCTTTGGGGATATATAATTTGCCCGGACCCTTCTCAAAAAATTCCCTCCCAGGCCCATCTTTTCCATCACCTTGAACAGAAAAGGCCATTTCACCCAATGAAATGCCTTTTCGGCATCAAGAGACAGTAGGACTGTGGGGGTTGAGGTATTATTTACTTTTTCTACCAGGTGTGACACCCTCCTTATATTATCGAAGGTTTGCCGGCCCTGAACAAAACTGGACTGGTCTGGGTGGATCAAGGTTGGCAATATTCCCCCTAGTCTGTTGGCCAATATCTTTGTGTACAATTTTGCGTCCACATTTATTAACGCTATTGGCCTGTATGATGTGCACTTCTTCTGGTTTTTATTGGGCTTGGGGAGGAGAATGATTTTAGCCTCCTCCATTGACGCAGCGATCCTGCCTGTCTCAATAAAGTGATTGAATAAACTGGTCAGCTGTGGGACTAGCAATCCCGCAAACGTTTTGTAAAAATTAACCATGAAGCCATCCGGCCCTGGCACTTTGTTAGGAGGTAGTTCCCTTGTAATCCTCCAGTTCTCAAACTCTGTGATCTCCTGCCCAAGTTGTTTGCTTACTTCCTTTCCTATCTTGGGAAGGCGGATCCTCTCCAGGAGGTCCAACTGGGTGCTTTGCGGCAGGGTCTGGGACGCATAGCGGTCATTATAGACGTTTTCGAAGCACTCCTTAATCTTTTCTGTGTGAGTGTGACGCAGACCTTTCTCGTCTATTATGGCTGCAATATTATTCTTGCCGGATGCCCTTCTAAGAAGCCGTGCTAGAAGACTGTCAGCTTTGTTAGACTTGGCATTAAATCATTATCATACATACAGTAGTGACCTTTCCGCTTTCTTTGTCCTCAACAAGTTGAGTTGGCCGACTGCTTGATGATGTTCCCTCGCTGTTTTCCTATATGGGACATCTATGGCCTGTGCCCTGCTTGTCTTAACATCAGCCTCTAGTTGGGCTTCCAAGACCTTCAATTCTCTATCCCTTTGTGCCTTCATTGCAATAAGTACCACCCTGGTTGTAGCTTTAAATGCTTCTCAACGTACACTCACCACGTGTCTGAGACCTTATTGAAAGCAAAGATCTCTCTCATCATCTCCTATAATTCCCCCCTGACCACCGGGTCCCGCAGTAGCTCCCCCTGGCACCTTCCAACTCCACAATCCTGGTCTACGCCCTGGCATTTGCAGGTCAATCGTGACCACCTCATGGTCAGCTATGCCTAGTGGGCCCACCTCAATCCCTGGAACTGCTCCTAGGAGGGGGCTGAGACCCAAACGTAATCAATGGAGGACTGAGTCCTATGAACGCTGGAGAAGAAGGTACATCCTTCCCTGTTCCCCTGCACTGCTCTCCAGATATCCCTTAAACCCAAGGCTGCAAGCCTATCCCTGATCAAGGCCACCACCCCTCCGTACGCTCTCCCCCCTTTACTCCTATCTAGTTCCCTGGACCATGCCATGTTGACATCGCCCATTAGTACCATGTTGCCTTGTGCAAACCCTTCCTGCACCCGTCCAGTTAGAAGCATGATAAAGCATGATAAACACTTTAGAAGCCCTGCAATTGCAGTTGTGCTTGATCCTTCCTCAGAAGGTGGGTCTTCCGAATTGCCAGCACATCAGGGGCGTGTTTCTTAGTGAACAGCCTTAATGTTTCCCTTTTGAGAGAGGAATTAAGCCCCCTCACATTATGTGTAGACCACTTGAATGCTCATTGCCTGAGGGTTCCGCCTTCCCCGCATTTCCTGCTGCCACCTCTTTCCCCTTTCCCTTTCCCCTATCAACTCCATTCTGCCCTTTTCTCCCCCCTCTCCTTAAATTCCTTCTTCTCCTTGGTCCCATTATAGTCCCTTGCTCCTTTGTCCTGAGCCCATCCCTTCTCCCCTCCCCCCTTTTCTGCCCCAACCTCTCCCCTACGCCCACCCCCCCAACTTGGGGATGGTTCCTTTCCCCCCTTCCTCATACCCCTCCCTTTCCCCCAGGACGTCATTGCCCTAGCCGAAACCAAGACAAACGTTCTCCAACGCTCCTGCAGCCCATTTACATGCCTTCACTGTTTATCACCCCTTTTGATTTTAACCATAACATCCCTTCACCTCTTTAGTTGTTAGCCATCCATTCTGCTCTCTCCACCGCCCCCCGCCCCAAACCCCCTGGTTTGGGCTGTGGTCCTCGCAGTGCTGTTCTTCTCCTCCTTCATTCTCCCACTGTTGTCCATTCCCATTGGCAGAGCCTCTGTCGGGTCTCCGCCTGGGTTGGGTGATCTTCCTGTTGGACTTGGCTCATTTCCAGTCGTAGAAGGTCCGAATGGGAATGGCCATTTGTAGCGGATCTCTTTTTTGGTCAGCTCTCTTACCACCGGACCCATTAGCCTCATCTTAAGTAGCGTGCTGCTCGCCAGGTCCTGAAAGAGGGATATTGTGGCGCCCTTGTATGTGACTGGTTCCTGCGCCCTGGCTGCTCTCAGAACTGCTTCTTTCTAGGCATACCGTGAGAATATAGCCAGCACATCCTTTGCCCTGCCTTTGGGATCCTTAAGTGCCCGGCCATTTTGGTGTATCCTGTCCAATCCAATGCTTTCGGGCCTTACGTTTCCCAGTAGGTACACAAATATCCTCTGTACTTCCCCTTTCAAGTCACTATCGGCTACGGCTTCTGGGAGGTTTTTGATCCTTATATTGATCTTCCTTGAGCAATTCTCCATGTCCTCCGTTTGTATTTCGAGATTGTGCATGGCCTCTTGGAGCTGCTCTACTGCTTTGCCCTGTCCCGTGGTATCCTTATCCAGCTCTTGCAAACCGTGTTCCAAAATGTCCGTCCTATCCCCATGCTGGCCGACCTCTTGCCTTATTGCCGTTAAAGCTGTGTTGAGGTCTGTTCTTATTAGTTGGAATTGTTCCTGAAATTCTTTTTTAAGCGTCTCCTGGAGGGACAGCATGTCGTGGTGGAGGTCCTGTCTTGAGAATGCTCCTGTCTTGAGAAAGGTTGTTTCTTGGGGGCCTTTGCCCTGGCCCTTTGCCTCAGTATGGCCCGATATAGTGGGGATGGTGCCCGGCATATCCGCTGAGGAGGCCGTTTGTTTTAAGGCTTTCGCCTCTGCTGATTTGGACATCTGTTTTTGGCTTCCTTGTTTCACCTCTCCTTGGGTTCGTTTTTATTGTGTTGTGGCAGGTTCCCGCGGATCTCCTTATTTTGTTTGGGGTATAGGAGGGTGGACTGCCTGTCTCCCCTTGATGCTTGCTTGCTGCCCTTCTCACGCATCGGCCGGGCTCCCTCCTGTATGTGTCTTGTGCGGATGGGTTGCCTTCCTGGTCCCCAAGTTACTTGTCCCTCTCCTTCAGTGTGCTTCTTGCTGCCGGGCTGGGGATGGGTACCTGCAGGCAGGTATATCCTCTGTGCGGGTTTGACCCCTGGTTTCCTGCCCTTCCCTGAATAGGCTATTAGTTCCTATGGCAGGTCTTTATCCTTGTTGGCGGGGGGAGCTCTTCCATCCTGTCCCGTTCCTCAGGTGGGCTTCTTTGCTGTTCCTAAATTAGCCAGGGTGGCCCCCCTCCTTTGCAACTCTTCCCAGGCACCCTCTTCCACCTCGCTTCATTGCCACCTCTGGGGTTCTAAAAGATTCCTCTACTCCTAGCTGTGCAGCTTCTGCCCCGTTGTCGCACAGCGACATCCGGGGGTGTGCCCACTCACCCCCGCCGTCTATGTCATTGCTCCCGCTCTGTTCAACTCCCCTTAACCTGGTGATTCTTTCCGGTGGTGTTGTGGCGGCAGTTTAATAATGTGAAGGCCAGGCTGGTCCACGCACTTGCTTGCTGCTCCTGTGCTTTTGCCGCCTGTATGCTGCTCCTCTTCCTCCAGCTGCTGCTCAATGCCAGGCCGTTTCCGGTGCCTGTAGTTCCCAGACTCGCTGCTCCATTATCTATGGCGTTTCCACTCCCTTACTTGTAGATGAGGTTGGGTTCTTCCCTCTGCCGGCTCCTCCGCTTCTACTACAGCGTCTGTGGCGGCCTGAGGTGGCCCGCTGCCCTCCAAGCGGGGGTTCTACTCTTCCTCTCTCACTGAGGCTTGATCACGTTGCCACTGGGCTGGATGTGCCTTCCGACCCCCTCTGCATGTGCGGCTCCTCCCGCGCTGTGTGGGTCCCCCTTTGCTGGTGGCACTGGGTGGCAGTGTGATATTGCAGAGATTTGATGGGTCACCACTCCTGCCCACTGCTCCTCGGCTCCGGCCGCCTGTATTACACTCCTCCTCCTTTAGCTATCAGGTGCCCCTGGATTGTGTCTGGCGCCGGGGTCTCCGGTCCCACTGGTACGTTTATGTTAACTTCCATTTCCCTTGCTTGGGGACTGGAATGGATCAGGTCCTTTCTCCGCTTCCATCTCCTGGGGTCTATGACCGCAGGAGAAGATGGTGCTCTCTTTCTCCCTCCGGCTCAACTCTTTTATATGCTGGCTTCTCGCTTGATTCCCCACCTCTAGGGTGACTTCTAACGGCTCTGGGATGATAAAGGCACCGTTAATTCTGCTGGCTTGTGGAGCTGCTGCCGACACATATACCTGGTGTCGGCAGCCATCTTGGATCGGCTCTCCTCTAATATTGATTAGACATAGGTATTTTGTTATAGTTTCGTTGTCCCCACGCATGCAGGTAACCCTAATTAGGGTTGACTTCTCAAGGTATGCTGGTGAAACTAGATCAGCTCTTACTGCAGTTTGTTTGCAACCGGTATTTACTAATGCTTTTACCACCTTTCCGTTAACCGCAGTCGTTTCATGGGTGAATTCTGTTGGTGATTGACATGAACATATGCTAACTGATTCTGAAATTTCTTCTGGATCTTCCCATTCTTCACCTCTCAAACACCCTATCTCCATAGGTTCTTGACAGTGTCTTGCCATATGACCGATTTCTCTGCATGAAACAGATAGGGGTAGGAGGTTTAATGCTTTTTGGCTCCTCTCTTCTGGTCTCCTCTTGAAGTCTGGGTTCTAGTCTTTTTAACTCTACCCTTTCTTTCACCATCCATTCTTTTGGTTTAGAAAGGTTTCTCCCCTACCTCTGCTGTGGGTAGCGTAAAGCAGTACAATACTTTTTGTTCTTTTCTATCCTCTCCTCTATGCAGGGCATGGAAGTATTTTACATCCTTCAAATGGGATTAGGCCATTTTAATGACTAGCGTGAGACTTAGGGGGTCATTACGAGTTCGGAGGCAGCCAAGGCGCTATTAGCGCCATGGCTGCCTCCAAACTCGTGTTTGGGTTCTCGGAATGGGGACTTACCGGATCATTCCAACCTTGGAGGACCAGGTAAGTCCCCATTCTGAAAACCATTCCCCATTCCAATTCGAGCCCCCATAGGGCTCAATGGGAATGGGGAAGGAGCTAATAACGGGCCCGTAAATTACGGGCCCGTTATTTGCTCCCTGGTCCCTTAGCGGCTCCCACTAAGGACGGCTGGTTTTACCAGCCGGCCTTAGTGGGACCCGCTAACGGACCTCGGAATGCGGCGGTAAGGGTTTTAAGTGCCATTAACCCCCTACCGCAGTACTCGTAATGGCCCCCTTAGTCTATTTAGCTGCAACAGCCACCCATAAAGATATTGGGCCTCATTATGAGTTTGGAGGTAGCCATGCCTCTATTAAGGATATAGCTACCTCCAAACTCGGATCCTGGTTCCCTGAATGGGGAATTACCAGGCCATTCCGACCTAGGAGGGCCCGGTATGTCCCCATTCAGGGAACCTGGACCCGGACCATCCCCATTCCCATTCCCATTCGAGCCCCCATAGGGCTCAATGGGAATGGGGATGATGCTAACAACGGGCCCGTTAGTAACAGGCCCGTTGTCAGCATGCTGGTCCCCTCGCGGGACCCGCTAAGGACGTAAGATCTGACCAGACGTCCAGAGCGAGTCCTGCGAGGGAACCTCATAATGAGGCGGAATAGGATTAACGGCGCTGGCACCTTTACCGGTGCCGTTAAACCCATTCCGCCACGGTCGTAATGAGGCCCATTTTATTTTTTATTTGCTCTCCTAGTTCTAGTGGGGTTTCTTTTTGCCTATAGCAGTTGCTGGTCAGACCTACTCTTTTAAGAAGTCCCGCTTTAATCGAGGTAAACGTGTAGCCCAATGGGAGATTGAGTAACTGGAAGGTAGTTTTTAATTCCCCTTTCAGCAATGGTCCCAGGTAACAATTTTAGATTTTCAGGCCATCCGAATTGTTCTGCTAACCGGTCAAAATTTTAAAAGAAATTTCCCAGATCTTCCTCCTCTTTATATGGTTGCAATGCCACCTGAAGTAATAGGGGTTTGGTCCGTAAAGCCACTAAGTGTTCTAAGCTTGATTGGAGATGGTTTTCAGCTTGTATCTGATGAGCAGCTACTTGTGCTAGAACATCTTCTATTGAGGCCATATTCTCTGGGGGGGGGGGGTATCGAGTTCTCTCTGTTCTTTCGAATTCTGAATAAAAAATGGTCTCACCTTCTTCAGAGGAAGTTTCATAACTTCCGGGACTTTCAGGGTTGAATTCTGATTGAGAAGGAGACCTCTGAGTATCGGGATTTATACCTAACAAGCCTGATCCGGAGGGCAATTCAGCTCCAAAGAAAAAAGGTTCTGGAAAAGGGAGGCTCAATGCACTAGGTCTGATAGAAGCCCGAGATGTTCTTAATTTTAGGATTATTCACCCCCACTGCTGGATGCATTAGTGAGAAAGAGGAAGGGTGTCTAATAAAACTTGAAATTCAAAGAATAAATCTTGTTGGATGATGGGAATATGGATTTGGGAATATAGAGCCTCTTAAATGCTGTAAATTCGGCCAGAACTCTGAATCTAAACAATCATTTTCTCCACTTCAGGTGGTATTAGGATAATCAGCATGGGTTTTCAACTTCTATCAATTGAGTAGTATCCAACTCCTGACAGCATATGTAAGGAAGGCATGGTATCAAAAGTATGACACTGACGCAAAAGTTACAAGTTTTAAAACCTTCATTAGATTCTTGGAGTTTGGGCAAACTCCTACATTGCCCTATAGCTATGATGGGAGTAGTATATACCATCAAATAATAAATAAAACACAGCCCTAGTCAGTCTATGTCAAATCAAAATGGCCTATACTAACAAAGCCTAATGCCTGCCCTAGCTCTTATACAAAAAGAGTGTAAAGGGGAATGTGTGTGCAAAGAAAAGTAAATGTTATAACATTAAGGATCAATGTGTCTGAGTCAGCTCTCCTCCCACCTTGGACAGCACGAAGCAATGCGGCCCGCATAAACAGGATCACACACTCTGGCTCAGGTTACCAAAATAAAGGCAGTTCAAAACATGGGTCGAGGCCCGCTTGGCCTTCCACGTTAAAGTCACTTATTCCAGCTTTCCAAAGTTCTTTCACAGTTCAAAGATAATTCACATAGGCCTAATCGAAAAGTACCTGATTCAACGTAGATCTTCCTCAGTCGGGCTCGGACCTCGCAATCATAGTACTTACAGGGGATCCCTTCCCCAAACTTATTTCATGTTTCTGGTCCCCCTCAGACGGGCTGAGACGGTTGCCGAAGACTTTCGAATGTGTGAGGCTTTTACCATGAACCTTGGCAGGTCCACTTCGACTTTCACTTCAGCTTTCCCTTAATGTTATTTGTCGCAATGTGTCTTGGTATTGGTAGTTCTACACCTCAAACAGGAAAGTTCAAAGAAATCTTCCTCTTCGAGCAATCACCTTTTTAACTTCCCCTTTTGTTGGAGTTAATCTTGACCACTGCGTATTTCAGAGTTTGTTTACTTTGCTGCTTTATAACAAAACATCAATCATTTCGCAGAGACTTCCAAGTGGGCTATTTCCTTTCGCCAGACCATTCCGCTACTCTGTACCGCTAGCTTAACAGTTATCTGTAACTTACAAGTAAATTACTAATTTGCTTTCTTTCGCGTCTCATCCGCACGTGTGCAACCTTCAATCGTGAGACACACTGTTGCAGCTCTAATCATTTGACACAAACCGGCCTTTCATTTCTTTCGCTAACTCACCGTTTGTGTGCATTCCTTACTTATCTTTGCAGCTTTAATACACAAGCTAAGGTTAATACCACAGGTTTGGCCTCGCCTCGTCAACTCTGTCGTTCAACCAGGAGGGTTGCCTGCGTCCTTGAAACACAATGCAGGCTTCTTCTTGTCTGGAATGTGGCTTTCTCCACGTCCCTTTCACAGATTACTGGAGGCAATGACCTCCTGCAAGGAACTTCAGGGTTTTTCTACCCCTCGCTCTGGTCCCTCGATCGGTCATCCTGCTCCAGTGGGTTCGCCTTCGCCCGGGAAGATCTGCTCCTTCTCGTGTCTCATATTGCTCAGCGTGTCTCTCTAGGTTCCGCCTTTTATCCGTGTGGGGGGAGCTAATTGGTCTCAGATGTATGTGATTAAGGTCAAGTGCCTTCCTTTGCCTGACCTGATTAACGGGACATGTCCAATGAGATATGTAAGGTTTAGCCTCTTTATTCTCAATCGCCATCCTCCTCGGCCCAGTGTTTCTGTAGAAAAGGGGGTGGGGTTAAGACATTGGAGAATCCTAAAAAATAGGATAGTGTATGGGCAAGGGAAAGGGGGGGCTACTGCGTCTCACCATCGGTTCCCTCACCCCCCCTCTGTGAGGATCCCCCATGTAGGTGATCCTGACGCACTGGTCCACCCCCAGGGTCTGGATCGAAAGGTGATGGCCGTGCCATGGTTACCTGAGAGAGATCCCTGGGGACTAGCAAGTCAGAGACCCTTTGGTTTCTCACACTCATCAAAGTAAAGTTGTATTTCAAAGTTGAATTAAAAAAACTGATGAACCTCATTAGTGCATAGCTATGAGGCAGTACTTTTGTAGCTATCTCTATGATGTATACATTTCATACAACACCTACGATTTAACTAGTCTAACCACTGGTGTTCTGTGAACATGTGTGAATTTAGATTTAGCAAATTGATTAGCTGGGTGTTTGCAGGATTGCACTGGGAACCAAAGTAGGCCTGTAAAACGCAGTCAATCGAACCCTGTTTTTCACCAAAGAGCACCGCCTGCAAGTCATGGGGGAGATGCGATCATGCAAAATGTTGGGACAAAATGGTGCATTTTACAACACATTGCTTATATGTATGTAGTAAAGCATATTGACACTTGGAGCTGTGGAGCCAACCAATCAGGTTCCTCGGATCTCATTCTGAATCCCACAATCCAAGTACACGCTGCGAGCAGTTTGAAGGCTGCTCTCCTGCCTCACCATCCCCCCATGCTTCCCTCCCATCACTGTTCCCTTCCCTCCCCACCTCCCTATCTCACCCACCTTATTCTTTTGCCGCCACTCCAACCTCCCTGGCTGCCATGGAAACAGAAGAGCGGTTCCACATAGAGGCCTGCCTTCCAGCTTCATGGCAGTCATCTTAGTTAAGTATTTTGTATGAATGAACAGGACGCTGGGAGAGTGTCCGTTCATTTATATAAAATACATAGCTGTCAGCAGCCCGGATCAGCACCCCGGATTACACGATCGAAAACCCATGGTGCTAATTGCAAGAACACCCAATCCGGAGCTGATTGGGTGGTAATGATGCTGAGGCTCATCTTTAACGTGGACCCTGGGCCATAACCACCGGATCCGGCACTCCGTATTGGGGTAAATGCTTAATTAGCGCCCTGTAGGTGCAAAAAAGCCAATCAGAATAAGCTGAATGTAGGCATTATCTACCATGAAATGCCAGCATTCCATGCCTTCGCTGTGGCTAGCCGCACCCTCTTCCTCCATTTTTGCCCTACCTCCCCCTTCTCTACCCCTCCATCCTCTGTATGTCATTCTGGCTCCCTGCCACTAAACATTCATCCACTTCATGGTCAACTTTGGATCGTGCTGACTCACTCCTTCAGTGTCCTACCTTCAGGGCAGGATGTGCGCGCCACCACGTTTTTTGTTTCATAGACCAGCAAGCAGCTAACATGCCCCCCCTTTTGTCTTTTCAGATTCCTGTGCAAGTGGTAATAGCTATAAACCCTCCTCATGGTAAGGTGCACCCTCTGGTAAAGGCCTGCCACTAATCGTCAAAGCCCTATCTTCCCCCGGCTATTTCCTAGGGAGGACGAGCCACTACCAGATGTTAAACCTCACTGTGAACAGCATTATCGCCTATTTATTCAAAATTTGTTTAGTGCATTCATCCCTACTTGGCCCAGACCGCAGATCAAACGCATAAGGTTATCTTTTAATACTTTACATATGAGACATACAATTAAATCCTCCTCTGTGGAGCATACTCTTCACCATATTTAGGAATTCTGGTACGATCAGAAATGCATATGATCTGCTAAATACCTTTCAGTGAACCAGAGATTCTAACATAGTAGATTCAAGTTGTGGGGCAAAATGGATGCACCAGCTAGGGGTCGCTTATCGTAACAGGTAATGTGGCATATTTCTTGAACAAAAGATTCTGAAGTGAATAGTTCAATGGCATTAATGTTGCTGATTTATTGATAAACACTCCTTGAAGGGTTGTATTAATTCTAACAGAAACGATTGGCTATTTCGGCATAAGTCAAGTACATTTGAAATTGAACCAAAAATGTTGAAAAAGTTCCTCAGGGATTGAAAACAGAAATAAAGAAATTACATCCTGATTAAAGTCTTAGTTAAATGACAATTCTCATGAAGAACCTCATTAAAGGCTTAGGGCCTCATTACGAGTTTGGAGGAAGCCATGGTGCTATTAGCACCATTGCTTACTCCAAAACGGGCTCCATTACCGGGTTCCTGCAATGGGGATTTACCGGGTCATTCCGACATAGGAGGACCTGGTAAGTCCTCCTTGCAGGAACCATTCCCCATTCCCATTTGAGCCCGCATAGGGCTCAATGGGAATGGGAATGGGAAGGGAGGTAACAACGGGCACATTATAAGTGTCCCGTTGTTACAAAGGGCACATTACAAGTGTCCCGTTGTTACCTCCCTCTTCCCTTCGCGGGACCCGGAAAGGATGTCTGCTTTTACTATGGAGTCCGATCCGGGTCCCGCGATGGGAAACTCGTAATCAGCCCTGACGAAATGAAGGGGGCCAGTCTTACCGGTAATGGTGCCGGTGCCGTTAAACCCACTCCACCCTATTATGAGGTTACCAGTAAAACCAGACGTCCTTTCCGGGTCCCGCGAGGGGACCACAGAGCTTTACCGGGTCCGCCAAGGTCGGCATGACCCGGTAATTGCCCATTCCATGGGATCCGACAAAAAAACATTACCGGCGGCAGCCCCCAGACTCCTAATGAGGCCCTAAGTGCCAGAACCTAGCCGAAGGTGATGGCCATATAGCTGCTTTGCCAATGGTCACCCAATTTTCTTTGAACTAAGTCTTTAATACGGATCTCATTTCTTTATTTTTAGTTTCAATCCTTGAGGAACTTTTTCTACATTTTTGGTTCAATTTGAAATGTACTTGTGTTATGGCAAAATAGCCAATTATTTCCGTTTGAATTAATGCAACCCTTCAAGGAGTGTTTATCAATAAATTAGCAAAATGAATGCAACCAAACTATTCACTTCATAGTCTTTCATTCAAGGAATATGCCACATTACCTGTTGTGATAAGCAACCCATAGCAGGCACATCTATTTAGCGCCACAATTTGAAGAATCTACATTTGATATTTGCAAGAAACAATATTTGGAGCTGTATTCCTGCAACAGCAACACCCAAGTTCCAGTAAATTTGTTCCCCGTAGGTTTGGTCTATCCCGGCAATATTTTAAATCCCTTGAGCGGGCAGAACTCATTTCCTAACCCCACCCAGGAGAAGGGAGCAAACTCAGTTATGCTATGTTATTTGGTCCTTTATAGCACATATTTCTTTACAAAGCCAAGGCCTCAGCATTGCTGAACTCCTTTTCAACTAGGCACAAATTCAGAAACCATCCCGAAAACTAAGGGAAGCAATTTTGATCCAGTTTGGCTTGCTACCATTAAGGCTTGCCTGCTCCAAACTCGCCATCCCACTGATCTACAGTGTCCAGCAACCAGAAGGGCCAATCCAATACAGTCCAGTCCAGTCTGAGGTGCCAGTCCAGTTGCCCAGAACCGGCCAGCTGACCTATCCCACCAGAAGTGCCCTGCTGTCCCTAGACCCGATCTGTGATGACCAGAACTTGTGACGGTCCAAAATCTTAATTTAAAGTGGACTGTAAGTATCAATAGGAATCATAGTAAACCATAGTATATATTGCCTTATATTGCCCTACCCCAATCTATTACCCATCCTATCTTTAACTAAAGAACTTGTAATATTGTCACCCCAGTCTTGAAACCTTGCCTTTGATTCCTTGTGCTAGTGATAACTTCTTTAAAATCCTTTTGTCTTGTAAAATCCCAAATGCTTAATCCTCCATCGGGTAATCAGACTGAGTCCTCCAGGGCGGACACAGAGGTACTGGAGCTGGTTCCGCAGATCACTCTGGAGCTTACTGTGTTTCAAACTGGTAACCAGCCTGAATGCCCTAGTGTAGAGCATAATTGTCATTGTAAAAATTGATTCTGTTTTCTTTTTCGCGCCTTTATTCTCCAAAAAAGCCTCTCATTCAAACTTGCATAACTTCCTCAATTTAATAGCTAGAGACTTCATTTCAAATCTGACTTAAACCTAAGACCTGTAGCTACATCCCAATCCAAAAACCGCATCCCAAAACAGTATTTGACCTGTTTTTCTTAAAAACCGTTTAGTGAAAATTAGGCGGGAATTCACAATTCTGCAAAGTTTTACACGTGTAAATTTCAATTCAAAGTATTTCCAAACTTCCATTAAGATTCAAAGTGTGTATGAACTGTTGCTCATAATATAGCTTATGTTTGTTAGAATCTTTTCAGTGTTGCTCCCATAGGAATTTATATCAATTTAAGGATTTGTGTACACTTTTCATTGTTTTCCTAAGTCATTTTCAAATGTCATTTTAAAAGTGTAAAATTTCCAAAACGTTTTTCTCTTGTTTGGGGAGGGAAGATTGCATTCAAACCATATACACTGTTCTTTATTCCTGAATACCTGCTTCTTACTTACATCTGTGTAGAATGGGTTCTTTGTGAGTTGAGAAATTTGCAGGGGGAAATCTTAACTTAAGCGCTATATTTTCAACAAGCCAAAACTGTTCTTTCCCCTGTGTTTTATATTATGTGCTGCTATAAGTGAATTCCATTGCCTTGCTTACTTTCCTATTTGTATTGTCACCAAATTGGTGATTGCTGCCCCATATATTAAAAAATATGTTTGATTTGAATTTTAAATGAATTTACTAGGTTACTCACCGTGTTGACCACCTTACTCCTAGTCCATAGTCCCCTTTCCTCCATACTTGTGGGACATCTCTCCATCCTGTGGAACGGGACCGGAGCACTTTGTAAAAAGCATCCAAATTTTTCCAAAAATGTGTCCTTCCTCTCTTTCCTGCGCGGGGCCCGGCACGCGGCCTTAACCCCGCCCACCTTGGCTCAGCCCCGCGCATCGCCCCTCAGTCCTTTTCTTTGCCAGGTCAGAGACCCTTTACCAATAACAGAGGAACCTTATTAGAGGGGACGGCGGGTGGGCTTATGGAGGAAAGGGGACTATGGACTAGGAGTAAGGTGGTCACTACGGTGAGTAACCTGGTAATACTCCTACGTCCCGTCCCCTTTCCTCCATACTTGTGGGAGATTCCCAAGCACTCCTTACAGGAACTACGGGTGGATGGAAATACCCCTTACTGAAAAAGGTTCTTCAGCACAGCCTGACCAAACTGGGCATCAGCTCTAGAAGTAATATCGAGGCAGTAATGCTTACAGAAAGCAGATGGAGAGGCCCAAGTGGCTGCCCTAGCGATGGACACCCAGGTAACATACTTCTGAAAAGCAACCGCAGCTGCCTTGCCCCGCACCAGGTGGGCATGAATACCTTTAGGAGGTTTTAGCTTTTGGATAGTGAAAGACTCTGTGATGCAGGCGGCAATCCACCTAGAAATAGTTGCCTTAGACGCCTGCTTGCCTTGAGGGCTGCCGAAAGTCACAAAAAGTTGAGAAGAACTTCTAAGCTCGGAAGTCCTCTCCAGGTAGAATTTAAGAGCTCTTTGGACATCAAGACAGTGTAGAACCCTCTCTGCCTCAGAGGCGGGGTTCGGAAAAAAGACCGGTAAGGAGATCGATTGATTCAAATGGAATTCGGTCACTACCTTCGGCAGAAAAGCCGGATTAGTTTGAAGGACTAACTTGTCCTTGTGAAAGACCAAGAAAGGATGCTCCACCGACAATGCCAGGAGCTCACTCTCCTTGCCGATGTGACAGCGACCAAAAAGGACACTTTCCAAGACAAGTACTTGAGGTCCACAGTAGCCATTGGCTCAAAGGGCTTATGGCACAGCGCCGTCAGGACAACATTCAGGTCCCATGACGGGTGCGGATTACGAACTGGAGGGTAAAGACGTGTTAAACCAGCAAAATGCCTCTTTACCACTGGGTTAGTCAGAGAAAACGAACACTGATCCATAGAAAGATAAGCGGAGACCGCTGAAAGGTAAGTCCTACATGACAGAACATGAACCCCTGACTCTGCTAGGGAGGACACGAAGGACAACACTGTGTCAACCGTGGCCCCCCTTGGATCCAATTTCTTCACTAGACACCAATGACAGAACCTGAGCCATTTACTCTTGTACTGAGATCTGGTCGAGGGTTTTCTGGCTGCCTGGATAATACGCATGTTATCCGCAGACAAATTCAGATGCTCTAAAGACCTGAACTCAGGCACCATGCCGCCAAGCTGAGCGATTGTGGGGAGGGGTGCCACATCTGCTGTTCCCTTTGGTGAAGAAGTTTGGGAGTTACTGGTAACCTGATCGGCGGACACACCGACAGGTGTTGAAGTTCTGAGAACCAAAACCTGGCCAGCCACCACAGAGCTATCAGTAGAAGAGAACAGTTGACAGAACTCTTCAATTTCCAAATTGCTCGATGAACCAGAGGAAGAGGCGGGAAGGCGTAAGCTCTCATGTTGTGCCATGGCATCTCAAGTGCGAACCCCAGAGAGGAGGCTCCCAGCCCCCCTCTGGAGGCGTACTGAGGAAGCTTCTTGTTCATCGCTGTGGCGAAGAGGTCCAACTCCGGTGCGCCCCAACGCGACAAAATCCATGATAAGATCTCTGCCTTCAACTCCCACTCATAGCTGACCACTGTCCGCCAGCTGAGGGCATCCGCGGTGACATTCAGCCGGCCCGGGATGTGCACTGCAAGAAGCCAGACCCCATGAAGCACGGCCCACTCCCAAATCTGAATGGCCAGATCCACGAGAGGGGGAGACTTCGTTCACCCCCTGCTTGTTTATGTAGTACATTGACACCACATTGTCCGTTCTTATGCGGACCACCTTGTTGACAATAAGAGGTCTGAACGCCTTGAGCGCCAGAAAAAACGCCAGAATCTCCAAATGATTTATGTGCAGGAGCTGGTCCTGAGGCGACCAGAGGTCAGAGACCTGAAAGAGATCTAACGTCGCACCCCACCCGAGGAGGGAGGAGTCCGTCGTGATCGTCACCATAGGGACCGGGTCCTGAAACCCCGCGCCCCCAAACAGATTGCTGAGAGATGACCACCAGTTCAGGTCCACTCTCATGGAATCCGGAATTATTATCCGCATGGAGTCTGAGTCCACTGCCTGACGCCATGAATTCCGAAGGGCCATCTGAGTCCGTCTCATTTTGAGACAAGCAAGAGGAAGAGCCAGCACACACGAGGCCATGATGCCCAGAAGACTCTGGAACCACCAGGCCGACATACTCTCCGACTGCGCAAACATCTGACACGTGGCCAACAGATCCGCCATTCTGTTCCTGGTCAGGTATACTCTGCTGTCGATCGTGTTCCAACGAAAACCCAGAAAAATCAGGTCCTGAGAGACCGTCATGGAGGATTTCCACCAGTTCACCGACAGCCCAAGATGGAACAGGAGCTGAAGGAGAGACTGGAGGTTGCCTGCTGCCGCCAGCGGACAAGGGCTGTGTAAGAGCCAATCGTCCAAATAAGGATACACATGGATACCCTGAAGACGAAGATAGGCTGCAATCACCAACATCATCTTCGTGAAGACACGCGGCACCGAGCTGAGGCCAAAAGCAAGCACCCGAAACTGGAAGTGCTCCTCTCCCAAAGAGAAATGGAGGTACCTCCTGTGTGGAGCCCAAATCAGGATATCCATGTACGCGTCCTGAAGATCCACTACGTGAGCCAGTCGCCCATCTGCAAAGAGGAGCGTATCTGGCTGGGCGTGATCATCTTGAATTTCTCTTAGGGGTAGAAAGAGGTTGAACTGGGAAAAGTCTAGGATGGTGTGCAGGCCACCCTGGTTGGGTTTGGGCACCGTAAACAGCCGGGAGTAGAAGCCCTCCCCAAAGGGAACAGGTTCCACCGCCCTGAGGTCCAGGAGTTTCTGAATCTCGGCGTTGAGGGAGGGCGTGCACAACGGCTGAAAAGGAGGGTTGAGGGGAGGGGTAGGGGGTAAAGGTAAGCGGAAGCCCGTCCGAGCGACTGACAAGACCCATCTGTCTTCTGTGATGGTCTGCCACGCCTCCCAATGAGACGCAATGCGCCCTCCCACCGGGGTCTCGTGCAAGCGCGGAAAACCCTCATTTGGCAGGTTTATCGGTGGCGGTGCCACCTGAACCTGATGAGGAGGCTGAGGAGCGGGAGAAATACCACGTACGGTGTTGTCTACTGCGGTTATCCCCCGCAGGAGTATCCACTCTGCGAGTCTTACGGTCGAGGAATCCCCTAAAACCAGAGGAAGGTCGCCCTTGCGACAACGGCCTTTGAGCCTTGAAGGGGGGTTTTACCAGAACAGACAATGATTTAGCCGTCTAGGTGCTATCCTTGGTTTTGGTGAGCTCTACATCAGTAGACGAATGAAAAAGCTCCTTACCATCGAATGGAAGGTCCAATACTTTGTCTTGCACTTCCTTCGAAAACTTAGTGGCATGCAACCACGCTTGCCTCGAGGTATCAACCCCGATTATCATGCCCCGAGCCGAGGTATCTACGTGATGAGCCGAAGCCTCCAGAAGATCCTGGGACAAGACCCTGGCATCGGAAAGGCCACCTCTGAAGTCTTCCAACTTCTCGACCGGAATGTACTCCTCAAACTCCGACAGACCTTTCCACATCCGCATGTTAGCTCCCGCCAAAATCAATTCGGCATTGGCCTGCCTGAACTGCAAGGCCGAATTGGCAAAGATCTTCCTTCCTAGGGAGTCCAGGAGCTTGTCCTCCCTTCCCAAGACCTGAGTAGCCGTCGCAGAAGAGGATGCTGCAGGTCTGGACTGCAACGTGGCCGCAGCCACCACTGTGGAGGAGGGAGGCAGACAAGACGACAAGGCCACTTCTTCCGAGGAATGTAGCCTGTACCTCGCGTCAATCTTTTTATTGACAAAAAGTCCTGAGTGTGGCTTCTCCCAGACTCTTCGGACCTCGGCCAAAACATCCTTCTGCAGGAAAAGGCTGGTACGCTCCAAAGGAGACAGGGTGAACGCCCCAGAAAGCATGCCCTACTGTGGAGCAGGTGCCTCGGGAACTGGAACATCTAAGAAATTCATCATGTCCAGTCCCCGGCCATGAAAAGCTCTAACAGAGCGGGGGAGGTCCTCGTTGTTCTGCTCGCCTTGAGGGTCATCTGACAGGTCAGGATCCTGCTGAACCGTGTCAGGCACTGCCTTGTCCACTGGGGACAACGGTGGCAAAGGCGGAAGAGCAGGGGCAGGCACCACGGGCAAAGGAGGTGCCGGCGGAACCACCAGAGGAACGGGTGGAGCCGGGGGCGCTGGTAGACAAATTTCCTTAAAAAGCCCTTTGAAATACTCCCTCATGGGGTCGGTGTGCATAAGCGCTTGAAATTTACCGAAAAAAGCGTCCTCAGGAGGTTGCTTCGGAACCTGAGGAGGCCTCTCATGAGGTGGACAAACCCAGGGACGTAATGGAGAAGGGTGCCACGCCGGACCCTCCGCCGACGTATCCACATAAATCAAAGAGGCCGCCCCTGCGGGCAACGAAACATTGTGCGGAAGCGGCATCCGGGCGTTCCAATCATAAACCAGCCGGTAAGGATACGCACAAGTGACCTTAGGTTCACCCGAAGGACCGAACCCTACACCAGGGGCCGATGGCGTAGTTGTAGGGGTAGTACCTAAAATAGCCGCCGTGGTCGTGGCGGAAACGGCCGCCATTTTGTCTTCATCTGAGGGGAACTGCGGCACGTGAGAAGGTGAGGCAGGGGTCCCAGTCGATGGATCAGGGGTCTTAATTTTAGCCTTAACATAAGGAACCTCGGCAGAGCCGGTACTGTGAGGCCTGGAATGTTTCTGCGACATACCAACTGCCAACTGCACCTTCGAAGGAAGGACCTCGGCACTGCCGGTCAAAGAAGAACCTTGCTTCTTTGCCCCCTCAACAGATCTGGTATCACCACAAGAGCGGGAATGGTGAGAAACCGCTTTCACCGACAGGGCCCTGCCCGGCCCCTCAGAACTGTTGGTAGCCTTAGCATCTGTACGAGGGACCTCGGGCCTAGGCCCGGTAATAGCCTTATCGGCACGGGCCTCGAACATCCGTTCGGTCAACACAAGCCCAGCCAAGGCCTCGGGGCGCACCCCGGTCTTGTTTTTGAGGGAAGCCAAAAGAGAGGCCTCAGAGCAAGCTCCGGTACCCTGAGACTCAGCAGAACTGGGTCTACACACAGGCACAGCCGCCACAGGAGGGGCCTCGGAAGTTACTCCGGTGTACACAGGCCCCTTACTGAGACCCTCGGAGAAAATTCCGGTAGAATTATTAGGCCCGACAGGCACCTCAGGGCGAACCTCCGTGACAGAGCGATCAACGCCCCTCCCGGCTCGAGAGGAACCCGGAAAGGTATCCCCCGGCCGGGGTGCTCTTAAAAGTAAAGAACTTACCGGGCGTTTCTTCTTCTCGTCGTTGAAAGCCTGAAAATGAGAAGGGGGAGTGCGTCGGAACACCTCCTCCCACCGTTCCAACCGACGTTGAAGAGCCTGGACCGAAAGGGAGTCACAGTAAAAACAGGAGTCCCAACGGTGTTCCAGACCCAAAACCTCTAAACAAATAGGATGGGGATCTGCCCTTGCGAAGCGACGATGACACGAAGAACAGTCTGGAAAGTCTAATTTAAAAGACATTGGGCCTCATTACACGGACGGCGGTAAGGGTTAACGGTCACCGTTAATGGCAACGGTGACCGTTAACCCTTACCGCCGTACTACGAGGTCCCTTTGCGGGTTGGAGGAACTAACGCCTGCTTCTTGCAGGCGTTAAGTACCAACCCGCTAAGGGACCTCGGAGCTAATTACGGCACCGCAAAATTGCGGTGCCGTAATTAGCGCCTTCCCCATTCCCATAGAGCCCTATGGGGCTGAAATGGGAATGGGGAAGGGCAATGGCGGAAAGGGGATTTACCGCCCCTCCAACCTTGGAATGGGGCGGTAAATCCCCTTTCCGCCAAGGCGGTGCCGGTAATTTACCGGCATGGTCCAGGGTGCTAATAGCACCCTGGATTACCGCCTTCCGTGTAATGAGGCCCATAGACTAGAAGACGAACGCTAGCGAGAGCCAGAGAGGAAAACAGGGAAGAAAGTCTTCCGAGGATGCAAGTGCGTCCGGCCCCGATCGAGCGGAGAAAAGGACTGAGGGGCGATGCGTGGGGCGGAGCCAAGGTGGGCGGGGTTACAGCCGCGTGCCGGTCCCCGCGCAGGAAAGAGAGGAAGGACACATTTTTGGAAAAATGTGGATGCTTTTTACAAAGTGCTCCGGTCCCGTCCCACAGGACGAAGAGATGTCCCACAAGTATGGAGGAAAGGGGACGGGACGTAGGAGTAATTACATTTACCAACCAGCCTGATTCCTGGTCCATTTTGATAAGGAGTGCGATATGAGTGGTATATCACTCAGAATATTTAACCTGTAGACACAATAAATAAGTATTTCATTTGTGCATTGCATGCTATGCTGAGACCAGGGTGTATTGCCTGATTGAAATCCTTAACACAGGTTGCCTGGTAGAGATTATGGTGATGCTGAAATGTGTCCTTCCAGTGAGGGGGATAATATGCGGGCAGCCATTGGTGAATGTGACTTGTGTATTACAAGGCACTAACCTGAAAATCCTAGCCACCTGTGTCCACCTCCATGATTCCTTTTCATGGTCCAATCAACCAATGCTGGGCAAAGTGCCAGCTGGAAATCTACTGTGTTCAGCAGCTTTACTTTTCAGTGGCTCGACTTTTAGTAAGTTATCCAGTTTCTGTCAATTTGTGGGAGATCAGTTCCTTGCAAAAACGCAGTACTACAAATATCAAAGAGAGTTCTTATTCCCTGCTATTAGTCAAGCCTGGAAAATTGAACAAATGTCAATTGAAAGCACATTCTCTGGCAAACGGTTCATGCTAGCTGGCGACGGCCAGGGTGACAGCCCCAGATTTTCTTCAAAGTACTGCACATACCACTTTCAAGACATGGAAACTAAAAAAATTGTGAGTTCTGTAATTGTGCTGGTGTCCCAATGTAAATCCTATGTGGCCATGGAGAAACATAGTTTCATAAAATCTGTCGAACATCTTCAATCGAGGGGAATGCAAATAGACCTCATAGCCACTGACAGACATGTTTCAATAGCCACTGCCATGCGAGAGCAGTTCGTCATCAATTTGATGCATTGCCAATTCAGTCAATAATAAAATTACAGCTGCTGGTATAAAGAAGGGTTCAGAAAATATTTTACAGTGGTCTCAGTCTTTCAGCAACCATCTTTGGTGAAGCTCCAAAACTTGTGATGGGTCTGTGAAAATTCTACTTGAAAAATGGCGCTCATTGATGCACCACTGTTCCAACATTCACTCTTGGACAGAAAACCAACATTTTCACCAATTTGCACATGGGCCTTTATCAGAGGAACCGGAACACAAGAAGAAGTGGTTGGTTCCATCTTCACCTCCACACAAAGCTCTTGAGAAGATCTTGTTTGATAAAACTCTTTCAAGATACATAAAGGGACTCACAGAATTCTGTCACACCAGAGATTTGGAGGTGTTCCACAATATGTGCCTAAAGTACAGGCCCAAAAGGTTGCATTTTGGCATAGACAGGATGCAAGCTTGAACATTACTAGCCGTATTAGCGCATAACGAGAACCTTCATAGAGAGCAATTTGAGGACTGCAGGAAACTTAGGGGTGCTTTGTTACACAATGGCCTTTGCAAAACAAAGCAAAAAAGGGGTGGCCAAGCCAACATACCAGGAAATGGAATTCAGTTTTATGAAAGATCTCACTTTCATTGTGTTGGACATGCATGCTCATGGAATTGATCCTGATTTTGTTCCTAGGAGCACATACATTGCCACAAAACATTGCAAACGAGCCCTGTCCACCAAAAGCAGATCTCACTAAACAGTTGACTTCCCGGTATAAATGATTTGCAGCAGTGTTCGTACATGAACAATTGAATGCTATTAAACTCGAATTTCAAAGCTATTAAAAGTATTATGCACATTTAATCCAATTTATGATTCATTCATTAATATCTCGAACGATGACATGCATGTCTGTGGTTGCTTTTTGTTTGTAAAGCTCGACATAGGTTGCCATAGTGTAACTCTTTGCCCGCTCCCGATTTCGCCCCGCTCTTGTGGGTCCTTGGCTGATCAGGGCACGGGCGGGTCAGATGGATATCAGCATGAAAGGAACTGCGGGGTCTGAGCTGGTGTCAGTGTCTCACGTTATCCGCAGAGCACATTCCTCCGCGAGAACAGGGCACGCGCAGACATGGCGATACATGGGGTGGGCTGGCTAAGCTAGGAGCTGGGGATGGGAGAGTTGCATTTGTACAAAGAGAGATGGATTTTCGGGCCTAGTAGAAAGATGTAATTGGGCCTATTTGAAAATGGTTTCTTCGTTATCTGTTTATTACCCTAACTGTAACCGTTTTCCAAAAAAAACAAAATTAATAGCACTATTGATGGCTATAAAGGTATTCACGATAGCGCAGCATTGGTGGATGCCAGCAAACAATTTGTTTATTTTTCAAACATATTTCAAATGTCACGTTGGTCGGACGGCGGGCTAATCCCATGGAGTGAAGGTCACTTTGTTTGATCTAGCTTGTGTGTAGTTCACACCGATGCATCTTTTACAGTATGTTTTTGATTTGTGGCTTTCCTTCATAAAAACAAAACTTACCATACACGCTCCTTAGAAGGTTCAATTGTTGTTCGACCTTGGAAGAAAGGGGGGATTTGCTATGGATTAAAGGACGGAAGTTGTGGAATCACTATTTGAAAACTTGACATTGGAACATTTATTTTCATTCTATGAAAACCGTTGTTCTGAGCGGACACTCTGCATTATCGGTCTCGGGAGGATAGCTCAGCAGCAATGTGCTCACCTTGGAAGCAAGACGACACAGAGAAACATGGGTTTGATCCCCGGGTCCGTGCTTAGAAACCTCTGGGTATTAAGCGCGTTATAAATAACATATAATATCATTACGCAGAGAGAATGGAAATACCAAATATCATGAAAGTTTGACTAAAGCCGAGTTTGTAGACGAGTCTGACCGGTATTGCTTGCTTACATTGCTATGGGTTGATAGTTGAGGCATATTGTGACAACACGCAAACACAACCTGTATGCAGGGTAGTGATATCTAAACAACTTTGTTCCATTACATATCAGTGTGTGCTATCAACTTTGTATTATTGGGTAGCAGGCGCCCCTCTCTAGAAAGAGCATGGCATGATAAACTGTTATGTGTTTTTTTGACACTTTGAGTATCCGCAGCTATCGTCTTTAGCTCAATGTACCTTTCACAGATGGGAAATATCCATTTGCATATTTGGTTTTATCCCGGGCACATGGGCAGTCCAGCACCAAAATGCTATAGCAATTCCCTTCTCAACTAGAGTACCTACAGCAATCCCATTTACGTATTTCAGCCTTGTTGTGCCTCATCAGTACAGTTAGCATAGAGTCCACACCTGGGTTCCCCCAGGTTCCACCAACCCCAAGTTTGTTGCTAATATTTCATTATAATGCTGTCTATGGGCCTCATTACGAGTTTGGAGGCAGCCATGGAGCTACTAGCTCCATGGCTGCCTCCAAACCGGGCTCCATTACCGGGTTCCTGCAATGAGGAATAACCGGGTCATTCCGACATAGGAGGACCCGGTAATTCCTCCTTGCAGGAACCATTCCCCATTCCCATTTGAGCCCCCATAGAGCTCAATGGGAATGGGGATGGATGTAACAACGGGCACATTACAAGTGTCCCGTTGTTACCTCCCTCTTCCCCTCGCGGGACCCGGAAAAGATGTCTGGTTTTACCAGACGTCTGATCCGGGTCCCGCAAAGGGAACCTCCTAATCGACTCTGACGGAATGAAGGGGGCCGGTCCCGTACCTTGAAAAATAGTGTTTTCTATTCCAATTTGGGAAGCGCTCTATTGTGAGAGGATGTGATTGTTGAATTTCCGGGTTCTGCGTCAACTGACGTTCACATGTAGGTGATGACTAGGCACGTTTGGCTATGCTGCCCACTAACGTCATGAAAGTAGGTGGAGAATATCGCTAGGAATAGTGATGTCAGCTTCGTGGGCAGGTGATATGATTTAGTGCCGCAGGGGCACTCAAACTTAATCCGATCGCTCAACGGCTAAGGCCGCGCCCGACTCCTTGATTTCGCATGTTTAAAAGTGCGGAAAACGACTTGACTGAACGATTGGGACAATAACATTTTTGAGCGCACTATTCCTTTAAGACAATCCTTTTTGTCAAGGTTATTCAGTTGTTTAGCAATCGCTTGACGATGTCCAGTTATTTTATATGTGAATTCGTCCTGCATTTGTTAGCACCATGCAGAATCCCTGAGGATAGAGGGAAAAGAAGAGGTATCGTTTTCAAAATCTTTAAGCATTGACACATGGTCAGATTCGACTTCTTCCAGTTGAGTGAAAGACCCAGGTTGTAAAGTAAGACCAGAAGGTAATGAAGGTCAGAGTTTACTTTCTCCACTTATAGCTCCCTTACTAGCATGTTGTCCAGGTTTGGGTAGACATGAAAACCCTGCAGATGGAGGAGGGAGGCTACTGTGCACATCATTTTTGTGAACACTCTGGTTGCTGAGTTGAGACCATAGGGGAAGACTTGAAACTGAAAATGGACTCAACCACTGAAAACCTTAAATATTTCCGATGTGGGGCTCATATGGGGATATGCAGGTAAACATCTTTCAGATCCACTGCACAGATTGAACCCCCTGCTGCAAGTCCGACTGGATCTGCGTGAGATCTTGACATTTTGGAGTGGAAGGAAAAGATTGAGTCTGCAAGTTCCAGAATGGTGTGCAGGCCTGCCTGGTTGGACTTCCACACTGTGAACAGACGGGAATAGAACCACTGTCCAATTACTGGGGCTGGGACTCTTTCCCTCGCTCTCATTTCCAGGAGCTTGGGAGCCTGAACCCCCTGCTGGTCACAGACTGCACCGATTAGTCCCTCGTTATGGTCCTCCAGGCATCCAAGTGGAGGGAGATCCTCCCCCCCCCCCCCACTGGCATCCCATGGGACCGAACAAGACCATCATTTGGTTGCCTTGTCAGTGGAGGAGCTGGAAGAACTGATTGAGGCAGCTTGGTGGGAGAAAAAACCCTGGATGCAGTTTTCTGCTACTTCTTATAAGTTGCATACTGGGAAATCTGTCCTGCAGTCTCGCCTTTTGCTCTTGGTAGCCTCTGAATCCCGAAAAAGACCCGGAACTGGAACAATGACATTTGCTTCAAAGGGGCAGACTTTGTAAGAGCTGACAGCGACTTTGCAGTCAGGGTAATAGCCTTCTTTTTAGCCAGCTCATCGTCTGTCGAGCTGTGAAAAAGAGCCACTCCCTCAAATGGAAGGTCAAGCACCTTATCATGCACCTCCTTTGTGAATGTTGTAGCATGCAGCCACCCATACCTGAATTCATCTGCACCTATTGCCACTCCCCTTGCCGACGTGCAGGTTCTAAACCCATCCAGGCGGTCTTGAGGGATGAATTTCTCAAACTCTATGAGATCTTTCCATAGCCATTGGTTCATGGCTGCAAGCAGCGCTATGGCGCTGACTTGCCTCAGCTGCAAGGCCAAGTTTGCAAACACCTTCTTGCCCGGTCCCTCCCGGACCCGATCTTCCTTGCTGAGCACCTGTGATGCAGAAGAGAACGGCGCAGATGCTGGCTTTGCAAATATCACAGCTGCCACGACAACCGAAGAAGGCCGATAGGGCAACCTCCTCAGTCTGCAGCAGCCTATGACAGTGGTCGATTTTTTTGATTTGTGGGAGTGACTGATTGTTGTTTACTCCGGATTATTATCAGACTCTGTTATTTCAGACTTTTTGATGGATTATGGCCCAGCCAGAACCCCTCCTCTGAAAGCGGTAGGTCTGGAACTGAGAATTCAAGAAAGCCCATAAGGTCCACGAGCATGTCATGAAAAGCCATTGCTGACAGTGGAATTTCTACACCCCACACCCTGAGTGAGGTACGGATATGCAGGGGCCTGTGAGCCTGTGCCGGCAGAGGAGCCGGTTCCTAAATCAGAGGTGTCGCCAGAGGAGCAAGATCTCAGGGGAGTGGTGGTGGATGTTGGTGTTCCACCAGAGGTGGAAGCAGATTCGGGATCCTTGGAGGAGTAGGCATTTTCTCTCTAAAGATTCCTTTGAAATACTCCTTCATAGGATCCGAAAGCATCAGCGTCTGGAACCTTTGAAAGAATGCCTCCCCTGATTGATGCAACCTTTGCTGAGGAGTCGGCTTTTAACTTGGAGTAGGCCGTGTCCATGACTCAGTAGAAATAGGCTGCTAAGTGGGCTTGGACAACCACTGATCCACATAACAGAGCGGCGCAGAGGTGACCAGTAAAGACAGAGTAGATGGTAAAGGCATTCTATTCGGGGCCGACCACTCTACCTGCGGGACAAAGGGATAATTGTCGCCTGAAGCTCTTTGAACCGACCCCGAAGGATCACATCCCAATGACACAATAGGAGTGGATTTAGATTGCTCCTTTGGCGCCAAAGACACTGACGACGTCACAGAAGATGGAATGTCTGAGGGTGCAAATTCCATTTTGAGCTGCAACAGCACAGACAGGCTCTTTGTGTTTATCCCTCTGACAAAGAACCTCAGCGACAACAGTATCAGGCCTGGCCCTCGAAGAGGGATCCTCAGGGACAACCCCGGTATGTGTAGCTTTTTGGGGAGCCTCAGTACTGTTGGGAAGATTAGCCTTGCTGGAGGGAAAATCAAGGAAAGCCCCGGTAGATTTAGCCCCCAACAGAGGAACCTCAGCCTTGCTGGTGCTGACTTTAGCCCTTTTGGGGGGAACTGCGTTACGTGCCGGTTAGAGTCTTAGCCCCTGAGTGGGGAGCCTCGGAGC
Source organism: Ambystoma mexicanum (assembly GCF_040938575.1). Lineage (NCBI taxonomy): Eukaryota > Metazoa > Chordata > Amphibia > Caudata > Ambystomatidae > Ambystoma > Ambystoma mexicanum. The sequence goes on from NC_090926.1 coordinate 550,461,817, forward strand.
AGACTCCGGTATCCAAATTAGCCTCAAGGACCTTGTGACGAGGCCTAGTACAGCTAGGGCATGAATGGCCCCTCTCGTTACCGGGTATCCACTTTACCAGACAGATTGTAAAGGAACTGTGTACAACATTACACACAGTGCATACACTCCATTGCCCCCAACATCCTCAATCTGCAGGGGCAGTGAAGAGACAGAAAGGTGTGATCAAAAACTGAATGGCAATGTTACATGCAGGAACAGGCCTCAAGTGACCAGAACACTCAAATTGGTATTGTTTCAGCATGCTCAGCATAGCTAACAGAAAAACGGGAAAGTCACCATTGGATCTTGTTCACTCTCTTCGTTACCACCTGTTAAGAGCTTCTATAGTAATATCCATATGCCTGATTATGTTCTCCTAGCATATTCCAAGAAGCTCATAGCTACTGTTAGATATATGCATACCCAGGTACAGGAGGTGATACCCAAAGAATCCTGCCACTCCATCCAGTCAGGCCAGTATGTGATAGTGAAAGAACAACAGAGGAAAACGGCACTAGATCCAGGAAATTGTAAACCCTACCAGGTCCTTTTGATGACCAAGACATGCGTGAAGTTAAGGGAGATTCACACCTGGGTGCATGTCACCCAATGTAAAAGGAATGTAACATCAGGAAATGGAAGTCACAGTGCTAGCAGTTAGCCTGGCAGGACTTCGATACCCTGGTATGTTTCTTAGCAAAGTCTAAATTTTGGACCTGCAAAGGGAATTCAAAATATTAGTCCGAAGTTGAAGAAAAGTTAACCTAACTGATGTGGCAACAACGTCTGATATTTAGGCATGGCCCTATTATCCCAGAAGGTATTTTATGGAGTGGCAGGGGAATCTTGGGATCTGAGAGGGACCTGGGAATATGGATTGACAGGGTTTGAAATTAAGAGTCGAGGAGCAGGAACCAAAAACAGCTCCTGGGTGTGGGGCATCCCCCATGGGCTGTAGCTGCCTCTGGGGAACGACATGTGATTCACTCTGTAACTTTTTGCCCACTATATATGATCCATTATATTTAAAATGTGTCCTAGATGTGTTTTCTAATTCTTTTTTACTTTTTAAAACACTCATAGTTAATGACACATCTCATATTTGTAAGACACCAGTTGACCTGATGCGCCAAAGGTAGCTCCTGGTAACTGTTGTTTTAAGTTAACCAGGCTATCCTAGAGTAGAAGCAGGAGCTACATCACGTCCGGCTCCCATCAATTTCGAACCCTGAAGTGAACAAGCTCCTTGGATTTATCCCCTCAACCACAAAAGGAAAAGCAGGACGGGTTGTTTACTCTTGCCATGTCCTTCTAGACTGGTTGTCAGACGAATGACCATTCCAAAGCATTAGCTGAAACTGAATCGCCTCAAAGAGTGACTCCAATTCGTTATCCTCCTGTCCCTGTGGTCACCACAAGTGGCCAAAATGTCCTAAATGAATTGAACTGGACTAAGCCGTCACACATATCTGACTTGCACGCATACCCTGTTTATTACTTGTTTTATGTAGATTAAGGATAGCACGTGGAAAGAATTATATTCTGGCACAGGAATTATATGGTACAGGTAATGGAATGGGGCATAATGGCTTATATGTTACATCAAACAGAAACACCATTTAGAGTAAACCTATCTGAGCCAGTGTACATGAAGGCCATACCAGGGAATTGCGACAGAGATAAAGAGATGGAGATATGAAATGGTCCGTATTGCTGCCTAGTAATACACTGACTATCACAAAAGATACACTGAAAGAGGAGATTTCTACTGATAGACATGATTATTCCTGTCTGTTATTCAGGCTTGTAGTTCTCAGTTCAAGAACTCTAGAAGAATTTAGAAATGTCACAATGGTAATCAATCAGGATCTATGGTACGAAGGTGCAAATCATATGGATAGGACTGGAGATAGGTATACCTGTGTGAATTTGTCTTCTTTAGGAACTATCACATTATCTTTGTCTTCAGTCCTAGTGATACAACAGTTCCCTAATTGTTCAAGGTGAGCTGTGGTACATTTAGCAAGGAAGTGACAGATATTGATGCCTCCAAAGAATAAGCTGCAGTAGGGGCTTCAATGTGGAATGGTGCAAGAACAGCCCTTGTATCTTGGGAGTGTATATAGATGCCTGTCTATTAGTAACCATATGGGTCATCTAGAAAAAGCAATTGGGCTTGTCACCCGTGTGGGGTTAAGTCTGGAATTGAAAACTGTTTGAACTCCCCTAGCATACTATTGCATTATAATATTGTGTAGGCACTGCAAAATTACATTTTAAACACTGTTTCTTGCCCGATCGAGGTGAGGATTTGCTGCGCATGTCCTTGAGATGAAGGCTCTTCGCCTAGTGTGTAGTTATGCTCGCCTTCAAATCTATCGCTTCTGACATGTTTACCTTTTGGCATATGCTAGCATGTTGTAGGCTCCCACTTTCTTAGGAAAAGTGGCTTTAGCAGACAGAAGTCATCATACTGCAAGGGTGCTCGCCTGGTTCAGACTGTGTGCGAACTTTGAGGAGTATATTCAGCTCAATTAAATGTATTACTTTATGCTGTCATCCCTGATAACATTGTTTTAACATGTGAGAATGCAGCTGGTATCAAAGACTTGTAGAGTGGGACTTTGTTCCCCGCTTGTAACATTGTTTTAGTATGATTGCTTATCATGTCTGGACCTCCCCTTCCATTTAAATGAATGTGTTAATTTGGGTATAACAGATTGGTGCACGTAGGGAGGCGGGTTTCGCTTGCGTCAAAGTCTCGTACTGTTGTTGGGGGCGTGGCCAGCAGGCGTAGGATGAGGACGTGATTCCTCGCTGCTCCCGGCCGCCAGCCTAATCCTACATCCATCCTGCGACTAGAATCATAGATAAAAAGCCCTAAAATAGTACAGCGACGTCTGAAATCCTGCTGCCTCGAATCGCAACATCGCGGACCCGAATCGGTGCGGGCTTTGCGAGATATAGCCCCCAGCGCACTCAAATTGCGGACCGTTGCCAGCATCCAAGATGGCTGCCTGAGGGCGAGGGAGACAGAGTCTGAGAACCCTTGAAACTACGGCCATCCCAGGAAACTGCGAAGTGAGCGCGGTCTCCCACGCGCTGGCCGCGATGTACGAGAGCCTGTGGGAAACCATACCGTCACCTCGCCTGAAGGGGAGAGAAGCCAGCCGACAGCTCCAACAATACGAAGGCGCCCTCCCCCGCCGTGATCCACACCTCCGGATACGGGCGCGGCACGATACGGGCCCCACCAGAGGATCACTGGGACAAAGCCGCTCTGGTCCCAGTCAAGCACCCGCTGAGCTCCGACGGCGACTCCTGATCACCCTCCCGGTCGCTCGCTGAGGACTCGGGCCAAGCGGTAAGGAGAGGGGGAGACGGGGGATTGGACCCTGGCATCCTGTGAGACTTTCCCTACCCATATATGTGCAAACGCCACGCTCAGGGCCCGACGTGTGTGTCGCAGCTCCTGAGCGAAACTCCGTATCTCGGAGACAGAGGCCTTATTACCTCTAAGCCCACAGGCCTACCCAAAACCACAGGTGATCACCCGCCAAACACATCCTCGGAACCGATTCAACGCACTCAAAGCGGTACTGGGAGAAGCACCCACTTAGTCGCGGTGCACAGAACTCCGGCCCTCCGATCGAATCAGACCCAAATCTGTGGGCTCCCCCCTCGACACGTGTCCAGCAGCGTGCACATGGACTGTGGATGCCCCTCTCCCGAGTGTATTACGGTTTCTGTTTACTAACTGCCTCTCCCATAAGGCAATTGCTGTGGATTCATATACCAGCTTCTCAGCACCTATACCTGTTGTGTCGTCAGACCTTGGAGGAAGGGGTAGTCGGTCTGCTACCTTTGCTTCTGTTTCCCTCTCCCGAAGGGCCATCAGTGCAGCGCTGCCTACTGAACATCAACACGTGCTTCCCTGCCCTCTAACGAGCATCCTCTCCCGGGTGAACCTTTGCCACCACCTCCCCACCTCACCTACAATGGGGAAAGACAAGCCTAGGAAGACCTCCACTCAAAGCCGGATTGAACAATACGTAACTACGCCACTCACCCGCTCCCCGGAAAGACCAACGCAACAGGACTCAGACCCCATGGAAGATAGTATCTCTCTTAGAGACATAATGGGTGCTATTGCCAGTTCTAGGACTTCCATGGAGAAAAAGATGGACAGCATTGGTGCGGATGTATCCCTGCTAAGACATGATCTACAGAAGCTGACCTCTCGCACTGGGGAAGCGGAGATGCGGATCTCCGAAGCGGAGGACAACCTTCGCGGTGTGAACCGACAGATGTCCGGCATGTTGGCACGCATAAAGCTCCTGGAATCGAGAGCCGATGAGAGTGAGGGCAGATCAAGACGGAACAACGTCCGCATACTGGGTATTCCGGAGAAAGCAGAAGGAGATTGCATGGAACTTTTTCTTGAAGGGTGGCTTGCGGATATATATGACGCACAATCCTTCTCCAAATTCTTTTCTATCGAGCGAGCCCACCGCATCCCTACAGGCAAGATCACTCCAGGAGCACCACCACGTACAGTCATTGCGAGGTTTCTAAACTATAGAGACAGGGACACAGTACTGCAACTGGCAAGGTCCAAAGGGACTATTACATACAATGGCTCAAGGATTGCTTTCTTCCCTGACTTCACCAGAGAAGTACAGAAAGCGCGCCAATCCTTTGATCCCCTCAAAAAACGCCTGCAAGCAATGGGAGTCAAATACGGGCTAATATTCCCTGCCCAACTCAAAATATATCACAAGAACACGACAGTCCACTTCACTGATCCCAAGGAGGCGTGGAGTTGGGCTGAAAGACACATAGACGGCGACTGGAGCACTGTCGGGAGAGGAGGGAGAGAACGGAATGGACCGCGCCCCGACCGACCGCCTGATCGGGAACCGCAGCAACAACAACAGGACGGAGTCCCACAACAAGCAGAAGTTTAGTAGACATCACTAATATCTGGGATATCCACGCCACCACTAAGACCCTGCAGGGATGCTGTATTGTACACTGTAAACGCGACTAGGATAGCAATTCCGGCTGGCGGCCGCCCACACAGCGCCCCCCCCAGCCCCTGGACACCAAACCAAACGAACTCGGAACACCACATAGCGGAGTTCCAACACCCTGCCTTGTGTCTTCCCCCCGGGGCGTAACAACTGGCACATCTGTGCCCGAGACGCGGATTGCCACAAGGCAGGCAGATGTAGACTATTGTTAAATTGTTTAAAAGTTAACACTGGGTCGACAGATGCTTCAGTTGTGGGTGGAGTATGGGGAGTGGGGAGTTGGGTTTCTTAAAGTTATTCAATGTTTGACATACAGAGGCAAGGCGAGTGTGCTATACGGATCGAGTACGACCGAAATATTGTGCATGCAACCAAGGAAATATATCTGCGCAAACAAATTGCTCATTGACAATGGCAACCCGAAACACTGCAACCCAAAGTAATCTTAAACTCCTGGCATGGAATGTGAACGGACTGGGTGCCGGCATCAAAAGACGGCTAGTCCTGCAACATCTAAATAGACATTCCCCAGACATAGCCATACTGACCGAAACACACCTGGCCAGAACCACATGCAAATTTTTTCAAAGATCTAATTACCGCACTGCGGTACACGCCGGCTTTTCTATGGGAGCGAGAGGGGTCCTCGTACTAATCCACAAGAGGCTTCCGCTAGTGACCACAGGCGTGTTGCTGGACAGAGGAGGCTGTTATGTATTCATTCAGGCAACACTATGGAACCAAACACTAGCACTCATGGCAGTGTACTCCCCGCCAGCTCTCCTCAAAGATCTGCTAAACGAAATCACCCCCATCCTGGCAACGAGAACTGCAGACACATTGATGATAGGGGGAGACTTCAATGAGGTCATGGACTATACGCTTGATCGCACGCACCTAAGAACCAGGAATCCCGCCACCACGACCAAACTGGCCTCCTTTGTGTCGGCAATGGGCCTCTGTGACGCATGGAGGGCCCTTAATACACAGACTCGTCAATATTCCTTCCACTCGGGGGCCCACGCCTCGATGTCTAGGATAGACTACTTCTTCCTCCCACACCAAAGTATCCACCAAATAAACAATGCATCCTTCCTTCCCCGAGGAATCTCTGACCATTCCCCATTGCTGCTGGAGTTGGAAACGGCCAGACCGAGACCACTCCCCTCATGGCGCCTAAATTCCTACTATTTGGGATTCCCTGAATTTCAGGAGATGGTAGAGACCGCCACCTCTGACTACTTTGAGCTTAATATAGACTCAGTTGATAACCCCAATACACTATGGGAGGCATACAAACCAGTCCTCCGCGGAGAAATCATATCGTGGACGTCCCATAAGAAGAAGAAACAGCGCGAAAAAATCGTCGAAGCTGAATCCGAGGTCACATCCAAGGAACTGGACCACATTGCCAATGACACCCCGGAGTCAAACAGGGCTCTACTATTGGCACAAAGGAAGCTGCATAACTTATCCTTGGACTGCGCCAAGAAAGCACACGCAGCAATGAAGGCGCGTGTATATGAAACAGGCGACAAAGCAAGCAAACTGCTTGCGTGGCTGGAAAGACGGGATGAAGGACAATCGAAGGTGAAATGCATCAGAACCCTAAACGCGAACCTAGTCCATGCCGACGCAGAGATCGCTGAACGCTTTGCTGAGTTCTACGAGAACCTCTACGAACCCCCCACCGATACTGTGGATAGTACCATACTAGATGATATCGTTCTCCCAACACTCACCCCAGACCAGACCACTGCCCTAGATAGTAAAATCACTACTACCGAGATATCAACTGCCATTATGCAACTCCAGGCCGGCAAGACCCCGGGCCCGAATGGGTTCCCGATTGATATTTGGAAAAAACTGCAACATCTGGACATACCCGCACACTTGCTCAAGGTGTTTGAACACTCTCTAACCCAGAATGAGCTCCCACCTGACCTTCGCAAGGCTACCATCATAGTGATCCCTAAAAAAGGCAAACCCCCAGAAGAATGCACATCCTATCGTCCCATATCCCTTATTAATAGCGAAGCAAAAATTTTGGCCAAAGTTCTAGCCAACAGATTACAACCAGTCATCACATCACTGATCCACCCGGACCAATGTGGCTTTATGCCCCAGCGGTCGACCAGAATGAACATTCGCAGATTACACTTGGCACTAGAAAGAGCCCCGGCCCTGCAGCAATCTCTGGCTCTGTTGGCCATAGACTTCGAGAAAGCATTCGACTCTGTTCACTGGGAGGCGCTATGGGCCATAATGCGTAGGATGCACTTCGGAGAACCGTTCATAAAATGGGTGCAACTCCTATACAAGAACCCAATAGCCGAGGTTAAAGTAAATGGGTGGCCGTCGCGCACTATCCGACTAGGGAAGGGAACCAGACAAGGTTGCCCACTTTCGGCGATGGTGTTCGCACTAATAATGGAACCACTAGCAGTCCTCCTGAGGGATTCTTCCGCATGGACTGGCTTTCGATGGGGTCCGGGCTGTGAAGATATAGTTTCCCTCTATGCAGATGATCTCCTAGTATACCTAGGCGACCCAGCCTCTTCATGCCCTGTGGTCACGCAAATCCTAATAGAATACGGATCCTTTAGCGGACTTAAAGTAAATTGGTCCAAATCTGTGCTGTTCCCGGTTAAAGGGATAGACTGCGTTCCGATAGCGGGCTCCCTATATAAGGTTGAAACCAAACAGTTCCGATACCTGGGTATTTTAATCGCCAATGAATTAAATCACTATGTAGAACAAAATCTACGCCCACTTACTAAAAGATATGAGCAAGATGTAACCCACTGGCAGGCACTCCCGTTGACACTGTTAGGAAAGGCAGCGCTCTTCAAGATGCTGGCCCTACCCCGCTTCTTATATGTTCTTCAGAATGCCCCCCTCCACGTCCCCGTTGCAGAATTCCACAGTATAAATAGCACAACACGTACACTCCTCTGGGGTGGGAAGCGCCCGAGAATTGCCCTCCACACTCTCCAACGTTCGGTTTGGGAAGGGGGAATAGGGCTCCCGAATATCCAGATTTATTACTGGGCATCCCAGATGGCAACAGTCAATGATATTCTACACGGGGACCCGAGCATCTCTCACATAAGAGCCGAACTAGCGGCGAGACATGGAATGTCCCCACTCGAAAGTCTCTACTGCAAACAAACTCACCCGCCTGCACACACGATAGCCGTACACACAGCCCTGGTATGGAAAGAAATACACAGACACTTGGGCTGGGACAATAAAATCACCCCACTCCAGCCCATCTGGAACAATGCTCACCTTTCGAATCTTGCCAACCTCCCGAAATGGCCAGCATGGGACGTAGCTGGCATACAGACGATCCAACAGATAATCGTAAACGACCGGCTGACGCAGTTCCCCGAGCTCGCTGCGGCACACGGCTTGCCGGAATCTGAACAGTATCACCACAGACAGCTACAACACGTACTTGCCGCACACAGAGCCCAATTTGTGGACATGCCGGAATGCACACCTATTGAAAGAAATATAGTAATGGACAAGGTGTACAATAAAGTCACGTCTACCATGTACAATGTTATTTCTTCATTCGGCACGAAAGAACTTCTGAACCTGAAGACGAAGTGGGAAAATGACATTGGCCCCATATTACCGGAAGACTGGATTGAAATCCTAATGTATCCTAGAGAATGCGCAATTTCGGCACGGATTCGTTTGGTACAGCTTAAAATGCTACATCGGATATATTATCCTCGAATAACACTCTACAATTGGGGTAAATCGACCGACCCCAGGTGTCTACGCTGCAAACAAGAAGAAGGATCCTTTTACCACATCCTCTGGCAGTGTGCACGCATACAACGCTTCTGGCATAAATGTAGCGCAAGGCTCTCTAGGGCCATGTCCCGCCCAGTTCCGACGGACCCTAAACTCATGCTCCTAGGTATTACAGACGACCTAGAACTGTCACGATTCGAAAAGCTGCTTGTGTCAACTGCCACAGGAATTGCGAAAAGGAACATCGCGCAATTATGGGGTTCAGAAAACACCCCGAAATATGATCACTGGCTATCGGATGTGGATGCAATCATCTCAATGGAACGCAGAGTCTATCAAGCCAGAGGTTGTCCGGGCAAAGCGGACAAGATTTGGGGAGGATGGGAACAAACATTGTAAATCTACTACAATAGCGTCACTGTGCATTGGCGCGCAGTCCGGCAAAGTCCATGCCTGCTAACACCATGCCTTGGGGCATTTTCACGTTATATGACTATCCAGGAACTGATTGCCACCTCAACTGCTCATATACTTTATTTCGCATGTGTTGCTATGCTTTCCTATGTCCTCCAGTATACTCGTCCAAGCTACCCTGCCAGCCGTATGCAAAGTCTTGTAGTCTTGTAGTTTTGTTGATTTCTTGTTGTTTCTTGCACAAAATATAATAAAATATGTTATAAAAAAAGTCTCGTACTGTTGTTGGTTTGTGATGCCCCATTGCTTGCTTTTTGCTAATAAATTGTTCACCAATCTGCCGTTTTAGTCAGTGGTCATTTTTCTACAACACCCGGGCACAACTGACCAAATATAATGCGAACATTGGAAAAATACGAATAATATCTACTCTGATAACAGTAACAAAGGAACTGCTGTCAAGTCTTATCTGGAATGTCACCACATCTGGGGCTGCCTTGGAAGGGGCCTTTGCCTGTGCAGATGTTCAAGATTTCCTCAACAAACAGCTCAAAGACTTGTTGATTATGTGCAGCATCAAGCTTGGCTACAAGAGCCCAATGAGAAATCAGAAATATCAGCAGACCTGTGGCACTGGAGAAAAAGATGTTGAAGTGCAGCAGTTGGGAGACGTCAACAGATCCGGGGTTAATTACAAGCCAGAAGGCCCATCGATGGATTGAGGGCCTGACAAGTCAAGTCATATGAGGCTCGTGGCTCACATTTCCTTAGGACTGGGTAACCCATTGTGACGTCTGATAGGTGCAAATTCCTGGACAAGTATCTCAGTTCCTGACTAGTTCCCTGAGGATAAAACCAGAGGTAAGGATAGGCTTACAAATTGATTGGCTGTTAAGCCTCACAAACCTCCCCAGCTGCAATGTCAGGACAAACTAATGACGGGTCAGGTAATGTTACTAGGGGCCAGGATCTGTTGGGAATATTGTTTTATTGCTATGTTCATACAAGGTGTAGACTTATTTAGTGAAAACAACAGTTATATCCGGGTTAGTGGGGCACTCTCAGTAGATATACCTTTTCGGCTTAGAACCCAAACCAGAGTGCACAGCATATTCTGGTTGATGGAGATGGACCATTTAGAGTATTCACAGTATTTAATATAGATTGGTTGAGTATGATTACCACAGACGTTTGATAACTCATTACTACTCCTGCCCCAAGTTCAGGAAATCGCAGATGTAAAGAAACAAATACATATTCAGGAAACAGTGTTTGATAAGGAGAAAAAAAAGCTTTCCAGTTGGCACACAGGTATGCCACCCTGTGTACTCCCTCTGATGTAGTATATCAACGAGTAACTTTTTCCACCGTAGAGCTAATACCTATGTCTGTTCTTTTGCCAGGGTTAATTGGTTGATGCTGGAGGTGTTTAAATAGAAAAAAGTAGTGTAAGTATATCAAGGCTCAAAATGTGCAGTTGTCACTGTCCATTGGCTAGTGATAATTCACTTTTGGCAAGTAAGAAATGGTGTGATGTGTATATGTGGATCAGTGAGTGGGCAAGTAACTTGTTATACCTGGCTAATGGCTTGCAAATTGAAATGTTTACCCACGATGTATACACGTCCAGACTTCCATTGACTACTATTTGGAAAATGATGTTCTATTTTAAAATTAGAGAAGATGGAAGATGAAGACGTCCAAAAAGAAAATGATGTATTAGATCGTAGTGAGGAGATTGATAAAGGTCAGTCTTCATAGTCTGGTCCCAATAAAAAAGTATGCTACTTAACAGGGTGAAAAACGGGAGCTCATGTTGCTCCTGTGCGTAATTTGGCAGTGGTTAGCTGTTAGTTTACACTGTGGCGTAAGTTGGTCCATGCCGCCAGATTTAAATCAGTTCCACTGTAAGGTGCAAATGTAAAGGACAAGAGTTGCCATACAGGTGGGTACGCCACCTTTTGCCCTTCACATTTGCACTCCACAGTGCAAAGTGAGTAAACGCTGCTGCAGTGCAAAGTGAATAAATGCTGCCTGGCATACCAGGCAGCATTTACTTTCCATTGTGAGCACCACTTGCCATGCTTGCATTGTCAAGCAGTGCTCACAATTGAAATTAAACCCTTCCCGACAATTGTACACGCCCCATGCCATGCTTGAATGGCAAGGAGAGTGTACAATGGATCCCTAGGGGCCCTGCCTACTTTTTGCTGGTGCACAAAGCAGGCAGACCCCATAGGAATCTCCAGCATTTATGGCGCCATGAAAATCCATGCTGGGGCATTTGTATGGCTGAGAGGAAAGGTGCCACGTAAATGCAAATTGCGTTTCCACTCCTCCTCTCTGCCATACACATCCTTGAAAACCGGGCTGTGGCGTGAATGCAAGGCGTAAAAGCCTTAATTAAGGCTTTTACGCCTTGCATTCACGTTACGGCCCAATTGAACATGAGTTAATGCTGCACTTAAGTGCAAAAGGGGGTGAATGTCAGGGAATATTTCTTTTTTATTCTACTGTCAAATTTAGACCTTGTTGTTCCAATGTTTATCTGAATGTTGCAATAGCTTTTCATAGCAGTTATGTACATTTATATGGAGCAAATCATGAAAGTAAAATTATCCCATTCCCTCATTGGCGTTTGTGTGTTAATCTTTCCCGAGTAAGTAATTTCACATTACATGCATGGAACTTGAACATTATAATAAAGGTTTTTTTGAATGGGCATCTTCTTGGAAGTCACGTGATTAAGGAAACAAAACACAGACTTGGAGATCATGGAGAAACACTGCCACGCGTTACAGGGGAAGATGGTGATTCTATGTCGAGACAGGAGGCTTCATATTATGCAAAACAATCTTTTCAATGTTGGGGAGGAGTTAGCACCTTCCTGCACCCCTAAAGCGCTTTACAATTAGGCAAGACTTTTAAGCACTAAAGCACTGATAAAGCTTTTTTCATGCATATATAATCACATACAGACATGGGTGGCAACTAAATGAAAATAGTATTTAAATATAAGGTGCAAATAACCATTAGCTGGATACACTTATGAATGTTATTTTATGTTGTTTTAAAATCTCAAAGCATGGTTAACAGCAGAATCCTCTGTGCCAAAAAGAATGCAGCCTGTGCTGAAAATAGACTACAGGCATTGAGCAGGGCCCGGCTAGCTCCAGCAGAGCACACAAAGTGGCTGAGCAGCTGTTTCTGTCAATCAAAAACCCATGCACACTAAGAATAGCAGAATGTACATGCTCATGCACACAATGCAACAATATGTGAAAATAATGGTGCACAAAGGATCAATAGGATATGGAAGATCAGGAAGGTGAAAAAGAGATCCAATGTAAGGGGATATACCCTGTAATGCCTAAACCCGCAGTAGGGTATAAAAACCCAGCCCATAAGCCTCCAGAGATAGAGGGAGTGTCAACAGGATTATCAGGATTAGCAACTAGGGGGGGAGATTCAAGAGCTTTTGCACCTCCATATAACCCATCCACCAGCGTTATTATGCTCATAGCATTGGTGTACCCAGAGGGTCCAGAAGTAGACATAGAAAAAGAGTTAATAGCATTGTGGGAAAGGTTAGTCAGGTTACAAGAACCTGAAGAAGTATCACCAGAAATAATGATACTGGTGCAGAAAACAGGGTATTGCAAGTCAGGAGATGTTTTGTTTAGGTTTAACCTGGGGGCAATAAGACATGTGTATGTTGAAAAAAATGATGGGAAGAGGGTATGGACGGTCGTGGGGCAAGGAGTAGAACACATAAGGGAAATGGAGGGGAAGATCAAGGTGGTAGAAATAATGAATAGGCAGGGCAAGAAAGAGATCAAGGAGAGGAGGCAGTGAGAAACCCGTCCCGGCTACAAGAGGCAGTGGGGAGGGACAGACCAAGAAATAGACCAGATTTAATCATGGTAGTTCAAGATCAGAAGAATACTAAAGGGGTAGAAAACAAAATAGATAATGCAGATGCCTCTTATACATAAAGGAGTAGGGATAACGAGGTATGTGCCATGGCCTCAAATGGACAAAAATTATTTGACTAAAGTTCTCCCCCAGCTTATAGCCGGAGCTAGTAAATGGATCTATGAATTTGAAAAACAAACAGCAGAGGTAGCCTTAGCACTAGGAGATTTTAAGTGTTTACTGGTCACCATAGCTGGGGACCAGGCTGGGGACATATGGGCAAGGGCTGGGGTAAGTCTTGCAGATAATGAACATGATGGAGCAGCCCTTGATGAGGTAAGGGCAAGGGTATGGGATGCCCTACGAAGGATGTACTTAGATACCCCTGACTTACATTCTTTAATGCAGTGCACAATGGGTGATAATGATGACCTAGTTAGGTTTATTCTTAAATTACAGGAAGTGTGGAGAGTTCAGACAGTACCACTTTTCTATTTTATTGTAAAGAGGGAACTACCAAAAGAGGCCCAGAAGGCACTAGATATAACTGTGGGAATTGAAGCCAAAGGGTGGGTAGAGATACAAAGTATAATAGTCAACAATTGTAAGAGAATCAAGGAGACGGACATACAGACAGCCCAGAAGCAGCAAACGGACGAGGCAAAATTAGAGGGAAGAAAACTAAATAAGGTTGTCGTTCAAGCACCAGTGAAGGCACAGGCTCAGGGGGAAAGTACAGGAGATACTCAACAAATTGGGAATGCCACAACTGCAGCACTATGGGGTGAAGGAGGACAGAGACAATGGGGTGGGGCTGGGGGGCAGTATGAAGGAACACCAAGCGGAAAAGGAGGATTTCGAGGAGCAAGAGGCTTTGGGAGGATAGGGCCCCCGGGAAGAGGATTTGGAACATCACAGTGTTGGTGTTGCGGGAAGTTAGGGCATTTCGCAAAAGAGTGCAGGAACAGGCCTGGGATGAGATTTAATTATAGAGGAGAGAAAAAGAATCCACTTCCATTTCGCCGATATAGGTTTGGTCATTTACATCACAAACATTATTTGCACATCAGGTTAGTATGTTACAATCCCTATGGTATAAATGTGTTCACACTGACCCCAACATTCTGATTTAATACATAGGGCCTCATTCCGAGTATGGCGGTAAGGGATAGCGGCCACCGCTAACGTACTCCGAGTTCCCTTAGCGCCATGGTGCTTTTAACACCTGCTTTTAGCAGGCGTTAAATACCATGGCGCTAAGGGACCTTGATGTTAATTACGCCACCGTAATTTACGGTGGCGTAATTGACGCCTTCCCCACTCCCATTATGCCCTATGGGGCAAGAATGGGAATGGGGAAGGGTAAATGGGGATTGGGGAATTACCGCCCCGCCAACCTTGGAATGGGGCGGTAATTCCGCCAACCACCAAGGCGCTGCCGGTCCGGGTACGGCGTCAACCAAGGCGTTAATAGCGCCATTGGTTAGCGCCGTACTCGGAATGAGGCCCATAGAGTCTTATCCTATTAGCGTCTGTTAGAATGGCACAAGTGTATAATGACGGTGACCCGCATGAGGGACAATCTGATACTCCCCTGTGCACCTGATCCCAGTATGTTCAGAATGGCTATATGACAAAGCACTCCATGGGTGGTGGTAAATTATTGGTAAAATGAAGTAACCAAACTCTTGTATACATTACTAGTATTAAAACAGAATTTAACTGGTGTTCTATGTGGTAACTAAGAAACTACTCCTTATGATATCTAAGCGAGTGGTCATAGAAACGATAAAGAAATCAGGGTCCCTTGTTATAGGGGTGTTTAATGTTATAACTGGGAAAAGTACTCACCAATGGGTGCTCAAACTTCATATCAAGGCAACAAGACTTGCACACAATATCAGGATGTTGGTAAACTCGAGATTATCCTTTTGAAACAGCCCCGTTCTAATAGCTATTAGATATGACACAAGAAAAAAATAGCCGAGCATAGTGTCAGGGAGGGGATTTTAGTTTACAGAATGGGGCAAATATTAGTGCCAGAGAAAGAGTACGTTTTGCTTGTGGGCACTCACCCTCATTAGAACAAAATCTCGGATGCTAATGCAAAATAGTGATAGGGAAAGGTTTGATGGATGCTGTAATACGTAGGCAGAAGAACGTTGATTGCCGAACTCTGCTGTTCCTTCCTCCTTGCTGAAGTAATGGTGACCAAAAAAGACACCTTCCACGAAAGGTGCTTAAGGTCCACCGTGGTCAGTGGTTCGAATGGTTTATGGCACAACGCCATAAGGACCACATTAAGATCCCCACGTTGGGTGCGGCTTGCGAACCGGAGGATAAAGACGCGTTAAATCCGCAAAGTGTCTCCTAATCACTGGATTTGACAGTGAATAAGAGCACTGGTCCGTGGATAGATAGGCAGCTATCGCCGAAAGATAACTCCTGCATGACAGAACATGAATTCCCGATTCCGCAAGGTGAGACACGAAGGACAGCACCGTGTCAATCGTAGCCACCCTGGGGTCCAGCTGTTTGGCTAAGCACCAGTGACAGAACCGAAGCCACTTGCTCTTATACTGAGACCTCGTTGAAGGCTTCCTGGCTGCCTGTATTATTCACATGTTATCAGCAGACAGGTTGAGATGCTCTAAAGATCTGAACTCAGGCACCATGCCGCCAAGCTGAACGATTGTGGGCAGGGGTGCCACAGCTGACGATCCCTCTGGTGAAGCAGATCGGGACTCACCGGTACCCTGATCGGTGCACACACCAACAGGTGTTGAAGTTCTGAGAACTCCGTGAGCGCTAGGAAAATTGCCAGAAGCTCCAGATGATTTATGTGAAGGAGCTTGTCTTGGGGCGACCCAAGGTCCGAGACCTGAAGAAAATCCAACATCGCACCCCACCCAGAAGGGAGGAGTCCGTCATAACCGTCACCATCGGGAGGGGGTCTTGAAACCCTGCACCCACCGACAGGTTGCTGAGAGACAACCACCACAGCAGGCTCGCTCTCATGGAAGCCGGAATCAATATCATCTTGGAGTCCGGATCCACAGCCTGACGCCAAGAACTCCGAAGAGCCATTTCTGTCCACCTCATCTTGAGTCGGGCAAGAGGAAGAGCCAATACACACGAGGCCATGAGGCACAGAAGCCTCTGGAACCAACAGGCCGACATGCTCTCAGACTGCACAAACATCTGACACGTAGCCAACAGATCCGCCATTCTGTACCCGGTCAGGTAAACTCTGCAGTCGATAGTGTTCCAGCGAAAACCCAGGAAAATCAAGTCCTGAGAGACCGTCATGGAAGATTTCTGCCAGTTCACCGACAGCCCAAGGTGGAACAGGATCTGGAGGAGAGACTGAAGATTGCACGCGGCTTTCAGTGGGCAAGGGCTGTGTAACAGCCATTCGTCCAAATACGGATACACATGAATACCCTGCAGATGAAGATGGTCCGCGATCACCGACATCATCTTCGTAAAGACACGCGGTGCTGAGCTGATGCCAAAAGGAAGCACTCGAAACTGGAAATGCTCCTCTCCCACAGAGAAATGAAGGTATCTACGGTGTAGATTCCAGATCAGAATATGCATATAAGCATCCTGAAGGTCCACCACGCTGAGCCAATTGCCCATCTGCAAAGAGGACTTTATCTGACCAGGCGTGATCATCTTCAATTTCTCTTGGGGTAGGAAAAGATTGATCTGGGAAAGGTATAGAATGGTGCGCAGGCCAGCCTGGTTGGCTTTGGGCACAGTAAACAGTCGGGAGTAGAAGCCCTCCCCTTGTTCCCCTAGGGGAACGGGTTCCACTGCTCTGAGATCCAGTAACTTCTGAATCTCGGCCCTGAGGGAGGGTGCACCCAACTGCTGGAAAGGGGGATTAATGGGTGGGGCAGGGGGAAGGGGTAAGCGGAAGCCCGCCCGAGCGACTGACAAGACCCATCGGTCCTCGGTGATAGTCTGCCATGCCTCTCAATGAGACGTAATGCGTCCTCCTACCGGGGTCTCGTGCGAGCGCCGAGAACCCTCATTTAGCTGGTTTTTCGGTGGTGGCACCACCTGAACCTGAGGAGGAGGCTGAGGAGCGGGGAGAAAAACCAACTCTGTTGCTGCCTCCGGTGGGAATTTCCCAAAGGGGTATCGACTCCACGGGATTTTCGATCTAGAAAACCCCTGAAGCCAGAGGAGGGCCGGGATTGTGACAACAGTCTGTGTCCTAAAAGGTGGTTTTACCAGGACAGACAAGGACTTGGCGGTCTGGGTGCTAGCCTTCGTCTTGGCCAGCTTCACATCCGTTGAGGAATGAAAAAGCTCCTTGCTGTCAAACGGCAGGTCCAAAACCTTGTCCTGCACCTCCTTAGAGAACTTGGTGGCATGCAGCCAAGCCTGCCGAGAGGTATCCACTCCAAGCATAAGGCCTTGGGCTGAAGTGTCAACGTGATGAGCCACGGCCTCCAGCAGATCTTGAGACAGGACCCTGGCATCCGACAATCCCACCTTGAAGTCCTCAAGCTTTTCAGCAGGGATGAATTCCTCAAACTGCGACAGACCTTTCCACATTTTCATATTCGCCCCCACTAACACCAGTTATGCATTGGCCTGAAGCAATTGCAAGGCCGAGTTACCAGAAATCTTCCTCCCAAGGGAGTCGAGAAGCTTATCCTCTTTGGCCAGGACCTAAGTAATCGTCGTAGAAGTGGATGCCGCAGGTCTGGACTGTAAAGTGGCCGTAGCCACCACCGTGGTGGAAGCGGGGCCGACAAGATGATAAGGCCATCTCTTCCCAAGAATGCAGCCTGTAGCGTGCGTCAGTTTTCTTATTGACAAACAGTCCAGAGTGTGGTCTCTCACAGACTCTATGGACCTCAGCCAAAATGTCCTTCTGCAAGAACAAGCCAAGCCGGTACGCTCCGAAGGAGATAAGGCAAACGCCCCCCAAAGCACGCCCTCCTGCGGAGCGGGTGCCTCGGGCACTGGAACATCCAACAGACACATCATGTCCAGCACCCAGTTGTAAAAGGCTCTGATACAGCGGGCTGGTCTTCGCTGTCCTGATCGCCCTGCGTGTCATCCGACAGGTCAGGGTCTGGCTGAATCACATGAGGCACCACAACACCTTGTCCACTGGGGACAACGGAGGCAAAGGTGGAAGATAGGGGGAGGCCACGCAGGCAAAGGCGGCATCGGCGGAACCACCGGAGACACAGGCGGAACCAACGAAGCATGCGGGCATAACTCCCTAAACAAGCCTTTAAAGTACTCCTTCATGGGGTCAGAACGCACACGTTTTTGAAACTTGCCGAAAAAGGCGTCCTACAGCGACGACTTTGGAGTGGTCGGAGGAGGTTTCTCATGAGGATGGTAATTCCAGGGACGCAGAGGAGAGGGTTGCCAAGAAGGCCAATTCCCCAGAGAGGCATCCGAGCGCCCCAGTCATGAACTGGCCGAAACGGATGTGCACAAGTAAACCGATGTTCACCTACAGAACCAACCCCTGTACCTTAGGCCAATGGCGTAGTTGTAAGGGATGTATCCAAAAAGGCCGCCGCGGTCCTGGCGGGAACGGCTGCCATTTTGTCGGCACCTGAGGAGAACTGTGACATGTGTGGAAGTGAGGCAGGGGTCCCCACAGGCGGGTCAGGGGTCTTCATTTTAGCCTTAACACAAGGAACCTCGGCAGAGCCGGTACTGTGTGGCCTAGTATGTTTTTGTTACATGCTAATAGCCGGGAAGGGCCTCGGCACTGCCGGTAAAGGAGAGATTACGGTTCAAAATCTCACTCCTTGCTCCCTCAACAGTTCTGGAGTCACTGCAAGAGCAGGAATGATGAGGAACACCTTTCACCGAGAAGGCCTTAACAGGCATCTCAGAACTGTTGGTCACCTTAGCCTCTAAGTAGGGAACCTCAGACCCGAGTCCGGTAGAAGCCTCTTCACGCCGGGCCTCGAACTTCCTTTTGGTATCAACAAGCCCAGTCGAGGTCTCGGGGCGCACCCTGATACTTTTGAGGGAAGCTCCAATCAAGGAGGCCTCGGAGCGAGCTCCAGTACCCCACGGCTCAGTAGAACTAGGTCTACAAACAGCCCCCACAGGAGGGGCCTCGGATTATGATCCGGTGCCAACAGGCCCCTTACGGAGATCCTCGGAGAAAACTCTGGTAAACTTTTTAGGCCCCGACGGCACCTCGGGTCAAGCCCCAGTAACGGGGCCCTTGACGCTCTTCCCAGAACGGGAAGACCCTGGGAAGGAGTCCCCTGGCCGGGGTGCCCTATAAAGTAAGGAACTTTCCGGGCGTTTCTTCTTCTCGTTGATGAAGGATTGAAAATGCATAGGAGGAGTGCGCTGAAACACCTCCTTCCACCACTTTAACCGACGTTGATGTGTCCGGACCAAAAGGGAATCGCAATAAAACACGAGTCCCACCGGTGGTCAGGACCCAAACACTCTAAACAAAGAGGGTGGGGATCCGCCCTAGCGAAGCGTCGCTGACAGGAAGAACAATTCGGAAGTCTAGCTGAAACGGCATAGACAGACTATCACGCGATTGCTAGCGAGAGCCAGAGAGGAGGAAAAATGGAAGAAAAAATCTTCCGCAGATGCAAGTGCATCCAGTCTTGCACGAGCGGAGAAAAGGACTGATAGGCGATGCGCGGGGCAGAGCTAAGATGGGCGGGTTACGGCTGCGTGCTGTACTACGCGTAAAAGAGAGGAAGGACTAAAATGTTTGCAACATTTTTGATGCTTTTACAAAGTGCTCCGGTCCCGTCCCACAGGACGGAGGAATACCCATAAGTATGGAGGAAAGGCTACGGGACGTAGGAGTAATACAAATGGGCCGATGAGACGGCTAGTTCAATAAATAATCAAAAGGAATTCACAAACAGGATGAAAGCAAGAATCAATCTACCTCAAAGGCTGGAGCCTTTCCAGAAGTAGGTATCCAATTCCTGACGCTGTGCGCGTAGCCAAGGGAACTGCTGTCACTGATATTCACAATACCAGAGCTGGAAAAGCATGGTATTGGCGGTATTGTGAAACTGCAAAAAGACAGGGTTTCATGCTATAAAGTAACGTTTCTGTACAAACTGCAAAATCTGGCACAAATATCTAGTGTCTAAATGGGGTCCGTCAATCAGTCCAAGCATACCTGCGGATTCTATTTCACGGAGTGGAAAACACAGATCAAGCGTTGCGCATCCGTAACCACGGCAACTAAGGTTTGGATGAGGGCAATACGCAATCTTATGTAAATTCAAAAGATTTTGTCATTAGCTGAAATAGAAAAAGGACTCTACAGATGTGTCGGGAGTTAGGTCAGCCATATTGGAATGGACTGTTTTGAAAATAGTCCTAAGGGATATAGTAAACATTTTCTGCTACCATGGTGGATTACAATCCCAATAGTGTACATAAGTCTGATTATTTAGCTCAAAACCGGCATGTGCCTTATTGTTAAGGTCCAACCTGTTGTGCGGAGGCATTTAGTGCCTAGATCATTCCAAATTAATTGTGCCTCTATTTTCCATGCTTAACGATGACTATGCTCATGGGGTATTCTATATTCCTAATTCTTGGTATGCACAATACATTGCATCAGATGCACTTGTTGTCATTGTGATTAAATCATTACGTTACACAGCTTCAGATCAATTGTAGTGTACATTTGTTTATTCATAGAGGTCTACACGACCACACGGTCTGCTCAATGGCCTATTTGCAACGTAAATCAATGGTGTACAGAATACATGGCATCAGATACAAACTGTGTTAATGTAATTGCATCACTGGGTTACGCAACTGCAGCTACATTTTGGTGTTCATTTGATTACTCAGAGATCTACAAGAACATTCCATCTGCTTAGTGGCCAATTTGCAACCAAAATCACATCATGTGGTACACCCTTACTCTTAGGGACCACTCTGGTTCTACATTCATTGATTCCTCAGGATTATTTGGTCTACTACGTGATCAACCTACACAATGAAATAACAATTTTGTACATGATTCATAATGGAAAGTCAAAGGTAATATCACATATGCTCTCAGAGTAAATGTCTAGTTAAATCTTGTACCTAGCGACCAATATGGTATATATACATATGATTACACATAGAGGTGAAATACAGCTTGATCAGTCGGGTAGGCAACGTTCAACGTGGGGCAGTAGTGCCATTCAAATACTATAGGGAAAGTGGAGGACTATGTCAACTTTACTCTAACTTTAAACATAAATTAAATAGAGAAATCCAACATCATTGTTCACTTCACCATGATTGTCTTTATAAAAATATATAAAGTTAACACATATTGGTTTGCCAGACAGGATGTAATTAAAAAAAGTATCACTAAAATTATCATCCCAAATTACTTCTGGTTTGCAATTTTTTGAAAAAGGAAAATGCAATTCTTGACTAGCACTCCACAGAGACTTTTGGCACTTAAGAGTGGAAGAGATCATTACTGCTGCACTTTCTCTCCATTAGCACTTGAAGTGAACAGAGAAAAGAGTGAATAGAGCACCGAAGGCAAGAGCGGAATGCATAGCAACTTTTGCTACGCAAGTGTCCATTTGATTAGCAAACCTACAGAATTACATAGCAAATTGCCATGCAACACTGCTTATTTTATGCCTTGTATTGCCTTTGACTTTCCATTATTCCATTCTCCCTGAGTTCTCTGCAGCGACCCTAGCTAAAATTCTCCACCTGGCCCCAATCTCTGCTCCTGTGGCTTTCATATTTAGCCCATCCCTATCACTTCCGCAGGCCTGCAGACACTCCTACTGTTCTCAGTCTGCTCTTTCCTTCCTTCTAACTCTGTCTACTCCTGTTACTGTGTCTTCCCGTGGGTCTTCCCGTGTACTGCCATCTACACACTCCAAGTCTGCAGATCCTCCTAGCAGTTTCTGCTTTCTCCCTCATTCCTGACCTGACTACCCCGTAGGGACCTGCTCTCCTTCAGCCTTCCCTACAGCTTTCCCTGTCCAGCTGGAGTTATCTGCATCCAGTGTTGTGGTGCTTCCC
The DNA here is from genome assembly GCF_040938575.1 of Ambystoma mexicanum. Classification (NCBI taxonomy): domain Eukaryota; kingdom Metazoa; phylum Chordata; class Amphibia; order Caudata; family Ambystomatidae; genus Ambystoma; species Ambystoma mexicanum. The sequence goes on from NC_090926.1 coordinate 550,484,001, forward strand.
GCTGTTCTCCAGGTCTCCCCTTTTCCCCCTCCCCCTCCCCTTCCACCCAACCTTTTCCGCTCTTCGTCCCAATTGGTGACTGGGTCCGGCTACCATTGTACCTTACAGCACCCTTTCTTCGCATGGTGGTCACTACTTATCCTGGTCTCCATTTTCCCCAACTACAGCTCCTTCTCCCTTTCTTGCCCTCTGTGTTCTTTCCACTCTACCTGCTGACACCCCTCAGTTGCTTCACTGCAGCTCCTCCTCCAGCCCATTGATTCTCCCAACCATTCAGGACTTTACCCTCCGGCCCACTGAGTGCTCCCCACTGTTACTGCTGTCACAGATTGTCAACTACGCTTTAGCACCTCTACTACAGCTACAGTGACCTTTGGTTCTTCCTGCCTCCTGGACCTCACCTGCCGGCCCTTTGTGTACTCTCCACTGCTCCACTGTACCTGCTGCCACAGCTTGTCAGCTTTGTTTCAGCACTTCTACTACAGCTCCTCTGCTACAGCTACAGTGATCTTTGGTTCCCTCTGCTATCCTGGACTTTACCCACTGGCGTACTGCCACAGCCTTCTGCTTTGCCACAGCTCCTCCTGTATACTCTTCCTGTGTAATCTCGACTGTGCCTGCTGCCACAACTCCCTCTACTCTCTCAGTCTTTTTTGCTTCTTATTATGCTCGATACTTTTTGTACCTCCCACCACTCCTATCCCTTTCCCCTCCCCAACCCTCGCTCCACTATCCTCCCCGCCCTCCACACTCATTGCTTTGTCATCATGGCCTTCTCATCATTGAACTCTCCTTCACCCCTACCCAACTCAGCTCCCAAACTCCTCTGTCAGATGTCACAACCTTATCTATCCACAAATTGCTTCTACTACCAATTCCATTGACATTGCCCTATGGAACTCCAGGTCAATCTGTGATAAGACCACTGTTGTCCTTGACTTCTTATTTTGCCTAAATCGTCATTTTCTCTGTATCACGAAACTTGGATCCCCCCCACAACTCTTCTGTCCCCACTTCTCTTACTTCCTCCTCTTCTTCCTCTGCTCATGTTCCTCGTTCCTCAGGTTGAGGTGGTGGTTTAGGCCTTCTCTTTTGCCCTAAATGTATCTCTTCTCCCTCTCCTACTACTCTTCCTGTCCTCTCCTCTTTTGAATTCATGTATAAAATCTTTAACTGCCCGCATGCCATTTCTTTTCTTATTATTTACCACCCTTCTGGTCCCCTTGGATCATTCTTTGATGACATTGATTATCTCCTCAGCCTTATCTCCCCTAGTGCCACCCCTTTAATAGTACTAGGTGACTTTAATCTCCATCTATCTTCCAACCCTCCTGACTCTCCTCTTCTATCCATCCTTGACTCCTACCTTCTTACTCCTCTCCCATCTGCTCCCACTCACCTATCTGGCTCTACCCTTGATCTCATCTTTACCTCTTCTTTCACTGCCTCTCCCATATCAACCTTTAATAACTATCTATCTGACCACTCCTTACTTTCTCTCTCCCTCACTCCTTCCACCTCTCCCCCCTCACTCCCCCTCTTCCTCTACTTCCTTTTACTGGCGTGATCTGCGCAACTTCGACCACTCTCTTTTCCTCCTGCTCCTCTTCCCTCCCCCTCTCTCCGAATTCTCCTCCCTCTCTGCAAATGAAGCGTCCTCCACCTTAACCTCTTCCCTTACTTCTACTTTAGACCTCCTCTACCCTCTCTCTTCATTTCGTCCTTCTCGCAAACCTGCCCAACGATGGCTCACTTCTCACCTTTCCTCCATGCGTTGCTTCCTCAGACGCCTTGAACAACGCTGGTGTAACGCTCACCTGATTCCCACGGAGGCGCTGGTCTTGGCAGGAAGGTGTCTGCGACTCGAAAAGTGATGTGCAGCACTCGATTGGCTTCTGGGGTCGAACCTCTTCTCACTGTGTGTCGAACTCGAAGGGTGAGGTTTCTGCAGGTGAAGGAATATGGGGGTTAAGGGTCTGGGTTGTTGAATGTCCCTCTCTCTCTCCCTCTCTTCCTAGCTTCTCCGTAGAGCCCCTAGGTCAACATGCTCACCTTAGATAGGTGAATGCTGGACTCTCCATCTGCGTCTGGTGCAGGGTGCCGTTGCCAGTTCCTTCACTGGTGAAACATAGGCCTCTTGAACTCAGAGGATCGTTACCGTCGTTAACTGCACGAGCGGTGAGTTTCCGGACACCTTTTTAGTCTTTATAGTCTTTAGGTGCATGGCACGTTAATATTGAACAGGACTCTGTATAATGCTTTTCCCTTTTTGTCTTGCAGGACTCTGGAGATGGAAGATGGAGTGAAGCGCCTGGAAATGAGTAAGTAAATGCAAGCGCTCAAACTGTCTTTTTCCCTTGCTGCTTAGTTCGTGCTGAAGAGACGCCGGAGTATTTGCAGGTGTTCTATTGTGACGAGCGCGATGGGCGTAAGTAAATACCTGTCTAATGTCTCTTCTTTTGTTTTCACAGGCGGCGATGCAGCGTGAAGAAATTCGGAATTCGCGGAGTGCCGGTAAGTAATAACAATGCTTTTGTCTTCACAGGCGGAGGTAGAGCGTGAAGAAATGGCCGCAGCCGATGGATCAGGTGAGTAAGCACTGCGTGTAAAGGTTGCCTTGCTAACCTGTTGTTTCTTGTCTTTGCAGGTGCTGTTGTTGACTGGATACAGGAATGGTAAGTATAATTCTTGCAGGTTCAGGATCGAAAGAAGAAAGGCTGGAACAGACTCAGTGAGCGTTCTGCTGCAGATGCAGAATAACGCGAAGCACGTTTCATCTATCGAGTGTGGTTTAAATAGCCTTGGAGTGATGAGGCGTCTTCCTCCACGGCCCCGCCTAGGTAAGAAAAGAGTTCCAGTTCCAGAAGAGTTCCAGTGCTGTATCCAGGGAGTTGGGCTTGCCCCACCCAGGTAAGAAAGTAGTTCCTGTTCACAGAGGACTTCTAAGTGGCTGGTAAGTAAGCAGCATGGTCTGCTGCAGGTAAGTCCACCCAAGCATCTTCATACATAATATGAGCCCGGCGCTTCCAGTGCCGGGACCAATGACTTTGATGAGCCTGGTGCCACCGGCGCCAGGACAAGGTCCAAAAGGTCCCAGTGGGGACCGGCTGGTGCCTAAGATAACGGTTAGGGGCCTGCTTCCAAGGATGTTGGGCTGTTCCTGACTCCTTGGAAGCAGTGATCATGACAGCTGGCTCAAACACCCCTCCCCTTCTAACCAATCCACTTATTTTTCATATCAGTCTCTCTATGATAACTGTCTTAACTCTGCTAAACGTACTTACTTCTCTGAACTCCTCCACTCTCAATCCTCTCACCCTCGCCGTATCTTTCAAACTCTCACTCATCTCTCCACCTACTCCTGATCACTCTATTGCCTCTCCTCTCTCTGCCTCTGATCTTGCCAAATTATTTTCTAGTAAAGTCCTCAACCTTCGCCAAGACATCCTCTCCTCCCCTTCTTTCTCTCCCCCATCACCTCCTCTCTCCACCCCCCTCTTTATACTATGGCCTCCTTCACTCCTGTTACTCAGTCTGATGTTTCCCTCCTCTTATCTAAAACCCATCCTTCCTCTCTTTTACCCAAAATCTACCCCCTCCACATTCCCTACCCATCCTCCTTCAAGCATGCCACAATCATCCCTATTCTGAAAAAACCTTCTTCTGACCCCCACCTAGCCTCTAACTATCGCCCCGTCTCCCTTCTGCCCTTTCTCTCTAAACTTCTCAAACGCATAGTCTATACTCAATTCTCTTCCTTCGTCTCCACTTTCTCTCTTCTCCCCCTTAGTCAATCTGGTTTCCGTCCTCACCACTCCACTGAAAACGCCCTCAATTCTGTTCTTAACCCTCTCCTCTATGCCCGATACTCTAGGCATTCCTCCATACTTATCCTGCTCGACCTCGCTGCTACCTTTGATACTGTTGATCACCCTCTACTTCTAAAATCTCTCTCTTCCCTTGGCCTCAAATACTCTGTCCTCAACTGGTTCTCCTCCTATCTTTCCAACAGCACCTTTGTTGTTTCTTGGGGCGGTAACACCTCCCCTTTCGAATGGATTGTGTCCTCCCACGTATTCCTCATCTTAGATATAGTCTGCCAGCTTTGCTGCTTCTTCAGAAAAAAAATTCACCAGAGGGCGCTGTGCTCGAGGCCACGGAGTTGTAGTCCCTCGAGGGCCGCCTTCAAATGTCAACTTCATCCGTCGTATAAAGGACTCGAGCTGCGCCCATTGGTCTCAGTTCTGTTTTTCCGAGCTTCTGCTTCGCGTTTCGAAATGGCGCGTCAGTTCTTTCATTGAAAATATGTCTTCATCTTCAACTCCTACCACACCGAAGACAGGTTTTAAGAAATACACAGGTTTGGCAGAAAAAGTCACAAAACTGCTTCCTTTCACATCACTTTGGCTTTTCCTGCTGTGCTGAAATTACCGCAATTGCGAAGCCGTGAGAGAGTTTTCTGGCACTGTCCTTCATTCAATTTATCTTAGGTCCCATTTCCCTTTTACAGCCTCGGATGAAGAGTCGGTTTAGACTTGAAACATGTGTCAGGCTACTTTGCACATAAATCCATTGGACTTATAACCACATCTCTCTTCAACTACTTGCAACACATGCCTATATTGCACTCTTGGGCGCAGTGCGACTGAGAATTGCCCGTGCTCCCCCAGGTTTTAAGAAATGTCTGAAGTGTGGAAGGAAGATGTCCATTACCGATCCTTACCGCAACTGCCTTTGGTGCCTCAGCCCTGACCATCGGGTCGATGAGTGAGTGTCAGGTGATGTCGAATAAGGCTCTTAAGGAACACCAATGTAAGCTAGCAGTGGCCGAGGAGTCTTATAAGTCTTTGAAAAGACAAAAAGACTCGGGAGGGTCGAGTGGTAAATCTCGACATGAGTCGAGGTGGTCAAGGTCGAAGAGTCGCTCAAGGAAATCCTCCTCCTATTAATCTAAAAATAATCGAAGAAGCAACGTCACAGATCTTCTTCTTCTTCCTCCTCGCCTGAGAAAAGATTTCATGCCCTTCTAAGCATGATTCCCCTAAAAAATGGGAGGCCTTTAGGGCTTCAATGCTATAAAAATTTTAAATACCCCATGTGCTATTTTCTTCCTCTGCCAAAGCGTTCTGAATCCTTGCCATTCCTTATTGTTTATTATATGGATTTGTTTCTGAGAAACGGGAAAAAAGGAAGGAGTGTCCTTCAAAAATGCTTCCCACAATAGATTTGCAAAAAAATGCAAATAAAAAAAAAAATAGTCCCTCAGCCTCACTTAACGGGAAACCATCATTTTTGTCCGTGTCCATTCACTCTGAGGAGACAAAGCCCATTACTGAGAAGACTTCGATACCAGAAAGCCATGCAGAGTTAGCTGGTCCAAAAAAAATATGTTCTCTAAAAAAAGCTAACGAAGACATCACAAATGATCCATTTGCTGTAGATGATCATACACTCAATGTTCAAAAAATCATTGTTGATATACATGAAAACAAATACCTTCCTATTTCTGACATTTCCATGCTTGCTCCAGTAATTATGTCTGATCTAGACAAAAGAATCAGGTTATCTCTTGGGCCATCTACTCCGGTTTCTACACAGGGAATGCGAATGGAACATGTACACTTCCATAAACCAAGTGTCAAAGAGTCAAACTTCCCGAGTACTGATACGGGAAAAAAAGAGGATAATTTCATACAAATCCCTTCGACTAGATCACCTACGATGAAATATGCTTATAACACAAATACACAGAATCCATCTTCTGAACAGAGAAATTTGAATACATCTGTTCCAGTCTTTAACTTCTCCAATTTGCCTGAATTGCCCTTATCTCAAGAAATTCCAGAAGAAGAAATGCTTGAGCAGAAGAACAAGAATCTTAAACTTACTGAATCGAGGGCATGAATATTCCCATCTCCTCTTGCAAGAGATTAAAAAAGACCTGGTGGCAATTACCACGCAATTAGCAAAAATTGAAGGATATATCTTGGCGCAAGAAGCTTTTCACGTTTACCACTCTGAGTGCCATGTAAGAGCTGCTTTAATAATAAAAAATGATCTGCCTCACTCTAAGGTCCAAACTGAAAAAAAGAAGTCGGCTCGCAAACAATGGATGAGCCGTTTCTTTCTCATGGAATTCCCGTGACATTTACAAAAATACTTCAACGAAAAGATTACTTAGGAGAGGATAAGCTAATCCCTCCTGATGGTGAAAAAATTGATTACTTGGAAATAGCAAAATTGCAACATGACAGACTACGACAAGTTGAAACAATTTTGGTCCAGATGAATCCCAAAGATAAAATTCGGGAGATGCTCACATTAGAGGAAGTACCCTGTGTGAACACAAGCACGACTGAAACTGCTCCTGATAGTCCTTCGATTTTGATAAATCTAATTGAAAAGGACACAATCAATGAATTGCAAAAGATTGTTCAAACGCAAAGGAGAATCACTATTTCTTATCAAGGAGAGCTAAGAAGAACCATCTCAAAGCTCTAAAAAGAAGACACAAAAATAAAGGAATCTCTTTGCGCAGAGAGAAAAAAATGCGAGAATTATCTACTGAATTGGCAAGTGATAATGCAATACAAACAAGAACTACCAAAGTATTAACGCTTGTGGTTCCGTCGAACAAAACAAATTTAAATGAGGAAAGTAAAACTGCACTGCAACTGAGCTCTTCATCGATGCAAGAATGCGCTTCGAAAAAGTAGGTCACTACAAAGAAAAAACAAAACTTGAACTTGAGACCTGCGAGCAGTGAGTGCGCTGAGAAAGAAGGAAAACTTCACATGGAAACAGAATCAAGTGTACCCACTGAAAGAAAGATACAACCTCACTTAACCTCGTTTTTCACAGATATTTCCACAAAGAAAACTGATGGTTTCAAAAGAAATGAAAAAACTATATGTAATCAAGGAAGCCCACAAGAGTCGTCGATTCTGTGGACGCATGAGGAAAAAAGGCAAAAGTCGGAGACCTCCAAGGAAGTGATGGAAAAAATAGCATCACTTCTGGAATCAATTCCCAAAGAGGGTGAAGCCCGAATGGACATCCATATCAAGCAAGGTCAGCTGAGAGATCATAATCAATGTATGAATGAACATGGTCAAAACCTGAACGCTCTAATGTCCTCAGCCCCTGGTGAAGAGAATGGATTCTCGGAGATAGCATTAAAAGCAAACATCAATCAAGGAATTGCTGCACCAGTAAATTCGCAACAGCAATTGTGTGGGAGTGCATCAGAAGCAAAAAAGAATGTGGTGTTGACGATACTTAACTAGAGACGCCCTCTGAAGATGCTCTCAATCAAATTCTCCCGCAGTTTCAAAATATACCTTGCGAAATGAAAAACATTATTGGATGGAAGAGTGACGTTAAGATCAATGGAACGGTTCGTATCAATCGATCTTTCCTAATGAATTCACTCTATAAAATTCCATCATTAAGAGGTTTGGTGACAAACGACATCGAGTGGATCAGACTTCCGAATGAGAACAACAACAGAATGTTGTCCAAAATGCTATCGCCCATAATTGCGAAACTAATCTGGGAACATCATAGCGATCTCCTGACCCTTGGTCTGGAAATGGTTGGATTCTCCCAAATAAAAATAGCGATGGACTTCTTGGAATTTCAACCTCCCCCACTAAAATTGAGTTGTGACTCCACCGATTCCATACGGGGCCAAAATGATTCCAATAAAATATGATGGAACAACTGTCCGCCCTTACAAATGCCTTAAATGGGCTTAAATGGCTCGAACCCCTGATCAAAACAGTAGTGAACACTACCAATCCTATGGTTACATCATAAATTCATGACCTTAACATTGTGTGATGGAACTGCTGTGGCTTCTGTAATTTGATAAAATAGAGGGAAAGTGTAAAATTAGAATACCTTCCCAACATATTATTAATACAGGAGACTATGGCAGTAAAGAGTGTAGAACTCAATGTTTTTTTTGCATGTTCACAGTATGCGAATAAAGGTTCAGTAGGGAGACCCACAGGTGGTCTGATGATTTTGATTGATACTAGGCTAAATTTCACTATCAATAATGTCTATAAATTTGACCTGTGTATTATATGTGATATTACCTTTGATGTGAAATTGAATGAAAACTTTCTTTTGATTTCGTTATATTGGAACCCCTGTCAATACCCCATTGAAAAGCCTTGGGGGATCATTTAATAATAACATCTTCTATTCCAAATTTCTTTATAAGATGTCTTCCTGCACCTCAGCTGTTGCTCATTCAATGCGACAGACCAAGTTGCTTAATCAACTGGTCCCCAGCTACATGTAGGATATAGGTTCAGTAGGGAGACCCACAGGTGGTCTGATGATTTTGATTGATACTAGGCTAAATTTTACTATCAATAATGTCTATAAATTTGACCTGTGTATTATATGTGATATTACCTTTGATGTGAAATTGAATGAAAACTTTCTTTTGATTTTGTTATATTGGAACCCCTGTCAATACCCCATTGAAAAAGATTGCGAATTATTGGGCAATGCTCTTAATGAGGCCTTTAGTAAAGCACCACACGGTGAAATCCTCATTGGAGGTGATTTTAATTCTGCATTTGTGACCAATGCCTTCTGTATGGGTTCCAACTTGTCTTATTTTCAGGCCTCCTTACAAAAAGGGAATGTTTGGAGTACATTTTTCAAAGCTTGGAATATTTTCTTAATAGCTTCAGCAGATACTCATAAGAAGTTCACATGGAAACGTGGTACTGCACAATCTTGGATTGATCATATGTTCTCCTCTAAGCAACTTTCTAGCAGACTCTCCAAGGTCAATACCATTATGACTGCCTTGAGGGATCATTTAATGATAACATCTTCTATTCCAAATTTCTTTATAAAATGTCTTCCTGCACCTCAGCTGTTGCTCATTCAATGCGACAGACCACGTTGATTAATCAACTGGTCCCCAGCTACATGCAGGAAATTCACATCTTTAGTAAATAGAGACTTCTGGACACACAAAGGGAGAAATCCTGTGGACACTATAACAATACTGAAGTGGAATTCTTAGATGATTGCTTCACACTTGATGAATATTTCTCATATGGTGGTTGGCCAAGATGTTGATAAAAATGAGGGAAGAGCATATAGTAGTATGGCGGCTTCACTAAAAAAAAGAAAAATGCTGATCTTCGTGTGGTAAGGAAGTCAAGGTTGAATTTTGTCAATCCTGAATATATTCTTCTGAAAAAAACTATTATAGTTAACTACAAAAAGTTACTAAAGGAGACCCATATTTTATATAAAATACAGCAAAATCAAAAAATAGTCAACCTAATATGTAACTGTAAAACTAAAGAGATCTGGAAAACTTTAAGATCAATAGATAAAATAACTACACATGAATTTAACTCAAGCATTGATAGTGCAACTTGGTTCTCTTTCTTTCTTTCCAAATATGCCCTCCCCGAAGAATTCACATCTTATGAACAACCGCATGAATGTCACTCAATTCCCAACTGCTGTCTATGGGACAAGACAGACATACTTGTTGCAATTCAGAAACTAAAGGATTCCAAATGTGCTGGTCCCGATGGGCTTCCTCCATGTTTAATTAAGGATGATCCTCTATTTTGGTCTTCTATCTTTCTGATCACGTTTCAAGAAATATTTCGCTCCAAAAAAATCCCCAGTTCTTGGCTTACATCAATTATCATTCCTCTTCATAAAAAAGGCTCAATTTCTGATCCCAACAACTACAGACCAGTTGCGATTATTGATGTCGCAGCCAAAATGTTTGCTTCCTTGATTTTACAAGAACTAGAAAGCTGTTCACGTATTAATAATACTCTTTGTTTGTCACAAGTTGGATTTCGTAAAGCGATGGGGACCCCCCTTAATGCGTGTCTCTTGGCACACATCATTGCACATGCCACCTGCCCTACTAACAGTCCTATATTTGTTGCATCCCTAGACTTAAAAGCAGCATTCGATTGCGTGATAAGAGGGAAATTGTGGGAAAAATTGCGTAAGGCTAATTTTCCTCAATATCTCATTACACTCATAGAAATGCTGCACTTTCAAACAAACTTTAAGGTCAGAATTGATCGAGCAGGTTCCCTAACGCAGGCTATTCCATGTTTCACAGGAGTAAAACAAGGCTGCAACCTTTCAGCCATTCTCTTCAATCTCTATTTAGCTGATATTGAGGACATATGGAACATGGATAAATCTTTTGCAATTCGACTTGGAGCCTTTTCTTTGTCATGGCTAGCGTACGCAGATGATATTCTGCTGTTCGACCGTACGCAGGCTGGTCTCCAAACGAAACTAGAAAGCTTCATGCATTACTGTACGATGCATAATCTAACCATCAACCCACAAAAATCTAACATTATCATCTTTCCCAATAAAAAAAAAGTATGGCAGTTTGTATGGAAAATTGGTGCCTCTCCCATCACAATTTCCATCAATTTACCTTATCTGGGGCTCATTCTAACCAAGAACACGTGGTATAAAAGAATGAAACAACTATTAATAGTCAAATCATTGCCCCTAAAATGTCAAATGAAGATCTTGCTACAGAAAATGTGCAACTTCTCGTTAATTCCACTCCCAGAATTTTATTTGAAAAAAGTCGAGGCTATTCTGTTGTATGGAGTTGAGCTTTTTTAATATGGTTTAGGTCCTTTACTGGATCAACTCCAAGGACAAATCTGGAAATATACTTTAGGTTTACCTTTTTCGATGCCAAATGCCATTATTACATACAAACTTGGCCTTAATTCGCTATCCGCCAGATACAACTGGCGCTTATTATTGAATTTTGCAAAAATGATGTTTCCACCTAAAAATTCATTATACATAGATCTAAACCGAATGTTAGCGAATAATAATATACCTTCAATGATTCAATTTAAAGAACGTATGTTGTCGGTATTTGGAAAAGATTAACCTCCCTGTTGAAGATCTGGAGTTTTTTCAAGAAAAGATTAAGAAAAAAATATTGCAATGTGATTGGGCTGAAACTTGCACGAAGATGGAAAGATATGCTTCATTTGCAGAATATTGTAAATTTGTCTATAGGAAATTACCTTGCATGTCGTACTTAACATTGTGCCCTTGCTCTAATATTCGTCGAACCTTTATGTTGTTTTGATTTGATCTTTTTCATACACGAGCCAGAAAAAAACATGGCATAAACAGACATTGGACCATAATGATGAATTATGTTGATTTTGCAATTATGCACCAGAGACTTTAAAACATCTCTTTATTTACTGCATTTATTTTGAAAATGATTGTTGTAAAATGATGAACGCTTTTACACAAGCAAATACAATTTCAGCTAGAGAATGGATCTGGACAAAATGTATGTGGGGCTCCAACAATGCTTCATTAATCAAAACAACAAAGTTGGTAAAGATTATCGAGAGTGAAATCGAAAGAGTTATTTATTTATGGGCGACTTAGCTGTGGTGAAATGGTTTTTGTTGATACTATATAATAAGACACTTATGTCATGATTTTATGTTGTACTTCCTCAATTCTTAATTGTAACTTATTCATGAATTGAATTGAATTATGAACTATTTGTAAAGGTCTTTTTGACTAAAAACAAATAAAGTTTTAATAAAAATAAAATAAAAAATAATACCACCAATACTGTGCTTTTCCAGCTCAGGTCTCATGAATATCAGTGACGGCAGTTCCCTTGGCTACTCCCACGGCGTCAGGAATTGGATACCTACTTCTGGAAAGGTTCCAGACTTTGAGGTAGATTGACTCTTGCTTTCATCCCGTTCGTGAACTCCTTTTGATTATTTATTGAACTAGCCATCTCATCGGCCCATTTGTATATTTATCACTTGTAAGAACTACAGAGTGCAGCAATCAACGTTCTTCTGCCTATGTATTACAGCATCCACCAAACCTTCCATACCGCTATTTTACGTTAGCATCCGAGATTTTGTTCTAATGAGGATGAGTGCCCACAAGAAAAACGTATTCTCTTTCTCTGGCACTATTATTTGCCCCATTCTGTAAACTAAAATCCCCTCCCTGACGCTATCGTCTGCTATTTTTTTCTTGTGTCATATCTAATTGCTATTAGAACAGGGCCTTTTGAAAAGGATAATCTCGAGTTTACCAACATCCTGATGTTGTGTGTGAGTCTTGTTGCCCCCTTCGTGCTTTGATATGAAGTTTGAGCACCCCTTGGTGAGTTCTTTTCCCAGATATAATATTGAACACCCCTAAAACAAGGGACCCTGATTGTGACCACTCGCTTAGATATCATAAGGAGTAGTATCTTAGTTAACACATGCAACGCCAGTTAAATTCTGTTTTAAAACTAGTAATGTATAAAATAGGTTGGTTACTTCATTTTACCAATAATTTACCACCAACCATGGAGTGCTTTGTCATATAGCTATTCTGAACATACTGGGATCAGGTGCACGGGGGAGTATCAGATTGTTCTTCATGTGGGTCACCGACATTATAGCACGTCTCTTTGTGGAACACCAGCATACCATCGAACAGATGAAATTTCATGTCATAGAAGTGATTAAGAGTCCCCAAAGGGAAGGTGATTACCTGTCCCTCCTATCCCGAAGGGAGAAATTTTGGATTGATCTTCTAGATACTTTACAACCGAAGGGTCTTAATTATGAGTTCTCTCTAAATTGCTTTATCTAGTGACAAAAGAGAGGATGGGATCTACCAATGGTGGCCCACAAACGGATTATAGGTTGGCCCATTTAGCCGCTACAAATGTTCACACATCACATTGAGGTCTCTACTTAGTAGACTGTATAATGAGTGAGACATTTTCTACCTCTATTTTCTGTTAGGAGACTCTAGGAATACTGTCAGATTACGTGGAAACTCTCTGAGTCAATATACTACTGTTTATTACGTCTTTGATGAAATCTGTATGAAATTACTACCCCATGTTTAGTGTTGACTACTCAACATATCAAGCTGGATTTTACTTCTGGGTCTAATCAAATTAATGTACTCCAATGGTGTTTGCCCAGTGATCTGCTACACATGATACACATTGTTTTAAGGTCTTTACCTTGTAGACTATATAACAAGCAAATAACTACCTTCTCCATTACTCGATAAGGGACTTTAAGAACAATGGCAAAATCATATGATTATTCTCAGAGTGAAGTGAACAATGCTGTTGGCAATCTCTATGTAATTTATATGTAAAGTTAAAGTTAACATGGTCCTCGACTTTCCCTATAGTATTTGAATGGCACTACTGCCCCACATCGAAAGTTGCCTACCCGATAGATCAAGCTGTATTTCAACTCTATGTGTAATCATATAATATATATATATAAATATATATATATCTACACACCAGATTGGTCGCTAGGTACAAGATTTAACTAGACATTTACTCTGAGAGCATATTTGATATTGCCTTTGACTTTCCATTATGAATCATGTACGAAATTGTTATTTCATTGTGTAGGTTAACCACATAGTAGACCAAATGATCCTGAGCAATCAATTAATGTACACCAGATTGGTCCCTAAGAGTAAGGTTGTAGCACATGATTTCTTTTCGGATTTACATGATACTGGTTTAGACTTTACCTGTGAGTATATATGATATCAGTGACTTACGTTGCAAATTGGCCACTAAGCAGATGGATTGTTCTTGTAGATCTCTATAAGTAATCAAATGAACACCAACGTTTAGCTGCAGTTGCGTAACCCAGTGATGCAATTACATTAACACTGTATGTATCTGATGCCATGTATTCTGTACACCATTGATTTACATTGCAAATAGGCTATTGAGCAGACCGTGTGGTCATGTAGACCTCTATGAATAATCAAATGTACACTACAATTGATCTGAAGCTGTGTAACCCAAAGATGTAATCACAATGACAACATATGCATCTGATGCCATTCATTTTGCATACCAAGAATTAGGAATATAGAATACCCCATGAGCATAGTCATCGTTAAGCATGGCAAATAGAGGCACAATTAATTTGGAATTATCTAGGGACTAAGTTCCTCCAGACAACAGGTTGAACCTTAACAATAAGGCACATGCCCGTTTTGAGCTAAATAATCAGACTTATGTACACTATTGGGATTGTAATCCACCATGGTAGCAGGAAAAGTTTACTATATCCCTTAGGACTATTTTCAAAACAGTCTATTCCAATATGGCCGACCTAACTCGCGACACATCTGTAGAGTCCTTTTTCTATTTCCGCCAATGACAAAATCTTTTAAATTTACATAAGATGGTGTATTGCCCTCATCCAAACCTTAGTTGCCGTGTTTACGAACGTGCAACGCTTGGTCTGTGTTTTCCAGTCAGCGAACTAGAATCCACAGGTATGCTTGGTCTGATTGACAGACCCCATTTAGACACTGGATATTTGTCCCCATGGGTGGGAGAAGCTGGGAGAAGCTTACCCGAGACCCATGGGTGTTACAAACGGTTCAGGGATTTCAAATAGAATTTTACTCCCTTCCCTGTCAACTCTCTCCTCCTCCTCCCCTCTTGTTCGAAACAGAAGCTAGTGGATGCCAAGGTCCAGAATCTCATCTTCAAGGGTGTAGTGGTCCCTGCCACCGTCAGGGCCACCCAGTTCCTCAGCACGATTTGCCTGGTTCCAAAACCCGAGGAAGGATTTCATCCTGTCATAAATCTAAGAGCCCTCAACTTTTTTATGGTCTACCAACATTTCAAGATGCAGGGCATTCACCTTCTCACAGACACCCTTCTCCCAGGGGATTGGATTGCCAGGATAGACCCCAAGGATGCGTACCTTGTAGTTCCAGTTTTTCTCCTTCAATACGAATTTCTCCAGTTCCACTGGGGGGGGTCTCCTTTGGCAATTTGCTACTCCCACGGCGTCAGGAATTGGATACCTACTTCTGGAAAGGTTCCAGACTTTGAGGTAGATTGACTCTTGCTTTCATCCCGTTAGTGAATTCCGTTTGATTATTTATTGAACTAGCCATCTCATCGGCCCATTTGTATATTTATCACTTGTAAGAACTACAGAGTGCAGCAATCAACGTTCTTCTGCCTATGTATTACAGCATCCACCAAACCTTCCATACCGATATTTTACGTTAGCATCCGAGATTTTGTTCTAATGAGGATGAGTGCCCACAATAAAAACGTATTCTCTTTCTCTGGCACTATTATTTGCCCCATTCTGTAAACTAAAATCCCCTCCCTGACGCCATCGTCTGATATTTTATTCTTGTGTCATATCTAATTGCTATTAGAACAGGGCCTTTTGAAAAGGATAATCTCGAGTTTACCAACATCCTGATGTTGTGTGTGAGTCTTGTTGCCCCCTTCGTGCTTTGATATGAAGTTTGAGCACCCATTGGTGAGTTCTTTTCCCAGATATAATATTGAACACCCCTATAACAAGGGACCCTGATTATGACCACTCGCTTAGATATCATAAGGAGTAGTATCTTAGTTAACACATGCAACGCCAGTTAAATTCTGTTTTAAAACTAGTAATGTATAAAATAGGTTGGTTACTTCATTTTACCAATAATTTACCACCAACCATGGAGTGCTTTGTCATATAGCTATTCTGAACATACCGGGATCAGGTGCACGGGGGAGTATCAGATTGTTCTTCATGTGGGTCACCGACATTAAATACTTGTGTCATTCTAATATATTTCATTAAGAGGATAAGACTCTATGTATTCAATCAGAAAGTTGGGGTCAGTGTGAAAAATGTTACACCATAGGGATTGTAACATACTAACATGATGTGCAAACAATGTTCGTGATGTAAATGACCAAACCTATATGGGCGAAATGTAACAGATATCATTATGTTTTCTTTCCTTTCCTTTATGAATATCACCCATCAATTGTCCCATTAGGCTTCTAAAGAAGAGGGAGCACCTCTAAACGCATCAGCCTTTGACATTGGACTTTGGGATGTGTTTTACTTATCTATATAATGTTATATGATTAAATTACCTTTGTTTTAGATTAACTGGGTATGTAGACTTTTTATTGAATTGATGTATGAAATCTATTTTATGGTTGTTGCAAAATAATTTGCGATCTCTTTTTATGAATAACTAACCGCCTTGTTGGCGGACTCAGACAGTGTGCAAGGGACGGGAGGATTCCTACTGTGGATCCTTTTCCTCTCCTCTTATGTATGTATAGTGGGGTCTTGTGCCAAGGCCTTAATTCCTCCCTTGCACCTCAACTCTATTGAAACCAGCACAGCTGGACTTTGAAATTTTAAGTCTTCCCTTCTAAAATAATTGGTGTGCCCCTGTTACCGCTTTTGTTAATCAGTCTGTTTTCACTGGCTACCGCCAGTGTGGCACATTTACTAGGTAGCACCCGGTTTTCTCTTTAATCTTCAGAAAATGTCATTCTCCCGCATCAATGAACTAACAGATAAGCACACTACAACATTGGCGTTTGATGCCAATGAAGGCAAAACGCATCCTCTCTTTAATAAAGGATAAAGAGAAAACACTGCAAAGTACAGCCAGCTCTGATAGATTAATTTTTCAATTGGGGAAACTCATCAGACGAGAAATCTTGCAGAAGCTTCATGCAACAACACTTGTAGAATATTTTAAATCACAAAGGATCCTTAGGGGCCTTAGGGTCTATTTGAGACCAACCCTCTGTAGCGTAAATAAGGCGTTTGTGGCCAAGTGGGATCAAATTCTCAATAAGTGCTTGTTGGATTTGATTCTGTTAACAATTGAGTAGTTATCCAAGTCATTAACATCTATAGACACTGAAATTATTTCCCTGAAAACACAATTATCAGAATTCAAATCACCACAAGAGTTGTCACAACTCCTAGAGGAAATTAACAACAAACTCAGTGGTTACAAAACAGATATTGAACAAAGGAAACTTAGAAAATTCAAACGGGACACATTTGATTATTTAAACAACATTGTGTAAAGTTGGCAGGAGTTCTATCAACACCGGAACCAGAACAGCAATAGACCTCATCATCCGAACTCACCAAATTCTGGAAGCGACAGCAGCAGTAGTAGTATAGGTGAACCTATTGGACTGGATAGAACACAACCACAACTTAAAAACCAAGGTGAAGTGTCGAACATCCCAACCACAAGACCCAGTGAATCACAAGCAGGAGGCTCAGCAGACATTACAGGTGGTTTTTTAGACCTAAGAGACAAACAGAAAGAAAAGCAAGGAGAGGGAAAAAGACCTCAGAAAGTAAAGAACAAGTGAGTGTAAATCTGGTCATCAACATTTCAAGTAAAGTCCTATCGAGTGGACAAATGAACATATTGAATCGGGGCCTTTCATTTATTCCAACTTGTAACACTTCGCTATATGAAGAAAAAAGGTGCCTATACAGGTTATTAAGGAAATTAAGATTAGAGATGTTTTTTGAGACTGAGCCAGACAGTGAATCCATCAACCGGGAAGACGAGAACCTGAAGCTAAGGCTGAAAAAGTTCCTTTGATCCCCAGATTCAAAATTCGATCCTGGATTTATTTGAAAAGAGTATTCTGAATGACCCCAAAAGGGTTAACTATCAGAGTACTACCCCGATTAACATCAAAAACAGTCAACTGGAACACATAGAGTCATTAGCTAAGGATGAAGATTTGACAATCAAACCAGCTGACAAAGGTGGTGCTATCGTTGTAATGGATACATCCTACTACACAAACAAATGACTGGAACTCCTGGGTGATGAAACCATGTATACCAAACTTGACGGTGACCCGTTATACAAAATAAAATCCATCATAGAGAAAACAGTCGACAATGCATATGAGAACGGATGGATTAGTGAAAAGACCAGTTGATTCCTACTGAACAAACATCCGATAACACCAGTGTTTTATGGTTTACCTAAACTGCATAAAGACAATGGGCCTCATTACGACCCAGGCTGTAAGTTACCGCCTGGGTCGTATCCTTACCACCATGGTGTAAACTATGTTTACACCATGGTGGATGGCGGATTTACCGCCCCATTCCAAGGTGAGTAGGGCGGTAAATCCCCATTTCCCATTTTACCCTTCCCCATTCCCATTTTTGCCCCATAGGGCATAATGGGAGTGAGGAAGGCGCTAATTACGCCACCGTAAATTACGGTGGC
Organism: Ambystoma mexicanum; assembly: GCF_040938575.1. Lineage (NCBI taxonomy): Eukaryota > Metazoa > Chordata > Amphibia > Caudata > Ambystomatidae > Ambystoma > Ambystoma mexicanum. The sequence goes on from NC_090926.1 coordinate 550,502,130, forward strand.
GTAATTAGCACCATGGTCCCTTAGCGCCATGGATTTTAACGCCTGCAAAAAGCAGGCGTTAAAATCACCATGGCGCTAAGGGACCTTGTAATCAGGCGTTAAGGGTCGGCGCCGTTTACGGCGCCGTTAACCCCTTAACGCCTGACTCATAATGAGGCCCAATGTAAACCCGCCATTGAGACCAATAGTTGCAGGGACAGAAAGTTATTTTTGACCCATTGGCTATGTACCTAGAAAGACTACTGCAACCACTTATACAGAAAATCCCATATCTCTAGGACACGACAGACTTCTTAAATTGCCTTCCGGAGATATCAGCTTTGAGCCACGAATGCATCCTGTTTACCATGAATGTTTGTAGTTTATATATGTCGATTCCACATGACGAGGGTATACGCGCAGTACTATGGTTGCTTTCCAACTCACCAGATATAAAGGGAAATTTGGAATTTGTTGTGGAGCTGTTAGAATTAATACTATACAACAGCTATTTCCGCTTTCAAGGAAAGTATTTTGTCCAGGCCTCAGGAACGTCTATGCAGTCAGCAATGGCCCCTGTCTATGAAAATACCTATATTTACCAGTTCAAACAAAAATATAGACCACCGTTACTGGTCATTGAAAATCCTTATTTGGAAGCGGTTTACTGATAATATTTTTGGGATCTGGTGTGGATCAAGAGATAAATTGGAACAGTTTTTTAGCTACCTCAATACAGTACATCATAAAATCAATTTTACTATAGAGATAGGAGCACCGTCTCTACACTTTCTGGATGTGAACCTAGCAATTAAGGATGAAAGGATTGCTACAACTGTCTACCATAAACCCACGGATGCCAATAATCTTTTACACTTCACCAGCTTTCATTCTAAGCCCATGTTAAAAAGTCTTCTTTACAGTCAGATGCATAGTCTAAAAAGGATTATTTCAGACCCAGCTGGTCTGGACTCGGAATGTTCATTATGGTGGAACCGATTCGAATCAAAAGTATACCTGGAAGACACACTAGAGACAGCAATGGAAAGAACAAACAACTTGAGTAGGGAACAGCTTTTAACACCCAAGGTTAAAGATAAGGAAACTCCTCTACTCTACATTTCAAAATATTTGTGCCAAAGTTTTCAAATTAGTAAAACCATTAGGAAGTATTGGGGTATCCTCCACAATGACTCTACTCTATTGAGACTATTTCCGAGAGCATCAATGATGGCCTTTGGAAGGGGTCGTAACAAGAGACTGGTCAGAGCAGAGAGACCGGCAAAAGACAAACAGCTTCTGCTAAAAACAAGGAAAAAAGGTACATTTCCTTGTCTAAATTGCAAACACTGCAATAATGTAACAAAGGCGGATGCTATCTCCCACCTACAAACAAGAAAGAAAATCAAAATAAGAGACTTCCATACTTGCCTTTCAGCAGGTGTGATTTACTCCATTAAATGTCTGTGTGGTAAGCTCTATATTGGCCAGACAACAAGACCTATTAAAGACAGGTGGTCCGAGCACAAATCGACCATCAGATGTAAGAGCACAAGATTGCCTATAGCACGTCTCTTTGTGGAACACCAGCATACCATTGAACAGATGAAATTTCATGTCATAGAAGTGATTAAGAGTCCCCAAAGGGAAGGTGATTACCTGTCCCTTCTATCCCGAAGGGAGACAATTTGGATTGATCTTCTAGATACTTTACAACCGAAGGGTCTTAATTATGAGTTCTCTCTAAATTGCTTTATCTAGTGACAAAAGAGAGGATGGGATCTACCAATGGTGGCCCACAAACGGATTATAGGTTGGCCCATTTAGCCGCTACAAATGTTCACACATCACATTGAGGTCTCTACTTGGTAGACTGTATAATGAGTGAGACATTTTCTACCTCTATTTTCTGTTAGGAGACTCTAGGAATACTGTCAGATTACGTGGAAACTCTCTGAGTCAATATACTACTGTTTATTACTTCTTTGATGAAATCTGTATGAAATTACTACCCCATGTTTAGTGTTGACTACTCAACATATCAAGCTGGATTTTACTTCTGGGTCTAATCAAATTAATGTACTCCAATGGTGTTTGCCCAGTGATCTGCTACACATGATACACATTGTTTTAAGGTCTTTACCTTGTAGACTATATAACAAGCAAATAACTACCTTCTCCATTACTCGATAAGGGACTTTAAGAACAATGGCAAAATCATAATGATTATTCTCAGAGTGAAGTGAACAATGCTGTTGGCTTTCTCTATGTAATTTATATGTAAAGTTAAAGTTAACATGGTCCTCGACTTTCCCTATAGTATTTGAATGGCACTACTGCCCCACATCGAAAGTTGCCTACCCGATAGATAAAGCTGTATTTCAACTCTATGTGTAATCATATAATATATATAATATATATATATATATATATATATATATATATATATATATATATATATATATATACATACACACCAGATTGGTCGCTAGGTACAAGATTTAACTAGACATTTACTCTGAGAGCATTTATGATATTGCCTTTGACTTTCCATTATGAATCATGTACGAAATTGTTATTTCATTGTGTAGGTTGATCACATAGTAGACCAAATGATCCTGAGCAATCAATTAATGTACACCAGATTGGTCCCTAAGAGTAAGGTTGTAGCACATGATTTCTTTTCGGATTTACATGATACTGGTTTAGACTTTACCTGTGAGTATATATGATATCAGTAACTTACGTTGCAAATTGGCCACTAAGCAGATGGAATGTTCTTGTAGATCTCTATAAGTAATCAAATGAACACCAATGTTTAGCTGCAGTTGCGTAACCCAGTGATGCAATTACATTAACACTGTATGTATCTGATGCCATGTATTCTGTACACCATTGATTTACGTTGCAAATAGGCTATTGAGCAGACCGTGTGGTCATGTAGACCTCTATGAATAATCAAATGTACACTACAATTGATCTGAAGCTGTGTAACCCAAAGATGTAATCACAATGACAACATATGCATCTGATGCCATTCATTTTGCATACCAAGGATTAGGAATATAGAATACCCCATGAGCATAGTCATCGTTAAGCATGGCAAATAGAGGCACAATTAATTTGGAATTATCTAGGGACTAAGTTCCTCCAGACAACAGGTTGAACCTTAACAATAAGGCACATGCCCGTTTTGAGCTAAATAATCAGACTTATGTACACTATTGGGATTGTAATCCACCATTGTAGCAGGAAACGTTTACTATATCCCTTAGGACTATCTTCAAAACAGTCTATTCCAATATGGCCGACCTAACTCGCGACACATCTGTAGAGTCCTTTTTCTATTTCCGCCAATGACAAAATCTTTTGAATTTACATAAGATGGTGTATTGCCCTCATCCAAACCTTAGTTGCCGTGTTTACGAACGTGCAACGCTTGGTCTGTGTTTTCCAGTCAGCGAACTAGAATCCACAGGTATGCTTGGTCTGATTGACAGACCCCATTTAGACACTGGATATTTGTCCCCATGGGTGGGAGAAGCTGGGAGAAGCTTACCCGAGACCCATGGGTGTTACAAACGGTTCAGGGATTTCAAATAGAATTTTACTCCCCTCCCTGTCAACTCTCTCCTCCTCCTCCCCTCTTGTTCGAAACAGAAGCTAGTGGATGCCAAGGTCCAGAATCTCATCTTCAAGGGTGCAGTGGTCCCTGCCACCTTCAGGGCCACCCAGTTCCTCAGCACGATTTGCCTGGTTCCAAAACCCGAGGAAGGATTTCATCCTGTCATAAATCTAAGAGCCCTCAACTCTTTTATGGTCTACCAACATTTCAAGATGCAGGGCATTCACCTTCTCACAGACACCCTTCTCCCAGGGGATTGGATGGCCAGGATAGACCCCAAGGATGCGTACCTTATAGTTCCAGTTTTTCCCCTTCAATACGAATTTCTCCAGTTCCACTGGGGGCGGGGTCTCCTTTGGCAATTTGCCTCTCTCCCATTCGGTCTCTCGTCGGCCCTGTGGTGCTTCACCAAGTTAATGAAGCCGGTGATGGCCTGTCTCGGGGCAAAGGGGATTCGAATTATCATTTATCTGGAGAAAATGCTCTTTCTGCGCAGGATTTCCAGGTTCTCCTAGGTCACCTACATTTGACAATTCCCCTGTTGCAAGCCCTAGGCTTTGTAATAAATGTGAAAAGGTCCATATTCCAACCTACTCAATGCATCCGGTTTCTGGGTTTCCAGGCAATGCATCCTCCTTTTACCGGACAGCAGACTCTCAAGGATTCAGAAGAAAATCTGCCTCGTTCTAAAGAAAGAGATGGTGTCCCTCAGAGAGTTATCTAGAGTGGTGGGGATGCTATCCGACTCCATTCAGGCCATCTTCCCAGCTCCCTTACATTACAGAGCACTACAGCGCCTGAAGGGGAAACATCTTCGCAAGAATCTGTCATATTCTCAAATGGCGGTGTTATCCCCAAATGCCAGGTTGGAGCTCCTATGGTGGCTCTAGCATATGACCGCCTGGAATGGCAAGGCGATCTTTGGTCCATCTCCAGATGTAGTTCTAGAATCTAATGCCAGCAGGGCAGGTTGGGCAGCCAGGATAGGACAGGTTTCCACTAGAGGGAAATGGTCAGCTCAAGAGACATTTCTTCATATAAATTGTCTGGAGTTACTGGCGGGCTCATTTGCGGTGAACAGCCTCCTCAAGGAGCAAGGGAATTGCTGTGCCCTTCTCAGGATGGACAATGTGTCAACGGTCCGATATATAAACGACCTGGGGGGAACCCGCTCGAAGGCCCTAGCAGATCTAGCAAGGGAGTTTTGGCACTTGTCTAGACGGGAACAACCTCCTGAAGGCATAATATCTTCCATGGGCCAGCAATGCTGTGGCGTACTGGAACTCCAGGTACCTCCAAGGCAGGAGCGATTGGATGCTGGAAAGGGCGGTCTTTGCCAAGATCTGGTCTCGCTGGGGTCCAATTCAAGTAGACCTGTTTGCCTCTCGTCTCAAATGTCAAATCCCCCTCTTTTACTGTTGGAGACCCGACCCTGTAACATTGGCTACCAAAACCTTTCTGAAAGATTGGACAGGGCCTCTGACCTATGCCTTTCCTACATTCACCATGATTGCCAGAGTCCTGGTGCAAGTCCGCAGACAATTAGCAACATTGTTAATAGCGATTCCCTTTTGACCATCTCAGGTGTGGTTTCCCGCTCTTCTGGAGTTAGCAGTGATTATCCCGCGTCTTCTCCCTAACGAACCCGATGGGTCTACCTCAAGATCTGGTCCTTCGGGGGCATCTCACCCTTATGGCTTGGAAGATTTCAGCTCTTCCTGGTGCTTCCGAGGACTTTCGCAGGACTCTATCGGTGTCATCAGGGATTCCTGGGCAGGCTCCACTAAGCCAGGCTATTCCTCAGCATGGAACCGCTGGGTGGGCTGGTGTTTGGCTCGATACCTCGATCCCATTTGTGCTTCCCCTGTAGAGGTAGTTAATTGTTTTGTTGAACTGTTCGAGGGCAAGGCTTACAGAACTGTTTATGTGTTCAGATCGCCCATTTCTGCTAGGCACATGCTAGTTAAAGGGGAACCAGTCGGGATGCACTTCTTGGTGAGGAAGGCCCTTAAATCTATCTGTTTTAAGGTTCCCCCTAAAGTGAAATATTCAGTTCTTTGGGATGTCAATAGGGTCCTGGATTTGTTTCACTCTTGGGCCATAATGACAATCTATCCTTACAGCAGCTTTTCTCAAAGTTAGTCATGCGTGTGTCTCTCATTTCAATTAAAAGAGTGTCAGATATTAGAGCTTTGGATGTTGACAATAAGGTTTTCTCCCCACAATGCGTGACTTTCTTTGTGTCCAGAAGAACTAAATGTATGATTGCTTCCATTTCATATCCAGCATTTCCAGAAGACATGAAACTGTGTGTTGTAAAATGTTTAAAATGTTTTGAACTAAAGACAGAGGGGCTTAGAACCTCAGGTACCTCTCAGCTGCTCATTTCCTACAGGAGACCCTATAAACCAGTATCTCCCGCCACTCTGGCTACATTGACTCGGTGGCTAATGAAGGAAGCAGGGATTGATATTGCTTCCTTCGGGGCACACTCAGTCAGGGGGGCCATGGCTTCCAAAGCAGCCTTTCTAGGGGAGGTTGTGAGTAAATTTGAAAAGCAGCTGACTGGTCGAGAGAGTTCACATTCAAGACATTTTATCATAAGCGTATTGACCATGTGGCTCTTAATGTAATGCAAGGGCTTTAAACTTGCATAATATGAAGCCTCCTGTATTGACATAGAATGATTAATCCCCCTCACTAACGTGAGAGGGGGTTTAGATTCTATTAAAGACAAGGAGGTGAGTATTATCCCACCCACCCTATTCTGTTTTGTTTTATCTGCAGCTTCGGGTTGAGGAGATCCAAACAAGGAAGTCTCTCCAGAGCCCCTGGATGGTTTAGCGTGTAAGGATCCCGAAGCTGGTCATCCATTGGACTATTCATGTTGGACTGTTCATGTTACTGTTTCTTAAGGATGGCGTCAAAGTGCAGCTTCAGAAGAGGAGTTGCTTTTAGAAGAAGAGACTTATATGGGGGTGGGGCTCTGCTGATTGGTTACTGGTGGGCTTGGCCTGAACCCCATCTTGGTCTGGGATTCCTCCCGTGTGGTTCTAATGGAATATTGTGGTTTTCCTTGTTTTCTTGTTAAATTTATTAGTTTTACAAAAAAAAGTATTTGCTGCTATGTGTCAGTGGTAAAGATTGTTTTGCATAATACTCGCCTCCTTGTCTTTAATAGATTATAAACCCCCTCTCACGTTAGTAAGGGGGATTAATCACTGTGGCTATCCTATGGCTGGAACTTTCTAGAAGGAACTGGTTAAGTGATTGTGGAAGGGACATCCGACTCGACAACAGACTAATTTGCCCATGTTTTATGAACTGGACAGTACTTTGAGGCAGCCTCCCCTAACTGGAATATGCACGTTTTGGTTCTTGATTGTTGTGGATGATTTTGAGTAGTTTACACAGTGCTGGACTTTAAAGCTGGAAATCTGGTGAGAGGGTCAGGCTGTTGTGGGGCTGCTACAATGTAAACATGCTGTTCTGATGATTGTCTTTCAGAGACAATAAAGCTGTCTCTGCCTTTGCTGCTACCAGGCTGAGAATGATGTTTTGTGAGCCTGGTTTATCCAACAGCAAGCCCTTTTTTTACACCAATGGTGTATTTACAGCACAATTAAGCCTTTAACTCACAGCAAACTACTTAGAAATAACACTGACAGGCCACAGTTTGATGTTACTACTTGACAGAATTTACCCAGAGAGATCCCAGGAGAATGTCCTTTGGGCGGGGAGGTTCAGGTAGTGAGTGGGAATGGTCATAGGGATTAGCATGCCCATAGGAAGCCAATGCTTTGGTAAATATCTACAGAACATCCACAAGTGGTGTGTCCTCACACGTCCCTTCTCTGTTTACTGCACTCCAATGCAATTATTGAAACTTATAAATGGCACCTTAACGGCACCTAATAGTCAAAACAAAAAAAAATGCATTTGTTCTTTACATGCTATTGGGCCTCATTCCGAGGATGGCGGTAAGGGATACCGGTCACCGTTAATGAGACCGGTGCCGGTAATCCCTTACCGCCACATTTCGAGTTCCCTTTGCGCCCTCGTCCTTAACGCAGGCGTTAGGGACGAGGGCGCAAAGGGGCTTTTTAGCCAATAACAGTGGCCGGAAAGTACGGTCACCGTTATTTGCAATTTCCCCATTCCCATTGAGTCCTATGGGGGCTCATTTGGGAATGGGGAAGAGCCCTGGGGAATGGGAAATTACCGCCCTGGTCATCTCGGAATAGGGCGGTAATTTCCCATTCCACCAGGGCGGTGCCGGTACGGGTCCGGTGCCGACCAAGGCGCTACTACCGCCATTGGTTAGCGCCGGACTCGGAATGAGGCCCATTATGTTTTTGATATAGGATATAATATTTATAATGCGCTTAATACCCAGAGGTTTCTAAGCGCAGACCCAGGGATCGACCCTATGTTGCTCTGTGTCCTCTTGCTTCCAAGGAGAGCATGTTGTCCCTGAGCTATCCTCACGAGGCCAATATGGCTGACCCAATGTGATTTGATTTAAATTGCAACATTTGCTGTTAAATTGACACTAGTTTCCACAGACATTCCTTGAAGAGGGCCCCCAAGCACATATGCTTGCCCATCCCATACAAATTCTTTGAAGGTAGCTCCTCCTGCACCATTTGAAAGTTAGCCTCCACCCCAGTGTTTGGTCATGCTACACCCCTGGCAGGGGTAGTGGAGTCCTTAGGGGTATCCATGTTTCCGTACTGCCCATGAGTAGCAAGACCAACAACTACACTGATGTAAGAGGAAAAGCTGAAGAGTCCTAAGCAGAATGAGTTACAGGGCAGTGTGTGGTTCAAAATAAGATCGTTAACCATTCAAACACAACCAACACAATATAAGCATTGGCAATACCAACAGTGTTGGCTTTTATGTAGGCGTGGGACATGTATTTGCAAGGCACTGCCATAATAGTACTAAGGAGTCATTAATGGTAGCAGCTGCAAAATTGTCCAAGTAACTGGGCATATGATAACAGCGCCTGGCAAATGCCCATCAAAACTGTTGGGTTTGACTATGCTTGGCTTTAACAGGAATTCTGAGCATGGACAAGCATGTTTCTTATAAATCAAGCGGCTAAAGCCACACTTGGGTATGACATTTCAATTACAACAGTAGTGCACTTTTCAATTAAGCCATTAACTCTCAAAAGACTGCTTTGAAATAACACTGGCAGGCACTTAAAGACCACACAGTTTGATGTTACTACTTGTAAATCTAGTTCGAAGCGATCCCAGGAGGATGTACATTGGGCGGGCTGGAGAAAGAAGTGGGTGGGAATGGCCATAGGAATTAGTATGGCCAATGGGTGGATAAATACCCAAACAAAACCAATATACTGTGTGTCCGTCCTCAAATCATATCTCCCTTATGCCTGTACTCCAATGCAAAGGTTTTGGTTTATATGTAGCGGAACAAGCCAAAACTAATATACTAAATATGCAAGTTCCAGTGCGAAGTGGGATTCATTTTCAGCCCAATGGCACAGGGCACAGCGCAAACTAGTTCTCACGCCCAACAGCATGTGGGGGAAAATCCTTCAAGCCTGTATGGCCACTGCATATTTTTGCTGTTATCAATCACTAGTTATTAAATGCATCCACGAGTCTGCAATTAAATTTGCTTTTAAAAACATTAACTTGTCAACTGGGTTAAAAATAATCTGACGTCAGTGAATGGAGAGGATATGGGGATGTCAGTGGTAATGTGCTATCACTTCCAGTACCAAGATGATTTTGATTAAATTAATTGTATGACTCATTTATAATATTCACCTCTACATTTTCAGACTCGTTTGACCAATCTTAAATAACCAAATGTAATCTGAAAATGAGTAAATAATTAAGGTTGACATTGCCACATAAGAGATGTTCGTATCATACTGGATTATGATCTCTACTGCTTTGGGTGATCTTATGATTAGCCATATTCTGCATCTGGTCTAACTGTATAGGCTGTGCTCCAGATAAGATTTGGAAGCAGGAGTATTTTACTCCCTATTTGTTAAGGTTGGGAGTAAAATGTTTTTTTAGGGAGTAAAAATGTAAGTCGCATTCCCAATGACAGTACTTTATAAGCAAGTAAAAATATGTTTTACCTGTAAAACTGAAATGCTTTGTAATTATTTTTTGGCACCTGGTTCTTGATGCACATTCAAAGATACGTGTTTACTTCTTATGATCAGGCAATTATAATAGTAATGTCTTCCTATGGTACTATGTGCACTACTGGTCCAAATATATCCTTAGAGCTGTGTTGGTGAACGCAGGGGCACAAGATTCTTGCTACATGTCTGTTTCCTCCTTTTTGTTGGGAGAATTTGTACTCCCTATTTTTATATTTTGGGAGTATTTGCCTATTTTAGGGAGTAAAAATGGCTGATACACCCCTTATCTGTATGGATCTGTATAGGCTAGCCGTATCCTCTCTGCGGGCCTTGAGATAGGCATGGTGTAACATCCGTATAATGCTGGTCTCTGCTCCCTCCGATGGATTGTTGGGGGTAGGAAATGTACCACCCTTAGATGGATTGTTGGGGGTATGCAATGTATCACTCTTAGATGGATTGCTGGGAACATTAATGTGCCACACTTAGATAGATGGTTGGGGGTAGGAAATGTATTGCTACTAACTAACCATACTAAAAACTCACAATTCTGGTATACTCACCCTCAAACTCTGAACTAAACACAACCATACCTCTACTGCATCACAAACCGCACGGACTTCACAACACCCAACATGAAATCAAACCATACACAACCAGACCTCAACACCACATGACGGCTACCGATCGAAAAAGCACCAAAGCTCAGCGACCGGTGTCTCCTAACTGAAGCTGCCAACAGCACATCAAAGTTCTCTTGTTCTTCTCCCTCTCAAACCCACTAACAAACCCCAAACACCCTTTCATCTCAGATCTGCCATAGCCACCAGAGACCATTCAAATGGCGACAGTGGGCGGTACTGGATCCATTAACATTAACAATATGTAGTCCGGGTGCGTGTACTGCTCTTCATCAAATGGAAACCTTAATGGTGCGCATTTTTGCATACCGGCTAGCAATTCAAAAAGTTAAAAATGTTTTTGTCCAATTTCGAAAAGTTTTGTTACTGAAACAAGACGGGTGACGTTACTCTGCATCTGTAGACACCCTTTAGCGATGTATACGGTTAGTGTTAATAGTTTCGTGCTGTGCTGTGTCTAGAACGTTGGTGGGGGCGTGGTTGTGTCGCATGGGTGTGTGTGAGTGGGTGTGTGTGTTTTGTTGTTAAAACGTGCTAGGTTATGTTTACTTTTAGGGAGGGCTTGTTTAGACTTAGCTTCTACTATGTTTTGCTGTTAAAATGCATTTATGATATGGAAGCATTATTGTGTTCAAAAGTTGGCAAGGTGTTTATTATTGTTTATGGTATTGTATCTTTGATATTAAATTGTGTTTTATTTGTTGTGTGTTTTTTTTCTCTTTTTTGTGTAAAAAAGAAAAAACGACGTAAATAAAGTGGTTAATTTGCCCGTGGGTTTTACTGTTCATCTGACTTGCTTACAGGGAAGGCGCCAGAGCCTTTCAATCTTTTCAGTTAAAAGGTGTCCAGAGGCGCAGGGGTTCCCAGCACCACCCTCCGTGTTGTCAGTCAGCAGTCTTTTGACACAGCAATTCGCCTTTCATTCGGGACTTTAAAGGGGGTACGCGTTTGTTGGAGCCCTTCAGGCAGTTTCCTCCTTCGTGGTATATAGAAGTGTTCTTTGAGCGCCTGGGGACCAATTTAACATGTATCTCGTTTGCTTTTTACTCTGATTTCTCCAAATCAGCACCTTGCTGACAAAAAGGATTACTAGCTTTCAGTTGACTTTAGTGTGTTAGCTACTTGATGGGTGGCCGTTTCGTGGTAATATGTAGTGGCTATTAGCGCCCTTACTCTATTTCGTTGTCTCCATTATAATGTAAGCACCACACGGTGCCTCCGTGCTTTTCTCCACTCTAATGACGGGGATGGGGGGCGGGCACGTCATAATGAAATGGGCCTCCTTTTACGATTTTCGTGCTCTGAAACACTTGTGTACGAGCGCGATATGACAAAATTATCATATCATATGCTATCATATCAAGGTGCATCTGTTTGTCACAAATACACAACATGAATCATTTGCTTTATTCTTCCGCTTTAAAGGTTAAATGTTTTGTGCGCAATTATATGCATTTGCACTGCATATATATGGCTGGTTTTTAAACACACAAACCTTCAGTAATGGTCAATTGCGGAGTAATAGTGTGCAGTAATAAAGGATTGAATATTAATGATAGACCTGGAAGGAAACGGAGATATGGGCTACATGGGTTTAGACTACACATGTTTTACAGTCTTAATTAAAAACTCCCAATGGAGGGGTATTATCAGTTTGTGTACTGACAGCCATTGTAGGTACGTTGAAAACAAATGGGGAGACCAGAAGACTTAATATTAAGCGGATTCCAATTTTCCAATTGTTTCGTTAGTTTGGCTTATCAGGTGGCCCTTGAGCCGAAACTGTATTGCATTAGAGTACAGATAGAAATGGCACTCGAGGAGTGAGAAAGCGTGTTGTTTGGTTGCCAACCCATTGACTTCCCATGGCCATTCCCACCCAGTTCATCTGCCCATGCCCCAAAAGAACTCCTCATGGGAACTATTTGAGCACTCTTTAATCATACCATCCAACTTTGTGCAAGACAGTGTTTTTTTCAAAGCAGTCTTTCTCAATGACATAATTGGAGCTGTAAACGCGCTCCTACTGTTGTAATAATAATGACTTAACCAGGTCTGCCTTCATTCACCCGATTTATAAGCACTATGCGTATCCTTCACCGAAGCGCTTTTAAATACAAGCATTGGCAAAGCCAACAGTCCTGGCTTGTGTATAAGTATTAGTCATTTGCCAGACACTGCTATTAGATGCCCAGGTACTCACACCATGTTGCACCCGGTACCAGCAATGGCCAGTTAATATCACTACGACGGTGCCTGACAATTGCCATTCCCACACCTACATAAAAGCCCAAACGTTACTGTTCGCATTATCAATGCTCGTTTTTAAATCACTGATCAGCTGCTTAAATTCAGATTGGTCAAGTACAGTTAAAAAAAACACGACGTTCCCACGGGAAACCCAGGGTTAGAAAGGCGCTCTCTGGAGTCTTCTGAATACCACCCATCCCTTCTGCTTGCATTGAATCAGCCAAGGAACTATGAATGCTCTGCGCTTACGAAGTGTGCAAACTTTATTGTACCTCTCTCATCACATCTGGCAGTATTCGTATAGGGAATAAGTGTGAGAGGGCAGATGCAACGTCCACACACAACCACCGATATGTCCTGTGCGTTACAGGAAGGCGCACGTGTATTTATTTCTTACCTGAAAGGCATGACCAGGCACGCCACCAGTAAGTCCGCGGTAGCTAGGGACAGGATAAACATGTAGGTGACAGTTCGCAGCCTCTTCTCCACCGCAGGGCAGATGAACACCACGACATTCCCCAGGAAAGTGACGAGATCCACGGCTGAGAGAATTACCCCGACTGCAATATCCTGGCTGGAGATCTTCACGTCAGCAGCTCTGCCAACCTCTAAAGCTGCAGATGGTGCGGTCTGGTTTGAGGCGTTCATACCCTCCACAGCAGCGAACATGCCGTTAGTTAGGAAAACAAGTAAGCTCGTTCAACTGGAGATCAGCTGCGCGCGCGCGCGCCTACAGTGCTGCGGGGCGTGAACGGAAACAGCGCACGCGCAGTGCAGCAAACAACGTGTGGCGCATTTAACCAGTGAAAAGGAGCGGGAAGACCAGAATCGAAGCAGCGACCGAGGTAGAAATGAACAGTTTACCTGAGCAAACGGTAAAATATCATTGTATTTCACGATGTAAATGTTTCAATTAGAGACCTTTTATGTTTGGGTAGAAGGTCAGTTTGGCATGGCAGGCTTGTAGCTTGGGTTCTGGGTGTATTATGGATGTATGGGAAGGTGAGTGTAATCATATGGTATGGTATTTATAGCGCACCTATACACAAGTGTTTCAAGGTGCTACAAGGCAAGGGACGGAGAACAAAGGGGAGACAAAGACAACGATTTTACTAGGCCAGGTGACATTGAGATTGTGCAAGTGTTGGGGTGGGAAAGGGTGGAGGGGCAAAGGGAGGGGGCAGTACAATACATAGGATGAACAGTAAAAAAAATAGAATAAATAGAACAATAGGTAAAAAGTGCAGCCAACTAGTGGCAAGTGCAGGGGTAAGTGCGGACATCAAGTGTCACGAGCTGGTGGGGACTGTATGGATACAAAAACAGACCCAAAGTGCAGGGGTTGGCCGGGACGCAGCACAGCTATGCAGCTGGCGGGGGTGGGGGGACCTGGGCCCGAGATCAGAGGGCAGCCAGGTGACCAGTGTAGTTTCAGTCAGGAGTTCAGCAGGGGAGAGGAGGAGGGAAAGCAGAAGCAAAGAGGAAGGTCTTGAGGTGCTTCCGGAACAGGAGATGGTTCTCCTCAAGTTTCAGGGAGGCAGGGAGGCTGTTCCAGAGGGAGGCCTCAGCCGAAGAAAGAGATCTACCACCAACTTGAGCTTGGAGAAGCGACTGACCCTGAGGGAGTTGGAGGCGGATGAGCGAAGAGCTCGAGAAGGAAGATATTTAGGAAGGGAGAGTTGAAGGTATTAAGGCCGCAGGCCCCAGAAGTCCTTGTGAACAATGCAGAGGGTTTTGAACTTAATCCTTGTAGCCACTGGGAGCCAGTGCAGAGATTTCAGTCCTGGAGAGATACAATCCCTGGGCTTGAGGCCAAGGACAAGTCTCACAGTCCAGTTCTGGATGATTTGTGGAGGCTGGAGAGTAGAAGCAGGCAGATTTAGAAAGCGGCTGTTGCAGTAGTCCAGCCTAGAGTGAACCAGAGCTCTGGAGACAGTGAGCTTCTGGGGAAAGGAGAGGAAAGGAAGAATACCTCTGAGGAGGTGAAGCTGGTATTGTGACTTCTTAGAGACGTCAGAGATGTGAGCAGAGAAGGAGAGTGTGGAGTCGAAGATGACCCCAAGGTTTTTAGCCTCAAAAGTGGGAGAAGGAGGAGGGCCAAGAGAGGTCGGCCAGAGAGCGACAGGAAAGGAGGGAGCAGGTGTGCCGATCAGGAGAATCTCAGTCTTACTGGTATTACGGCAGAGATCACTGGTGGCACACCATTCCTAGCTAGCGGACAGACAGTCCGAGATGAGAGAAGGAGAAGAGGTGCCGGAAGGGACCCTGAAAATGAGCCGAGTGTCGTCTGCTTAACAGTGAAAGGTGGGGCAGAGAGCGGCATTGCAGTGGGCAAGAAGTGCCAGGTATTGGTTGAACAGCCAGGGAGAGAGGTTAGACCCCTTGAGGAACACCACAGGTGAGATAGAGATAAATGTGATATGATATGTCATTTATAACACACATTTAAAAAGTGTTTCTAGGCACAACAAAACAGAGAGGACAAGAAAAACAATCTTACTAGGCTGTGTGTCAGTCAGATCGTGCAAGTGGAAAGGGAGGAGGGAAGTACAAGGGAGAGGGGAGGGTAAAACAGAGCAGCAATGCTCTGAATAATTGCAGCGAGGGCAGCACAGCTCTGCGTAGTTCAAGAAGAACAAGGGACTGTAGGGTAACAGTTACAGCCCCTAAGTGCATGGTAGGCCCGGAGGCAGTGCAAGGGGGACTGATCAAGAAAGAGCCTGGTACTGTAAGTGATTTCAACCCAGCTCTTCACCTAAGTCAACGCCTAGCGTGGGATGCACAATTGAAACCCTTAATTATATATTTTTGTCTATAAGTTCTTTTATTTCTGAATGATGTACCCTTATATCACGCCCCTCTCTTTGAATCCTCCCGGTCTGACTGAACCAGGAAGCAGGCGGTTTTGCAAAGTTAAAAGATTTAGTTTATGAATTTGAACAATATGTACATCACACTATCAAATATTTATACAATGATCACCATTGGGGTGATGTCACAACAATCAACAATCTCTTTAATCAGAATGAGTATGGATAGGAAGAATAATACAACATAGAATAATACTTGCTATGGGTTCAGTCTTTCCCCTTGATACTACTCAATCCCCCCCAATATGCAGTATAAAGAGATGGAAGGAGAGAACACAGGTTTCAGGAATAAACACTCAACAAATACAGTTTCAATCCCAATTCCCCCCAGCAAGCATAGAGAGAAACAGGAATGATTTCCAAACAGGTCAAATGCTTTTGAATGTGGCTTGGAATGAATGGGAAAACACTGAAAAATTGATTTAATTCTCTAAATTGGATTCAAAACTAGTGGGAGCCGCTTTGTATGGTTTCAGGTAAACGCTAGCAATGATGATAGAACAACTAGCAGATTGAAAACTGAATTCTGAGGTCAGATGCAAGGAATAGCTGTTTTACACTTAATAAAATTTACCCAAACGAGAAATTCGCTGCACACTTTTCCGTACGCGAGAAACGCGATTGCTGGAAAACTAAGGAGTTGAAATGAGGTTTTGGGTTTGTTGGAAAGCTGAGGATGTTAGCCTCAAGGTGACACTTAAGTTTGTTTCTAGCATCTACGGTACGGAAGTTATGAAGGTTTTAGTAGAGGTTGGTTTTTCTCAGAAAGAGTCAAGATTTTCAAATGAAAGATGCGCTTTTGAAATTACAACAAGGATTTCTTTACACTAGGGAGTCTATGAAGCCACAAGATACCCAACGGTACAGCCACCAGAACAGCGGCGCCTCTGTCTGACTTTTGGCCGCCGAGACACTTGTCTTTCTTCAGCAAATATATTAGCGCAATGATGATATTATCACTACAATTATCAAAGGGCTATATGGATGAGGGAAAGATTCAGAAGAGACAAAAGAGATTCTACAATGCAGTTTTGGATATGATATAATGGGTTGGATAGGATTACTTAAGGATAAGATACTGGCTATGGACAATTCTATGCTAGATACTCACAACTATGGTTTGGACTAGGCCCGTCAAAGATCTGGTCAAGGGTTTTGGACTGGAATTCTGCTAGCCCACCGGACAGGATTCAGGCGCTCGGTTCTGCACACAAACATGTGTCAGCTCTTTAAGTTCACTTTAATTTATGGCTTACCCAGCCTATCCTTTGTTCATCATTAAAGGGGTTACAATATACCTTGAGAAATCCCAGGTAAGGGTGAAACAATTGCATGCCACAAGATACCCAACGGTACAGCCACCAGAACAGCGGCGCCTCTGTCTGACTTTTGGCCGCCGAGACACTTGTCTTTCTTCAGCAAATATATTAGCGCAAAGATGATATTATCACTACAATTATCAAAGGGCTATATGGATGAGGGAAAGATTCAGAAGAGACAAAAGAGATTCTACAATGCAGTTCTGGATATGATATAATGGGTTGTATAGGATTACTTAAGGATAAGATACTGGCTATGGACAATTCTATGCTAGATACTCACAACTATGGTTTGGACTAGGCCCGTCAAAGATCTGGTCAAGGGTTTTGGACTGGAATTCTGCTAGCCCACCGGACAGGATTCAGGCGCTCGGTTCTGTACACAAACATGTGTCAGCTCTTTAAGTTCACTTTAATTTATGGCTTACCCAGCCTATCCTTTCTTCATCATTAAAGGGGTTACAATATACCTTGAGAAATCCCAGGTAAGGGTGAAACAATTGCATGTGTCTCCAATAGGAGTATGTTGGCACCTTTTCTAAACAATTAAAAATCTACTTTGGTTTACAACCAATAAAATACTTATATATAAGTGATACTTGTAGAAAGATGTTTTGAACCTAAAGGCTAGGCGCAAGCAACCTAACACCCCCCACATTATCTGTTCATACTTACTGATTGACTAGTGGATATCAGTCATTGCTAGGTTCTGCTGCCAGGACACACCATTCTATTAATTTTTAAGAGAAAATAAAAATAAAAAAGAGAACATAACTCTCTTTAACTAAACATCGAGGGCAGGTGCACTGGATATTATTCCCCCTTTTCATATCCTTTTCCAACCCAAGGGTGTTCTGAATCACGATACCCACCCTTGCATTTTTTAACTGGGCCCTGAGGACCACCAGACCTTCCCCAGTTCTTTACACCTCAGTGAACCCTCCCCCCACCATGCAGAAAGTGTATGTCTAGTTTCGATTGTTGGAACTTGCATACCACCATTGAGTTTTTCTGAGGTGACATAAGGCCCTTCACATTCAGAGAGCCCACTTTGATTCCATTAGAGTACATTTCCCGCCTCTTTATTATCAACATGTTCTCCACAACATTGCTCCATTACAAACTGTACCTTCTACAACCCCCATCCGTGGTCCCAAAATATTTCCTCACATTTTGTCCCATTCCCACTTTTATCCCAAGAGAGCATTAACTCATGCCCAAGTTTCCATTGTTTTCCCAATACCCCCGATGACATAACACGTCCCACTTGCAAATTGGTGAGAACCGTGAGCCTCGCAAGCCAGAGACGCCCCTAGGTACAAGGGTCCCTCAAGCAAGGCCTTTCACTCAGGGGCAACATCGACTACAACAACAGAGTAAAGAAAATGCATTGTAACTTTTGAAAACGACAACCATAATCATTAGCCAACAGCTATATGAGACATCCAGGGTCCAGGGCACTGCTCAAAGGAAGACTTTAACATCTCCAACACTGCTAAGGTCCATCAATGAGATCCACAGGAAAAGAACACTGTTGATGGAGTGTTAAATCTGCTGAATATCTTGTACCCGCAGGTCAGTCTCTCCTCGGTTGAGCATTCAATTTTTCCTTTTGTGAGCCAGTCATTTTCACAGCACCAGATATCTCCGAGCCACGATCTTCCTACGTTGTTTCAGGACTCCATCCACCTCCTACTGCAAGGTGACCCTGTATTCCTTGCCTCGATATTCGAAGGACAATGCAAACGGGAAGCCCCACCGGTATCGGATATCATTCTCCTGGAGCCACTAGGTCAGTGGATGACATTCCCACCTTTTATTCAGGGTCATGGACGATAGATCCTGGTAAATACGTCTACGGGAGGATAGCTCAGTGGCAACGTGCTCGCCTTGGAAGAAGCAAGACGACACAGAGCAACACAGGTTCGATCCCCGGGTCCGCGCTTAGAAACCTCTGGTTATTAAGCGCGTTATAAATAACCTATCATATCATACATTCGTATCAGAGACCCCTTTAAAGAGTAGCTGCCCCTTCTCTCTTGGCTTTTTCGGACGTCTTTTTTCTGTTTAAAATACTGACATTTTGCCAGACCTGATCGTGGGCCGTTGGGAGGGCCACCTCCTCGATGAATTCTGTAGAACGGTTTTTCTAGGGTGGGTACTTCCTTGAAGAATCCATTGATTAGTGTCTTCACCCGGTATTCCAGAGAAAGATTAGATTCGCCTTGCAGCTCTTTCAGGCCAATGATTCGAATTTTATTTATTTATTTTGCATTTATTTGAGCGCACATAACCCTGAGGCATGTAGGCGCTAGTTACAGAAAGTGCGTGTTACATAGTATAGTGCACACTGTGCAAAGTATGGTTACAGCGTTTTTATATATAGAGTGGCTCATCCTCACCTCATGTTGCAGGGGACTGTTACAAAAATGCGCAAGGCACACTAGTCAAAGTAGGTAAGCAAGTACATGGAGGCACAGCCTCACATCATGGTGTGGGGGACTGTTACAAGCATGCAAAATGCATAGAAGTCAAGATAGGTAAGCGAATGCATGGTGTTGCAGCCTCACCTCATGGTGCGGGGGACTATTACAAACATGCACAAGGCATATGAGTCAAAATAGGTAAGCAAATACATGGTGGTGCAGCCTCACAGTATGGTGCGGAGGGGGGGGCTGATTGATGCATGCAAATAGGCAAAAGGTAGTATGATATGGTCGTCGCACAGATGGATAGTGGTAGGATGGATAAGCGAGGTGGGCTAGGCTGATTACAGGATACCGTCCTGGCAGCCATTTACAATTATAGGCTGCAATTTAGCTGGTGCTGCAAAAGATAGTTGGCTGGAGGACGGAAATCGTTGAGCATTAATTAAAAAATGCAATGGCAAATGATATGAAAAGAGGATCTCTAAAGAAGGAAGATCTGTCGTATGCGATGTACTGGGACCGGCAAGGTGGCGAGGCGTAACTCACAGCGGGCTTGTGTAATAGTGGTAGGTCGCAGGCCCGAAAAGCCACACCCAGAGGGCTGAAGGGCTACGTCGGCAGTGTTAGCTAAAGGAGAGGAAGTCAAAGGAATCAAGTTGTGGCATTATTTATTTGCATGACAAATGTATAGTGGGAGTATCATGAGTCCACTCTTATGAAGAAGTAGTTGAGTGCTGCTACAGTGGACGAAGCCTATTTGAGGGAAAAGTCACCAGGTGATGAAATTAGGCTGAGTGGGTATGTGGATTGAATTGTAGGGGGGTGGAAGGTCAGGCCAGTGCAGGCTATGCTGTGTAGTGACCTCAGGGTGAGAATCGACAAGATAAGTTGCAATCACAAGCCGTTGCAGCCGTCAGACATGGCGTACAAGGCTTACGTTGGGTTTCCAGGTTAGTTACTCATCCCCTGGTGCAGCAGTTTGAGATTGACCCCGTAGGCCAGCAGCATCCTGGGTAGGGACGAACTGCTGCTGCTGTTTCCCAGGCCTTGTAGAAAGGCTGGCGTCGCCTTCCGGCTCAATGGGGAGGGCTGGGTAAAAACACACTGCAGCCAAGCGGCAAGCTGCCGGCATGCTGCAGTAAGCCTGGAAGTGTTTTTGTGTTGGGGAGTGGCATGCGAGTGACATGGATGGATGACAAGTGTGACAAGACAGGCAATACAGAAATGACAGTTGCAAGAGTGAGGAGACTGACGACCAGGATGTGAGGTGGAAAAAACTTTGGCCACAAGCTTTATTTTTGTACCAGCCATGGTGCGAAAGAAAAACCAGCCATAACATCACATAAGGAATAACAATAAAAATATTTTGGGGACAGAGGGAACAGGTGAGCAGGGGGCCCTAATCCCAATTAGGGGCCGCTCGAGGCTGTTCCCCGCCGCCATTCATATGAATGCTTGTGACAATTGTTTGGCCACAGCGTGTGAGCTGTGACATGTTCGTAATTGTTTGTCTTTGGAGCAGGTTCCTCCTGCTTTCTCTTGTCCTTTCCCTGTGAGGTGGGGAGGTGTGCGCTTGTGTGCCTTTATTGATGTCCAACCCGACCGGGTTTAGCACTTGCACCCTCTCTCGCTCACAGGGTGATTTCCGCTGAAGTTATGGCTCTTGATCCGTATTTCTAGATAGAACAGGAACCCCGCGTTGTGAAGCCTTTCACTTGATCATCCGCGGGATGTGTTCTTAGAGCCATTTTTATTTTTGGGTTGTGTGTTCTGTACTTTTCCATGGATGGAGGCGTTTTAGCCTCTTGGTCCACTCTTCGGAGATGAATTTGGCATTTATTACACACATGATCCACTTGAGTTTTTGAAGCCCCCACGCTCCGTTTGCGGGCTAGTTGTTTCATCAGGGGTGGGTTCTTGGAGCCTTACTAGGGTCTTCCCTGCTCCTGATCCCCTTGTGCCACGGGACCCCTTCCGCGCATTAAGCTGCTTGTTTTTACAGCCGGGGTGGGTTCCAAGAGCCTTACTGGGTTTTTACCCCGCTCCCGATCCACTTGCCTTGTGAAACCCCTTCAGCGCTTAAAGCTGCTTGTTTTTACAGCCGGGGTGGGTTCAAAGAGCCTTACTAGGTTTCTTCCCCTGCTCCCGATCCACTTACGTTATGAGACCCCCTCGGCGAGCTGGAAAAAAGGTGGGGGGGGGGGGGGGTTCAAAAAGAGAGCCTTACTAGAATTTTTTCTGCTCTCAAACCACTTGTGTGAAAACCCCTTCCGTGCTTGTGTTATACTATTCCGCCACTGGGGTGGGTTCTAAGGGCATAGCTGGGAATTTCCCCTGCCCACGATCCACTTGCGTACCCCAGTGTGCTTATCCTACATAGAAAAATGTGAGGGGGGGTGGGTTCCGGAGCCTTACTAGGTACTTACCCTGCTCCTGATCCACTTGTGGTGAGACCCCCCCTTCTGCAAGCATGGGGGTGGATACTTGAGGCATACTAGTACAAGCTTATGCTCAGGTTCCTCTCTCCTTTTCAGTTTTGTAAAACCCTTAGCGCTCCCACCTGTATTGATGTTCTCTGGTGGATCTGAGCGCCTGGGTCTTCTATAACTGTCTTTTCCTAGAATATTAACTAATAGATACAAGACCCCCCGGTATTTTTAGAAGGAGGCCCTTCTTGGAGTTGAATGTTTATGTTTAATTTATAAAATGAGGCGTTTTAGCCTACCCTAATAATATGATTGTGTTCCATCTTCTATCTGGCCCTCGATATTCCTTTCCCTACAGTTTTGCAGGGTGGGAGGGATGGTTTTTTAGACCTGCAGCCGTCCTGCTGCTGTTCGTGGCTGACGGGGAGGAAGAATGAGAAGGGCCACCTTGCCCCAGCCAGATAAAGGCAAAATTCGGCCTGGGGCAAGGCGGCCCCTTCTTTGAACTTCAAAAGGCCCCCGCCCAGCATCCGCAGGCTGGGAAGGGGGGCCTTTGAGGTATGGAGGGCAAGGTGACAAGGGGCAGTGACTACCGGTTGTCACCTGCCCCTCTCACCTCACCCTCCTGTCGTGGAGACGCGCTGTCTGGGTTCCCATTGTTACGGGACCCAGCAGCCCGACCCCACCATGTGCATGCTAAGTGGGGCAGCGCCAAACAGGCGCTGCCCCACGGGACTTCACACAAATCCCCCACCTCCCAGCTTACGTCCCCGGGCCTCCCATCCGGGTGGGCCCGGGTGTATAAGCCTGGAAGTGTTTTTGTGTTGGGGAGTGGCATGCGAGTGACATGGATGGATGACAAGTGTGACAAGACAGGCAATACAGAAATGACAGTTGCAAGAGTGAGGAGACTGACGACCAGGATGTGAGGTGGAAAAAACTTTGGCCACAAGCTTTATTTTTGTACCAGCCATGGTGCGAAAGAAAAACCAGCCATAACATCACATAAGGAATAACAATAAAAATATTTTGGGGACAGAGGGAACAGGTGAGCAGGGGGCCCTAATCCCAATTAGGGGCCGCTCGAGGCTGTTCCCCGCCGCCACCCTGAGGGGATGCTGACCGGCGTCTCCCAGGTCCCCCCAAAATAAGGGATTATAGATTAAGTACAGCCTCTGGCTGCAAGGGTCCAGAAAATATTCCTGGTGAAGATGTCCATGCCTTCAATGGACAGGTGAACCCCGTCACTGCAGAACATGGCCTGGTTGTGTACCGAGATCCCATGCTTAATAAATTTGAGGCCTGAGAAAAGGCAGAAATTGGCCACAGCTTTGTTCAGTTTGCGCCTAGAAATCTCCATGGCTTTGTTGCACTCCGCCCCATGCCAATGTTGGCGAGGGATGATTTCTGACATCATCACTTCTGTTCGAAGTCTTAGCATGTGTGCCAGGGATCTGAGGGAGGTGCAGATTTCGGCCAGGAGAAGCTTCCTGCCCAGCTGAGGCAAGTCATTGCCCCCGAGGTGGATGATGAGAAAATCGGGAGGAGGTGAGCAGGCCCCCAGTAGGCCGGCGAGTTTGTCGTGTAGGTCTCCCCAGCGCATGCCCGGCTTACCCCACCAGTATGTGATGGTGTCTTGGAAATGCATGCCGTCCTGGGTTTCCTCCAGCCATCTGCTGGCCCTGGTAATGAAAGAATGACCCACAATCCAAGCCGTCTGGGATGGGGGGTAGCCTGTGTTATGGGGAAAATAGAGAGGGGGGGGGGGGGGGAGATGGAGGATACTATTAGATCAAGTCTTTCCTGATGTATCTTTTGTAAGCCCCCGATCTCCAACCCCCAATCCCTTTTATGGCTTTCTCTTGCATCCCCCCCATCCAGGCTGAGGTGGCTGCTCCTATCCTGAAGGAGTGGGATCCAAATTCAGTAGGATTCCATCCTATAGCTATTATAGTCTTCTTGAGGACAGACCTCAACTGGAATCTACTGAGGGCAGACCCATTTTTGTGTGTGAATAATTGCCCCCCCCGACTGGTGCGCTTGCTCATGAATGCCTTGGTGGTGCAAATGGGGCAATATTCTGTTTCCTCAATGCAGTACAGGTTGATGATCCTCCCTTTTCCTAACTGGTCAGTTTTGGACCTGCACAGTTTCACAGCCATGGAATCCTTCCCCATGTGGATGTCGCCTATATCCAGCCCTTCCTCTGATCCTGTGTTTTTGGAGGCTATCTCGCTGATCCTGAACGCCCCAAAGTAGTTTAGTGTGAAGGCGGCTCTAAATAGTGAGGTCTCATAGGCATTGTTGCATACTGCAGGGAGGGTGTCTAGCAGAATTTTTAGTTTAGCAAAATTGAGGGGGCGCCTGGTGTCTGTCTTGACCCCTTCCATTTTGGACCAACCCTTGAGAGCATATCTGGTTAGTGCGCCGTGTGTGGGGTCGGGCGCCCCCGCTAATCTAGTGTAGTATGACACTGCTGCCAGATGGGATGAAGCCCATGCCTTCTTTTTGCTTTGTTTGAAAGCCCATTCCATGAAGTCATTGACATGGCACTCCTGTATATCCCTGATGTTGGTGACTTTTGTGATCCTTCCAAAATCAGTCAAGCACTTATTGTACATTTTGGCAGTTTTCTGTGCCAGCGCCTTTTTGGCCAGTTCCCCTAAAACGCCTTTAGGCTCACCTGTAGGAGTGTGGTGCCGGGAAAGGCAACCCCTTTTGTCCAGGCCCGGGGGTGAGGGTAGAGCTGGGGGCGGGCATCTCAGGGAAGAGCTGTTACCGGCTGGCTGGCGGGTGGTGCCTTGGGTGTGTCCATGATGGCCCAAACCTCTTCCGGAACCGCTGTCCTCTTGGCTTCTGCCTGTGGGTTTAGTGCCTTGAAAGTGGAGAACTGAAAACGGGACAGAGCGTCAGCGGCCTTATTATCTTTGCCTGCAATGTGCCGTCCAATTATAACGATGTTATTTTTCAGGGTGACTTTCGTCATTTCTCTCAACACTTTTAGCACCAGAGGGCAGGAGGCAGCACCCTTGTTTAAAATGTGTACAACCGCCATGTTGTCTGACCATGTGACCAGCTCTGTGTTGGCCAACAGGTCCCCCCATAGGTAGAGTGCCAGCCATATGGGGAATATCTCTAGCAATGTGATGTTCCTGGTCCAGCCCCTCTGCTGCCAGCAGGGCGGCCAGTGGCCGGCGCACCACTTGTTACCAAAGCATACCCCAAAGCCTCTGCTGCCAGCCGCATCCGTGAACAGGGACCTTTTGTCTGCCCCATTCATGGGTTTGCGCCATATCACTTGGCCATTGAAGTTGTTAAGAAATGCTTCCCACATGACCAGGTCTTGTGTTATTTCCTTGCCCAGTCTGATGTGGTGGTGTGGCTTTGTAACCCCCCTCATTTTTAGTTCCAGGCTCCTGTGAAAAACCCGGCCTTGGGGCATGATTCTGGTGGCAAAGTTCAGCTTCCCAGCAAGGGACTGTATTTCACGCAGCGTAGCCTTGTCCCTGCCTGCTATCTGCCTTATTGTCTGAAGAAGGTCCTCTATTTTGTCCCTGGGCAGGCGGCACTCGCCCATGGAAGAGTCAATCTCTATTCCTAGAAATGACAGGGTGGTGGTGGGTCCTACAGTTTTTTCGGGTGCCAGCGGAACCCCTAACACCTGCATGGTTTCGCTGAATGTTTTTAGGGATGAGCTGCATAGGAGGGACCCAGCTGGGCCGGTGAAAAAGAAATCATCCAAATAGTGTACTGTTCTGGCTCTGGGCATGGCCTGTTGGAACGCCCACTGTAGGAAAGAACTGAACTGTTCAAAATAGGCACACGCAATGGCGCAGCCCATGGGAAGGCATTTGTCAAAATAGAATTTATTGTCAAAATGGAAACACAGCCACTGGTAGGTGCTCTCGTGCACAGGCAGCAGCCTGAAGGCTGACTTAATGTCTGCTTTAGCCATGAGTGCGTGTCTACCTGACAGTTTTACTAGGTCGACCGCATCTTGCACGCAGCTGTAAGAGACAGCGGCCTCCGTGGCGGGGATGCCGTCATTGAAAGAGCTACCGGGTGGGTGTGATAAATGATGGATCATCCTGAACTCCCCCGGCTCTTTTTTGGGCACGATGCCCAGGGGGGGAGCATAAAAACTCAGTGAAGGGGGGATGTTGGAAGGGGCCCTCAATCCTCCCTAGTTGCAACTCTTTATCAATTTTTTGGCTTATTATGGTAGCTAGGGATGAGGCCGATTTTAGGTTCTTGGGTATGGTGGGAGATCCCCGGCCCTTGAATGGGATCCGGAAGCCATCTCTGAAACCCTGAGCCAGGGATGCTCTAGCTGCTTGGTCAGGGTAGTTATCTAACATTTTTTGCAATTGGTCGATTTTTATTGGTGAGGCGCCTAATCTATAGCTAGTGCATGTTTTTGCCATCAGTGACTTTTGGGCTGGGCCTGGAAGGAGAGGCTTTTGTGCAATTGTTGCTGCTGTGGCCACCACTGCATGTGCTGCATTGGTGCTTGTATCTGCACTCTGTGCCCTTGTTACATGACCCTCTGTTGAAGTACCAGCAGGACCCCGGAGTGCTTCCTTTGGCCCCCCCGTTGCTGCGATTGCCAGATTGCCTCTGATTATGCCCTGTTTTTTGCCCCCCTGGGGGCGTTCTTCGAAAGGGAGGTTTGTTTTTGTTAGTATTTATACTGTCCTGTTGAGCCCTGCGCTGGTTATGTTGCCTGTTTCTACCCCTTCTATTATACTGATGCTCATAATCCTTGCTGCTTTGGGCGCTCTTAGCTGAGTTTTCTTTTAGGACATGAAAAAGATACAATTTAGGGTCTTCCTCCTCCCAGCCCAGGTCAGGGAATCTCTGCATCTCCTTCCTAAACTCTCTATCATAGTGCAGCCAAGACTCCCCCCCAAAGGTATTGTGAATCTCCAAAATTCTGTGGTGGTAGGCAATCAGTGCTGTGCCCTCTTCAGGGAATTTTTCTAGAATTATTGTGGAAAGTATTTGGAAAGAGGCCTCCCAGTTCTGAATATTCTTCTCCAGTGTGGGCCTCTTTGCTCTTTCTTTTTTTTCCTCTTTCTTATCCCTTTTTGAAATGCCAAAACCTAAATCTTCATATTCCAATAGGCAGAAAATGTCAATAAATTGCTTTTTCCATATCTTTCTCTTAATTTTCCGCTCAATGTGCCATGCAATGGTCTTCTTTAGGCTTCTATTTACACTTTTGCCGGCAGTGCGCCTCCCATATTTAGTCATATGAGGGGTTGGAGACGGTACATCTTGGCTAGGCCCAACCCATGCTTTAAGGTGGCCCTGGTCCTCCTCGCCCCCCGATTCCGACTCTGTGTCTGTGCTGTCACTCTCGCTGCTGGAGCTGCTCGAGTCATCCCTGTGCCTCCTCTTTTTCCCAGCACCCGCACCCTTATGCCATTTTAAAAATTGTTCAAGCATAGGCCCCAAATCATTGCTTTTCACAGTACCTGATTTTGCTTTTCTTTTGGTGCCTGGGTGGGTGTCTGAAGAGGCGGGCATGCTGCGGACATCAAGGCGCTGCTTCTTCCTAGCTGGCTGCTCCCTTTCTGCCGGCTCCTCCTCGCCGTCGACCTCCTCTTCCAAGGCGTCTGCGTCATCTTCATTGAGACTGGTGGATGCGAGCTCTGCCATTCTTTCCTGCACCACGTCCATGCCATGAACGGCTTCCGCTGCTTTGGCCCATTCCAGGAGTAATGTGTCTTTCAGGGATAAGGCGTTGGCCATCTCTTGCCTGTTTGGGTCTCTGTGTGCTGGTTCGTAATGGGTTGTCCTAGTGTTTCCCAACTTGCTGTGTGGGTCAGGGTCCTCTTCCCCTTTATTGTAGTTCCCAGGCGAGGTAAAATGCTGTGGCTCTCACTCAGTCTCCTTCTAGTGCAGGTCTGTCGATATGTGCGTCTGGGAATTCCAGCTGACCTCTGTCCTCTGCAGCGAGAAATTAAAAAATTGTTTAGCCCAAGTATAATTTCTGTGCCCTCTCTGGGGCTCGAACCAATGTCCTTGTAAGCTTGAAACTGACGCTCCCTTTGCAGTGCTATGGAGACTCTGCTGCTGCAGGCCTGCTCACTCCTTGTGTTGTGCTCGAGGACCCGCCTTCTTTGGGCTCTGCTCGCTCCGTGTGCGGCCGTTCACTGCCGTGCAAACCTCCTTGAGCACTTCGGAGCCTGCCTTACTTGATTCCAGTGTCCTCCCAGAGCCGGAGAGAAATTTAAAAATTGTTTGGCAAAATATAAATTCTAGCACCCTCTCCGGGGCTTGAACCAATGTCCTTGTACGCCTGAGACTGATGCTCTCCTTGCCGTGCTATGGAGACTCTGCTGCTGCAGGCCTGCTCACTCCTTGTGTTGTGCTCGAGGACCCGTCTTCTTTGGGCTCTGCTCGCTCCGTGTGCGGCCGTTCACCGCCGTGCAGACCTCTTCGAGCACTTCGGAGCGTGCCTTACTTGATTCCAGTGTCCTCCCAGAGCCGGAGAGAAATTTAAAAATTGTTTGGCAAAATATAAATTCTAGCACCCTCTCCGGGGCTTGAACCAATGTCCTTGTACGCCTGAGACTGATGCTCTCCTTGCCGTGCTATGGAGACTCTGCTGCTGCAGGCCTGCTCACTCCTTGTGTTGTGCTCGAGGACCCGTCTTCTTTGGGCTCTGCTCGCTCCGTGTGCGGCCGTTCACCGCCGTGCAGACCTCCTCGAGCACTTCGGAGCGTGCCTTACTTGATTCCAGTGTCCTCCCAGAGCCGGAGAGAAATTTAAAATTGTTTGGCCAAAAATAATTTCTTGCACTCTCCCTGGGGCTTGAACCGAAGTCCTTGTATGCCCGAGGCTGACGCTCTGCTTGCGGTGCTACGGAGGCTCTGCTGCTGGGGTTCTGCTCACTTCTTGTGATGTGCTCGATCTCCGTCTGTAGCTGCTCACTGCTGTGCAGACCTGCAGCCGTCCTGCTGCTGTTCGTGGCTGACGGGGAGGAAGAATGAGAAGGGCCACCTTGCCCCAGCCAGATAAAGGCAAAATTCGGCCTGGGGCAAGGCGGCCCCTTCTTTGAACTTCAAAAGGCCCCCGCCCAGCATCCGCAGGCTGGGAAGGGGGGCCTTTGAAGTATGGAGGGCAAGGTGACAAGGGGCAGTGACTACCGGTTGTCACCTGCCCCTCTCACCTCACCCTCCTGTCGTGGAGACGCGCTGTCTGGGTTCCCATTGTTACGGGACCCAGCAGCCCGACCCCACCATGTGCATGCTAAGTGGGGCAGCGCCAAACAGGCGCTGCCCCACGGGACTTCACACAAATCCCCCACCTCCCAGCTTACGTCCCCGGGCCTCCCATCCGGGTGGGCCCGGGTGTAAGAGCTGGGAGCACAACGGAGCTTCTGGTAACGTGACAGTCATATTCAGCTGCTGTAGAGGGACTCCGGTCCCAAAAGGAAATCAAGTGCTGGGCCAGCAGGGCTCCCTAAATGGATGGGGGCCCTGTGATGGAACGAGATCGACAGAGACCAGCTGTTGCTACTATGCATGTCTTTTGGGACCACTTGTCAGGACCTTCGACCCTGGCTAGTGAGCATGTGTGCCTACTGTATTTTTTTAAAACACTAATGGGCCACTAGCTCTATCCCCCACCTCACTTTATCTGTCAAATTCATTTTTTTAAAATTATTCACATTTTAGTAACTATCTTTTTTTTAAAGAAAACACAGTTATAGTAGCAATGTACTTGAAATAAACATGGCTATCTATGGGCGCCGACAAATAACTCCAGTTAACCGTAAAATGCGTGCAAAATCCAAAACTCATCCCAGCCCTCCAATGCCCTCACCAAGTGCCCCCCTCCACTTTTACTGTCTTAATAAAATGTTTATTTTTTAACAGATCTTTCCCAAACTTCCAGTCTGGGGAGGGCCTGTTTGCAAAATTTCAGCCAAATCTATCATACGAGTCAAAAGTTATTAGCTATTCATTTTTTGGGTCTCCTATGTATCTCAATACTCAAATATAGTGTTGCGACCATCGCACTATAATGTGTGTATATACATATATTAAGTTTAAAATGTTTAGATAAGGGGCAGGTAAGGAGAATAGTTTCAGTGCAACAAAGCCCTTGAAATTCACTGAATAAATCTTTAGTTGAAGTGACGTTAAGGTTCTGATTTGTTGGAAGTTCACCAGAGACAGCCACTCAACAGAGAGCTGTCCTGGACCCAGGAATCAAAGGAGCACAACCATTCAAAAGGGGTAGCCTCACACCAGAGTGCAGCATACCAAATTGGCCCTTGATCCTTATTCAGAAGGGAAGGGGTGGGGTTAGTGCAGACAGGGAGAGCTCTGTACGGTTGGGGGAAGGTTCCACCATTCTGTTTCTCTTTGCCTCTCCTTCCTGTCCCCTTGACTTCCTCTAGCACAAAGAACTTTGGGTGTGATGCCAGAAGGCAAAGTCCACTTATTTCAAGAGAAGGGATTGGACCCTTAAAACATGCTAGCTTTAGTCCAATCACATATGGACCTTTACCTTTAAAAGAAGGGGTCTCACACTACTTCTTTTAATCATCTTTTGGACTTCAACCCTTGAAGAAGATTTATTTGGACCCAGTCAGAAGAGCAGTACTTTCCAAAGTCCTGCATTTGTGAAGTGAAGACAGGTTTTCCAAAGATGAGGTAAGCTCTGTCCCTTAACCATCCCCATGGACCATTGGTACCCAGGACCACACCATGTTGAAGGACCCCTGCAGTTGTGTGCCAGTCTCCCCCGTGTTTGGGAGCCTTAAAACAAGGGCCCATCTTGTCCCTAAGTCCCTGGAGTGTGTCTCAGAGCAACCTGAGGAGTGACATACTGCTTGAGCAAGACCTGCCTCTCTGCCAGCCACAGGGGTACCCATGACCTCATTGTGTTGATGGTCCCTGCCGTTGTGTGCCAGCCTCCCCTGTGTTTGGGAGCACACTCAGGGTGTGGAAGCCCTTATTAAAATTTGTATTCAATAATACGATGCTGGTAATACCATCTCTGAAAGGGAAAACTCATGATCAGGTTCCACTTTCATAAACTCCATGCCAAAAGCATAGTGTGTACCTGTGCCCTGCTGCATTAGTATCCTCATCTCCAGCTCCTGATCTACCAGTGGCACAGAGCAGGTCCAGAGGTCACAGGTACCCTCTTGATACCTGCAGTGATAGCAAATTATCTGCAGCACAGGGGTTGTATTCCAAAATGTTTTGTTTATGAATAGCCCATGCTTGTGGCAAGGTAAACTCTAAAAATAAGCCATATATGAGATAGGGCATGTTGCATGGCATTGCTCATAATAATTGCAGCCACACTCAATATGATATCACACGTGTATTTTGAGCTAGCTCAGTTGTGGAAGGTGATGTGTATTCTGGCCAGACAGGTTGATCCTGCCAAGTGGCAGGACAGTAACCTGAATGGCCATGCCCCACCATGTTGAAGGACCCCAGCAGTTGCATGCCCTCCTGCCTTGTGTTTGGGAGCATGAGAAAGGGATTAATCTTGTCCCTGACTCCCTGGAGTGAGACTCGCAGCAATTTGAGGAGAAGACCTGCTGCTGGACAAGACATGCCTCTCTACTAGCCACAGTGGTACCCAGACCTTCAACATGTTGTAGGCCCCTGCAATTATGTGACAGGCTCCCCCATGTCTGGGAGCACAAGAAAATGACTAATTTTGTCTGTAAGCGCCAGATTGGGACTCACAGTACCCTCAGAGCACAGACAGTCGGGATCTCAGTGTATTTCCATTTGAACAGCTTGGAGCTGTTTTCAAGAACTGTTCAACACATTCAAACCACCTGGACCCTCAGGTGCTGCCTTGTGCACTCTCTCGATCTTCAAATCGCTTGCATAGTGCCTAGAAGTCTCGTTTGACGCTTCCAGACCACCGGGTACTGAAAAAAGGTACTATTGACTGCTAACTACCACCTTCTTCCAATTTTGCCACCTAGAGACTGGTTAAGTCACTTTTATCCCTTTTGCACCGAAGAACATATCCTTTTAAAATACATTGGGGTTATTACTTGCCTGTTAGGGAGAATTCTCAGAAATGTGATAATTCCTCTCCTACCTTAGAGACCCCCACCGCTTTATGCTGGACTTTAGGACTTTTAATTTTTATCGTGGAGAGACTACAACCTTTTTCCCACTCTCTCATGTATTTTTCATTGATTTGGACACTGTGTTTCATTTGGTTTTGGAGTCAGACAAACTCCATAGGCATTATCTTTTTACATTGTGACACACAGCACCTTCAGTGCAGTGCCACATAGAAATCCTTTGGATTTCTGATAACGTTTAAATACCTTCTCTTGGATAACTACTGTTTCCAAGGGCAGTGAAGTGAAATTGACTTTACTTACATTTGTTCTAGACCCAGCACACACTATCTTACCATAGGGTGCTGGAGGGGTTACTTAGTATCTCCTTTGTCTAGTTTCTCATGTAACATTTTTATGTTACCCTTTCTACAATTAATGACTGGTGGCAGTGGTTTACTTTTTCCTACCATTGTGTGTTTCTACTGCGGGCTGCAATTGCAGCTGCAGAAAAGCACCCATGGGTGCCCATTTTGTCAAAATGGCCACAGTCTTCTTTTTTCACAATTTCTGATTGGAAAGGTCCTTCTTGAGATTTACTCTGCACGCCAAACCAGGTTTGGTCCCTTTGTTCATTTTGTCTTTGGGGGGATTCACTGGTGAAGCTCGCCTCTGGCTCCAGTGTGTCTGGCAGGGCAGGAAGTGAGGGAGGTGTCCAAAACTCCCTGTGCTTAATGCCCTTGGTTACCGGAATGCACCCAAAGGTGATTGACAGCTAGGCTGCGAATGAATGGGAGAAACCTGCATAAATGGTGAGGTTTTGGGACAGAAGGCGTAGACAACCGCTGCACGAAGGAATCCGAAGAAGAACTTGGAAGAGACGCTGGTTTGCCCGGTGAAGCCCTGCTGCAGTGGCGAAGCTCTGAATTTACCTCGCCTAGAGAAGCCTTGCAAAGGATGACTTCTCCTCTTGGGTTAGTGGGACCAATCGACTCCAAGACAAACTCATCTGGAAATCCTCTTGGAGCTGGCTGTACTTCCATTGCTATGGCAGGAACCGATTGCCAGGGAGAGGACCACCAGAATCGAGTGTGTCGTCTTTAAGTCAGATGCGAGCTCAAAGAAGATCCCCTGGACTCCTATGAAACAGGAATGGCCAAGCCTGAGCCAACTCAACAGAGTGCTGGACCCCAGATGCTAGGAAAGTCCATAAGGTATCCGAGAACTGCCGTGGTGCTATTCGCAAGAAGCTGAACCCGCGAAGTGCCGCTGATCTGAAGTTTGCCCATTGCTGCCGCTGTCCTTCGAACCGTAGTGCAGGAGCCCTCAGATGTCCTCCGTCTTGTCCTCATGACTGAGGCCCAGGCACAGTAGGATCTGCAGGACCTACAAGAGGAACACATTGACCCCTCCTGAGATAAGCCTGGCTGGTCAGTCACTCCACCAACTTATTTAGTACATGCTTATACCAAAGGTTGGGTTAACTATTGCGAAGAGGCCAAGGCTGGTGCAGTCTCCCACAGGGTACTGCATACAATATTGCCCAACACTGGTGGCAGGCGGTGAGGATCTGTTGTACAGTAGTTACATTGAGTATTTTGCTTTGCTTGTGTTCAACCAAACCTCTGAAAGCCTAAGCTCCATCAGAACAGCAATTATAATAGGCCAAATATGGATAATTTCAGTTAGGATGCCCTGATCATTTTGACAGTAGATCAACTGAAAGAAATGTGTAAAGTCAGGAATCTTATTGTAAAAAGAAAGAAACATGAGTTGATTAAAAGGTTGTTGAATCACCAAGGTGTGGGTGGTAGGCCCGTAAAACCAACTAACTTGCATGTGGAAATTGATACTGAGGATAATAGTTCAGAGTCTAACTCTAATGTCTTCGAATAGTCAGAGGAGGTAGAGGAGTCCCAGGATAGGAGCGACTCTTTGCCACACACTGCTCGTTTTCCTCAAACCATGTCCACTGGGACCCCACAAGGTCCATCACTGAGTCCAGAATATGTGTCTCTTGAGAAAATGAGACTTGAATTGAAATTTAAAAGATTACAAGCTCAAGCTGAAGCCAAACATCAGGCCATCAAGCTACGGCAATTGGAAATGCAACATGCTCTTGAAATGAAAAGATTGTCTCTTGAAAATGTTTCCCTCTCAGAGTCTCCTCTAGGTCTTCCAGTCCAAGAGGCCTCGCCTGCCTAAAGAAGCAGTGAGTATGAAAGATGTGAAACTTGATATTTTTAACTGGTTGGGTGCCTTTGAATACAATCATGGGATTCAGGATCTCACTGGGAATCAGCTGATTCCTTGGCTTTTGTCTAGGCTTCCCCAGGTTGCAACAGATGCAGTAATGGAGGTGGGTGAACTTGAACGACAGGAGTATGAGAATGTGAAGCTGGCCTGATAGCCAGATTTGTGAAACCTCCTTCCCAGTATCTTAAGAGGTTTAGGACCCTAAAAAAGAGTGATAGTACCTCTTGGGCGACCTGGGTGTGTGACCCACCTCTGTTGGTATGCAAACCAGAGGGGGGTCTGGGAAACTGGTCATCCACCCAAGAACAGGTCAATGGGCTGTGTTTGTTCTAGTAGAGGGACTCCCAGAACACCCTTGTTTTGCATATTAAGTAACTTTGGGTCTCACCCTAAGTTACCAGGGGAATCCAGACGTGGACCCCTTACTCACTGTTCTTAGAGAGGCACAGCTCCACCCCAATGATGAGGCCCGACTAGGCCGAAACATGTGTCTGTGGTTGCTGTTGGTACTCTTTTTCAGAGGAGAATTGCCAAGCATTTCGGTGCTGAACTGCCCCTGGGCAGGACAAAGACTGATATGCAGGGAAATCTCTCCTCTGTGAAAGGGAAAGTGAGCTGAAAACTTGGTGGAGTCTCTCCCAGTGGCCATCCACTCAAGAACAGGTCAATTGGCTATGTTCGTGCTGGTAGAGGGACTCCCAGAACCCCCTTGTTTTGCATATTAAGTAACTTTTGGTCTCACCCTAAATTACAAGGGGAATCCAGACGTGGACCCCTTGCTCACTTTACTTAGAGAGGCACAGCTCCACCTCACTAATGAGGCACGACTAGGCCAAAACATGTGTCTGGGGTTGCTGTTGGTACTCTTGTTCAAAGGAGAATTGCCTAGCATTTCGGCGGTGGACTGCCCATGGGCAGGACAAAGACTGATATGCAGGGACATTTCTCCTCTGTGAAAGGGACAGTGAGCTAAAGACTTGGTAGAGTCTCTCCCAGGTGCCATCCACCCAAGAACAAGTCAATGGGCTGTGTTCATGCTGGTAGAGGGACTCCCAGAACCCCCTTGTTTTGCCTATTCTTGAAAGACTTTGCCAACAAGCAGCTTCCCAGCTGGAAGGGCAAGAGCCAGGGAAGCACAGGCTGTACTGGGAGGATGGCCTCCTTTACAGTGAGCCTATTGAGTCTACCACAGGGGACTACAGAAGACTTGTAGTGCCTCAGGCGGTGAGACCCCAGTTTCCACATTTAGCACATGAAATTCCTTTAGCTGGTCACTTCAGTTTTAAGAAGACCAAGGAAAGGGTTTCTCTGTATTTCTACTGGCCCAAGATGGGATCTGATGTAGATACATTCTGTAGAAGCTATAACTGGCAAGAGTGGAGCCAAGAACATGGCACCCTTGGTGCCCCTCCCTGTGGTGGGAGTTCCTTTTGAGAGGGTAGGGATTGACATTGTTGGTCCCCTAGACCCTCCCACATCTTCAGGCAACCGATTTATATTGGTTGTGGTAGACCATGCTACCAGGTACCCTGAAGCCATATCTATGAGGACTGTTACTGCTCATGCAGTGGCTAAGGCCCTCCTTGGTATTTTTACCAGGTTTGGTTTTCCTAAGGAGGTTTTCTCAGACAGGGGGACCAATTGTATGTCCCACTACATGCAAGCCATGTGGATAAATGGTGGAGTGACCTTCAAGTTCTCAACAGCCTACCATCCTCAAACCAATGGGTTGGTGGAGAGGTTTAACAGAACTATGAAGAGCATGATTGGTGCTTTAGAGGAACCCCTTAGAAGAAAGTGGGACCTTCTACTGCCATACCTTCTCTGTGCTTATAAAGTAGTCCCTCAGGAAGGGGTAGACTTCAGCCCCTTTGAGCTCCTCTATGGTCATCCGGTTAGAGGTTCATTGCCCATAATCAATGAAGGGTTGGAGAGTGCTCCTTCCCTCAAGCCAGAGAGAGTGACTGACTATGTGTTATGTCTCCGAAGGAGAATGACACAAATAATGACAGAAGCTTCTGATAACTTGAAATCAGGTCAGGCTCTGGTTAAACATTGGCATGGCCTGAAGGCCAAAATTGTGGAGTTTACTCCAGACTAGCTAGTTCTAGTTATGGTGCCTACAAGGCAGAGGGCCTTACAGGACAAATGGATTGAACCCTTCAAGGTTGTGGGCAAACTTGGAGAGGTCAATTACTTAGTGGAGTTGGGCAATTCAGAGGAGGACCATAGGGTCTTTCGCACAAACCGCCTAAAGGCATATGTATCCAAACCAGAATTGGGAGCTTTGCTCTTAGCATATGATCAAGAGGAAGAGGAGAGTGAACCTCTGCCTGACCTACTCAGGGGACAGCCTTTAGATGGAAAAATAGAAGGAGTTAATATTTCTTCTGATCTGACTCTGCAACAACAGGAGGAGTGCAACATTCTGTTAAATCAGTTTGCCTCCCTGTTTTCACTGACACCAAGCTTGACCCCTTGGGGCCAGCATGATACACTCACTGGTGACTGTCTCCCTGTCAAAAGCAGGGGTTACAGAATGTCAGACCATGGAAGAACCCACATAAAGGAAGAGGTCAAGAGGATGCGTGATCTTGGGGTAATAGAGCCATCTACAAGTCCATGGGCTAGTCCAGTTGTGCTAGTGCCAAAGACAGGATACGCGGAGTTGAGAGTCTGTGTGGACTATAGAGCTCCTAATGCAGTCACCACGACTGATGCCGATCCTTTACCCAGGACTGATGAGCTGGTGGACAAACTTGGTTCAGCCAAGTTCCTCTCCTCAGTACATTTGACCCAATATCAGGCTATTGGCAAATAGTTTTGACAGACCATGCCAAGGAGAAAATTGCATGCATTTGCCACCCCAAGAGGCCTCCACCAGTTTAAAGCTATGCCTTTTGGACAAAATAATGCACCTGCTATATTCCAAAGGATGGTAAATCATATTCTGAATGGGTTAGAGGACTTCTGCATGGCATACTTGGATGACTTTGCAGTGTTCAGCCCCACTTGGGAAGAGCATCTTGACCACCTTGGATATGTTATGCAGGCTCTTAAACAGGCCCATCTGACAAAGGCTAGTAAATGTCAAATTGGTCAGAGTAAAGTGGTCTACCTTGGAGGACGGAGGAGGTGAAATAAGGCCATTGCCTAGCAAGGTACAAGGTGTGAAAGACTGGGCCACCCCTACTACTCAAACCCAAGTGAGAGCCTTTTTAGATCTCACTGGTTACTATAGGAACTTCATTGAGAACTATGGGACCATAGCTTCTCCCTTGAATATGATCTTCTCACCCAAATTCCCCAAGAAGGTCAGGTGGAATGGGGAGTGCACTAAGGCATTTTAAGAATTTAAGAACGCCCTTTGTCAAGCTCCAGCCTTGTGAGCTCCTGGCTACAACCAATCCTTTATTGTACAAACTGATGCTTCAAATACAGGAATAGGTGCAGTTCGGAGTCAGCTGGATGAGAAAGGCAGGGAACACCCTATCTGCTTCATCAGTAGGAAACTGAGAGACCATGAAACAAGGTTGGGAACAATTGAAAGAGAATGTTTTGCAATTGTGTGGTCTTTGAAGTAGTCCACTAACCCTCGAGATGGGTAATGCAGATGAAGGGGGAGAATCCTAAATTGTTAAGACTATCAATCAGCCTTCACGGGTTTGATTTCACCATAGAACACAGGTCAGGGTGTAATCACCAAAATGCTGATGGTCTTTCCAGAAAGTATGACCGACTGGAGTAAGGAGATTCATCCAGGAGTGGATTAAATCCTCCTGTCCCTTAGTCTGGAGAGGGGAGGGACGAGTGTTAGGGAGAATTCTTATAGATTTGCTAATTCCCTTCTACATTAGAGACCCCCAGCTCTTTCTGCTGGACTTTAGAGAGAGTGAGACCTTTTAACCACTCTCTCATGTATTTTTCATTGATTTGGACACTGTGTTTCTTTTTGGTTTTGGAGTCTGACAAACTCCATAGTCATCATCTTTTTACATTGTGACACACAGCACCGTCAGTGCAGTGTCATAGCAGAAATCCAAAGGATTTCTGCTAAGGTTTAAATACCTTCTCTTGGATAACTACTGTTTCCAAGGGCAGTGAAGAGAAATTGACTTTACTTAGTTACTTAGTATCCCCTTTGTCTAGTTCTTTCTACCGCAGGCTGCAATTACAGCTGCAATAAAGCACCCATTTCTCAAAATGGCCCGGTCTTCTTTTATCGCCATTTGTTGTTGGAAAGGTCCTTCTTGAGATTTACTCTGAGTGTCAAACTAGGTGTGGTCCCTTTGTTCATTGTGTCTTTGGCAGGATTCACTGGTGTAGCCCGCCTCTGGCTCCAGCATGTCTGGCAGGGCAGGAAGTGAGGGAGGTGCCCGAAACTCCCTGTGCTTAATCCCCTTGGTTACAGGAATGCACCCAAAGGTGATTGGCTGGCTGGCTGTCCTTGCAGGACAGCCACCCTGCTGTGTGATTGACAGCTAGGCTGTGAATGAATGGGAGAAACCTGCATAAAAGGGGAGGTCTTTTGGACAGAAGGCAGAGTCGACCACTGGACGAAGGAATCCAAAGAAGAACTTGGAAGAGACGCTGGTTTGCTCGGTGAGGCCTGCTGCAGTGCCGAAGCACCGAATCCGCCTTGACTAGAGAAGCTGTTACGCTCACCTGGCTCCGAGAGGGGCATCGGTCAGACCCGGACTGCTACGGCCTCCACCCACGTGATGCGTAGTGCAGCGATGACTGACTGGATCTGCCCTCCTAATCTTGTCTGCTTGACCCGTAGAAATGTTCTCCTTATATTCTTGAAGGATGAGCCCTCCATCCTGCGAAGCACGCAGGGGCGCTTTGATGACCAGTTACTTCACTGGGCTGAAGATATTGGAAGAGTTGTAGATGAATCCTGACTCCAAAAAGTCATGGCGAAGAGCCGTAAGTATATAGTTTGTAAGAGTTCAAAATGTCTGGAATTCACTCCTGCCCAATTCCTCTTTTATCTTGCAACTTTGACCCAATAAGAAGATTGACTGCTGAAAGCGCTCCGGTAAAAGTCTGTGTTACCCAACACTGTCCGGTAAATAATGCCAAGGGTTAAACTTTCTGCTTTATGCTTTTCTTATAGGTGCGGCATAAGAAGATGTGGCATGCTGATGAATAATACCTCCGGCGGTAAAATCGGGTAAGCATATGGTGGCTAAAGAGATTGTCTCTGTCTGTTCTCTCTGCTCACCTTAGGTGCCGGGATTCGGCCATGTAAAGATGGAGACAGCGCCGGATCGAAGAAATGCCGCGTGGAATGGTGAGTATGGTGCGGCGCTGCTGCTGCGATGCAACGCTTTTAAAACAAAGTCTTTCCTCTGGTTTGAAGATGCGATGAATCCGGAATCAGGTAAGAAATCAGGTAATACTCTTGTTCTAACCTTTGCTTCTTTCCTTCTTTCTAGGTGCTCCAGGTTCGAGGCGGGCGTGGCAGAAGGCTGGATGCTGCTGCTGGCACGGTGAACGTTACGCTGCTGGATGCAGAATAACGCGAAGCGTGTGCTGCTCTTTGGGCGTGGTTTAAATAGCCTCCAAAGTAGTCCCAGGTAGGTATTCCTCCCCGACCACAGCCCCTAAGGTAAAGTAGTCCCTTCTAGGCCTCACATGGGTTTGGATCTTCTTGCAGCATGGTCTGCATCAGGTAAGTGTGCACCTATAAGCCTGGCACCTATGGCGCCAGGACTGATGTCCCATATGAGACTGGCGCCATAGGCGCCAGGACTGAACCCAGACAGCCCCTAACAGGGGTTGCTGGGTTTTCTCAAGGCAACATGATGCCTGCTCCCGGGGCTGATGGACGTGGTCTGGATGCACAGGGGTATGCATCATGACAAAGCCCTGCAAAGGATGACTTCTCCCCCTGGGTTGGTGGGACCAATCGACCCCAAGACAAACTCATCTGGAAATCCTCTCTGAGATGGCTGTACTTCCATTGCTGCTGCAGGAACCGATTGCCAGGGAGAGGACCACCAGAATCAAGTGTGTCGTCTTTAAGTCAGACCCGAGCTCCAGGAAGATCCTCCGGACTCCCATGAAGCAGGACTGACCAAGCATGAGCCACCTAAACCGAGTGTTGGACCCCAGATGCGAGGAAAGTCCATAAGGTATCCGAGAACCGTGGTGGTGCTATTCACGAGCGAGAAGCTGAAACCACAAAGTGCTGCTGATCTGAAGTTTGCCCATTTCTGCCTCCGACCTTCGAACTATAGTGCAGTAGTCCCCAGATGTCCTCCCTCTTGTCCCCATGGCTGTGGCCCAGGAACAACATGATCTGAAGAACCTACAACAGGAACAGAAGCCAGCTAGAACCGATTTCTTCAGACCTAAGTGCTGTCAACTAAGTGGTACTTACCTCTTGTTGTGTAGTCTTGCTAGCTCTCAGTGGAGACTTGCCTTGGTTGCCTTTACAGAGTTGCTTGCAGGTTTGCCTTTCACATGCCTCCCAGCTTCTGGTGCACCCGTGATTTCTTTTTCAACAAAAACCCTCTATAACATTGTGCAAGAACTTTTACTTACCTTCAAGAGGAACTCCAGCTCCTCTAGACTTTGCTCAAGTAACATTGCCTGTCCTAGCTCTCTGAAGACTCTTCTAACCTCTGACTTTGTGCTTTGTGTTAACTATCCCTCAAAAAAGTCATGCATTCTATAACTTTTGTAGCTGGGAAAGGGTTAATCTACATTGCATTGGGGGGTTCAAAAGTACTTACCAGTTTGAGAAACTTGATAACCATTGTTTCTTCCCTCTAACCTTTTCCTTTTAACACCAAAATCAGTATTGCTCTAAATGTAACAGGAATATATCAATGTCCACAGTGTCCTAGTTATTTAAGTCACCAAAGGGTGTAGTAAGTGTCTGTGTGCCATCTGTAAGCGATATTCAATCAACACTACAGCTAAGTCAATGCCTAGTCTGGGATGCTGAGGAAAACCCTTATTGATGTATTTTTATATCCAGTTCAGTACTCTGGATGACAACCCTTGTATAACACCCCCTCTTAGAACCCCCCTGACCCCACTGAGCCAAGAAGTAGGTTTGTTTTGCAAATTAAAAGGTTTATT
This sequence comes from Ambystoma mexicanum, assembly GCF_040938575.1. NCBI lineage: Eukaryota > Metazoa > Chordata > Amphibia > Caudata > Ambystomatidae > Ambystoma > Ambystoma mexicanum. Next base: position 550,543,213 of record NC_090926.1, read on the forward strand.
TGAAAATGTAAACGATATATATATATCACACTTCTATAAATAAATTGATAATGGATATTACACTTGTGAATATGAGCAGTAGTCAGCAAGAGGTAACTTATGAATAGGAACAGAAGAATAAGGTGGGAAAGAATGCTTTATATGGTTCAAGGAAACGCAAGGTGGAATAAAATGCAGTACAGAAATAACTTGTTATGATTTTAGCAAAAGGTAATATGATTACTTTTTCTTTTGACAATTCACTCCCCCCCTATGCAATACAAGAAATGGAAGGAGAGCACACAGTCTTCAAGAATCCCCACAAATCACACTTTATAATGCAATACACAGTTCCAGTTCTCCCAGCAAGCTTAGGGAAAACAGGGATGAGTTTTAAACACAGGCGAATTACTTTAATGTGGTTTACAAGGAAGTGAAAAGGTGCTAAAATTGCTTTTAATTCCCTCTAGAGGTTCAGGGTAGGTGATGGCTACTTTATATTAGTTCAGGCTCACTTTAACAATACTCTATGAATGATTAGCAGATTGCAAACGAATTTTAGCAAAGAGAAGCAAAAAGCTGCTGATTTCTACAGATGAAGAAATCGGGCCAAATCGCAAATCGCGGTAAATTTTGCGAGTGCGTGTCTCGCGATTACGGAAAAAGTATAGGGAGTAGGAAGTCGGTTCTAGGTTCGTTGGAAAGCCTAGGTTCTAAGCTTTCAGATGAAAGAAGGTTCCGGAGATATGGATGATTTAATAAAGGTAGATTTTCGGATTTAAAGTAAAACTCAAAATGACAGGTGACAGCTTGCAGCTGCAGAATTGACAGGTGACAGTTGTGCAGCTTTACATATGACAGAAGTTTGCCCATTTCTGCCTCCGACCTTCGAACTATAGTGCAGTAGTCCCCAGATGTCCTCCCTCTTGTCCCCATGGCTGTGGCCCAGGAACAACATGATCTGAAGAACCTACAACAGGAACAGAAGCCAGCTAGAACCGATTTCTTCAGACCTAAGTGCTGTCAACTAAGTGGTACTTACCTCTTGTTGTGTAGTCTTGCTAGCTCTCAGTGGAGACTTGCCTTGGTTGCCTTTACAGAGTTGCTTGCAGGTTTGCCTTTCACATGCCTCCCAGCTTCTGGTGCACCCGTGATTTCTTTTTCAACAAAAACCCTCTATAACATTGTGCAAGAACTTTTACTTACCTTCAAGAGGAACTCCAGCTCCTCTAGACTTTGCTCAAGTAACATTGCCTGTCCTAGCTCTCTGAAGACTCTTCTAACCTCTGACTTTGTGCTTTGTGTTAACTATCCCTCAAAAAAGTCATGCATTCTATAACTTTTGTAGCTGGGAAAGGGTTAATCTACATTGCATTGGGGGGTTCAAAAGTACTTACCAGTTTGAGAAACTTGATAACCATTGTTTCTTCCCTCTAACCTTTTCCTTTTAACACCAAAATCAGTATTGCTCTAAATGTAACAGGAATATATCAATGTCCACAGTGTCCTAGTTATTTAAGTCACCAAAGGGTGTAGTAAGTGTCTGTGTGCCATCTGTAAGCGATATTCAATCAACACTACAGCTAAGTCAATGCCTAGTCTGGGATGCTGAGGAAAACCCTTATTGATGTATTTTTATATCCAGTTCAGTACTCTGGATGACAACCCTTGTATAACACCCCCTCTTAGAACCCCCCTGACCCCACTGAGCCAAGAAGTAGGTTTGTTTTGCAAATTAAAAGGTTTATTTGAAAATGTAAACGATATATATATATCACACTTCTATAAATAAATTGATAATGGATATTACACTTGTGAATATGAGCAGTAGTCAGCAAGAGGTAACTTATGAATAGGAACAGAAGAATAAGGTGGGAAAGAATGCTTTATATGGTTCAAGGAAACGCAAGGTGGAATAAAATGCAGTACAGAAATAACTTGTTATGATTTTAGCAAAAGGTAATATGATTACTTTTTCTTTTGACAATTCACTCCCCCCCTATGCAATACAAGAAATGGAAGGAGAGCACACAGTCTTCAAGAATCCCCACAAATCACACTTTATAATGCAATACACAGTTCCAGTTCTTCCAGCAAGCTTAGGGAAAACAGGGATGAGTTTTAAACACAGGCGAATTACTTTAATGTGGTTTACAAGGAAGTGAAAAGGTGCTAAAATTGCTTTTAATTCCCTCTAGAGGTTCAGGGTAGGTGATGGCTACTTTATATTAGTTCAGGCTCACTTTAACAATACTCTATGAATGATTAGCAGATTGCAAACGAATTTTAGCAAAGAGAAGCAAAAAGCTGCTGATTTCTACAGATGAAGAAATCGGGCCAAATCGCAAATCGCGGTAAATTTTGCGAGTGCGTGTCTCGCGATTACGGAAAAAGTATAGGGAGTAGGAAGTCGGTTCTAGGTTCGTTGGAAAGCCTAGGTTCTAAGCTTTCAGATGAAAGAAGGTTCCGGAGATATTGATGATTTAATAAAGGTAGATTTTCGGATTTAAAGTAAAACTCAAAATGACAGGTGACAGCTTGCAGCTGCAGAATTGACAGGTGACAGTTGTGCAGCTTTACATATGACAGATGACAGATGACACAATTTCTAGGAGGCTGTTCTAATTAGGTTAAAATAGTTTGGATTAGATTATTTTAACTAAGAGACTGGGTTCTGCACAGTTCTGGCGGATACTCACTCCTAATTTTGAAATGAATGGGCCTCGTCACGGATCTGGTCAACTGGACTGGACTGGGCGGTTCTGCTCACAGCTTCTGGGTCAGCTCTGCTCTGCTCGTCTAGCCTCTCTGGATACGGCGGGTCAATCAGGCACCGGTTCTGCTCACAGCGGTCTGGGTCTGTTCTGCGTTTCCGGCAACAGTTCTTGGCAAAGAATTCAAACAGCTTGCCCGGCTGTTGAATAGTTTGGTTAGGTTTGCTGGATTCTGAAGGCCTGCTGAGAATACATTTGCTTGCAGTGGGCCTTCTAGGTTCAAAGTTCTGTAGTCTATGTTTAGCTTGGAAGTCTAAGTGTTGGATCTCTGGATGTGAAGTCGTTGGTCAGCATGCTCTGCAGCAAATGGAATTGAATCTCTCTACCTGTCCCAGCAGTCTCTTTTTATGTGTTTTGGAAGTGGGTTTGTGCGTGGCATAACTGAGCCTGCCCCTCTCTACTTGTCATTGGCCCAATTAACCCCCTCTCCCATGATTGGGGGAAGTAAATGGATTGTCATCATGATGAGATCTGTTTATGGGTCAGAGGATCCTCCCCTGGTCAATTTGCCCACAAATCTATATTTGATTCAAATCCATATTTCCCAGATACACAATTTGCTGAAATTACATGTACACATTATATATTCCTTATGGTCCATGCTTGTCCGCCTCTGATTTTCCTGGGGGCTTGCATTCAAAAATGACAATTTTTTGCGCTTTTTGACTGGTTTACCAATATCGGACATTTACCAAAACTTACACACATGTGCGCAAGGAGTATGGACATTAATTGATGAAGTGTTAGATTTTTAACATGCAGACATTTGGAGTGAGACCCTATTTTCCGCTAGCAACCCCCCAGAATACACCACAGAGCCCTAACGCCTCTTAAAACGTGCACAGAAAAATCACAAGAATAATGATATTACTTATATAATTTTGACCAGTCCGCACTATGAGTTATCTATCTTGTTAACTTATGCCCTGGTCAAAAAGGGGTGTGGCTTCCCACATCACATGGTGGAAGAACTGGTTTATCCACTTCCCCCAAGAGGAAGCCACTTTACGGCCCCCCCAATATAACATTTGCCTGAGTCCATTGTTCAGTTTCCTGCAGTCCCCAAGTAATTCAATCAGAGAGGTGTCACCTTCTTTTTGTGGGGGCATCAGAATGCAGCCAGGCCTGGGAACAAAGCTGTTGATCCAGTTTCAACTCCTGTCGGGGGTAGTTGTCAGGCAGAATCCAGTTTCATTAAGCCAGGTTTCAGCTAAATGTCACTTTTTGTTCCCAGTTTTCTACATTCAAATCAAACTGACAATTTTTACATATGCAGCTAGAGTGCTGATTCTAAGTTCAAAACTATGACATTTCAACAGTTACAAACTATGTGACACTCAAAAGTAGGTCCCTCATTAAATTTAAACATTTCGATTTTAGTGGTTTTCAGTTCAGTTTAACTTAAGCTGCTGACCTCCACAGCTCAGCCAGTTTTGTTATGAACATTGTTTTGGGCTCTTTTTCTTTCCAGATTTTGTATGCACACAAAACTTCATTCTGCCAAATGTCTGCTGGTGTTCAGTGAGATTTTTGAATATCCTGCAATGTTTGAAAATAGGCATTTTGAGCTTGTATTCAGAGAAACCAAGGTGATTTCAAAGGGCTTTTTAAGCTAACGGGCACTGCTGTTTTTCCTTTGGCACACATTCCACTCATGGCACCCCTGGCCCATCACGCTCGCACTGGTGGGTGGAAGGTTAGGCAACCATTTTGGTGTGCGGACAAACTGCGCATTTCTCCTGGATTCTGGCGCACATGTGGGCTTTTTGGCCATCTTGGATTTTCTAAGCCCACAGCACCAAATGTTGCAGCTTAATGACTCAAACGTGGGTCAATACACCGATAAAGCCCCCCCACCTGACTGTACTCTGAATTTGAGGCGAAGAGTGTTTTGACCCACGCACTGGTATGTCCGCATCATCTTCTTCCAATTCCGCAAATGGCACAGTTCAGCATCTTTTCCTCCATTCGGTTGGATCGATCGGTTCTCCTCGCCGGTCCTGATGGGAATATTGGGCAGTACCCCGGGCCCCTCGGATCTTTGCCCCCGGTCGCCGGATTGTCCTCCTTGGCCAGTCTCCAGGTTTTCTTTCTCCTAGGACGACAAAGGAAAGCGGCAATACCTATTCGTAGACATTTCTTCCCCACCATTGATATAGTGGGGTGGCATATACATTTTATAGTCAAAACATTTGCGTTCTTATTTTAACAAAAAACAAGATACAATTATAAGACATTTTTTTTCCAAATCATAATATTTTAGAGACTATATGAGGGATATTTTAGGGTTGGAATTGAATTACTCTGGAGCGGTCCCCTCTGGTATTGCAGAGGACTCCTCCAGTTGTTGCAGAGTGTGCCTGGGATGGCAACACTTTAGCTGATTTATATGGACCCACTTATCTTCCCCCTCTGCCAAACTGTCTTTGGGGATGCAGATCTTATAGGCAACAGGGGAGATATTGTCTATAATTTCAAACGGTCCCTTCCATGTAGGCAAGAATTTTCGCTGTTTGGCCTGGTTCCTTTGGAAATTGTATAGATAGACCCGGTCACCCACCTTATATTCCTTTCGGGTCATTTTTAAATCATAGTGGGTCTTCATGCTCTCGGCTGATCTTTCTAGATTCCGCTGAGCATAGGCAAAAGCATGCTGAAGGTGTTTCCTTAAATTCTCCACATACTCATGAGTTGTGGAGGCATTTATCAACGTTTGCTCTTGGGTTCTGTAGAGCAAATGCTGGGGAAGCACCATCTTGCGTCCAGTCATCAACTCAAATGGTGACATTTTAGTTGCAGATGAAGGTGTAGATCTGATGGCCATTAGGACCAGAGGTAATCGGATATCCCAACTTGGCCCAGATTCTGCCACAAACTTTTTTAATATGCTCACAATGGTTCGGTTGTATCTCTCCACTGCTCCAGAAGAAGCTGGCCTGTAAGCAATATGTAACTTCCTTTTGACCCCCAGTATCTCCCACATCTTTGTCATTACTTCACTGGTGAAGTGGCTACCCCTATCTGACTCAATCCTTTGAGGTAGAGCAAAACGGGAAAAGATGTGGTTAATCATCAGGGCAGCTGCTGTTTCTGCCTTGCAGTCTGGGGCTGGGAGACATTCCACCCACTTGGTAAACAAGCATGTAACGGTCAACATGTACTTGTTTCCTCTAGACGAGCGAATCACGGGGCCTACAAAGTCGATTTGCAAATCTGACCATGGCAGTGTCATCCCCCTCTTTTGGAGAGGCGCACGGTGTGTGAGGGATGATGGCTGAAATTGTGCACACACAAGACACCCCTTCAAGTATTGGTTGAGGTCTTGCCCCATGTGTGGCCAATATGCAACCTCTCTTAAGATTTCCAGTGTTGTGTGAAACCCCCTATGACAGGCGGTGGCCGCATCATGGGCGTGACTTAACATCAGGCTTCGGAATGAGGTAAGAACCACCCACTGATCATGGCCAGCTTGGGATTTCCTTACCAACAAACCCTCTTGGATTCGGAACATCTTTGGACATTTCATCAACACTCTAAGGTCCTCCTTCCCAATGTAATCGGTATCCGTCAGGGGAAAGTTCTCAGGGTCCTCAATGTGTTGGTAAAACTTACCAATTATTATATCCCCCTTCTGAGCTGTAATCAAATCAGCATCAGGGGTCTCCTTACTCCATTGGGCAGTTGAAAGATCATTGTGAGCATTTGTCTGGGACCTAGTGATAGCAGTGACCTGGATTACCCCCAACAGGGACTCTATTTCTATTAGATCCCCGTGGATGGCCCCGGTTTTGGCCAGCTGATCAGCTAAGTCATTTCCAGTTTTGTCTGGTCCCTCTACTTTGGAATGACCCTTGATCTTTTTCCAGTAGATGGTCATCCCATTCAATGTGACCAGATCATCAATGTTTTGAATTAACTTCCCATGTTTCAAGGGTTTGTTATTAGCACATAACATGCCTCTGGTTTTCCAATTAACCAGGTGCTCCAAGAACCCGTTACGTACATACTCCGAATCTGTGATTATGACCAGTTCGTGGAGTTGATGTTGGACAGCAGTGAGGATGGCCTGATGCACAGCCATCAATTCTGCCACCTGACTACTTCGGGGACCAATTTTGTATCCAGCGGAGGGTTCAGGTGACTCATTCACCCATGCATTCCCTACGCCGGCCACCAGTTCTTTCTCCCCGTTCTCGTCAACATGGTACGAGCATCCATCCACATAGACAGTGGGCATTCCCTCACACTTTTCTTCAAAGACTTTGTGTGGGGAATTAAGGTATGCCTCCATGTTGTCCTTGTTTTTAGACTTTCGTCCTCGAGACAGTTTTCTCTGGCACAATCATGCAAGTCAGCCAGACCTTGCGCGAGGGGACTCTTCTTGTTTTGGCCATATCTGACCTCCACAGGAAAGCCTTGCATTGACAGAATCCAGGAAGTAATCCGGGAATTACTCACATTTCCGGCCCGGATTCTGTCACTTTGGAGATATTGCAGAGGCTGGTGTGGAGTCTCCACTATGACGTGTTCCCCCTGGATAAACGGGCGGTAATTCTTCAATGCCCATACCGTTGCCAGGAGTGCCTTCTCACAATCGTTGAATTTTTCCTCCACAGAGGATAAAGTTTTGCTCGCATAGGAGATTACTTTATTGACCTTGTCATGCTTTTGGTATAATACTGCCGTCAAGCACGTATTAGAGAACCCTATCCCCAGGAAGAACTCCTTGTTTCTGACAGGGTAAGCTAGGCAAGGCGCTTGTGAGAGGCTTCTTTTGAGTTGTCTTACTGCCTCAGATTGTTCTGGACCCCATTCCCACTTGACCCCCCCCTTCAGGAGATGAATCAGGGGTCTAGTGATTTCTGCGTAGCCCTCAATGAACTTTCTGCTGTAATTAGTCAGTCCAAGGAGGCTCCTTAGTTCCCGCAGAGTTGTGGGATCCTTCATTTTCTGGAGTTCTTCCACTTTCTTTTCTTGGGGACAGAGACCCTGAGGAGTAATCTCATTCCCTAAGAAATTAACACGGGTTCTACACCACTGTGCTTTCTGAAAGGAAAGTTTTGCTCCGGCGGCCCTCAACTGGGTCAGAACATAACGGATCTCCGCTATGTGTTCTTCCACAGATGAACTTTTGATGAGGACATCATCTACATAAGCCAGGTTACCCCTCGCACCCAGGTCGGGCATGTAGGAAAATGTTGAATTCATTGCCGGAGTTGAGGTATCCGAAGGGAGTCCGGGTCCAGGTGTACTGCTGGCCCCCAAAGGTAAAAGCCAGTTTGTATTGGTCCTCCCTACTGACAGGCATGGTCCAGTAGCCATTGGTCAGGTCTATTGCAGTGAATACTTGTGACCCTTGAATCTAGGCCAGCCCTTGGTCAATGTAGGGCAGAGGCCATCGGGAAGTATGGACCCGTTTGTTGAGCTCCCTAAGGTCGGCGCAGAGTCTCCACTGGCCGTTTGGCTTCAATATTCCCAGCACCGGATTATTGAAGGTGCTGTGTACTGGACGGATTATTCCCCGGGACTCAAGGTTCTTAATTATTTCAGTAAGGGACTCCATGGATGCGAGAGGCAAACGATATTGCTTCACAAACACTGGAGTCATTCCAGGGTCCGTGGGAATTGTTGTGGTGTGGATGTCGGTGCGACCACAGTCATATGAGTCTACCGCAAAGAGATCTTGGAAATCCAAGAAAACTTGTTTCAACTTTTGCTTCTGTTCCAGAGTCACGCAGGCATCAGCTAGGTTGACTCTCTCTTCCATCATCTGCCTGAAGCTTTGAAAGACTTCTGGTTTGGCTATCTCAGCAGCCTCCTCCAGCTGGGTGGAGAAGTCCCTGGTCAGAGTGCTGATTTGGACTAGGGGCTTCAGGTGGGAAAGGCAGCCCTCATGGACCTGGAAAATCACCTCATCCCTCCTGAAGTCACAAGTCACATCTTCCTTACCATAAGGGCAAGAAGTGTACACCAGGAAGTTCCATCCATGCCGGGTGAAAATCCTGTCTGATGTTGTGTTGTCCTCACTGTCACTGTCAAAACAGTCCTTGGGGATCGGTCCTAACAGTTCATTTCCTAAGTCAATGGAGAAATGTCGGTCATCAACCGCCATTCCAATGATGGTGCCTGCGGCTAGAGTAATACTCTTTAAGTCGCAGTTATCCACCTCTATTGGAATGGTGTCATGTTCTATGTTGACTAATGGAGTTGGGTTTACCCCTAACCCTTGTTGTTGGAGAGAAGCATTTAGATGAATATAAGCATCAGAGTTTTTCCATTTTTGTCCTCTTTTAACTTTCACTTCCAGGGCGATTTGTCGGGTCCTTTCTGGGATGGTGACTTCCTCTTTGAGCTGAATTTCAACTGCATAAGGTAGCAATTGAGCTGACCTAAATGCTTTTTCCGGATCATCAAAGCCCATGGGATTATCCGCTAATCGGGACCAAGCTTTGAAGTTATTAGATCCAAACTAATGGCAAAGCGATTGAGAATGTCACTGCCTAAGTAAAAGGCGGCAGTGACGTCTCGCACGACCCAACAATTATGGACTATGCTCTTGTTGCCGATGGAGATTTTGAGCATACACCTGCTTGGCAGGAGATGTTTGGAATTGGGTGCTTCCAGGTCCATTTCCCATTTGTCTTATCAGTTTGAATGTGGGAATGGCTGGATCTTTTTACGAGTTGGCGGAACATGGCTTCGCTGATGAAGCTCTTACCGTTGTTCACACACACTCGAGCGAGAACAGAGTCCTTCCCATCATTTAACTGAACAGGGATGAACAACTGATCTCCAATTTCCTGAATATCATCCAGGCTCTGAGCTGATTTCACATCTTTCTGGACTATAGGAGTGGGAGTGTCTGATTGTGGATTGGTAAAGAATTTCAGAGTGTTTCCTTCCAGTGTGGAATGCCACCTTAAACTGGAAGGAAGGTTGATTTTCAGAAATAGAGAGGACCCCCCATCACCAGTCCGTTGTCCTACTGCTATTACTGTCACATCTGGAATCTGGCTATTCTGGAAGTGAAATTCTACTTGGTCAGATTTTTGTTCAACCATGTGGCAGGTGCCATTTAAACTAACATGGTTGACACTCTGTTTTAATTTTATTGGTCGGCTAGTCTGGGTCCAGAGGACCTTGTTTACGCAATCTATTAGGGGTGACAACCTTCTCAGGAGGTCATTCCCTAGTAAACAAGGGGTGCCCTCTGGAGTCACTACTAAGACCGGGTGTTTCACCTTGTGTCGCCCAATTTTGATGTCCAAATCTGCAGTCCTCTCGACAGGAATTTCCTTCCTGTCAAAGTTCTGCAGTTGTCCAGGAAGAGAGGTGAGAGGAATACAGTACTTCTCCCCCCTTCCTGCATTTAGTTCCTCAAAGGCCCTTTTGGACAGAAGGGTAGCTTGGGATCCAGTGTCCACCAGTGCCAAAATTGTACCCTGCCCCTGTACTCGTACCGGGGCATAGTATCTTCCCTCCTTCTCCTCAAGGGGGCACAGATAATGCACATTTTTGGACAACTGGTGGGCTAACTTTCTGGTTTTGGACATGGCGAGAGAAGAGATTTGGGCAGAATTCTGTGGAGCGTCTTGGGAATCTGAAAGAAAAAGTTGGCAACTGGAGATCAGAGCCATTGTGGGTTCCCCTGGTTCCAGTTCTGGGCTACCCCCCCCTTTTCGGAGGCAGTCATCAGGATGGGTTTGAACCAGGGGATTTTGGTATTGTCGGTTCTGGGATGAGATGATGGGCGGCGGTAGCTCAGTCTCCACATCTCCCCAGTCTGAATTGGCATCCCTTGGGACCCATTTTTCTTTGGGAGGAGTTCCCCCATCTCTAAAGGAGAAGATCCTTTTCCCAGGATCCTCTGAGGATTCCTCTCCCTCAAATTGGAAGATCTGTACCTCCTCCACAAACTTGGCCTGTTTGGGGACTTTGTTTCTCCTACCCTCCCTCTGCTCCTTTGGAGGCAGACTTTCAGGGGCAGGAGATTTTGTTTCCGGTTCCTGGTTTTCCAGGGGCTGTTTACAAGTTGGGAAGGAAGCTTCCTCCAAGGCTTTACACCCCCCTTCCCCTTGTGCCTCCTCCCTGGGAACCGGTGGGTTATCAGGGTGCTGCCCCCGTCATTGTTCTGGAGCACCAGGTCCAGAGTTTGGGGCATTCTGCGATGGCATACTCATCTGAGGGTTCTGTTGAGCCCTCAGTATGTGACCCAGATCTCGTGCCATATTTTGGACCTGGCGCTCAAGTTGTGAAACCCGCTCAGGCTGATACGGGGCTCTATTTTCTCCCCTGGGCTGATCCCAGGAAGGGTAGCTATCCCTTCTCTGGTAATACCCCGGATTGGGAAGATTTGGGTACCCCTCCACCCTTGGCCTCCCCTCTCTCGGATTAGGTTGCCTGGGCTCAGGGAATTGGGGAAAGAAGGATGGATGATTTTGGGGCTGGAAATTGGGTGGATACCTGGGGAAAAAGTTCTGCCCAGGATTTGGTGAATTTCTGCCCTCCTGGGGGAAGTTAGGAGGGAAGTTCCCCGAGTCAGGTGCTTGGCTGGACCCCCCCCCTTGGGCTGGAGGAGTCCACACATAACCCAGGATTGGTCGGTTTCCCTTGTAGCGGGGACTTACATAGTCAGGGGAGCGGGGGACCCCATTTGTAGGACTACCTCCTCGACTCCCTGTCTGTGACTGGCCCGAGGGCCTTCTGGGCTGTGAATTATTCGGTGCAGGTAGGGTTTTAGGCCCCCCCATCTCCAAATCTAAAACGGGGGCAACCTTTACCTCTGCCACCTTGGCAGCAGCAGGGGTGCTGTTGGTTTTGGGGTTTTTCGGCGCATTATTTTTATTTTCGATGGGCTTCTGCACCTCATAGATCCGGGTAGCCTGTTCAATGACCCAGTCTAAAGATCTTTTCTCATGAAAATCTCTCACGAGCTGGGTCATTATGTATTTGGGTAAGGCATGGAAAAACGTATTGATAAATTCTCTGCTATCCATGCGCACCCTTCTGGTGGTCTGTGCAAAAGCACGCTTTAATTCTTGCACAAACTCTTGTGGGGCCTGATCCTCCACACATTGCAAATTGTAGGCTGCCTTGCGAGCCTCTTGAGGATTTGTTTGCACAGAAAAATGTTTCAAGATGGCCGCCCTGTATGTGGACCACCTTGAATGGTTTTGATCCTCCAGCCCTGCAAAGAAACTGGAGTATTCTGGTGAGAAGGTCCATTTGACGTACTGGATGCAGCTACTGCTGTCCTTCAAATGGAAAGTCTCCATCATTTGCTCATAGAGCTCCAAGTGTTCCCAAACAGAATACTTGCCGTTCTTATGATAAGGCGTGATGACACTCCTTATTGCCTTTATTTGTTTCAATGGGTCCTTAAGCAAGGCCCTTTTTGCCTTATTGGCCTTTTTGGTTCGGGTAACCCTGGTCCATTCATCCTCCGACTCAGAAGCCCGTCTGATCTTCCAGGTTTTCCCGGATTCTGCGAGCCTGGGAATGGCTGGCAGAATGTGGGGACCTGGTCTCCTGTGTCCTGTGACGCTCAGAGGAGTCTTCAGATCCCTCCTTGCTACCAGGATTTGCTGGGTATCCCCCCCACTGACCTAACTGGGCAGAGGTTTTCAGGATGCCCTTAGTGGGCCTATTCTCTTGGGGTTCCCCACTAAATTGCACTGTGCTTGGATGCCCATACACGGATGGCCGCCCATCCATTCCTGGGAGGTACTGGCCTATGAGCCCCATACTTCTAGCTGGATAGTAATCTGCCATCCCCGTGGCCCTGGACTCATGTGCGCGAGGGGACATGGGGGTGGCAGAGTCCAGGGACTGGGAGAGATGAAGGCCTCTGGTACTAGAGCTCCTGAGGTTATGCTCAGGAGTTTCTCTTTCCCAGCGAACCTCATCTCTAGCCGCCCCTGCTTCCTGTTGCAATGCAAGAGCCTGCCCTTTCAGTTCCTCAGTTAAGGCCTTACTAGACTCTATCAGTCTCTCCTGCATGGCTACCTGTTGCTGGAGCCTATCATTGTGCTGACAGAGAGCCTCATTTTCTCTCTGTGCCTCCTGATTGGTCCTGGAGTACTGGGCCAGTCTCTGCTGCAGGAGGGTTACCTCCTCAGTCTCATCCCTACTGGCCTGCTCCTTTCTTGCCAGAGCCTCCTCCACCCTCCTGGTGTGATCTAGCAAGCCCTGATGCTCTTTTTGGAAGTCATCCAGCCCCTGGAGGGCCATGTGATTTTCTTCAATTTTTCTTTTTAAATGGCAGACTTCCTGGCCTAAGGTATCCCTTTCCTGATCAAGAGCCTGCATTTGTGACGCCAGGTCGTCCCTCTGCCTTTGAAAGGCACCAGCTTTCTGGCGTTCCTCATCAAACTCTGCCTGGGTATCCAGGTCTTTCAAAATCAATTTATTGCTATCCTCTTTCTCTCTATCTAGTTGGATTTGCAGGGTGGCTACCTGCTCTGTGCATGCCCTGTTGAAATTGATCTGTTGCTCCAGCTTTTTCTGGCTCTGCAGTAAGGAGTCCAAACTGTCTTGGTGCACCTTCTGCAAAGCCAGAATTCTGGTATCCTGGTCTGTCTTTTCCTGTTGCAGTATATCCATGTCCTCTTTTATTTTAATGATATACTGCCTACTATCATTTTCTGACTCCTGGCTCCTCTGCAGCCTCTGCTCAGAAGAGACCAGGTCAGATTGGGCCTTTTCTAACGCCATCTGTTGCCTATTTGCCAGGTCTTGTCCTTCAGCACATTTGTCCTGCATGGCTCCCATATATAGATACAGACATGCCGCTATCCTGGCAATCTTATTGTGTTCATCTTTGGCCTTAGAAGCCATATATAATTCACTCAGGGCCACATGTAATGGACCCTGATCTCTCCATATATCTGACCCTGTTTCAGTGACCTGTTGCGCGATTGCCTGCAACCAGACCGTTTGGTCCTGATGAGTCCACTCACCTCTCACAAATAGCTTATGTAAGAAGTGCTCTCTGGCTATTTTCATATCTACCAAGGTCGTCATTCTGGAATTTGAGTTTCTTACTGACTTACAGAAGTTTGTATTTTATTTTGCAAAACAGACCGTTTCCTTAGAGCGTTCCTTTGAGGGATGCTTTCACAGTGTAAAACAGCGTGGTTATCTAACCGGATATGTGTATCTGGTCAGTTGGCAAACTGTATTAATCTGCACAAGTGGTAAATCTAACCCAGAATATCCCGGCTCTGAGCCCCCACTTTTGTAAGCGATATTCAATCAACACTACAGCTAAGTCAATGCATAGTCTGGGATGCTGAGGAAAACCCTTATTGATGTATTTTTATATCCAGTTCAGTACTCTGGATGACAACCCTTGTATAACACCCCCTCTTAGAATCCCCCTGACCCCACTGAGCCAAGAAGTAGGTTTGTTTTGCAAATTAAAAGGTTTATTTGAAAATTTAAACAATATATATATATATATATATATCACACTTCTATAAATAAATTGATAATGGATATTACACTTGTGAATATGAACAGTAGTCAGCAAGAGGTAACTTATGAATAGGAACAGAAGAATAAGGTGGGAAAGAATGCTTTATATGGTTCAAGGAAACGCAAGGTGGAATAAAATGCAGTACAGAAATAACTTGTTATGATTTTAGCAAAAGGTAATATGATTACTTTTTCTTTTGACAATTCACTCCCCCCCCTATGCAATACAAGAAATGGAAGGAGAGCACACAGTCTTCAAGTATCCCCACAAATCACACTTTATAATGCAATACACAGTTCCAGTTCTCCCAGCAAGCTTAGGGAAAACAGGGATGAGTTTTAAACACAGGCGAATTACTTTAATGTGGTTTGCAAGGAAGTGAAAAGGTGCTAAAATTGCTTTTAATTCCCTCTAGAGGTTCAGGGTAGGTGGTGGCTACTTTATATTAGTTCAGGCTCACTTTAACAATACTCTATGAATGATTAGCAGATTGCAAACGAATTTTAGCAAAGAGAAGCAAAAAGCTGCTGATTTCTACAGATGAAGAAATCGGGCCAAATCGCAAATCGTGTCTCGCGATTACGGAAAAAGTATAGGGAGTAGGAAGTCGGTTCTAGGTTCGTTGGAAAGCCTAGATTCTAAGCTTTCAGATGAAAGAAGGTTCCGGAGATACGGATGATTTAATAAAGGTAGATTTTTGGATTTACAGTAAAACTCAAAATGACAGGTGACAGCTTGCAGCTGCAGAATTGACAGCTGACAGTTGTGCAGCTTTACATATGACAGATGACACGATTTCTAGGAGGCTGTTCTAATTAGGTTAAAATAGTTTGGATTAGATTTTTTTAACTAAAAGACTGGGTTCTGCACAGTTCTGGCGGATACTCCTAATTTTGAAATGAATGGGCCTCATCACGGATCTGGTCAACTGGACTGGACTGGGCGGTTCTGCTCACAGCGTCTGGGTCAGCTCTGCTCTGCTGGTCTAGCCTCTCTGGATACCGCGGGTCAATCAGGTACCGGTTCTGCTCACAGCGGTCTGGGTCTGGTCTGCGGTTCCGGCAACAGTTCTTGGCAAAGAATTCAAACAGCTCGCCCGGCTGTTAAATAGTTTGGTTAGGTTTGCTGGATTCTGAAGGCCTGCTGAGAATACTTTTGCTTGCAGTGGGCCTTCTAGGTTCAAAGTTCTCTAGTCTATGTTTAGCTTGGAAGTCTAAGTGTTGGATCTCTGGATGTGAAGTCGTCGGTCAGCATGCTGCGCAGCAAATGGAATTGAATCTCTCTACCTGTCCCAGCAGTCTCTTTTTATGTGTTTTGGAAGTGGGTGTGTGCGTGGCATAACTGAGCCTGCCCCTCTCTACTTGTCATTGGCCCAATTCTCCCCTCTCCCAAGATTGGGGGAAGGAAATGGATTGTCATCATGATGAGATCTGTTTATGGGTCAGAGAATCCCCCCCTGGTCAATTTGCCAACAAATTATATTTGATTCAAATCCATATTTCCCAGATACACAATTTGTTGAAATTACATGTACACATTATATATTCCTTATGGTCCATGCTTGTCCGCCTCTGATCTTCCTGGGGGCTTGCATTCAAAAATGACAACATTTTGCGCTTTTTGACTGGTTTACCAATATCGGACATTTACCAAAATGTACACACATGTGCGCAAGGAGTATGGACATTAATTGATGAAGTGTCAGATTTTTAACATGCAGACATTTGGAGTGAGACCCTATTTTCTGCTAGCAACCCCCCAGAATACACCACAGGGTCCTAACGCCTCTTAAAACGTGCACAGAAAAATCACAAGAATAATGATATTACTTATATAATTTTGACCAGTCCGCACTATGAGTTATCTATCTTGTTAACTTATGCCCTGGTAAAAAAGGGGTGTGGCTTCCCACATCACATGGTGGAAGAACTGGTTTATCCACTTCCCCCAAGAGGAAGCCACTTTACGGCCCCCCCAATATAACATTTGCCTGAGTCCATTGTTCAGTTTCCTGCAGTCCCCAGGTAATTCAATCAGAGAGGTGTCACCTCCTTTTTGTGGGGGCATCAAAATGCAGCCAGGCCTGGGAACACAGCTGTTGATCCAGTTTCAACTCCTGTCGGGGGTAGTTGTCAGGCACAATCCAGTTCCATTAAGCCAGGTTTCAGCTAAATGTCACTTTTTGTTCCCTAGTTCAAAACTATGACATTTCAACAGTTACAAACTATGTGACACTCAAAAGTAGGTCCCTCATTTAATTTAAACATTTCGATTTTAGTGGTTTTCAGTTCAGTTTAACTTAAGCTGCTGACCTCCACAGCTCAGCCAGTTTTGTTATGAACATTGTTTTGGGCTCTTTTTTCTTTCCAGATTTTGTATGCACACAAAACTTCATTCTGCCAAATGTCTGCTGGTGTTCAGTGAGATTTTTGAATATCCTGCAATGTTTGAAAATAGGCATTTTGAGCTTGTATTCAGAGGAACCAAGGTGATTTCAAAGGGCTTTTTAAGCTAACGGGCACTGCTGTTTTTCCTTTGGCACACATTCCACTCATGGCACCCCTGGCCCATCACGCTCGCACTGGTGGGTGGAAGGTTAGGCGACCATTTTGTGTGCGCACAAACTGCACGGTTCTCCTGGATTCTGGCGCACATGTGGGCTTTTTGGCCATCTTGGATTTTCTAAGCCCACAGCATCAAATGTTGCAGCTTAATGACTCAAACGTGGGTCAATACACCTGACACATCCCAAATGGGTTTCTACTGATTTATTGAAACTGAGAGTGTGTATTTTTAAAGTATATTTTAAGTGTTACATATTTGCTCCCTTTTAAAGAAGGCTTATTCAAACTGACTGTTAAATAAATAAATAAATAAATAAATAATTGTTTAATCAAGAAACCTTGAGTAAAAGTTTTATTTGGATACTTTTCACTGTGAAAGTCTGTGTTACAGTCCTACAGCTCATTGTCTAATTACAGTATATATATGTTTGTATAGCACCTTCATTTGACATTCCTTTATTTTGGACTGTTATACTTCACTGTTTGGGTTGCTACTGAACCACATTCACACCCCCTCCTGAGAGAATAGGCTTCCCTCGGCCCATGTTACCACAAAAGCCGGTGTATGTATATCTTTTACCTGTTTTAGATTTATGGTTGTGTTGGCTCTTGGTTTGTAGAAGGGTGAGGGCTGTGTAGGTGCTTTAGCCTCTACTCACCCTTGTAATCACAAGCTACAGAGTGGCTGTCACTGAGATATATGCAATGTACTTGCTGTCCAGATATAAGGGACTGGTTCCTACTGTAAGCATTGTCAAAAAGGTTTCACTTGTGAAATCAACAGCGAGGAACAGGCCAGAATATAGATCAAAGTGAGCTTTTCTGCTACATCTTCACAAGATAAGCAACATTCATTCAAATGTATTTACCGCTAGCAAAAAGTACCTGTACTCTGCACGGATTCTGTAGACAAACATGATAACACTCTCATAAATTTTGGAAATCAATGATCCTGTGAATTGCTGTTCCGAGTCGCTTAGCGCTTGATGTGCTTTGCACTCTGAAGTAAACTCACTTGTGAAATCAACAGGAAGGAGCAAGCAAGAATATAGATCAAAGTTAGCTTTTCTGCTTCGTCTTCACAAGATAAGCAACATTGATTCAAATGTATTTACCACTAGCAAAAAGTACCTGTACTCTGCACGGATTCTGTAGACAAACATGATAACACTCTCATAAATTTTGGAAATCAATGATCCTGTGGATTGCTGTTCTGAGTCGCTTAGCACTTGATGTGCTTTGCACTCTGAAGTAAACTCCACTGAGAATGGTTGCTTGTTGCTGGCTTACATACCCAAAAGCAGATGTGAACGGAAGGCAAGCGTTGGCATGCTGCATCATACTGGGACCTTCTGTGCACTCCCCCCACCTGTTGTGCGCTCTCTCTGGCTGTCGCCTCACACTGGTGTAGTGCTGTGTTTAACAGTGCGTTGCAGTGCAAATATCGTAGAAATGGTGCATTCTAGGGCCTTGAAACACGGTTTTTGCCTTCAAGATTTATTTCCCGCATTGAGACGCTGCCCCACCTTTTGCCTTACCCTGGTACAGTTTTGTGCGTTGTGGTGCAAATATATCGGAAACGGTGCATCCCCGGCCCTTGAAATGTAGTTTTCGTTTGAGTTTTGTTTTTAGTGTTGAGACGCTTCCCCACCTGTTACCTCACCCTTCAGCAGTACTTTGTGTTGTGGTACTTTGACAGAGCTCGAAATTAGGACTTGTTGACGAGGGGCAAAAAGCAGCTCCTGGGTTCCTGGGCATCACCTGTTAGGCAGAAGCGACTACTGGGGAACCATGAGCTAGTACATAGTGCACAGCCAATCAAATTCACGCATAAGATGCAAACTATAAAATGTTGTCCATTTTATATTATCCTGCATCCTTTAAATGTTTTGTATGTGTCATTTATTATTTTGTATGCACATTCCTAATCATCCATAGTTAATATTACACACCTATGTTTGAAGGCATCACTTGCCTGGGGAGTCAAAAGCAGCTCCTGTTAGCGTTTGGCTTCAAGCTAACCAGGCTCCACTTGGCTAGAACAAGGAGCTATGTAGCCCCAGGCAATTTAAAACTCTGGTCGCGGTGCAAATATCTCTCCAACAATATTTCCGAGGGCCTGGAAAGGTCGTTTTCTGGGTCCAATAGGGGAATTTGAGTTTTGTTTCTCACGTCAAGATGCCTAAAATGAGCTTTGTCTAGTCCCTGTATGACCACATTGATGTCTCACCAATTTCAGGCAACCGTGTCATGTGTTGAGGTGATGAAATCGTGGGAAAGGGGTGGTTTGTGCAAATGTCAGCTAGCCTGTAGACAGCCATGACAACACTGTCATAATTGTTGAAAATCAATTATCCTGTAGGTCCCTGTTATGAGTCACTTATCGTTTCATGTGCTTTGCACTCTAAAGTAAACTGCACTGAGAATGAGTGCATGTGGCTGGCTTACATACCGTGGAGCAGCGCTCTCTCTGGCTGTCGCCTCACTCTGGTGTAGTGCTGTGTGGAGGGGAGGGGAAGAGTTGGCAGGCTGCAGCATACTTGGACCTTATGTGCGCTTTCCCCACCTGACGCCTCACCCTGGCGTGGTGCATGGAACCTCAAGTTTTGTTCCTCGCACCGAGACGCTTAAAATGGGCCCACCTTTTTTAAGTTAATTGATTTTTATTGAAAATTAAGAATAATTAAGCAGACATTACTCCAAGTTGCATGAAAAGTGAGGTACATCATAGTTACGAAATATGCCCACCTTCATGTTTTGCCGCTTCCAGGCAACCATCAGTAGTAAATGGGGCCCTTTTCCTCGTCAAGTAAATTTTGACAGTTGGGAACGCCACCTTTGTGTTTTTAGTCCCACCCCCTTTTGTTAGGCTTTTGATATGAATTTTAATATAAAAAATCTTTGATATCAAAAAGATATCAAAATGATTTCAAATCTATATTTTTATAGGAAGTGCTTTTTGATATATTTTTATATCAAAATGGTATCATTTATATCAGTTTAATATCAAGTTTGCATTAAAATGATTTTAATATAAAGTTTATATTAAAATGTTTTTAATATGGGAGAGTGCGTGTGCGCTGTTGCTTGGTCGAGGGCATAGGGAGTTATTAGGAGTTAGCCGGCGAGTGTGAGGTGTTGGTGACGCTTTGATGGCGCAGGAGTGGGTTGTGGCCGTGATGGTATTACATCATGATTTTATATAAAACTGGCCATTGATAAGCCTTTGAATAATTTAATATGAACGTTATATTATTTCTATTTATAAAAACAAAACAAACAAACATTTTCAATCACTTTTTTTATATCAAAAATGTTTGATATCTAAATGTCTTTTTTATATCAAAATTAAATTGTTTTTTTATATAATTTTTTTTAAAATATCAAAATTCTATTGGGTTTTTATATCAAGATTGAACAAAAATTTCATATACAAAGTGTTTTATATCAAAATTATATCAGACTTTTTTTAATATAAACATGTTTAAATGTTAATATCAAATTAATATCGGATTTCTTTATATCAAAATTTAAAAAAAACATTCATCAAAAATGCTTATCAAAATATCAGATTTTTTATATCAAAATTAAAAAACATTTGATATCAAAATTATATTAGCATTTTTTATATCAAAAGAACAATTGGAAACCACTAGGGGGCACGGAAGGCAATCGAGAGTGAGCAGTTCCCGAAGCCAGATCGCGGCAATACTGAAGGAGGAAACCCATGAAAGGCTTGGGAAGCAGGTGGCATTTGCTAAAACGAAACGGTACCCGTGGGAGAAGCCAAAAAAGCAGTCCTGGAAGAGGACACCGCACGGCGGCCTGGTTGGCAGTGAAGGGCAGCCGCGAGCGGGAACCCAGGAGAAGGTGGGGGAAGGGCAGCACTCTTGATTGCTAAGTAGAGGCCCATGCAGGCTGGACAAAGCCTTAGCCCTATGAAAGAACTACAGCACCACATAAAGAAAGGCGAGAATCCATACTGCAGCGCAGCCCCGGGGAAGTTGCGTGGTGCTCCGCCGTGACAGTGCCCATAACGGACTCATACATGGTGAGGAAGAGAGAGAAAGATGGCCCAGAGGTTGGTCTGAGCCACCCAGGGCAGGTGTCCCGGGGGACGAGGGAGAAGGAGCGTGAAGAATAAGGCCCATCAGAGGGCACCTCTGGAAACCATCCGGTGTTAGAAACGGACAAACCCACTAACAGCTTAATTGAGACTCATGGGAAGTTGCCGGCACAGCATCCCATGCGGCAGCCAGCCTGTGCCGGATAGTAATGAGTCCCCTCAGGCAGCGGAGGAGAGGCTCAGGAGGAGCTGACAGCACCGTGCCCCATGCATACAAGTAACGTGAGGAAGCCCTTGTGCCCCGACCTACGGGATAAATAGCAGGTGCAAGCAGGGGGAGGCGCTGGTTGTTACACGCCCCCCCACCTCAATAGCACCTAAAGCGTGGCACAACCCCCACAAGGGCACACCACCACCGGCGAAGACCCCCTCCCCCAATGGGAATAACGCTGTAGGATACAGCGCGTGGGGAAGGGAAAAAAGAGCAGAACCGGACCTCTCCATGGAGAGGCGAAACCCCATGGGCCGCCCACAACCCAGCAGCACTGCCCCCCCAGCCCAAAGCACAGTAAGAAGGGCTAAGCCTGCAAAGCACCTCAAGAAAAAGGGGCCTACAAGTCCGCACTGCAGCGAGAAGGCTGGTGAGGGCTCCAGGGGCATCTCAACCAACTCCCCCAAGAACTCACAAGAGCCAGGAAGAGGTGCTCTTGGGTGCACATAGGCCAAAGCAGATACAAGGGGGGGGGGTGAAGAAAAGGAAAGGAAAGGGGATCACGGAAACAGAGGGGGTGCCACCCGCAATCCGATCCCACACAAACCACCCGTACGCAAGAGAGTGAGGGCGCACCCCGGCACCGGCCATGCCACTAGCAAGACAAGTAATACAAAGAGCGGAGAAGCAACGGAAAGGCCCCTTCCGGGGTAGGATCATCAGCAGTTGGCACCAACAGAGCGAGACCACACAAAATCTAAAGAAGGTCGGTTAGAGCCAACGAAGAAAACTAGGATGCACAAAGTGCCTCAAATCGTCTGGGAGCAGGCGTCAATTCAGTATAGAGCACCTGGAGCAGTGTAAGTCGGGCTCCACCATAGAATCACAAAAGGAGAAAGGCAACTGATGCGAGACCCCCCCACAAGAGGACTGGAAATACTCCAGCTATACAGAAGGGAAGAGGCCTAGCATATAAGGGTCTTCGCCAATCCGAGTGCCAACATGGGTGAGGCATCCTTAAAGGAGGACATAGCGGGTGTGATGGCCGAAATAAGAGCCCTGTGCATGGATATGCAAACATCGATAGCAGAGCTGAGAGGAAAAATTGAAAAAATGGAAGGAAAGGTGGAAAATCTGGAACACAACCAGATCAACGCCGACCTGGTGGAGATGAAACAGACATTGGGCCTCATTACGAGTCCGGCGGTAACCGAGGCGGTAAAACCGCCTGGTTACCGCCGGACTCGTATTACCATTCCGCCTCCGTGATTCCCGGAAATACCGGGGCATTACAACCCCGGTTTTCCGGGAATCACGGAGGCAGAATAGTGTTAATCCCCATTCCCATTGAGTCCTATGGGACTCAATGGGAATGGCGATCATGGAAACACCGGCAGCATCTCGTAATGCTGCTGGTGTTTCCTCGTCCGCCTGCAGGCGGGCGGTGTTAAACCCGCCAGGTCAGACCTGGCGGGAACATCACCTCCCGCCTGCAGGAGTCGGGATCAGGCGGTCCAGAAACAACGGTGGCGGCGGGTTTACCGTCACCGTTATTTCCAGACCGCCTGACCTGTAATGAGGCCCATTACCCGCCGCCACCGTCCCATAGGACTCAATGGGAATGGGGATTAACACCATTCCGCCTCCGTGATTCCCGGAAAACCGGGGTTGTAATGCCCCAGTATTTCCGGGAATCATGGAGGCGGAATGGTAATATGCGGTTTTACCGCCTCGGTTACCGCCGGACTCGTAATGAGGCCCATTGAGTTAAGGGAAGAAGAGCACACACAGAACATAGATGATCTAGAAAACAGAGAGCGGCTTACGAACCTGCAGATAGTTAGCCTCGGGGAAGCAGATGGGGAAGCCCCAACCCCGGAGGAAAGTACAGGACATTGTGAATCTCCTCTACCATGCAGAAGGAGGGAAGACAGTACAAAACGAAAGAGTGCATAGAGGAGGGAGAGAATTCAACGGTGGCCCATGCTCAGTAGTAGTGAAATTCCAACACTACAAAGAGAAAACAGACATCCTCCTCGGGGAAAAACAATTGCAAGAGGTTGATTATCAAGGCTCTAAGGTTAGAATATACCAAGACTTGTCAGGCCTTACTGGGACGCAGGAGAGAATGCAGGCCGCTTACTACATGGCTTACGAACAATGGAATACGATATAGATGGGGATACCCCTTTGCGCTGTTGTTTGAGGTGAAAAGAGAAGAATACAGAGCCACCACAACGGTGGAAGTAAAACAAATCCTGCAGCATCTGACAGAGAATACCGAGACAAGAACCCTAAAGGGCCCACAGGGGACGCACTCAACAAGATAAACACAGCCGGACATACAACCCCAGAGGCGCAAGAGAAGTAAAGCTGGAAGGAAATACATGAAGTTAAACTCCCCCTTGCCATCGAAGTTGCCATTACCCAGGAGAAGACACTGAACCATCTTGTACAAAAAGGGAAACCAACGAAGTAACCAGGGCAGGCAAAGGGAAAAGAAGGAAAGACCCCTGGCGACGGGGAACATACAACCTGGTGGCCCTCAGTCGAAGGAGGGCGTCTTCTTGTCAGGTACCACGTTACAGGTACACATACATTGGAAAAGTGTTTAGTACTGTTACTGTTCACTAGGGTGGGGCAATCAGGGACACAGATGGGTTTGATACGAAGGGAAACCAAAAGGAGGGAGAAGCACAGGCGGACTAGCGAGGGATGCGTAAGACTGAATTGTAAACAAGAAGAAATGGCCCGAGAATGGAAGGGAAATTAGTGGAAAAGAAGGGAGGCAGCCTCCTGAGGGTTTGAACTCTAAACGTCAATGGTTTGCCCACCAAGAGGTTCCTAATAGCACGTGAATTTGAGAGAGCCTCGCTTCACATCCTCTTTATCCAAGAGACAAGACTAAAAGCCGGGGAGGAAAGGCCCCTGAAAGGGAAAGGGAGGGTGTAATGTTTTGTGGGGATAAGAGACACATGGAGTACTTTTATTTTGTAGAACAAACAGTCAACTTTAATGAAGAGGACAGGGTAAGAGAAGTAGGTAAGTATGAATCAGAAACAAAAAAATAAAGGATACTCTAGCTTTGAAACTTTGTATTCCTCACAATACTCTTTGGACACAGTTCCTCTCTTCACTTCAAGGTTGAGCGTGGCAGTGGTCCTTTAAGAATAACGTAAGTGCTGTTCCCCTCCTTGGCTCCTCACTATTCTAATGAGAGATCAACGTTTCTTACAAACAGAACATACGAACACCAGGGTGTAGTTCTTTCAGGGGAATCTCAATCGTGACTCTTATGTAGACATTCGCCTTTCATGCACAGTCTCTGTTCCAGACGTTGACATACAGTACCTCAATGTCTCTGTTTTCTCTAATATTCGATTTCTTTCTCCGCACAGTATTAAGGCTGCTATTGTAAGCGTACGGCTTCGGGACCTGTCAGTTGTTTATTTCATCCGCCTGATGGGGTGTTTCTGAGACCAGCTGTTAGAGGGCGTTTCTGCAATCAGCTGTCTCCCTCTTATGGAGCCCCGTCTCCCCTGTTCGACCTCCGCTTACCGCTGTCTTCCTGCAGAGTTTGCAGCTTGAAGTGCTGGCTTGGCAGTCCGTGGGTTATGCCCCCCTCCAGCGTAGGAGAGCCGTCAGCAGTTACGGCTTCTCTTTCCCACTTGCCGGGTAGCTGAAGGAGCGTGGCCCACGTAGACATCAGCTGTGCCACGACTCCCTTTCAGGCCCGCCTTCCCTCGGCAACGGTCTCCGCGGCCTCACGTAATCAGAACAGCTGTGCGGCTCCTCTGCTCACGCCTCCGTTGCGTCGAGAATTTCCTCCAGTCGCCCCCTTCTTACTTGGAGCTAGACTCCCGGCAGGAAATACTTTCACTATCTTTTTAAAATAACGATTAACTTTTTCAAAAGCGCAACGGCGCATTAACTCTTCAACTTCTTGTCTTTTTTTTTAGTATGCCCAGCAATAACGGATGTCCTTTTCCGAGTCCTCTCCTGTTGTTTCCTAGCAACCACAAGACAAAACAATCTCACATTTGAGGAAAGGACCATAGTCAAATAACAAGGTTGCCCACAGTGACATAATTAGCCCTTATGTAAATTAGTAACTTAGCCCCCATTACACACCCCCTCCTCTGGGCCCTTACACTCGGGAAGTGTATCAGCTCTTGACAAAAAGTCAGCTTGGGCCATTAAGCGACCAGGTTGGTGAACTGTCTTAAAAGAGAAGGGCTGGAGAGAAAGGAACCACCTCAACACTCTTTGATTTGTGTCCTTGTTTCGGGTGAGCCATATGAGTGGAGCATGATCTGTCATCAATGTAAACTCTCTGCCAAGAAGATAATATCTTAAAGACTCAATGGCCCACTTTACCGCTAAACACTCCTTCTCTATAGTTGCATATTGCAATTCGTGAGGAAGTAGCTTCCTGCTTATAAATAAAATTGGCCTCTCCTCTTCTCCTTGGTTTTGAAACAAAACGGCTCCAAGGCCAGTTCCTGATGCATCCATTTGAAAAAAGAATGGAGCATTGTAGTCTGGGCAATGTAGAACTGCTTTATCCGTCAGTGCTTCTCTCAAGGCATTAAATGCTTTTTCTGTCTTTTCAGTCTGCCATCCCCCTTTTGGATTAGAGGATTTCTTCAACAAATCTGTTAGAGGCGCGGCTAACATGGAGAAATGAGGAATAAACCTTCTATAGTAGCCCACAAACCTCGAAAATGCCTGAACTTGTCTGGCATTCCCAGGAAACTGTAGTTTGTTAATTGCTTTTAATTCTTCTTCATGAGGCTTAATGATCCCTTGGCCCACAAAATACCCCAAATACTTGGTATGGGAATTGGCGACGTGAGTATTCTTAGGGTTCACATGTAGCCCTGCCTTCTTTAGGGCATAAAGGATGGCTTCCAGATGAATGAGGTGGTCGGGCCAAGAATGACTAAAGACAATGATGTCATCTAAATATGCTTCAACATACTGCTCATGCCCCTTAATTACATGGTTCAACAACCTATGAAACGTTGCTGCCGCCCCATGAAGAACAAAAGGAAGAGCGGTGAACTGATATAGACCTGATGGAGTGGCAAAAGCTGTTTTTTCTTTGTCTGTAGGATGTAACAGTATTTGCCAATATCCTTTTGTGAGGTCTATTTTTGTTGAAAATTCTGCCTTTCCAAGGTCATTAAGAAGATCTTCAATTCTGGGCATCGGATAAGCGTCGAATTTTGAGACCTCGTTTAGTTTATGAAAGTCCATACAAAAATGAACACTTCCATCCGGTTTTGGGAACTAAGACAACCGGCGAGCACCAGTCACTATGGGATGGTTCAATTACTCCTAAATCTAACATGTCTTGTACCTCCTGATTAATTGCTTTAACTTTGGCTTCTGGAATCCTATATGGCCTTAGCCTCACAATAGACCCTGGTCTTGTGGTAATGCGATAAAAAGCAAGGTTTGTTCTTCCAGGCGGTGAAGAAAATATATCTGAATATTTCTCCAGTAAAACGGATAATTCGGCCTTCTGGATCGTCGATAGTTTGGGGTTGACATTCAGATTCTCTACTCTGGCTTCCTTTTTAATCTGAGGGAAATGTTCTTCGTGTAACTCCCCATGATTAACCATTGCCACAGTTTGAACTGTGTCTATCCATTTCTTAAGGAGGTTCACATGATAGGTTTGCAATGGAATTTTCTTTTCGGGTTGTCTCACCTTATAGGTCAATGGACCTAACACCTCCTCAATTTTGTAAGGTCCCCTCCAGGCTGCCAACATTTTGTTCTCCGAGGTAGGCAATAACACTAAAACTTGGTCCCCAACTTTAAAAGTCCTTAGGTGAGTATTCTGATTGTAGTATTTCTCCTGTCTCAGTTGTGCATGTAATAAGTTATCTCTAGCAATAGCCTGTAACTTTTCCACCCTCTCTTGTAACTGCCAGGCATACTCAGTAAGAGTTATTTCCTGCGAAGGCTGCTTTTCCAATCCTTCTTTCAGTATATCTAATAAAGTTCGTACAGGTCTACCGAACAGGAGCCAAAAAGGGGAAAAACCATTTGAAGACTGAGGGCTGTTTCAGAGGGTTAGTAAAATCCACGGGAGGACCCTATCCCAGTCTCTTTTTTCCGGAGAAGTTGTCTTCCTCAACATCTGCTTAATAGTCTGGTTGTATCTTTCTACTAAACCATCGGTTTGGGGATGATAAACTGCTGTTTTCAGATGGTCAATTTTCAATATTTCACAAACTTGTTGAAGCACATTTGAAAGAAAATATGTTCCCCTATCTGTTACAATTTCTTATGGAATCCCCACACGATTTATAAAAGGGAGTAGGGCGTTGCAGATCTGCTGTGTGTTGGTCAACTTTAGAGGGAAGGCTTCAGGGTAACAATTGGCGTAATCCACTATCACCAGGATATATTTATGACCCCTTGCTGAGGGGTCTAAGGGACCCACTATATCCATGCCTATACGACTGAATGGTTTGAGTACTAACGGCATAGACTGTAAGGGTGCCGTCCTTAGGTTAGCTCTATTCTTTTCTTGGCATTCTTCACAAGCTTGACAGAACTTGGCTATCTGGGTATATACTCCTGGCCAGTAGAATCTTGACAACATTTTATGTGTCGTTTTTTCGGTTCCCAAATGACCTTCCCCAACTTGTACATGGGCGACCTCCAATACAGTCTTGCAAAACTTATTTGGCACTAACAGCTGCTTTACCTCCTTGTTATCTTGAGATTTACTTATCCGATAATACAAACCATCTTCTTTTAGGAAATAAGGGCCTTTTCCTGTTGGAGTCTGCATGGCACCCTCTTGTGCGTATTGTAAAAGACGATCTAGCTCCTGCGCCATGCGAAAACTGTCACCATCCTCATCTAATTTCCAGTCCACAAACAAGGGTAAGGCATTTTTCACTCTCCGCTTCCTCTTAAGGTTTCTTTTATGTGACTTACTCTTTTGTTGTCTCTCTGGTGGGCTTAATATTTCTTGATCGTGAAATGGGGCCGTTTCCAACCAGCTCTTCTCCATTTTCTTAATTAACTTTAGGAAATTAGGCACATCTGATCCTACTAATAGAGTTTCGGGGAGCTTGGGCAATACAGCTGCTCTTATTCCTAGTTTCTCCCCAGCTACCTTTATCTGAATTTCTTTTGAAGGATAAGACTTCACATCTTCCTGAACACATCTAATGGGAATATGTTTATTGGAATTCGAAAATTTCACCTACCAGTTCTGATGAGACTGCTGTCTGGAGACTGCTGGAATCGACCAAAGTCGAGTAGGTTTTCCATCTACCTCTGCATCACATGTATATACATATTGGCCTTTATTCGGCGTGATTGGTTCTTGGTATTCGCCTTCATTCCCCACTTCAAACAGACCCACATCCATCGGTTCACTTTTCCCTTTTCTCGGACAGGGCCTAGCGAGGTGACCCCATTCTCCACACTCGAAACATGCGGCTCTCTAATAGTCCCAGTTATCTGTCTCAGATTAGATGGACCTTCACTGCCAGGCCTTGGTCGAGTATTTTCTGCATCTGGCTTCCTTAACATAGAGTTTGGCCATCTTGACTGGTTTCCAGGTTTATTATTGGAACCCGCGGTGGTAACATTAGTCTTGAGATTACTAATATAAGAAAGAAGTCGACTCTGCTTAGCCTTCTGATATGCAGACGCTATGATGACGGCCTCTGCCAACGTGGGACGGTGGTGTTGCCTGACCCAACGTTGGATTGGCATGGGTAGTGCTTCTATAAACTGTTCTAGGACACTTTTCTCGGTCATCTCGTGTGGGGAGGAGGTTGCTGATTGCAGCCATTTTTCCGCTAGCTCTTTCACCCTATAGAATAGTTGCCTGGGGGTCTCATCAGATAATAGCTTTATCTCACTGAACTTTTTTCGATACGTTTCCTCATCGTGACCTAACCTTTCCAACACTACTCTCTTCATATCGCTGTAGGTGGTATCACCGGTGGGGTTTGCGGCTTGGTATGTGCTTTGCATTTCCCCAGTCATCAATGGAGTAATATAATGACACCACTTTTCTGAGGGCCATTGAGCATTCCTTGCCACACGCTCAAAATTCACAAAGAAATGCGCAGGATGTTCACCTGGAGTGTATTTATGCAAGATTGACGCTGGCACGTGAGCCGTGTTTCTCAAGGTAGTGGCTTCCAAAAGCTCTGCTTGTTGGACCTGTAGAGCTTGCTGGAAGGCTAGTCGATCCGCATGAGCCTGTTGGCTCGGAAGTTGCAGAGCTTGTTGCAACAAGTGTTGTCCCTCACTTAAAGTTTTAATGAGTTCTTCCATGGCGTTCTCTTATCCCACCGCTGCCAACAAAATGTAACGTTTTATGGGGATAAGAGACACACGGAGTACTTTTATTTTGTAGAACAAACAGTCAACTTTAATGAAGAGGACAGGGTAATAGAAGTAGGTAAGTAAGAGTCAGAAACAAAAAAATAAAGGATACTGTAGCTTTGAAACTTTGTATTCCTCACAATACTCTTTGGACACAGTTCCTCTCTTCACTTCAAGGTTGAGCGTGGCAGTGGTCCTTTAAGAATAATGTGGATGCTGTTCCCCTCCTTGGCTCCTCACTATTCTTGTGAGAGATCAATGTTTCTTACAAACAGAACATACGAACACCAGGGTGTAGTTCTTTCAGGGGAATCTCAATCGTGACTCTTATGTAGACATTCGCTTTCATGCACAGTCTCTGTTCCAGACGTTGACATACAGTACCTCAATGTCTCTGTTTTCTCTAATATTCTATTTCTTTCTCCGCACAGTATTAATGCTGCTATTGTAAGCGTACGGCTTCGGGACCTGTCTGTTGTTTATTTCATCCGCCTGAGGGGGCGTTTCTGAGATCAGCTGTTAGAGGGCGTTTCTGCAATCAGCTGTCTCCCTCTTATGGTGCCCCGCCTCCCCTGTTCGACCTCAGCTTACCGCTGTCTTCCTGCAGAGTTTGCAGCTTGAAGCGCTGGCTTGGCAGTCCGTGGGTTACGCCCCCCTCCAGCGTAGGAGAGCTGTCAGCAGTTACTGCTTCTCTTTCCCACTCGCCGGGTAGCTGAAGGAGCGTGGCCCATGTAGACATCAGCTGTGCCACGACTCACTTTCAGGCCCACCTTCCCTCGGCAACGGTCTCTGCACCTTCACGTAATCAGAACAGCTGTGCGGCTCCTCTCCTCACGCCTCTGTTGCGTCGAGAATTTCCTTCAGTCGCCACCTTCTTACTTGGAGCTCGACTCCCAGCAGGAAATACTTTCACTATCTTTTTAAAATAACGATTAACTTTTTCAAAAGCGCAACGGCGCATTAACTCTTCAACTTCTTGTCTTTCTTTTAGTACGCCCAGCAATAACGGACGTCCTTTTCCGAGTCCTCTCCTGTTGTTTCCTAGCAATCACAAGACAAAACAATCTCTCACTTGAGGAAAGGACCATAGTCAAATAACAAGGTTGCCCACAGTGACATAATTAGCCCTTATGTAAATTAGTAACTTAGCCCCCATAAGAAATGGCCCGAGAATGGAAGGAAAATTAGGGGAAAAGAAGGGAGGCAGCCTCCTGAGGGTTTGAACTCTAAACGTCAATGGTTTGAACTTGCCCACCAAGAGGTTCCTAATAGCACATGAATTTGAGAGAGCCTCGCTTCACATCCTCTTTATCCAAGAGACAAGACTAAAAGCCGGGTAGGAAAGGCCCCTGAAAGGGGGGACAGACCTACTGGACGTCGGCCGCTCAGAAAAAAGGAGGGGTGGGCTTGATTCTGCACATACGGGTCCAATTGACAGATCCCAGTGTCCACCCACTGATGGAGACAGGTTCCTGCTGGTCCAGGGGACGTGGGAAGGTATTTGAGTTACCCTAGCCGGAGTAAACACCCCTAAACATGGCCAAGACACCTTCAATGAAGAATCCCTTACCACCATACTAGCTAGGAGAAAGGGGCTACTCATAGTGGGAGGGGACTTTAACACGTGGACCGACCCGTAAGCGGACCGTCTGGTGACAAAACCGGACTATAAGAGGGAGCCACGCAGAGGAGGAAACAAGTTCCAAAAGAGCCTAGAAAATGGAGCTCTGCTTGACGTGTGGAGGTCCATCCACCTAGGCTTGAAGGGATACATGTTTTTAATTGAGCGTCCACGCAACCTTTACCAGGATAGACTATTTGCTATTAAATAGAGAACACAGATATGGTCCCTATGGACCTTGAGATGGAAGGCATAAACAGGGCAGATCCTAGGTGACGCTGCCATGAGCACCTGTGGCGAGACAAGCTTTTTGCCCCGGAGCTCACTAAGGTAATTGAAGAGTATTTTCAGATCAATGAAAACAGGGAAGTAGAAGAAATCACACTCTGGGAGGCGGGAAAAGCAACATGGAGAGGGGCCTTAATGAGAGAGGGGGCACGGAAGAAACAAGAGCGCAGACTGCAGGAGGAAAAGCTGGGTCAAGAAATCATGCAATTAGAGAGCAAATTATATTCCAAGGGGGTATATCGAGATGAAGAGCTGAGGGCGCTAAAACAGAAAAGGGAAGAATTTAAACCGTTATCAATAGGAGACACAGTACGAAAATCAAAATTCCTAAAGCAAAATTTTTAATGAAAGGGAGACAAAGCCGACAGGATGCTAACCAATCGGTTGGGGGTGCAAGGTGAAGAGAGATGGGTGGATCAGGTTTACGAAGAGGAGGAACTATGTGCCTCCACCCCAGCGGATATAGCGAACCAATTTGTTCAATTTTATGAAAAGCTCTCCCAGAGTGATGAGCTAGGCCAGAGATGTGCGTATATATCACGGGAGCGGGATTAACGCGCCGCACCCAAGAGGAAATAGATATCCTCGAGGCCACATTTATCCCTGAATAAATAAAAGTAGCAATAAAAAGACTGCCCCCGGGAGGAGCGCCGGGGGAGGTCGGTTACACGATGGAATTCTATAAGACATTTGCAGATACATTAGTTTCCCACATGACCAAACAATTGAATTCCATATGTGATACGGGTCGTGCCCCCCATCCTCACAAAAGCACACATGGTGGTCATCCCCAAAAGCAGCTAGGACCCCACCAATTGTAAATCATATCACCCAATATCACTCATAAATAAGGATGCAACACTCTAGACGCGAGCCCTAGCCACCTGAATGGCGGGAATCCTGACCTGTTTAATCCACCCTGACCAAGTGGGCTTTATAAAAGGCAGACAGGGTCCGGATGCCATGAGCAAGACCCTAGACATAATGGAGCACGCTAGAGGAGAAGGGGGAAGTCATGCATTGCTCAGCCTAGACTCGGAAAAAGCATTCAACCGGGTCGAGTGGGAATTTCTCTGGGCCGCACTGAAGAGCAGGGGCTTTGGGGAGCAGTTTCTCACAGGGATTTGAGCGATTTACAAGACACCCACAGTGAAGGTGGTAGTTAACGAGAACGTTTCCAGAGAATTTAACCTTATAAGGGGAACCAGGCAGGGCTGCCAACTCTCACCCCTTTTGGACGCCCTATCCATAGAACCTCTGGGGTATATGGTCAGGAAAGAGCTAGGCATAGTAGGGATAAAAGTTTGGAACTGGGAATATAAATTAGGAATGTTTGCAGATGATATGCTACTTTACATTTCCAACCCGACGTCCTCCATACCAAAAGTTCTCCAGACGATAAAATAATATGGGCAATGGGCTGTAACGCTCACCTGATATCCACAGGGACGTCACCCCATCTGGTTTGACTGCCTTTGACCCGGATCCTTCTTCCCTGGGTTCCCACTCTGCCAAGGATCCGATCTGGAATACAGGAGTTTTGGATTAGCCCACAGTCTCCTCTTCTCTGGGCCCACCTCCTTCATGAACTCTCGGATTCCCCGTAGAGCCTTTTTCACCTTGGATTCGGATATGGTGTGCTCTCCATCCTGCAAATCTGTGCAGGGGTGCGTTGTGGTTGGGGCGCTTAGCAGTCGAGTTGCTTCACTGGCGCGGGCCCGTGAGTCCAGTCCTGCTGCAACTCAGTTCTTCAGGTAAGTCTTTTGCTTAGTTTATTGGTCCTTGATTGTTATTGCGCCCTGTTAATGTCTTGTATCTCCCTAGGCGCGGAAGAATGGTGGAGGCGCCGAGCAGGCTGGGGCTGCGCCTGAGATGGTAGGTGACTGCGCAAAGCGCAGCGCTATGTGCACTTTTATGATGTGCTAACCTGTTCTTCTCGTTCACAGGTCGCGGTGATGTTGCAGATGATGGCTGGCGAAAGGAAGCGGGCGGTGAGAGGAAAATGTCCGGCTCCACCGTCGAGTAAGTCTGCAGCAGATTGATGGAAGGCCAAGAAGCGAATAAGCCCACAGCGACTTCTGTTCAGGTAAGCGTTCTTTGCGAATGATGGTTTAAATGAAAATGAAACGCTTACTAATATCGTCTTTTGTTTCCTTTCTTCCCTTCAGGTCGATTCCAGAGGGAGCGTCTGCCGTGATGCTGGAGGTGCAGGACACTGGAGTGAACAACAGATGCTGGATTCTCGCAGGTAAGGATGAATAATGCTGTTCTGCTTCTTCTCTCCACAGGTACAGGCCCGAAATGCAGAGATCAGACCTCGGTGAACTCACGCTGCGAGTGCAGAGAACGCGAAGCGTGTTCTGCAGCTCGGGTGTGGCTTTTATAGTCTGTAAGCATCCCAGGTATCTTCAGGCCTGACCACACCCAAAAAGCTAGACCGCATGGTTCAGTTCTTGAAGTAAACCATGTGGAGGCATCCATGTTGTGCTAGTGCCATTGGGGATTATGGCTTCTCTATTAATAACATGAGCCTGGCGTCAAAAGCGCCAGGCCTGACTCCACGAGAGTCTTTGGAAGCATGATTGGGCCCTTGGGGCCCCGCATGAGTACTCTGATGTGGTCCTGAGGACCCGAATGTCAGGACCAGGGGCTGTGGTCGTGACAGCACTCCCCCCCAAAGCCCCTCTCAAGGTGGTTCTTCTGTCCGGTCCTGGCTTGGTGGGATAAGCACAATGAAAATGTTGTATTAAACGTGGTGCATGGATGTGCTGGCTAGGTTCCCATGTTCTGTCCTGGGGGCCATATCCTTTCCAGTCGACTAGATAATATAGTTTTGCTCTGATGTATTTTGAATCCAGAATGTCCTTGACTTTGAATTCTTATTCTCCATTGACCATTACAGGTCCAGGTGGCGAGGTCACCCGTGTCCCAGGCTGAACTGGTTTGAAGAGGGTTACATTGAACACAGGATGGATATACATGTTGGGTGGCAGTACCAGTTTTACTGCACCTGAGTTTATGATGGATTCATGGTGAATGGTCTGAGATATCGTTGGCGGAATGTCCGGGTTCCTTTTAGAGGTACATGCTTCGATGCTAGCCACACTTTGGTAGTCGGGGGCCTTTTCACGACGTAGGTCTGCGTATGTCTTCTGGCGAACCTTGGATTGACGCAATTGTTCTAAGGCACTTGTGAAGGCTTGAGAGATTATGGAGTGTAAGGTTTTGACGGCCGGCATTTCCAGAGTCGTAGGGGCATCCCGTTCAGATGTGCATGGATGTCTGCTGTACATAGTATAAAATGAAGTCGGTCCGGTACTGCTGTGTTGGGAATTGTTATAGGCGTATTCGGCAACCCACAATAAGTCTTTCCAATTCCCTTCCACTTGGTGGAGCATACAGCGCAGATACTGCTGGAGTCTTTGGTTCGTTCTTTCCATTTGTCCATTTGGGGATGGTGGCTAGTGGAGAGTCTGACGTCGATTTGGGCCATTGCACAACATTTTCTCCAAGAGTTGGAGACAAATTGGGTACCCCGATCTGAAATCAGTACTGATGGAAACCCATGGAGTCGTACAATGTGTTCTAGGAATGTTTTTGCCAGGCTGGATGCATTTGGCAGGCCTTTAAACGGCAACAAGTAGGCCATTTTAGAGAACAAGTCTACTATCACTAGGATGGTATTGTATCCTTGACTGGAAGGTAGGCCGGTAATAAAGTCAAGAGATAAAGTATGCTATGGAGCCGGTGGAATGTCCAATGGTCTAAGGTGCCCAGCTGGTTTCTTTTTTGACGACTTATTCTGTGCACAAATACCGCAAGAGAGGATGAACTGAATGATATCCTTGCACCACGTTGGCCACCAGTAGTTCCGTTTTACCTTGTCCAGGGTTTTGGTAATCCCAGGGTGGCCTTCCATGAGGGAATCATGATATGCCGAGATGACTTGTTCCTGAAGTTCTTTTTTGGGCAGAAATAGATGATTCCTGACGTATGGTATTTGATCTTTGACACTGTGGTGTGTTCCCTGTGACTCCCACTCCCGAAGTGATTCGGGAGTCATTGCACGTCGAACTTCTAGTAGTAATTCGTCTTGAGTCATGGCGGTTGTAATGCCTAAGAGTGTGTTGCCAGGAATGATGGCCACAGGTTCAGGGGTCATAAATACCTGATCATCTATACCCATGCGGGAAAGGGCATCGGCTTTGCCATTCTTGACCCCAGGTCGAAACGTGATTACATAGTCATACTCCGCAAAGAAGAGGGCCCACCGTAGTTGTCGTGAGGATTGAGCTTTTGCACTCTTTAGGTATTGTAGATTTCGATGGTCTGTTATCACGGTGATTGTATGCCTAGCCCCTAGTAGATAATGTTGCCAGGCCTTGAAGGCTGATTTAATGGCCAGAAGCACCTTGTCAGTGATGGCATAATTGAGCTCAGGTGGTGAAAATGTACGCGACCAGAAGGCTACCGGGTGTAGCTGGCCGGTGTGTGGGTCCCTTTGTGACAGAACTGCACCCATAGCCATACTAGAGGCATCCGTTTCTACCACATACGGAAAATCTGGACGGGGTGTCGCAGAATTCGAGCTGTAGTGAACCTTGCCTTGAGTTCCTGAAAGGCCTTTTCAGCTTCTTCTGTCCATTGGAATTTCTTGTTGCACTTTCTCAGTAACGACGTGATTGGGTGCACTATTTGGGAGAAGCCGGGGATGAATCGACGGTAGAAGTTTGCAAAGCCCAACATGCTCTGAACTCCTTTGAACGAATTTGGGGCTGGCCAATTTAGAATGGCATCTACCTTGTGTACATCCATTCGAATTCCCTTTGGAGTGAGGATAAATCCAAGGAACTCTACCTCTGTAACGTGAAATGAACATTTTTCGATTTTGGCATAAAGGTGATGTTGACGAAGCTTGGTAAGAACAGAATGAACATGTTTGACATGATCCTGTTCGGAGGCCGAATATACTAGGATATCGTCTATATAGACGAGGGCACAGACGTCAATCAGTTCTCTTAAGACATCGTTCATGAAATACTGAAATGCAGCGGGGGAATTGCAAAGGCCAAAGGGCATCACTTGGTATTCATATAGACCGTATTTGGTACAAAACGCGGTCTTCCACTCGTCCCCTTTTTTCATTCGAACAAGATGGTATGCTCCTCTAAGGTCCAGTTTCATGTAGATTTGGGCTTCTTTGACTTGGTCTAACAGTTCCGGGATAAGGGGCAACGGGTAGCGGTTTTAAACAGTGACTTGATTGAGTGCGCGATAGTCAATACAAGTCCTCAAATCACCTTCCTTCTTGGGTACGAAGAACAGGGGAGACGCTGCAGGTGACTTTGAGGGGCGGATGAAACCATTGGCCAGATATTGTTCGAGGTAAGCCTTCAGATGTTGATTCTCTGGTTCTGTAAGTGCATAGATTCGACCATAAGGGATTTGTGCGCCGGGTATCAGCTCAATCTGGCAATCGTAGGGTCTGTGAGGAGGCAAGGTGTTAGCCTGTTCCTTTTGAAACATGTCTTGAAATTCCTGATATTGGCTTGGTAGGGTACCAACCACACCTAAGGTACTTGCCGGCCCTTCCTGGGCCGGCATGCCTGTGTTCGTTGCTTTCCTTCCCTTGTAATAGCAGGTGCGTGTACAATCTTCAGGAAAGGTCAATTCCCTTGTGCGACAGTTGATTTGTGGATTGTGTGCAACCAGCCGTGGCATTACTAAAATCAACCGGAACTGGGGTGCCTTGATGAGATCAAAAGCAATGGATTCCCGGTGACCGTCTTGACACAAGAGGATTAAAGCAGTGGTACATTCAGATACTGGACCGGAGGCGATTTCGGTACCATCTACGGTGGTTACAGTCTCTGTGTTTGACTTAGGGCAGAGTGAAAGCCCCATCTTTGCTGCTAGATCCTGGTCCATGTAATTTCCCACAGCTCCGCTGTCAATGTATGCCTCAACTGAATGCATTCTTGACGGCTGTTGGTGGCTGATCAGGATCACAGGCAATGCAAAATGGGAGGTCTGGAGTTGAGTTTCTTCGCTCGACAAATGGACCGCTACATTTGCCGGGCCTGGTAGTTTTCCGACTCCACACTTGTTTTCTCCTTATCCGTGGCTCCTACGGACCTTCTTGGTGGTTTTACTGGACATTCTTTGAGAAAATGACCAGCTTTTCCGCAGTATAAACATTACTGCTGTTCTCTCCTCTTGTCCCTTTCAGCTTTGGTTAAAGGGGGTCGGACCCCCCCCCCTAGTTGCATCGGTTCCTTGGGGCTATCCGTTCCTCGCTGAACATGGTCCTTGGAACGCATGAACATGGGACGCACATCTGGTCTGCTCCAATCTACTCTTCAATCTTGTAACCTATGATCTAGTTGCACTACCAGGTTGATAAACTCGGCACAGTCTTTGGGTGGATCCACTACCTGGGCAAGAACATCTTTTAGCTCGCCCCTTAAGCCCTGATGGAATAACGTGGTCCTTTTGTCCTCTGGCCACTCTGCTTCGACCAATAACCTATTGAAGATTGCTATATAAGTCAATAGGTCTTGGTTTCCTTGACAGAGGGACAATAGTTCATTGTCTAAAGCCTGCCCATGCAAACGGCGGGTGAAGAGTTTCTCCATCTCCTGCTGGAATCCCCAAAATCGCGTAGTAGAGGGTCATCCCGACTAACAAAAGGCACAGACCAATCTGCAGCACTTCCAGTCAGGTAAGACAGTACAAAGGCCACTCGTGACTGGTCATTAGGAAATGCTGCAGGTCTGCAAAGGAAATGTAGGCGGCACTGATTCATAAAAGTCGCGTACTTCATAGGGTCCCCCGAAAAACGCTACGGAGGGGCTAAAGGAACAGCTCCAGGAAAGGTGATCTGTACCGGATTGACTGGTGTTATTGGTATAGATGGAATGGGCCCAGGCAATGGAGCTTGTCCGGCCTGCGACTGAAGAAGTTGTCTACTTAGATCATCCGTGCATTCCTTGGCCATTATTAGTTCTCTCCACAATGCATTTGTCTCTTGTCTGGCTGAATGCACTTCGGCGCCTAACTGCCCCAAAATATGGGATAACTGGTCAGTATTCGAGGTTTCCATACTGGACGCCCGGGTGGATTATAATTATTGAGGCTTCGCGTTCTGTAACGCTCACCTGGTATCCACAGGAACGCCACCCGATCTGGTTGGACTGCCTTTGACCCGGATCCTTCTTCCCTGGGTTCCCACTCTGCCAAGGATCCGATCTGGAATACAGGAGTTTTGGATTAGCCCACAGTCTCCTCTTCTTTGGGCCCACCTCCGTCGTGAACCCTTGGATTCCCCGTAGAGGCTTTTTCACCTTGGATTCGGATATAGTGTGCTCTCTGTCCTGCAACTCTGTGCAGGGGTGCATTGTGGTTGGGGCGCTTAGCAGCCAAGTTGCTTCACTGGCGCGGGCCCTTGAGTCCAGTCCTGCTGTGACTCAGTTCTTCAGGTAAGTCTTTTTCTTGGTTTATTGGTCCTTGATTGTTATTGCCCCTGTTAATGTCTTGTATCTCCCTATGGGCTCAAGAATGGCGGAGGCACCGAGCAGGCTGGGGCTGCGCCTGAGATGGTAGGTGACTGCGCAAAGCGCGGCGCTATGTGCGCTTTTATGATGTGCTAACCTGTTCTTCTCCTTCACAGGTCGCTGTGATGTTGCAGATGATGGCTGGCGAAAGGATGCAGAGCGGTGAGAGGAAAATGTGCGACTCCACCATCGAGTAAGTCTACGGCAGATTGATGGAAGGCCAAGATGTGAATAAGCCCACAGCGACTTCTGTTCAGGTAAGCGTTTTTGCGAATGATGATTTAAATGAAAATTAAACGCTTACTAATATCGTCTTTCGTTTCCTTTCTTCCCTTCAGGTTGATTCCAGAGGGAGCGTCTGCCGTGATGCTGGAGATGCAGGACACTGGAGTGAACAACAGATGCTGGATTCTTGCAGGTAACGATCAATAATGCTGTTCTGCTTCTTCTCTCCATAGGTACAGGCCCGAAATGCAGAGATCAGACCTCGGTGAACGTCACGCTGCGAGTGCAGAGCAATGCGAAGCGTGTTGTGCAGCTCGGGCGTGGCTTTTATAGTCTGCAAGCATCCCAGGTATCTTCAGACCTGACCACACCCAAAAAGCTAGACTGCATGGTTCAGTTCTGGGACTGAACCATGTGGAGGCATCCATGTTGTGCTAGTGCCATTGGGGACTATGGCTTTTCTATTAATAACATGAGCCTGGCACCAAAAGCGGCAGGCCTGACTCCACAAGAGGCTTTGGAAGCATGATTGGGCCCTTGGGCCCCCCCATGAGTACTGTGATGTGGTCCTGAGGACCCGAATGTCAGGACCAGGGGCTGTGGTCGTGACATGGGCAGAACTAAAGGTCAAAATAGAGAAGACTATCATCTTCCCATACAGTAACCCTAGAGATGTGACTGAAGGGGGTCTAGCCGGTCTGGGAATCCCATTTGGCCCGAAAACGCTGAAATACCTAGAAATCAATATCACCAAAGACGCAAAGGACCTCTACGAGGTTAACCTACCCCCGCTCATATCCGAGTTAAGCACAGAACTAAACAGGTGGGAGAAGTTAATGATCTCCTGTCTGGGACGCCTCAACGCAATCAAAATGGCGATCCTGTCCAGAGTTCTCTATTATTACCAAATATGCTCCCAATAGAAATCCCAAGGGATCACTTCACCGAACTCAAAATCAAACTCAGCAAGTTTCTATGGCAGGGGAAAAAACAGAGGATTGCATATGGCACACTGACGCAGAGCAAGGAGGATGGAGGAGTGGGGCTCCCGAAATGTTATACTTATTACGGTGCAGCCCAATTTAGGGCCTTGGTCCCGCATCTCAGAGGGGACAAAGACAAGCAATGGGTGGAAATAGAGAACCACATACTGATTCCAGTAACACTGGAAGAGTGGCTCTGGCGTCAAAACCATAATTCCCAAATAAGGCGATAAACCATAGGATGCTAGGCGAGCTCCTGAAACTGTGGTGGAACAACAGCG
This sequence comes from Ambystoma mexicanum, assembly GCF_040938575.1. Lineage (NCBI taxonomy): Eukaryota > Metazoa > Chordata > Amphibia > Caudata > Ambystomatidae > Ambystoma > Ambystoma mexicanum. The sequence continues at coordinate 550,583,604 of NC_090926.1, forward strand.
AAATGAAAGGTCACACAACCAACCATCCCCAATGTGCCACATCTGGGCCCCACCAATCAGATCGGAAATTCTAGGCTCAGAGCCCCAACGCTTCCAGCACTGGTACTAGGCAGGCCTATAAAGAGTGGGTCAGATCATTAAAGTAAAATCATGCCTCACCCTTCAACAGCTTGAAGAAGGACTGAAAAGCAAACCCATTCTGGCCTTGAAGTTCCTTCTGCGAAAGGGGGTGTTGATGTCCCCGGAATGGAAAGACAGGCTGCAGAGAGACCTACTGCCACTTGAAAATATACTAAGTGAGACCATGTCAACAAGGGGCCTCATCTTCCAGATATACATAACTTTTTTGAGCAAGGCAACTGACTCTAATGAACCGCTCAGAAAGGAGAGGGAAAAGGATCTAGGTGGCCCGATTCATAAAGATCTCTGGACAAGGTTCTACAGAAATGCCCACAAAACCTCCATCTCATGCCAATATAAGTTACACTGATTGAAATTGCTCAACAGATGGCAATACGACCCCAAGCGCCTCTCCAAAATGTTCAGAGTGACAAGTCCACTATGCTGGAGAGGATGCAGTGAACAGGCGGACTTCTGGCACATGTGGTGGGCATGCCCGAAAGCGCAGGCATACTGGAAAAAGGTTCTGGCTTGGATCAAAAACATAGAAGGGGTGGCACGCAGCCTCGACCCCTGGCTAGTCCTGTTTGGGGTGGAGAAATCAGAGGACATTTGGGTGCGACTCCCGCACATGCCTCACTTCCTGCTATTGGCCGCAAGAGTGTGCCTCACAATAAGATGGAAAGAGGGCGCACTCCCGTCAGAAAGATGTGCACTCACAAAGCCAAAGAGATATACAAAATGGAAAATATCACTTTGACTCTCCACGACCTAACTCCGACAAGAGAAATGAAATGGCTGCCCTTCATCAATAGACAATTTCCTAGGAACACTACAGCCCCCTCCATAGACACAGCTTTTCCCCGTCGATACCATTCGCAGACTTAACCCAACTTGTCCCGGGGGGTGTGAGGATGGAAGGGGGACAAAGAGGTAACTTGATTGGAACAGACTGGCCCTGACCTAATGTGATGGAGGTCATGGGTTGTATAAAGAATTGCATGTTTGATTATGCACCTTGTTTACCTCAAAAATGCTTGATAAAGACATATTTTTTTAAAAAAAGTAAAATAAAAGAAAATTGCTATGAACATTTTTTAAAAAAAACTTTATTTTGTACAGTGACAGACATTTTCCCACGACATGTTCCCACAGAGTGCAATTTTAGCAAGGTAATTACAACATCACAAAGCATCAGCCCAAAGTGTCAGTATATCTTTAGGGGAAGTAGTATCATAACTTCGGAAGTGTTTATGACAATAGGCCTTACTGTTCAACATTCGATCTCTGCAGTAAATTTCTAAATGGACCCCATGTGTCCTTGGGTCTACAGACAGGTACAATCGTGGAGATATTGCATTTCTCCCTATCACTAGCATAGGCCAGCTCTCTGAGCCATTCATTAACACTGGGTGCCAATAGTATTCGTGGTCATCTAAGTTGGGACCATATGTATTGACTAGTGTTATTTCTACACCTGCGAGTCTGCCCCATATAATCACATAGCCACCCTTGGAGTCTATACAGATATTTGTATTTGTATTTGTATTATATATATTGTTTTCTTGGAAGGGTAATGACCAGTGTATCAGTGTATCAGTGTCATAACTCACCTAGCCTGAGAGGAGTAGTCGGTGTAGCCTCACTGTTTCCCCCAACTGGGTGCAAATCTATCATTGAGTGCTCCCTGGGAGTGGGTTTCCTGCAACATCACCACCTTTGGACCATGGTGATTAATATATGATAGTATTTTACTTTAATAGGGTTGTTTAGGCCCTGAACATTCCATGTCAGGAAGGAGATCTTGTCACTCATGTCGACTTGCATGCATTATTAAATATATATGCCTCGCTAACATTGTAAGTAGTGATTTCCTTCCGATAAGTACCAGGGAAACAGTCTGGACTTGTTTTGTTTAAACATAAAACATTACTACAAGCTTAAACAACTGCAGTAACCTTTTGTGAAATTGTCTGTCGATTAACCGAACTCAATGGTAATTTATCCCCCGACCCGCTTCATCACCCCCAACTTGACGATTTACCCCAAAATAAACTGTGGGATTATCCATGGGTGTGCTGTGACTGAGCTGGCCCGATGGTATCCAAGGGCCATGCAGGGAAACACAAACTACGCAGTGGCAGTCACGGTACATATTGGCCCGTGCGGGCTCGCAGCTTGGATAAGTGTTGGCAAACGGAGTTGCAAGGAGGGTCGTGATATTCCTTACGAGCTGGCCAGTGCCCATCCACGGGGGTCCCAATGGTGAAGCCTTATGTGAAGCCTTATGTTGGAGGTGTGCGGGAGATCTTTCGCTGTGTGTTATAGGCCCTTGCGTGTTACACTGGGCCGGGCGTGCTTGGCACTCACCAGGATTGGAAGATGTGTTCCGGCGGGGAGCCGTTGAAGGCAGTTTTGCGTGCAGTGCTCCATCCTCCCAACCAGCCCAGAAGTTGGAGCATTGAATGTTCTGGCGGGTTCCCGCCTCCAGCTCAGTCAACCACCACTGCCGCCTGGGCCAATCCAAGTTCAGCGCCGCCCTGTTCTTGTTGAGCGGTTCTATTAGATTATCGAGCCATTGGTTCCAGAGGCATTACGCAATATGTGGGAACCATTAGTTGCAGTAACGATGTTAATTAAAAACATTTGATACGAGGATTCTGTGGGACCGGAGCTCCCAGCTCAAGCAACCATCTTGGATGCTGCTCAACAGCCCCTCCCACCCCAACATTTTCTTTTTATTTAAAAAAATGGTTGTCAAAATTATTTAAAAAAATTAATATCAAAATGATATCGGATTTTTTTTATATCAAAATAAAAAAATGTTGATATCAAAATATCCGAATTTTTTATATCAAAATAAAAACACATTTGATATCAAAACATTTTGATATCATAATTATATCGGATTTTTGTATATCAAAATTACGTAAATGTGATATCAAAAATATATCTGATTTTTTAATATCAAAATATAAAAAAGTGATATCAAAATTATTTTGATATGCCTTTGAATAATTTTATATAAACTTTATATAATTTTATAGAGCTGTAATATAAAGCTAGGCAGATGGGGCGACGTCATCATTATATATAGATATTATATAAACTTTGAGCATATTTGATAAGTCTTTGAATAATTGTATGTAAACTTTATATATATTTATTAGAGCTTTATTAGTTGTATTAATATAAAGCGGGGTGACATCATAATTGTATAACATATTTTATATAAACTTTTTATTATTTTTATATAAAGCTGGAATACATTTGATAATCCCTGAATACATTTTATATAAACTCTATATAATTTGAATATAAAATTTGACTGAAAGGGCCGGATTAAGGCTAGGGTGACACAGGGATGGGCTTTAGAACCCGGATAAATCGTTTTTTGCGACAGGGTGGAAAACATAGCACTTCCTGAGCTAACCAACGGCTATTCAGAAAATGACGACTATGATCAGTTACAGCTACAACACTGGGGAGAACAACCCCAGGAACCCCTATGGATTTTATGGTATATGAGGGGATGGAAGATGCTTAGGATTTAATGGCTGGCTATGAACCCAAAGAGTTTTGGGACAGTGACGATGCGGTTATGGAGCAGCCATGTGCAGGCGATACGAACTCTGAAGACAAGGACTGTGAACCTATGACGCTGCAGGCGGATTACTCAATGACGCCAGAGACGGATACCGCCTCCCCGGAACCATGATGAAAAACGAAGGCGTGTGTGTGGAATGGGATGATCCAGGCAGCAGCCTGGTCTATTCACACTTATTGTGTTGGTTGTTCAAACCAACATGAAAACACAGGTATGACAAATACCTGCACAGTAGTGAAGTATGTACAGATATCCATGTGCAAGCGTCTTGGGTGAGTTTCAATCACAGCGGATGACTAGCCTCTCAAGCTTCTAAAAGTTGATAAATCAAACATTACGATATCTGCGCATTTATATTTACTGTTTAAGCACTATGTGGAAACCAACACTGAATTGTAAATAAAAAAACTGTAAATAAAAAATATGATGCAGTATACATCTTGAAAACTGTATAAAACACATGTATTATATATCACACACAACAAAGCTTTAGAAGTTATGATGAATCATTCAGCATATAGTTTCCCATCACACCTATAAAAGCACTGATCACACCTGTAAAAAAACATTGGGTTGGCATTTGTTAGCAGTGTCATGACACATGTTTTCCAAAATAAAAGAACAACTCTGCATGTTGGGGCCTTGGGCCCCGCTGGTTGAATCAAAAGAACTCCACGGTTCGGGGTACCCCCAGACACTCCTCGGGCCCCTCGGGATGAATCAAAAACAACAATGTAAAAAAGAACTCCACATTTCGGGGACACCCAGACATTCCTTGGGCCCCTCTGGGAGAATCAAAAACAAAAAAGAAAACTCAATGTTTCTGGGCCCCTCAGCTATTCCTTGGGCCCCAATGGATGAACAAAAACAACAACAAAAACCAACTCCAATGGGTGCAAGATGTAATCCAGGGATGCCTACTGATGAAATTATAAAACTACTCCTTAGCGTCGGGCCCCCAAAAGCCATCAGCCCTTGCTGCTGCACCAAAAACATTGGACCACCCATCCTTGGTACATTTAAAATATTTATGTGCGGAGACCCCACCCCGATTCCCAGATTTCAGCCCCTGCACACATCATATGGTAGTAGTAGATGGGGCCCCCTTTCCTCATCAAGTACATTTTGACATGAGAGGCTAGCCATCCGCGGTGATTTAAACTTGCCCAAGCAGCTCGCACATGGGTATCTGTATATACTTTGCTACTGTGCAGGTATTTGTCATACCTGTGTTTTCATGGTGGTTTGAACAACCAACACAATACGTGTTAATAGTCCCGGCCGCCACCTGGATCATCCCATCCCCGCGCACGCCCATGTTTTTCATCATGGTTCCACGGGCAGCATCCGTCTATGGCGTCATCGCTGCACCCGCCTGCAGCATCATAGGTTCACAGTCCTTGTCTTCAGAGCTGGTATCACCCGCACATGGCTGCTCCATAACCTCATCGTCACTGTCCCAAAACTCTTCAGTTTCATAGCCGGCCATTAAATCCTGAGCATCTTAGACTAATGTAACTCCCTTTATTTGGCACAGCCCAAGGGAGTGATTTACCGGCTGCAACGCCTTCAGAATCTGGCCGCTTGTGTGGCCACCGGCTCCCCTTATGGAGCCCATATATCCCCTGTCCTCCGATCCTTACACTGGCTTCCGGTGACTCAACGAGTCAACTTCAAAGCACTGTGTATTGTCCATCATGCTTTACATAGCCAATGGGCGGAATATCTCCTGGTGAAATTCACGCCCTATGTCTCTGACGGTCACTGTGCTCCGCCTCTGCCGACATGTTAACAGCCCCCATATATAAACATGCTCGGATTGGAGGGCAAGCCTTTTCGGTGGCAGCTGCAGAGCTGTGGAATAAACTTCCACTGGCCATCAAGAACATTTCGAATCATCTAGCTTTCAGAAAAGCTGTTAAAACCTTTCTTTTTTAGACTTGTTGGAACCTGACCAAGATCCCTTCCCTCTAGCGCCATGATGCCCTCGGGTGACCGTGTGCTTTACAAGTGGACTTAACATAACATCATCCATCCCCTCATTCACCATAATATCCATAGGGGTTCCTGGGGTTGTTCTCCCCAGCGCTGTAGCTATAGCTGATCAGAGTCGCCATTTTCTGAATAGCCATTGGTTAGCTCAGGAAGTGCTGTGTTTTTCACCCTGTCACAACAAGCTATATATCTGGGTTCTAAACACCCATCCCTGTGTCACCCTAGCCTTAAGCCGGCCCTTTCAATCAAACGTTATATTACAATTATATAGAGTTTATATAAAATATATTCAGTGCTTATCAAATGTATTCCAGCTTTATATAAAAATAATATAAAGTTTATATAAAATCTGTTATAAAATTATGTTGTCACCCTGCTTTATATTACACCTCTAATACATCTATGTAAAGTTTCTATAACATTATTTAAAGGCTTATCAAAATAATTGTGATACCAATTTGTTTATAATTTTGATATGAAAAATTCTGATATCATTTCTATATATTTTTTTATTTAGGTATAAATAAAATGGGATATAATTTTGATGTCAAATGTTTTTTAATTTTGGTATAAAAAAATCTGATATTTTGATATCAAAATATTTTGATATCAAAGGTTTTTTAACATTTTTATATAAACAATCCGATGTAATTTTGATATTTTTTAAAAATAAATTTGATATAAAAAATCTGATATAATTTTGATATAAAAAATACATTTTGATATTAAAAAAAAAGTGATTGCACATGTTTTCTTTGTTTTGTTTTTATAGGTATAAATAATATAAAGTTCATATTAAATTATTCAAAGGCCATCTTTATATAACATCATGATGTCGTACCATCTTAATTATTTTATGTTATTTATTACATTTGACCATATGCCCAAATCCGAGGGTATCACGGCGTAGGTTACACATTTACCATACACATTTTCTGGTTACAGGGAAAAAAAGGTACAGTTGAAAGTAGACACATTTAGCAAAATACAAGTCAGAAGTTAAGAATGGGGAACATGTGTGCTTACAATAGTTACAAGTGGGGGTGATGACGGTGGGTCTGGACAGAGCAGTTGGGATGTAAGCAGGTTAGAATGTATTGAATAACAAGGTTTTTAGCGGTTTCTTGAAGTGGGTGAGGGAGGGCTCCTTGCTTAGGTTCTGTGGGAGTGAGTTCCAAATTCTAGGAGCTGATGAAGGGAAGCTGGAGCCATCACAGCCACAACCCACTCCCGAGTCATAAAAGCGTCACCAACATCTCACATTCGCCGGCTAACTCCTCACAACTCAGTATGCTCCAGACCAAGCAACAGCTCACACGCGCTCTCCCGTATTAAAAACATTTTAATATCAACTTTATATTAAAATAATTTGAATGTAAACTTGATATCAAACTGATATAAATGATACCCTTCTGATATCAAAATATATCAAAACACACTTCATATACACAAATATACATTTGATATTATTTTGATATCTTTTCAATATAACATTGTTTTGATGTTAAAATTCATATCAAAAGCCTATCAAAAGGGGGCGGGACTAAAGACACAAAGGGGGCATTCCCACATGTCAAAATGTACTTGATGAGGAAAGGGGGCCCCATCTACTACTACCATCTCATGTGGTAGGATGTGGGACAAACTTGAGGTTTGCTGCACATACTCTGGATCTACCCTGCATTTGATGGTTTTTGCGAACTGGTATTTAAAGAGGTAACACTAGCTATACTAGTGGCACGGCCTAGTGCCCCCACCCTTATGTGTTAGCCTTTGCACTCTCTGATCTATACCATTTTCATTCCAACAATGAGGAGATTTGTTCTAGCATGCTCCAGGCACCAAACAGGCCATGGTCTCTAAGCGGGGAAATGGTCACCCACTTAATCATCAGAAGCACACCTCAGGAATTCACTGAAATCGGTATCCTCTGATTACACACCACATTGAAATGTCAAGTTCTGATATGCATCAAATGGTTGTGAGTTCTAAAGATGTTCTCAGGTCACGGCTAGTATGAGGTGGCAGGCGCAGAACATGTTGTGGGTTTAGGTCGTTTGTACGGATATAGGAATATAGTGTTGCTGATGTGAGGAAAGGGGAAGTTAGTGATGAAGTGTTAAAGTGTGACAGGCAAGCAACATCTCACAATAACATCTGTAAAGAATAGAGGTTGTGTTGCTACACTATAAACATAATGTCAGCAGTTTTGTGTTATAACTAACTGCCCATTGATAATGATAATTATGTTTTATCCAAAGCGCTTTACAGAGCACACATTTACATACAATATCACCCAACCAAAATTGGTACTCATTTATCGACCTCGGAAGGATGAAAGGCTGAGTTGGACTTGCCAGGATTTGAACCTACGACCTGCAGATCACACTCAGATTGCAGCAGTGAGCGCTCAACCCACTGAGCTATCTTACCGGCTGATGGTTTGATCAGTTGATCATTGATGGTTGCAGCTGCAAAATGGTGCGAGTACCTGGGCATACAACAGCAGTAGCTGACAAATGCCTAATAGATATACAAAAGCCAAAACTGTTGGCTTTGCCAAAGCTTGTTTTTAACAGGGCTCCAGTGAAGGACACACGCAGTGCTAATGATTCGTGTGGCTGATGACAAACCTGGTTAAGAAATGTTTATTAGATCAGGAGCTCGTTTACGGCTCCAATTAAGTTGTTAACTGTCAGAAGACTGCTTTGAAAAAACACAGGAAGGCACTTTGAGCAAACAGTTTTATTGATATTGATATTGATATTTTATTTCTATAGCGCTCGTACACAAGTGTTTCAGAGCGCGACAAGGCAAGGGAGGGGAACAGGCGAGAACAAAACAGCGATCTTAATAGGCCCAGTGACATTGAGAGCACGCAAGTGCATGGGAGAGGGGGAGGGGAAAAGTGCATGAAAGGGGGGAGAAGTGGAAAGTGCGAAGCAGAGGAGAAACAGATAAATAACAATAAATACATAATAAAGGCAACAAACGGTTGCAGTGCAGCCAGCAATTTGCAAGGGCTAGGTTTAAGGCAGCAGACAGGGTAGGTCTGATAAGTGCAGGAAGAAAAAGATGGGGCTGCATGGGTACAGATACAGACCCCAGTGCAAGGGGTGGCCCGGAGGCAGTGCGTAAGGATGGCAGGGTGAGCAGGTACCTGGGCCCGGAGGAGAGAGGGTGGCCAGGTGCACGGTGCCAAGAGAGAACAGATCAGCAGGGGAGAAGGGGAGCGAAGGCAGAAGAAAAGAGGAAGGTCTTGGGGTGCTTTCGGAACCGGAGATGGTTCTCCTCAAGTTTTAGAGTGGCAGGGAGGCTGTTCCAGAGGGAGACACCAGCCGAAGACAGAGATCTACCCCCAGTTTGATTGAAGGCTTGATAAGGCTAGCTCAGGGAGATCCCAGTAGGATGTATTTTGGGTGGGCAGGGGCAGGACGCGGGTGGGAATGGCCATAGGGATTAGCATGGACATGGGCAGTCACTGAGTGAATGGGTAAATAACCAAACAACATAAACGCCCTTTGTGAACCTTTGCAAATGCCAGTTCTCCCTAGCTGTACTCTAGTGCAATAGTTTTTGCTACCTAATAGCCACAACTAAAATGGCAATAATAACTACTTGAACCATGAATATCGATACCATAAATTTTGGGATGTTACCTTCTATGTGATGCTGCACTGCTTGCATGACATCCATAAAGCAAGATCAGTAGCAAGTGGTTTATTAGGATGAATCAAAAACCCCTTTGAAGGAGCAGACTTTAAGTTGGGCGCCTTCACAAAAATACAGATGACTTATAATATCTTTTTCTTTTTTTGCAGATGAATATAAATAACTATGATGGGCGCGTGCAACGTCTTGATGCCATTATAAAAAACATTGACAAAATGTCAAGTGATCTAAAAAAAATGGGAGGTGAGAATAACTAATTATTGAAAACGTTTGTAGTAAACTTAAAGGGAAGAAACAAAATGTACGTAAAAAAGGTTCTCCTTCAACCCAGGAAATAGTGTTGACGTTTGTATATGCATAGCATAGGCTTTTGCCAAACATTCATTGTAAGAGGCTGTTGCTATCATTTTCTGGGTACGTGCATCAAATGCTCTTCCGCTCAAAGAGCTGTATGTGTATTCGTTACCATACACTAGCTAGTGCCATCAGAATACACAGGTATTCACGTTGTTGCCAGTACTTAGTCCATTAACTCTTCTGGGCCTTCTATTATGTACATGACAAAAGCTAGCAAATTTGGGCTGGTCCCCCAGTCAGCCAAAACTAAAAAAACACAATAATTTTAGTGGATGCGAAAATACTGAGAGAGAGGCCTACAGGGAGAGACGTAAAGACAGGGTTGTGGAGAGCACAAGAAAGGGGCACATAAATACAAAAGCAGCAAGAGAGAGAAAGAAAGACAGAGAAGGTGATTGGGGATAAAGAAAAAGAGAAGCAGAGAGGGTGGGATTAGAAATGGGGAGAGAGAGAGAGGGAGAGTAACACAGAGGTGGATGTGTGACACGGTATCTAGTCAATTCATCTAAACCCATTCCATCTAATACCATTCCATCGAAATGTTTCCATCTAAAACATTTCCATCTAATGCATGTTTTTGGGGGGGCAAAGGGTTAATTTTTGTTCAGGTGCATGTTAAAGGGTAAAAAACAGGGGCTAAATGGGGGACCCCCCCCCCCCAAAAAAAAAACATGTGACACAGAGAGTGGTAAGGGATCATATGGAGAGAACAAAATACACATTGTGAGACAAAGGGAGAGCAAGATAGAGGTAAACAGGGAGAGACAGTAAGAGAGGGACTCAAAAGGGGGAGGAAGGAAACTGGAGCAGGACAGTAATGGGTCATCAAGCCATGAAGCTAAAAGAAGGTGGTCTATAACTGTGGTCTGCAACCTTTGGCTCGCCAGATGATTTGAACTACAACTTCCATCACCCCTCGCCAGCATAGTCAATGGTGAGGGATAATGGGAGTCATAGTCCCATCCATCGGGTGAAGCACAGCTCGCAGACCCCTGCTCCTGCAGTAAAACTTTACATAAGTAGCCGAGGAAGAGTCTCAAGAGCAAAACAGCTCGACATGAAGGGGAGGAAAGAGGATCAGGTGTAAAACTAACAATATGAAGCTGAAAGGAAGAGAATCAGCAGTAAAACAGCACACTATGTAGCTGGCGGGGGTAGTCTCTTTGGAGATTAATCAGTCCCTCAGTGGAATTGGTACACCTAGATTGTGAACACAAATTAACATATGCCACGAATACACACAGATCAGAGCTAGCACAGAGCCAGATCTACAAATACCATTTAAAAGGCTAAGGTGCTGATTCTGACGTGCATGTTAAATAAGAGAATGGCCGTGTTTCAGCAGAAGGACACTTTACCATGATGCAAAGGATTCTGATGTAGCCCGAGAGTGGCGGTAATAAATCGAGTCCACCACTGTGATTTACGGCATAGCAACATCCTTGCCAACCACTTCATGTGTTAGTGTCTGGCAGGCACTGCATTCTAAAGCCAGAACACCCTTTCTACACCAGCCTAAAGAGGTGTTGACTAACTGTACCTTGGGAGGTGCGTTTAACCCCACTGCACACGTTTTCCCATTACAAATATAGCATTTCTTAGACTGCAGCACCACTCTTCTAGTTTAAAGTTTAAGAAAACGTTCTTAAATAAGAAAAGTGGCAGCCTTTTAAGAAATGCTCGCAATGCCACTGGAACACATGTTTCCCAGACAACGAGAGATTTTAGCAGCTTTTGCAGCTGGAAAGCTCATTTCCCCTCCAAAATTTCGACCCACTTCAGAATGATGGTGCTGGAAACTGGAGGGGAGAATGTCAGCTTTCCACACTATATTTAGCACAAGCTCAGAATCAGTCCTCAGGTGTCGTGCCTTCCAATGCAAGAAGCAAATATTGAACATCCGCTTGAAGAACTCTGCTTGCAGAAATATAGATGCTCTCTGCCCGAGATGGAATGCACACTGTTTCTCCAGTGCTTATTCCTTTGTGCCAGGCAATGTGCCTCATTCGGATTCTAAGAAAACCCATGAAAGCTACAGAGTTGCTGTGGAATGATATTATGTTATGATGATTTATACTGCACACTGCTGCCATTACATGGTTTCCAGCACTCACATGGCTCTGTAAGAAAAGTGGGTGGTGTTGTGAGGGAAGAGGGATAGGACAGAAGTTGTGCTCTTCTGTTGATTCTTGCAAATCCAGGAGAAACTGGTGTGTGCGCGGGTCAGCTTTCGGGGTGTTTTTTTTATGTGCACTGGGCTTGTTGGGTCTAGAGGGGCAGCGTCCAGTGAATGGGTTGTTTGTCGTTTGCAACTGTTTGGTCTTGTCTCGTGGATAGTGGTGGGGGTGCTGTTTGTGTATTTTTGTGTGTAGTTTTGCTGGCTCTAGTATGTCAGAGGTATGAAGGTGTGGTAAAGAGGAGGGGGTGGTTTCTCTTTGGCTCTGGGTGTGTGCTTGTTTTATTGTTGGTTCTTCGATCATTATTGTTCCATGTTTGATCTGGTCCCAGAGTATGGTTTGTGAGGGTACACGTTTTTATGATTGTCTCGATGAGTTGAATAAACAGGGTTTCAGTCATTTTCTGAAAGTTAAGTGGTGTTCTGTCATTCATATTTTCTTCATTACCGAGTTCCATAGTTTGGCTATTAAATAGGAGAATGTGGTTCCTCCAAATGTCCTTTTCTCATAGTGTTTTGTTTCTATTTGGATGTCGTTACTCGATCGTAGGTTTCTTTCTGGTTGGTAGCGGTTGATTTTAGCTCTGAGAAATTCAGCTCCTTGTCTGTGTAGTGATTTGTGGGTGATGCAGAGGGCTTTAAAGTTAATGCATTTTTTTACTGGTTGCCAGTATAGACTTCTCAGGGTTGGTCTCTTCTATTTAGTCTCAGGAGTAGTCTTGCTGCAGTATTTTGGATGTGTTGTCATTTTTTGTGAGGCGTTCTCGCATTCCAAGATAGAGTCTGTTTGCGTAGTCTAGTCTCGATAGAGTCTCAATGAGAAACATGTCGAGCTCCCCTCATATTTCTGAAGCCATTCCATCAAAGGGACCATACTCACTGGAAACTATTTCTTGCCTACGAGAGTCCTGCATGGATTTGAACACTGTAGCAATCAACCCAGCATCAGAGGGTGTACATGGCTGTTAACGGCCCGCCAGCTGGATCCTAGGCGAGGGCTGTGAACAATTACCGGCTATGTATACCCTGACAATGGGTAATATCTATTGGTATGCAAATCGTGAATTTCTTTTTTTTTCTTCGGGAAATTGGCTCTGCTGTGCATTGCGGGAGCCCAATCTCCCGTAAAAAAGAAAGTGCAAGATGGCCACAGCCATAGGAAAAGGGACTTAGTCCCTTTTCGATTTCTATGTTGCCTGGGAGAAGCGCCGGCATGGGAGCGCAAAGCTCCAGTCCATCATGTAAGTGGGGATAGAGGGGGCTGGGGAAAGGAAGCGGGATGTCTTTTAGGTGGGGGAGAAGGTGGGGACGTAGGCAGTGTAGCGAGTCAGAAGGAGGACAGAGACTCTGGTCAGACATTTCACTGATAATTTTATTAAACAAAAGGGTAACACCTAGATTTCCCTATACTGTAAGGTGTCCCTACCTAAGAAAACTAGCTAAGGTGATTGTCCATCATCAGTGAAAGTCCAATTCAGAATCAGTCCACTTCCAAAGTAACCTGCTCTAACCCTATCACTACTATAACAGCAAAATCAGGAGAATGACTCCCTTCTCCTGTAGTTTGGTATTCTTCTCAATTCAACTCAATAGGTTATTCTGAAGTAATTATGGGCAGCTACTCTTGTTAAGTCACAAAGTTCTGATATAATGTGCTTCAAACTTGTAATCCTCTCTTGCTTTGGTTTACTCTTCTGATCCTTTTGACCTTCTTCTTCTCTTTTGTTTGTATGTATCATTTTCCTGTTGTAGGGCAATGTTATTGAACACTTAACACTTGTCTCTTGACTTCTTGAGTTGTCAATCTTTATATAACAGTCTTTAACACTGTTGTGGGTTTAATACTTAATCTTGGTCTCAAGTAGTTCTTCAGTTTTTCCCCTCTCACAAAGTTTCCTATTTTGAAACATCTCAGGGCTTTTGTCTTGACTTAATGTCAATCTCTTAAGACTGGGATGAGCAGGAGCATTCCAGTAATGATTCTCTTAATTTTCATTCAGTCTCCACAATTTAGGACTGGGATGAGTAGGAGTTTTCCAGTAATTACTTTCTTTATCTTCATTCAATCTCAGCAATGTAGGACTGGAACGAGTATGAACGTTCCAGTAATGATTCTCTTTATCTTCATTCAATCTCAACAATTTAGGACTGTGACGAGTAGGAGCATTCCAATAATGACTCAGTCCCCCTCCTTGGTCTCCCGTCTTATCCATTACCTGTGGTGTCCCGAGATAGAGTCCCTGGGGTTCTCACTTGGTTGGGACTTTCCTGTTCCCTTGTTAGGTTGGCCTCATGCAGTCTCCACGCTTGCAGCCATGGCTTTTCCAGCTTCTCATCTGTCAGCACTTTCGGTGTCGGCTTTGCAGTGAATGCTGCATTGTTTACAGAACATCGAGTCCACCTCTGTTTCTTCTAAGTCACGCAACCACCTGTTTATTGCCTCTGGTAAAGACGCCTCACGCCGTTGCAGCCTCTCTCCATCCTCTCTCTTGCTGACCATGCACGTCAGCATCTCCTTCCAGGTTCCACTCTGGAACAGGACGCCACGTGTCCTCAACACAATCCTGCAAACAAACTCGAATCTCGCAGACTTTCTCAGCTCCTTCCCAGTCTTCACCTTTTTACTTTATTGTGCTGCCATGGGCCTTCCCCGGTGCAACATTGTAGTCCTTTCTTTCTGTTTGTTGATTCTGAATTCCTCCAAAAAAGGTTTCCCTTCATCTCAGTATAAAGCAGTCTTTCTCTCAAAGGGATCATTCGTATTTCCTGATTACAATAAGACATCTTAGTATGTTCTTCATATTTCTCTTTACTGAGTAGTTGTAGAAGTGCACCATTAGTATGGCTTCTAGGGAATTCTTCACAAGAACCCAAGTCCTTATCCCCAAAGGACGAGTCTTTCCCAGTGAGATCCCGCTTGCCTCCACCCTAGTGAGGGTGTTGCGGGGCATGCTCAACTTAATAGCCTCAGAGGGAGAAGGGACAGATTCCTGTGATTCCTCACAGGAGGCAACACGGAGACTCTCCCTGTTGCCTTCCCACAATCAAGATGGCACTATGCGGGGAAGGGCCTTCAGTGGCTGGAGATTGCGGGCGGTATACTGTGGGTTCTTGCCTGCATTTCCAACCACCTGATTGTCTCAGTGCCCTTCTCCAGGTGCGGATATGGAATGAGGGAAAAATAATAACACAAAAACAACAATAGGTACTGCAATTGCACTTAATGATAAGATAAATAAAATAAATATGAATGATTTTGACAAAACAAATAATGCTTTGTGTTAGATGCTTCTGTCACAGCGATGCAGTGGTCGCTGTGGCAATGCTGACGTCAAGCGCGTTCATGAATGCCATCACGCTAGACTGACAATTTGATTACCGGTCTAGTCTTTTTCAAGATGGCGGCCGCAATCTCTGAGACGCTCGGAGCCACACGTTGCAACCCTCCATTGTTTCTCTCTGGGGTAAGACACTAGCTTACTACTTTTCCTTGCCTTCTTTTGCTTAGACCATTATCCTTCATTTGCTCCCTGCCTTGTCTCACTTCTCCTTGCTCCCTCCTCTTATGCTCTGGTTCTCCTTGTCTCCTCGTTCAATCTTGCTTCCCGGATTGATATACCTGCCAGAGTTTTCTTCCTGTGGACCATCAGTGGACCTATTCATGCAACCACCTCTACTTATACCAATTTGTGGGGGGGGGGTTGTGCTTTTACTGGCTTTTCCCTCTTCTAAGGTTTGTTTCTCCTATTCACGCCAGCTGTCTATACCTGTTATCTCAGGTAGACACTGTGGTGGCAGGCAGGGACAGACCATTCTCTAAAGTGAAGACCTTAGAGGGAAACTAAGGAATACCAATAAGACCCAAAGGGAACACTCTAAAGAGGACGAGTCAGACACAGAAAGTGAGAACTTCACAATAGAGATGCCCTCATTTTGTTAGGTTGGGAAAGTTTCCAGTCCAACATGACAGCTCTATTTGCTATAAGCAAACAACAACCAGAGGTGGTTTTTCCTTGCGCATAACCATCTGCCTCTATCTTCACTCTCAGACAATAGTTTTTGTGAGCCAAAACTAAAAACAATATGGAAGCCTGGTCGCATGTGATTCACTGCCTGAGGTCTTCATGTAGGTCCCTTTCTCTAGTGAGAAAATCTGACACATCAGGGGTTCTAAGGGCAACAGAGCATTGCCAGATCTGGGATGTGACCCTAAAGACAGTATAAGGAGGGTCCCCACAGTTAGCTTGCACTCCTCATCCTTTTAAAGGAAATGTTCCCCCACAAAAATGTTATATGCCCAATGGATAGGGCATGTTTTTTAGCACATATTGATAGATCACATTCTTATTTCCAATGTATCTCACATTCGATTTTCAGACATCTACACATGTGAACTGCACGGGTTGGAAAACGGCCATCTTGTGATAATCTTATATGCTGATCCATCGCCCTAAATTCAAGCGCTCTGGTGGCAATAAATCAAAACACACACCCCTGTAGATGGTATTGACAGACAAGAACTCTAAGCTTATGCCCCTTGTCACCACGTCAGTGCGTGTCTCATTCAAACGTCCTCACAATCTACTGATGTGTCTCTATTGAAATCACAAGACGCCTCTTTGGTCTATAAATATCAGAAAACCCTTTCTGATGAGACAACATTGCAGTTGCTCCTGCCTTAATGTCCATCTCTTTAATTTTGAGCCTCCACAACTCCCGTTTGCTTTGGTCAGCAAGCAACTATGATGCATACACCACTGAAAGGTACTTACACTACTTCTAATTACTTTACTCTACAGGTGCTGTGCCTTTCAATAATTATTACATAATTGACAAATGTCTTTGGTAAAGCAGCTATAAATAGTATTCTGAGATCAGTAGGTTGTTTCATGTGCAAATTATTACTTTCAACCTTTGGGCCTCTTGGTGTTATGTTTGCACTATGGGTTTTTAATAACGTGTTTGTGTCTTCTCTCACTTTTCTTATAAATACTATTTCAAAAAGACCACCAATCTATTCATTTATTTAAAAAAAAGTAATATTCATAACCTCATACAACAAAACAAAACCCCAAAGTCACCACACACCAATTACTTGCATTCTTGCATTCAAGGGTGGGGGGGGGTGGGTCACATTTCTTATTCCTATCTTTTATTATCATGTTATTCCTTTGTTTCACATACTTTAAATTTCAAGCTATTACATTAATGAATAAACACGTTTTTTTGTTAACAATCCTGACACTTTTAAAGGTGCCCGAAATAAAAGTAATGATTCAATTTCATGAAATGTGAATGAAAGGGTTTGTCGAAGACAAGAACACCATATACCAACAATACACAATACTCAAATAAAAATGGTATGCTCTGCTAGCCAGATCAACACATGTTATTGGTTCCACTTTGAGTACTTTACCAATAATATTCAGACTCTATCCTAATCTGCACCACAACCTCTCCCATATAAACGTGCTGTAAACCCCTTGTCCATGCGCTCTCATTTGGGTTGGTTTTTGGGGCATCAGGTCCCCAGAACATAACTCAATTTACGACGCAATGTGGTCTTGCGTTAGCCATTTAGTTGAATCCAAGTGATCTCTTTAGGTTGCCGCTGCTTTAAAACTTGTTGCGCTCTGAGCTTAGCCATTTTGTTGAATCCAGGTGATCTCTGTAGTTTGCCGCTGCTTTAAAACTTGCTGCGCTCTGTTGTAAGCCACTACTTTAGAACTTGCTGTACTCTGAAGTTAGCCACATTGTTGAATCCAGGTGATCTTTGTAGTTCACTGCTGCTTTAAAACTTGCTGTGCTCTAAAGTTAGCCACTACTTTAAAACTTGCTGCACTCTGAAGTTAGTCATCTTGTTGAATCCAGGTGATCTCTGTATTTTGCCACTGCCTTAGATCTTGCTGTGCTCTGATATTTGCCATTGTGTTTTCACTCAGAACGTAGCCATCCTGTTCAATACAGTTGAGCTCTTAATTGTGTCACTGCCTTAGATCTTGCTTCGCTCTAAATCTAGCCACTGTGTTCAGCCCAGGTGCCTCCGCAATGTTTTAAATTTAGCTCTGCATTAGAATATAGCTTTTGTTTTGAATTTAACTGGATATTTGTGTTAGCCACTGCTTTTCGAATTAGCTACTGTTCTTTAAATGTAGCTATGCATTAGAATATAGCTTTTTGTTTTTGAGTTTAGCTAGATATTTGTGTCTGCTGTGAGGAACGTGTGGGGCAACTCCCAATGTTCATACCAAGAAAATACAACCCGCTAGGGAAAAAGACTCGGTGCACCCACTTTTGAGAAAGATGAGAGTTCTATTTTGTATACAAAAGAAAAAGGTGGCAGGTTATTATGAATCCACTGCCACACTGACGTTTTTCATACAAGATTCAGGTTTTAAACACACAAACCGTCACTCATGACGTAATCGATATACAGTATTAATACGCCACCCTCATTGGCTGCCGCCTATTACATGCTAATGATTACATACGGGTAATTCTCCAATTGGTTCAGCTGTTTGTTCACTCATCTTCACCACACGTGAGTAATGTCTGCGTCCATCATGGAATGCTGCAACTGGTACCACCCTACCTTTTATCCTAGCCATGTGACATGCACCTGGTTATCAATATGAACTCAGTGGGACTTCAAGGTCAGCCTGGTCCTTGCGGAAAAAGCAGCCCTTTTCTCATCTCCGACACGTTGGCGCCCCATCATGCCCTACCCACTGTATAGGCATGATTCATTAGCTCTCACTGGCACAAAACGTTAATCTGTCATTCTCTGTTTACCCCTTTATCAGTTCACCCTCCCCAAGAGTGGACTTAGTGTCCCACTAATCAATACAGTTCACTAAGGATTTAGGACCCATTTCCCTGCACATCTTGTAGTTCAAATGGAGTAACCATCATTCTGGGGGGTGCTAATGTCTTAAATCTTGGTTTGTGTCTTGGCATCCCGAGACCTCTGCCTTCGTTCTCAGGAATATAACCTAGGTACTAGGCCACAGCCCTTCAATTCGTCAACTACACACATTATTACCTAATTAGTTCAAAGAACTTAACTGATGTGGGGGCCTGTGTGTGTTACTTTTGCCACGCCTGGGAATTGGGATGCAATGGTGAGACGAGAGAAGAGCCATCACTGTTCTGTGTTGTCTCTGAAAACACGGCCTGCAAGGATTCAGGCCTACTTGTAGATATGATGTTAGTTTGTTCTATGATTATCATGTGTATAAGTGACTATAGCCTACATAATTGGATTGTGACATTGCTTAATGAACTTTTTGCCTTTTATGGTTTTCCTATTCCCACCAATTTCCCCTCCCCATAACATGCCCCCATTGCCCTAAACCGTCCTGTGTTCATTTCCATATTTTAATATATTTTTCGCAATCTAAATCGTCTCGGATGAGAGGTGGTCTGGGCATGCATCTCAACATTCCCCACTTTAGTTAATCCTTCATTAACTAACTTATTTTCTTCTCTCTGTTGGTCCATTCAATACTTGGGAACCTATGCCCTGCATGCATGGTGCAAGCTACCTCCATCTCATGCATACTTTTCTGGAGTACATGTGAGATATATGCAATCCCTGTCACCCGCTAAATCCACCCAGTGCTCAGTGTAGTTCTCAGGGTCTGGTGGGAGGGAGTGATGTTAGTGTTCCCGGGGGGTGGAGGAGCTGTTGAACCCTGACCATGCGTGGTTTATTAAAATCCTCAGTTTGGGCCTCCCTCTCTTTTGTGCCTGGGAGAGCCACTCTTGCCCCTATAGTGACCATCATTTTTGCGCTGCTTTGCCTGCTCTTGACACAACATTGAAGCATCACCTGGCATGTGCAAAACACATGCCAGGGCGGTGCCCATGAGAACAATGTGTCGGGCCAGTATTCAGGCTGCACTCCTGCTTCGTTATCCATTCCTGTGTTCAACTTGTGCAAGTCCCCTACAAAATGCACCAGTGACCCATTCCCTGCATCATTTGGGGGTATGTATGTGCAATATGACCACCGACCTTCTGCACACGCCCGCTTCCATCACTGTTAGGAGATCTAGAATGTATCTATTTTGGAGCGTCATCAGCCAGATCTCCCTCAGTTCACTTTTGATAGCATTAAGGCCTTGTTCAGTGTCATTTGCAAACTGGATCACTTCCCATCGAATGATCTGCAGCCTGGATAAACTCGGTTCATGAGGCAGGCGAAGAATACGTCCGTTTTAGTTTACAAACAGTACTTATCTGGAATTGCCTTGAGCTGTTTGGACGATTCTTCCGGCAGATAGTTCGATCTCTTTCTTCTCACCTTCACGGATCGCCTGTTATTTTTCACCTTGGGGGTTGGGTAGGCTGTATAATTGACTGTACCACCTTTCGTTCAAATGCTTGTGTCAAGTGTACTTCTGGCACCACCAGGATAGCTGACTGCAGGGTTGGCAATGCAGAGGTCCCTCGCCAAAAGGGTGGAAGGTGCAAGTATGCTTGTTGACCGCATACCCAGTACATATCCATCAATGCTGCTGTTCCTTTTGCAAGGTCTGGAATGGAAAGTGTCTTATTGCACTTAGTGTTAGTGCCTACTGTAACAGTTCCATGCCCTCGAAAGCAAAACTGGTATTGATACCCTGCTTGCACTTTTACTGGTGTTTCGCATGCTTCAATCCATGTCAGTTTAGATATATGTGCACACCATTTCTCGAAACAGTTCTTATTGATATTCCATATAACATCTTTTCCGAACCCTGCCAACCCCCCTGCTGCACAGCTCACCACTGGCTTCTCCCATCTGTTCACTATAAACAATACCCCATCCAATTTCAACATGGACCAGGGCTTGCATTGGGGGGCACTGTTGTCTTTTACACATTTCTCTTCATCTTTGTCCATTAGTACAACTTGTACTTTGTGCCCCTGCAACAGACTTAGAACCCAATACAGCATTAAGTGTTTCGAACACTGAGCCTCTCAGGCCAATAGCTCCTGAGTTACCAACATTTTGGGTGCTCCTGATGCATGGGGGATGAGGGAACAGATATAACAACTCCCGTTGTACCTGCCTTTCCCCATTAAATTCAAATAACTGTACCATACATTGTTAAACTCTGGGTGGTACACATTCAACATTTTATCAAGCACTATTCCTTTGTACTGTTCATATTCTTTTTCCTCCTCTAAGCCTCCAGATTAGTCGTATCTTGAGATCCCATAATAAAGTATCCTATATCTTCATCTGCTTAAAATGTACCACTGTGGTTAAATATTCATCATTTGGTGTTGTAGCTTAACATTGTTTTTCAAAAGTTTGAATATATGTACATTGCTTTTCAGTGCTACTACTACATTCCCATCCCCCTTTATGTGGCCACCCATATAACAACACTAAATATGTATACAAACAAAATAAAAACAAACCTACACATAAGCGGATATAGCATGGCACTGCAAATACAATAAAAATACAAATTTTTAATCTTGTGCCACTATCTCAATAGCTGAAAATACATTGTGCAAGAAGAATACCCCAAAATACAAAAAAAAATAAACAAATTATGAAAGAGAAAAAAAAAATAATTTGATCAATACTGCTATGAATAAAAACCTGCATTCATCAAACATTAACAGTTGCTCAAAAACATTCGGTCAACATGCTCGCGGGTGGTAACATGGATTGTGGTGCTTTTCAAACATCAGATAAATGTACCCAATACCGCAATTCCATTACTTTAACAGCAAGGGGAGTATCATATACTGCAGTGTATGGATCACTATAACGACGCTCACTCCACCTCCTCACAACATTTTTAATATACACCTTGTCATTTGGGAACAGTTGTAATGGTGGTGAGCTTGCAGATTCTGGTGCAGCGCTGTTTTCCGTGGAACAATCTGTTAAGAAAGGTATTTAATACACTTGGTTAACTGAGTCAAATATGAATGAAATTCATCGCCCAGGATCGACGCACTCCTGTGAGCATCTGAAGCACCCCGCACAGGAGTTAGAAGCATGTGCATATGTCTTCCTGTCACGATTTCATGAGGGCAGAGGTGATGATCCACATAGGGTTGGGTCCTTAAACTGAACAAAGCCAAGGAGAGACAATACCCCCAATTCCTTTTCAGTGTCGCAAACAGCTTGGACAGTTTTGTCATGAGTAAACCTTTCATCCTCTCCACAATTCCGTTGGCCTGAGGGTAATAAACGGAACACTACTTGTGCTTTATTCCCAAAAGAGCCGCAATCTCCTGAAACAGCTCATTGAAGAAGTATCGCACACTCCCCATCGGGGAAACACTTCTCTCACCAAAAAATTGGCAGCTGATTTGGCATCAGGATGTGCAAACGGACAAGCCTCAATCCAACAGGAGAAACAACAACCACTGTCAGGTACCAAAATGAGTTACACCTCTCTCACATGTCAACAAGATCTTGATGTAAATCGTGAAATGGGCCAATAGGGCGCGGCAAGGTGCCTTTCAATGCTTTCAAAGTTTGCCCTGTGCTATAAATCTGGCACACCACATAATTATTGGATGTGAACAAGGATAACAGTTGCTGAAAATTAGGCAAATACCAATCTTCCTGAAAATCTGCTGCAATATGCTGTTTAGATACATGGGCAGAGTAATGGATCTGATCGAAGGCCACCAATGGCAGCGCATGAGGCATCACGACCTTTCCCTTACTCATTTGCCTCCACACTAAATCAGTCGGGGATTGTGCACACCCTCTCTTTTGCCGAACTTTTCACTTGGTGGGGCCTGTCCTTGTATCTCAATAATTTCTGTAACGGGGAGGGCCGTGTATGCCACCTGCAACTGGAGCTTCATGTTCACAAATGCTGGATGCTCAGGTATATCTGAGGCTGACAAATAAGCGCCCTGTTTCGCTGCAGTATCAGCCGTTTAGTTACCGAGGGAAATTAAGTCTATGCTGCTTGTGTGGGCTCCGCACTTCACTATAGGGGCAAGTGTAGGTTGTCCAATAAAGCTGCATGCCGTACAGGAGATCCATCTGTTGTATGAAGCCCTCACCTCATCCATCTCAACAATCCTAAGTGGACAGTCGTTGTAACATACGCTGAGTCTGAATATATCGTTACTCGGCATCCCTGTGCTGCCTCAAGCATTTCAATGAGGGCAATTAGTTCTGCTGCTTGTGCTGAGTAATGACCTGGCAGTTTCTGCTGCAAGACAACCTCAAATTCTCCCTCAACCAGACGCACCACCACCGCTCCAGTATGTCTCTGATCTGTCTCTTGGTCGATAAATGAAGACACGTCAATAAAATACACTTCGCCTTCATCAAGTTTATAGTCACGGGTCTTAGGAATACCATCCTCTGGGCCGTCATAGGTGACACAGTCATGCACCTCCTCATCGTCAGTAATGGGTTCAGTCAAAAAGGTAGCTGGATTCACTGTCTTGCGACAAACCTATTAAAAGAAGAGCTTGCCAGTATTACTTTATATGCAGACGCCCATTGCGTGGTCAAAGTGGATTTGAATCTCTCTAGTATTACAAAAACTGCATGTTCCACATACAATGTTAGGGAACAACCCATGACTATAGTCGCAGACTTCTCAATAGCAAAAGCAGCAGCATCCAACACTTGTTTTCACGGAAACTGGCTTTGCATAATGGAATCTAACATGCCACTGTAATAGGGGAAATATTTATGCCCCATTGTGCTGTGTTGTGTCAGTATAGCAGTTATCATCTGACCACCAGAATGTGAAAATAGATAAAACTCTGGGGTAGCCAATACTGGGGCGGTAGAAATAACATCTTCGAGCACCTGAAATTTAGTGAACATCTCATCAGTCCAAATAATCATATTCTTTGTACACTGTGCTTCCTTGAGGGCCGTGAAGCAATGGTTTGGTGTATGATGTGTAATCAAAAATCAATGTTCTACAGTAATTACATAGGCCGAGAAATGTCTGCACATCCTTCACTGTCACAGGATGTCGTGCGGCATGCACTGCTGCTGCTCAATCAGGGGTTACTCTTTTGCCATTCACGGAAATCAACTGCTGACAATATTGCAATTTTGTTCTATCCACCTTTATCAGCCAATGATTGTAACAACACTATGGAGTCTTCCCTGCATTGATACTCCATACTTCTACACACAAATAAGTAATCCACACATTGAATTATGGTACTAGGGACAGAAATGTTACCCTAATCTTCATATAACACCCTATTAAAAATACTCGGGGGTCTCACAGTACCCTTGAGGAAACCTAGTATTTTGAAATCAACTAGGTATATTGCACAATATTGTAGTGGGATTCTGAACCACTGAGAACTCTGCCATTATTATGTCATTAAGAGGGCATTAATCCTGAATCATTCTCCAACGAGCACCTTTCGATTTCTTCACCGGATAGCCATGTTGCAGGGTGATTCTGAAAGTAATATAATGCCCTGATGTAAAAGGGCCATAATAGTGTCATAAATCCCCTCCTCTGCTGCCTTCGACAGGGGATACTGTTTTACCCATGGCAACACAGCTGATTTCAGAGTAATGTGTATAGGCATGACACTTTGTCCCACATCATGTGGATAGTTCGTCTACAATTTTCCAGGAACTTTGGCCAAATCTGCAGAGATAAATGAAAGAGTGGTCTCTGCCAACAAGATGTGACACACTACATGTCTGTACTGAATCATGATTTCACATGGAACACACAATACCAATATTATTTCTCCCTCCTTCTCTCGGTTCTCCAACAACTCGTCATCTGGAACATTTTTTTTTCGTTTTGTGGGGTCTATGCACAGAACCTTGCGGCACTCCCCATTGTTCGAATCTACTGCTATCCCTTCTGCCACTAGAACTGCTTTATATATCCAGTTTAATGATGGTACCTCCAACTAGCTCTTGAGGCTGGGCGGGCCTGAACAGAAACTCAGTAGGTACTCATCAATACTTGTTCACCACTTGTGGCATGGCTATGAGTAGTATGGTAATACCATACAAACACAAATAAGGGGCCACTGGTATTCCTCTTGCCACAGACTCAACACCTAATGTGTGCAAGGTCAACATTACCTACATGGCACACATACCAGGCGTGAAACACACCACACCTCATTCCGTGAACGAGATATCTTATTGAGCTTACTCAAAATATCCCATCCCTTCCCAACAAATTGTTCGGAGTCGTGGTACAATATAGCAAGAGGACAGACACCTCTCTGCCTTTTAATGGGTAATTTCTTTGTGAAGGAACCGATTGAACTTCCCCAGAGAAGCCCTGCATTTTCATGACCTCACCTGATAGAGGGAATCTTCTCTCACTAACGCATGATTTAGTCGCACTTGTATCTACCATAAACGTGAATGGTTTATTTGCTGTATCCATGCATACCCAGGGTTTCTCTTCTGGTTCGGCAGTGACTGATAGAACTGAACATGTTAAGGCTCTCTGTCGGCTGTCCTAATCTAGATACGTGTTTGTTCCTCGGAAGACAAATGGGTTTATTCTGACCACAGTGGCTCCCTTATAGTGAGTCACTGTACCATTTGGAACTGTGTAGTTACTTGGGATAGGGGGTCCTGTTGCTGTCTCTGATGTGTAGCGTATGATGGCACATTACTAGCCCCCAGGGCGAGTAACTGTGGAAAAGTTGTTGGGGGAACGGTCGGGGCCACAGTCATTTGTATACCATAAGGGGCCACAGGAGGCATCTGCCTTTATTTCTGGGAATATGGACCTTGACCTCCCTGCAGATAGGGATACATCTGTTATTTGAGGATATGCATACACCTGTCTACTTCTGCGTTCCCTTAAAAAAGTACCCATGCGTTCGCTTGCCCAACAATGACTTGCTCCTCCTCCTCCTCCTCGTGGCCCCATTCCTCTGAAAACCCCTCGCCCTCCCCGGGCACCTGAATATCCCCCTCTCCCCTATTGAAACCCCCATGGGAACCCCCCTTGATACTGAGGTTGGTACCCACCTGTCCACCCATTCTCTCCTCCCCACTCGGGTGCTGTGTGTACATCTGCCTGAATCGCCCTATGGTCTACCGGCCTTCTCTCTGCACTGCTACTGCAGCCCCCTCCAATGCGACCTTTGCTAACTTCTTTTGGACCAGTTTTGCTTCCTCTGCTTGTGTTCGCTATGCAGTTTCCTTCTCCTTTTCTTTCAATCATTTGCAATGGTGGGTAATATAGACTGAATTTCTACCCAACCCTTTGCCTTAATCCCCACTATCTTGTCAAGTGCCTTCTGTACTTCTTTCTGGAGCCCTCTTTTGACCACAAAATAGGAAAAAGGATTTGCTTGGTCACATGAATCCCCGTCTCTGCTCTCCAAATTTCTTGTATATGTAATATATATAGGACCGGATCCTCATCGTTACGCATTGTTTGCTGCATAATCGACTGAAGAGTGAAGGGTGTGTCTGGATACGCACACCGCAAGGCCGCCCATATTTGGGGCAGGATGTTATTGTAATGTGCTCCATCATGGCTATCGTCGCTCAATTTTACACCTGGATACCCCGCTTTAATCCATATGTCATCACCCTGGTCTCCCAGTATCGACACAAACAAAATGTTCAAGTCACCTATGGCTAAAATAGTACCAGCGGTGTGCTTTTCAAATGTGAATATCCATTAGCCCGCCCCAGCTGTGAGGGATGGGGTAGTCTTTATAAGGTTATTTGTGTCCATGTGTGCCCTAGGCATATACTGTGCTCTCCCTGGGCCCTTATGCAACAGCGGAAACTGTGCCCATACTGCCTTCCCAACTTTCTTCTTTCCCAACACCGATCTCTTAGCTACTGCCATGTGCCCATAGTTGTTATGTAACCTGGGTCCCAACAAACTTTCTACTTGTGGGGATATTATAGGTGGGTGTTATTCTTCTTCCAGCTTGTCTACTGTACCTCGCTCCTCTTACCCATCATGTGTATAGTCGTATTCCTCTTCTGACCTTCCCATCGCATAATCCATGCCCCCTTCTCAACTCCTTCTGTCTTCACTTTCCTTTTCTATATGCACATCGTTGATAGCTGTATTATTTATGTGAAACAAGATGTCCCCTGCTCTCCATTCATCCACCCCTACCGGTGTCCGTTGTCCCTCTCGTCGTTCTAATTTTAATCGTGCCAATTCACCTTCCACCTTCCTTAATGCATCTACCAACTCTTTTTGTGGTTTTGTATCACCTCCCTCCTGCCCTTTAGCCCTCCTAGCGGCTGACGCTGTGTGATTAGGAAGATTCTGATAATGTGCTGCTTTAGGGGGCGGAGGTGGCATTGTAGGCAATAGGGCATACATAGGATTTGTATATCCTGATGCAGCACATGTGGGGTAACAGCCACTGCTCACCTGGGCTAGCGCATCCCTCTCTGTGTTGCTCCCCACATTACGTCCCCGCTCCCTAGGCCTTGTGCATCCTTCTCAGCATTGCTCACACACAACCCAGTCCTGCTTATTGTTCCCTGCTTGTGTCTCTGCATTCTTTGCCCTTTCGCCCCATTCCACTACATCATTTGCATTTTCCTCTTACTTCCAGGTCTCCTTGAATTACCAGTGTTTGCATATTTTGTTTTGTAGTGTTACCATTGTATTGTTTACGTTGGCATTGTGTGCATTTCTCTTCTTCCACTCTAGGTCTCCTAGAGTTACCAAGTGTGTATTCTGTATTGTACGTGCATTCTCACACCCATTGTAATGTACATTTGTTGCTTGCACTGTTTTCTCCACTCACGCTAGGGCCCCTCAATGGTCCAGTGTTCTTGTTCTGTGGTGTACTTACTTATTTTGTGTGACCCACTGTGTGCCTCCCTCCTGTTTGCTCCTAGTGTGTGACCCCCCCTCCTGCTTGGGCTGCCCTGCCTCTTACTCTCTGCCCGCACCCTCTATGGTGCTCTCTGTCTCCCATATCTTCTCTAAGTGCTATTCTATCGACTATCTTATCCCTCTCACTATGTCTGGTAGGAAGAAGCTCAAAAGGGACATCCTGGTCTCCAACCCAGGCCTCCCTATCGCTGATACCTATACCAGGGACCAGGGCTTTCTCCAGACAGACCCTCACCAAAATCCTCTTCGTTGTTCTGTCTCTAGGCCAATGGATGCCCCAAATGGTCTCTGTTCTCTCTCCCTTTTCTTCCACTCCCATTAATGACGGCACCCGGTGGGAGGCCCTCCTGGTCCCCTCCACTCTTCCAAGACCATCATTAATGTCTTCTTAAATGGCAATGTCCTGGTCCAGGGACCACAGGCCAATCTCCTCCCTTTCGATAGACACTTCCCGCATCTAATTAACTTCCTTCCTGCTCCTGCTACTCCTACCTACCCCTCTCTGGCTCCTCTGCCGCCTCCTTCCTCTACCACCTCTATGGCCCCTTCTAGTGCTTCTTTGGCCGCTCTGCCGCCTCCTTCCTCCACCACCTCTCTGGCATCATCTGCTGCTTCTCTGCCAGCTCTGCCTTCTTCTTCCTCTGCCACCTCTCCGGTACCCTCTTCTTTCTCTCTGACTACCCTGCCATTTCCTCTTTCCTCCTCTGCCCATTCTCTGGCACCTCTAACACTTCCGCAGGGCGCATCGTATCCCTGTACCCCTCCACAGAAGTCTTGAAAAGGTGGCAATCTGCTCCATGTCGGCACTCTTAAATCTCGCTTCACTGTCAAACACTCCTCAGACATCTGCCGTCTCCTCAAAGAGCTTGATTTTGATGTACTCAGTCTCAGCGAGACTTGGTTCACGGCCAGCTTTGTCACACATTTTGACACTCTCCTCCCTGAAGTCTACAATATCCTCTCCGAACCCAGAACAAACCGTCCTGGAGGGGGAGTAGCCCTGATCTTCCCACAGTGGATCCCTACTTCTGTCATTCCTATGCAGGCCTACTCCTCCTTTCAATACCTAGTCTGCAGGCTCTCTATCTATCCTGGCCGCTCTCTCACTGTGGCCACTATCCACAGGCTGCCTGGCCAGGTCGCCTTCTTCCTCTTAGAGTGGGTTGACCTCTCCTCTTCCCTCAACCTCTCAACTTCTCCTTCTCGGAGACGTCAACATCCACTTGGATGCTTCTATCCCCTCAGGCCTCTTTTGCATCCGCTGCAACTCTCTCTCTCTCTCTCTCTCTCTCTCTCTCTCTCTATCTCTCCCTATTCTTCCCTCAGGCCCAATTCACTCTGCAGGGCACATCCCGGATGCTCCGATCTCGTCAGGCCTCCCACTCTCCAGCCCTCTCACCACTCCTCTCTCTTGGACTGACCACTTTCTTCTCTCCTCTCACCTGTTGCTCTCTGACCCTCAGGTTAAGCCGACCCCAGCACTGCCACCCACCTTCTCGGTCACCCGGCCCATGAAGTGTGTGTCAGTGGAGGCTTTTGCCGCTACTTTCTCTCCTCCCCCTACACCTTCGGCTGACTCACACTTTGACAAAGCCCTCTCCAGCCTTCATCTCTCAATCTCTAACACTCTGGATGTCCTTGCCCCTGACATGAGGATCTGTTTGAAGCCTGCATCCCAGTGCAACTCTTCGGACGATTCCGACCCTGCCACCCTTAAGCGCAAGTGTAGGATGGCTGAGAGGAAGTGGAAGGCATCAGGTTCATCCTCTGAATAACTGGCCAGCCAACCGGCTCCAAGGGCAATACAGACTCTCTGCCCTTTCTAAGAAGAGAGCCTACATCCAAGCCTGCGTCTCGGCAGCCTCTAACAACTCGGCCAAACTTTTCAAAATTTGCAAGGAGCTGGCCACTTCTGTGCAGTCTCCACCTCTCCTGTTCCCTCCCAGGCCCTGACATCTCATTTCACCACTAGAACTCAGGACAAACTGTACACTCTCTTCTCTTCCTCTACCTCCTCTTCCTTTCCCTCTACATTCCATGCTCCTCTCCGGCCTTATCTCCTCTTCCTTTCTCCTTCTTCTCCCTGTTCATGCCTGACAATGTTTCTAGACAAGTCCAATCTATGAAAGTCTCGTCAAAGCAGGTGCTCCCCTGCTCCTCCAGAACCATTAAGGACCACATGGACACCCTTGCTCTAGCCTGGGCCGATTTCTGCAATCACTCTTTTGCCACTGGAACCTTCCCCTCCCCCCTTATGCGCTCCCTTGTGCTCCCACTCCTTAAGAAGCCCTCTGCCAATCCTTCCTCTCTGGCAAACAATCGCCTGATCTCCATTACTACTTGCCTGGGCAAACTCCTGAAAAAGCTGTCCATCTTCCAGCTTAATCTGTATACTGAATCTGTTGGTTGTCTCCATGACCACCAGTCAGGCTTCAGAGTCACCAGAAGTATGGAAAATGCTCTCCTGAACACCTGTGAAGACTTACTCTCTAATCTAGACTCTAATCTTCCTTCTGTCCTTGTTCTCCTTGATCTATCCTCTGCTTCGAATGGATTGTGTCCTCCCACGTATTTCTCATCTTTTGATATCTCCAATATCCAGCTTCAGCTGCTTCAGATTTGTTTTTTCCGGCAGAGGGCACTGTGCATCGATGCGGTCGGCTCAATGTCCCTCGAGGGCCTCCATCTCAAGGATGATGTCATCTAAGGTATATATAGCACGTGCAGCGCCCGTTTTGGCTTCAGTTCTGTTTTTCTGAGTAAGCTTTTGCTTACTGAACTACGCTGCGCTTCATAATTTTCTTTGAAATTGTCTATAATGTCTTAGGGGGTAATTCCAAGGTTGAAGGTAAGTAACTGACCTTACCGGCATGGCGCAAAGAGCGTGTCGGTGTAGTCAATAGCCCGCTAATAGAGGGCTATTACGACTTTGCGGGCACGAGCTTTGCGCCATGCCGCTAAGGGCATTACCACCATGCCGTTAAAGGCACGAAAAATGCCCTTAGCAGCATCATGCATAGCGCAGATTGCACTACCGGCATGAACCAATGCAGCATTAGTAGCGGTCACCGTAAATAAGCGGAACCGGAAGTAGCGTCATCGCACAGGAACCGGAAGGAGCACGGCGGCCATCTTTGAAAACACAATCCATTGCCATCCTCAGCACACAGGACCTGTGGGACTCTGCTGTTTGTTGGAAAACCTTCATCTAACACACCACAATGCCCAAGGCCCTTAAGAAGGGAGCCGCCCACCAGCGCAAGGAGCGCTTCAACGAAGACGAGTTGGAGATGCTAGCTGGGACCCTGCAGGAACATGCTGAGATTGTGTTCGCCAACAGCATGAAGAGGGAGGCCATCATTAAAAAAATAGAGATCTGGGCACTTGTGGCGCAGAAATTGAGTTCAGTCGGGAACACCCCACGCACCATAAAAGACTGCAGGAAGCGTTGGGACGACTTGCGGCTGCGAGTACGGAACATACTCTCCGTCAACAGGAGCCATGCAATGGGAACAGGCGGAGGAGCCAGCTCCCCCATCAAGCTGACCCCATGGGAGGACATCTGCGCCAGCATGATTGGCATTGAGGGGATAGAAGGTGTCAGTGACACGGAGTGTGGCGCCACAACATCGGCGGATGGAGGTCAGTGTCCTAAGAAAACACTCTAATGCAGTGTCTGATGAAAGTCTGATGAAAGTCAACCAATATGTCCGTCCAAAGAGGCACACACACACTCCCAGACACACTCCCAGCAATGTTTTCGGACGCAACACAGACACATGCAGATGCCTGCAGCAAGGCAATGCCGTACCTGACACATACCACACAAAATGTAAATGACATAAGTCACACAGTATTCAGGCCCCAACAAATATGCATGTCAGATACCATAGGTCTTGGCCAACATGAGTGACCCCGACGTATGCCTGGATAACACACCATGTATCAAAAAACGTGATCATCCAAATTCAAATGCCTATTACCCTCGATTGTGTGGATGATCAATTGTACAAATGTATGTATGATGCCTATCAAAACATCACTCATGCCGTCCCTATCTTCGACCCCCACAGGCTCTGACCATGACAGCGATGGCCAGGACTCAACCCCCATGAATACCACACCCCGGAAGAGAGCCCGGGATCAGGCCAACCGGCCTTCCACCTCGAAGGGCCAACCCAAGGGTGCGCCGTGCACCACCAATGAAGACACCCCAGGTTGCCAGTGCATCAGTGCTTCCAAGGGCCTAGAGGCGGAAGCGCCAACACCTATTGCACAGCCAGAGGAAACAGCCAAGGCACCACACTCAGAGGAGTCAAGTTTGGCTGGGGAGGTGGCAGCCACAGCACCCCAGGCTGTGGAGGAGGCACAGGATGAGGTATGGGTGCCCTTGAAGGACGATTCCTCAGAACTGCCCTGCACGCCCAGTCCACAGGCATCCCCCAAATCTCATCCCTTGAGACAGACCAGGCCACCACCCCGGATCAGTCTAGGCGGGAGTTAATTGAAGGGCCCTTTAGTCCGATAGTGGCGAGTAGTGAGGCCGAGCAAGACACCCAGGAACCGTCCGCCTCCACAGGTGCACCCGCAGGGCCGCAGCGTGCTGAGCAGCTGACTGCCCTTGTCCGGCAGTTCGTTGAGGACAACGCCCAGGCAAGGCAGAAGTGGCGGGAGAACATCGCCTCTCTAGGCAGGACCATCTCAGACAACACTGCTGCCTCCATGGGCAAGATATTTGCGGAGAACACTACCCGCTTGTGCGAGGATGTATCCGCCCTGCGGCAGGTACTCAGCCGCATAGCCGATGCCATGGAGTCAGGGCGTCCGGCAACCCAATTAGAGCGGGCGGCCACACCATCCTCGTCAAGCTCTACCCAGACCAGCCCGCTCCGCAGGTCATCACGCACCCTGCACCGGCCAGTCATGCCGCCACCAGGTCCAGGGAGTGCTAATTAATATTCTGGGCAGCCTGATGTAGGCATTGGAGACTTGATGGGACATGTGTGGGGGAGTTGGGGGAGGGGGAGCGGGTTGACGGTGTGTGGGGGAGTTGGGTGAGGGTGTGTGGGGGAGTTCTGGGGGGAGAGGGAGGAGGGTAGGGGTGGTGGAGGGTTCTTGCACTATTGTTATAATTGTTAAATTCAATACACCCGTTGTGTCAAAAGCAAGACCTGAGTGGACATTCATCATTGTGCATGTGTCATTTATTCCTATACAGTGCATAGTGTGCATGTACCCCCACACCCAGTGCCCTCTGTCAAACTATCATGTCACCCACTGCAGCCATGTGTGTCAGTAATATTGTGCAATCACTGACTGACGCACAGCACGTCCCTCCTGTGCATCAGCACCGCAATGATGTGCAGCCACTTCTTCTTCATCCCCTTCATCATCACCAGGTGGTTGCAGTTCAATGTCAGGGGACAGGGGCACATTGCGTCGGATACACATGCTGCCAGATTATCGTTGGCCACATGCACATGTCCCTGGATGTATGCACGCCATTTTTAGGCCCTCCATGTGTCCTGTGCCATGGAATAATGGTATGGGTTGCATTGTCAAGATGATAGAGGGTGTGCTCTGCCGTGTTGTTGCTCATGCATTGTGCACGCATACAGCTTTGTCCGTGTCCATTTAGTGATGTGTAGCGTTATGTAGGATGTTCTGATGGGGAGCATTGGCAGTAGGTTCTGCAATGTTAGGCATTCTGTGGCTGATTTGTGCCATGGTGACATGCGGCATTCATGTGGTTGATCCGGGATATCGGGCACAACAATGTGTGATGATCTTGCTTGCGTCGCCTCCCATCTGCACCTGGTTGGAGTGGTATTGCTTGTGATTGCGATAAATTACCTCCATGGCATGGAGGCCACCTTTTGTTTCAAGAATCTCCTGCGGAGTCCGTGGTAGGGATATGTATTCCGTTGTGTGCTTGAGGAGGGCATCCAGCACTTGCTTCAGGATGCGAGTGAATAAGGTTGGTGATATGCCATGCATGTGCCCCACTGTGTGCTGGTAGGTGACTGTGGAAAGGAAGTGGAGCACCAACACTACCTTCAGTAGAGGGGGGATGGCGGTGCGTATTTCAATGAGGCTGACAATCATGTACCATGTCCACGATGGTGTTGATGGTGTCCCGGTCCAGACTGTACAGGGTGTGGTTGTGCTCCGGGGTTGGGTTGGAAGGACTGGCTCTGATGTTTGGGATTGGGGGCTGCATGCGTGGTTACGCTGGCTGCACTGGTGGAGCATGCTGGGCCTGTCTCACCCTCCTTCTCCTGCTGCGTCTCCTCTGTGGTGCCTGCTGTTGGTGTTGGTGTTGTTGCTGGTGTTGCAATGCATGCATGTCCTCCAGCCGAAGTGTTGATGGTACTATTGGATTGATCTTGGTGTGGAACGGGGTGTGGTATGTTGGTGTGCTCCTTTTGTTCAGGCCCAGACTCCATTGCCTCCACCTGTGCTGATGGTGTGCACCTGTGGCAGTTGGGAACACTGTACATGTCATTTTAGGAGTGGTCAGCGATGCCGCTATTTACGGCATGCCGGAATCCACTTTTAGCGCCTTCATGATGCCGGTATTTGCATGTCACCTTCACTTGTGATGTCCTCCAGTTTACGGCATGCCGCTACTGCCGGTATGATGGCCCGCGTGCCCGCGCCCATGCCGCTATTAGAGGCACCGTTATTTACGGTGCCACTAATAGCGGTTCGGCTGGTCAGAATAGCCCGGAGTGGTAAGCGATGCCGGTAATCCTTTACCGGCATTGTTTATCCCTTACCTCCAACCTCGGAATGACCCCCCTAGTCTTTGGCTCCGACAACCCCGAAGCCAGGATGTCGTTGACGAATCCACATCGGGTGTGCTTGTAGTGTCTCTGTGTGGGGCACAAGACCTCGGCCTGTCAGAAGTGCCAGTCGATGACTGGAAAAGTTCTCAAGGAATGTAAGGGGAAATTGGTAGTAGGTAGACTCCCCAAAAATCCCCTTCGACTACCCCATCAAAAAACATTCTTCTGACGAAGTGAGAAACGACTCTTCGACGGAAGAAGTGTAAAAGGTCCAGGTCACAGAGTGGCTCTCACCACTACTCCTCGTCATTGAGGAAGTCGAAAAAAAGCATCATAAATCGCCTACTTTGTCTTCCTCGTCCGACTCTTCTCCTGAGAAGAGTATTGCCCCACTATGTCCCCTACTCCTGCTGAATGGGCATCATTCAGGCAGGAAATGCAAAAAATATTCGAGAGCTAGAAACCCTCGAAACACGTAGGCCATGCTTCTACTGTGCCTTCTAAAGCCAGTAAGGAAAGGGCTTGAGCCGAATTCTGCACGCCATGGAGCGAAAGCCTGATTCTCATTGAGAGCTGTTGAGGCCTTGACACGATGAAAAGTCATCGAAGAATCCTTTGACCCATGGCAGTCTGTCACAGACTAAGTACGCGGACAAGTCAACGTCTAAGTCATCGATGCCAGCAGAGCCGTTGATGCCATTGGTGCCATGGACTCCATCAGCAACTGGCTCGAAACCATCAAAGCCATCAACACCTTTGCCAGTAATTCAACAAACCTTCACACCTTTGCCTAGAAAGAAAGTCACTCACATCCATTTATGAGGACAATGAGCCTTCTGATTATTTATGTATTTTATTTATATATTTATAGCGCGCCGGAGCTCGCAAGCTTCAGGGCGCAAACGAAAACACATAGACTGGTTTAGACAAAGATGACAATTATCCATCTTTTGGATTGCAATATGGCACTCCTAACGTCCCTGATAGCTTTATATCAGAAGAATCTAGGTTGCAGGACCTGCGTGAAAATGTACAGATCGCCAGTGGTGTGGATACTTCACCAGAGTTGAAATTTGGTAAGGCAGAACCAGATGATCACGCAGATGCATCTTACAGACAGTTAATGACCAGGATCACTGATTTTATGGGATGGGGCAGGCCTGCCCTTCCTTTCAAACAGGATGAACTCACAGAGATCTTGGACAGAGGTCCTTAAAGGGATCCAATCCTACCTTTAATGTCGCTCTACAAAAGAGAGTAAGTGCTAATTGGGAATTACCAGAAAGAAGTCCGGCAGTAAATACAAATTTGACGAAGAAATATAGGCCATCAATTAGTGACCTCATTGGATCGGGACGATAAGCGTATAGACGCCTGGTCAAGGAAAATATTCTCTACCAGGAGCATGGCTCTCAAATCAGCCAACTCTTCATGTGCCTTTGCTAAATTCACCTACACCCAATGGGACTGTGCATCCATGGCGGCTGAACATATTCCCAAAGGGGAAGAAAGAGACGGCTTCTTGGCCATTGTAAACGATGGAAAAGAGGCCATATGTGAGTCTCTTCAGTCTGGTTTGGATTCTGCTGACAGTATCAGCAGAGCCATGGCAGCAAGCACCGTGATACGCAGTACGCAGGTTTGCGTGGGTGAGGAAGTTTGCATTTGCACCGGACGTGCAGTCTAGACTCCTCAATATGTCTTTGGACGGGACTCATCTTTTTGGCAGCAAGGCTGATGAAAGCCTTGAGAAGCTGCAGACCTCGAAGGCTGCAGCCAAGTCTCTAGGTGCCGCTATTATCAATCCCAGTGGATCGTCTTGGAGGGGTAGATCCTTTCTCCACGCCTCCTCAGTTGGAAGAGAGAGAGAAAGGGCTGGTCAAAGAGGCCAAAGAAGATGCCTCATGGTGGATGAGGTAGAGGTGCAAAGCCCGTCCAAACAGCGGCTTCTTCACCATCAGCCACTGCTTCAGACGCATCAAAATCTCTCTGAGGTCTTGACTCACAACACCCCGGTCGGAGGCACACTGTCTAGACTAGCGCTGAAGGCCTTTCTGCCCTCTGTACGGGGAAAAAGTGTCCTGATAATTACGGACAACACAGTGGCCATGTATTACATCAATAAGAGAGGAGGTGTAGGGTCACTACCACTGTGCAGAGAGGCAATGCAGCTCTCTTTCTGGCCAATACAAGAAGGAATCTCTCTGTTGGCAGTTCACCTAGCCGGAGAGGAGAACACGGCGGCGCACACTCTGAGCAGGCAAAGCACAGTCTCCCACGAGTGGGAGCTAGCTCAGGAAGTCCTTCAAGAGATCTTCGCCCTTTGGGGAACCCCTGAAGTGGATCTGTTCATGACCAGTGTCAACCGGGAGTACAAACTGTACTGCTCCTAGGAATTTCCCCCAAGACGAGCTCTGGGGGACGCGTTTGTGGTAGACTGGGAGTGTCCACTCCTGTACGCGTTTTCTCCTGTTCCTGTCATTCCTCACGTGATCAGGAGGTTGAGAAAGTTCAGGAAATACATGATCCTAATTGCCCCGGATTGGGCCAGGAGGACGTGGTACCCGGACCTTCTGGACATGTCCATCTGCCCTCCAATACATCTTCCACAAAGAGAGAACTTTCTCTCACGAGAGGAGGGTCGGGTTCTCCATCCAGAAGTCAAGACTCTCAGCCTTCACGCATTGGTTTCTGAGAGGACTTCCATGACAGCATAATGGAGATTTTGCTTTCGGCCACAAGGCCAGCAACTAAGTCTTTGTACCGCTGCCGTTGGATTACATTCTGCAGCTGGTGCAGGGATAAGAATGTGGATCCTTTTCTGTGGAAAACACCATAGGTGTTATCTTTTCTGCTGCATTTGGCCAATCTGGGGCTCCAGGTTTGGACCATTAAAGTGTATTTAGCAGTGCTTTCTATCTTTAAGCGCTCGTCTGAGGAAACGTCATATTTTCAAATACCTTTGGTGATACAATTTCTACAGGGACTCACTAATGTGTTCCCTCCATCTCCTTTTCAGGTTCCGGTTTGGGACCTTAATCTTGTTTTAAACGCTCTATGGGTGCTCCATTACTGCCTTGATTCCACCTTAAATCAGGATGGAAGCTTTGTGAAAGCAGTCCTTCATTTGGGTTCACAAGAACCCTCGATGATAAAATTCTTACTCCCACCTTCAAAACCAACCCTTTTTTGGGCGTCTATCAAATGATGAGGAATACGTGGGAGGACACAATCCATTTGAAGAACAAGTTACTTACCCCTGGTAACGTTCTTTCGACTGAATGTTCCTCCCATGTGTTCCTCATCGCCCCTCCCAGCTTACCCCACAGTAGAATTTCCATTTTATTGCAGTTTACACTCCTTCAGAGTCTAGTATGGTCTAATCCACTTTAATGCAGGTAGTTCTACTGTAAGAATGATACGAAAAAACAGAAATTAAGCCAATGGGCGCTGCGTGTGCTATATATAGCATCGATGACCTCATCCTCGATACAGAGGCCCTTCAGCAACATCGAGTTGACGGAATCGATGCACAGCGCCCTCTGCCAAAAAAATTAATCTGATGCAGCTGAAGCTGGATATTGGAGAAATAAAAAGATGTTGAGTACGTGGGAGGAACATCCAGTTCAAAGAAGGTACCAGGGGTAAGTAACCACACCATCCTGCTCAATCGTCTCCGTGACAACCTGGGTATCTCTGGTCAGGCCCTAGCCTGGGTGACCTCCTTTCTCTCAGATCGACCCTCCCTAGTCCAACTTGGGCATTTTCTTTCTTCTATCGCTCTCTCTCTACATGTGGTGTCCCCCAGGGGTCTAACCTCCCTCCCTGGCTCTTTAACCACTACATGCCACCTCTGGCCCACTGTATCTCTACCTTCTGTTCTAACTTTCAGTGTTATGCAGATGACAGCCAGCTCTCATTCAGGCTCCCCACAGCCTCTTCTTCTCCTTCTCTCATACCACACTGTCCGCAATTCAGGAATGGCGTGCCTCCAATGATTTCTGCCTTAATGCCAGTAAAACCGAGATCCTCCTCATTGGTACATCTGCTCCGGCCTTCCCTCTCTCACTCTGGCCGCCCACCATTGCCCTCTACCTGCACCTTCCTGTGAGGCTAAGAACCTTGATGTCATCTTCGACTCCACCCTCTCCTTCTCTCCTCACATCTCTGGCTTCTCTAAGAAGTCACACTGTCAGCTGCACCTCCTCAGAGGTATTCTTCCTATTCTCACTTCCCCCCAGAAGCTCACTGTCTCCAGAGCCCTAGTCCTCTCTAGGCTGGACTACTGCAACAGCCTCTTTCTAAATCTGCCTTTCTGTACTCTTCGCCCTTTACAACTAATCCAGAACAGGACTGCAAGACCTGTCCTTGGCCTCAAGCCCAGGCATTGTATCTCCCCAGTCCTAAAATCTCTCCGCTGGCTCCCTGTGGCTGCAAGGATCAAGTTCAAGGCCCTCTGCATCATCCACAAAGCTTTCTGGGGCTGGGGACCGCACTACATCCAACTTTCTCTCCCTAAGCATCTTCCTTCCCGATCCCTCAGCTCATCCTGCTCCAACTTTCTGAGGGTCAGACGCTTCTACAGGCAGAAAGTGGGGGGTCGATCTCTGTCTCGGCTGGGGCATCCTTCTGGAACAGCCTTCCTGCCTCTCTCAAACTTGAGCAGGGCCACCTACGGTTCAGGAAGCAACTCAAGACCTTCATTTTGTTGCTCCTGCTTTCATTCTCCCTTGCTGATGTCCCTGTTTGCTGCGCATACTGGTTACCCGGCCACCCACTGAACTAACGGGACCAGGCTCCTGCAGGACCAGTTGCCCTTGTACTGCCTCTGGGCCTCCAAACCGCTTATGATATGATATGATATGAAATGATAGGTTATTTATAACAAGCTTAATACCCAGAGGTTTCCAAGCGCGGGCCCGGGGATCGAACCTGTGTTGCTCCATGTCATCTTGTTTCCAAGGTGAGCACGTTGCTCCTGAGCTATCCTACAGAGGCTCTACAGTCCCCTGAC
The DNA here is from genome assembly GCF_040938575.1 of Ambystoma mexicanum. Lineage (NCBI taxonomy): Eukaryota > Metazoa > Chordata > Amphibia > Caudata > Ambystomatidae > Ambystoma > Ambystoma mexicanum. The sequence goes on from NC_090926.1 coordinate 550,623,151, forward strand.
TCTCTGCACTTATGAGCCACCTCCCAGGCAGCACTTAAGAGTTTCTTTGCACTCTCCCCTCCCCCGTGGCATTTCTCCCCCTCTGTGTCCCCCCCCGCACTTACGCGATCTGAATGTCACTAGGCCTAGTAAGAACATTGTTTTGTCCTCCTTCTGCCTTCCCTTCCTTGTCTTGTCGCGCCTAGAAACACTTGTGTACAGGTGCGTTATAAATGACTTATCATATCATATCATAACGGTTGACACATGACTGCTTCCATTGGGGCCACAGGGGCGCTCAGAACAGTGACTGCATTAGTGTTATTACTACCTGTGGTAGTCGCCTCACAAACTGTCTTCGAATAATCGCTGCTGCAATCCTCTTCCACCATTTTCCATAATTTCCAATTCCTCTTGTATTTAGCTGTTAAAAATGTGTACAATTGATTTAGAATCTCTCTTTATCTGTGCCCTGGTCCGGCCATGGGTTTACACATCCTTCCCTTTGTTTCTGCGCACAATTCAAGGGCCTTACACATATATTCAGCGGAGTTACTGGCTCCATCACAACTGCTCTTTCGCCTCAATATTTTTTACAATGTTACCAATACCCTTATCCCACCCAAACAAACCCCTATCCCCTTCCTGTACGCCCTTCTTTTCCACCCCACACTCAACCCTCATTACCCACACACACACACACACACAATAACATACGTCTTTCACCATTCCCAAGTCACACCTCAATCAACTCTACTAACCAAAGCTAACCACACAATAATAAAATAATACATTCTAACAATTAAACCACAACAAATTCTACTTTTCCATTCCAACACCCACAATATATCGTGTGAGGAGAGATCCCAGGCTTACTACCTATACAGTGCCTCTATCCATATCTTCTTTTCTTCCATTATACAGCGCTGTCTTCTCCCCTATTGCCTAAGGAAAGGATCCCGTTACTCCACAAATCATAATATAAAAGTCTCAATATACATATATATACAACACCACATGGTTTTCTATTTCGCCCATCCAACCTCTCCTCTCCACACATACATACTGCAACGCCCACACACTCTCCTCGTATCCCCCTAATTTTTCTCGAAAAGGGGACAGTAAGACAAACACAAATGACCAAAGTTCAAGGATGTTTATTGAACTTAAAAACGGGTTTGAAAAACGGCTATTTAATCCTAAATCTAACGATGGGAGCAAGCTACGACCATCAAATAATAATAACACAGTCCTAGTTGTGTCTTGTCAAAATAAAAAGACCTATACTAATAAACCTATTGCCAATCCTTACCTCTAAATACAAATAGTGTGGGAAACAATGTTATGTAAAAGAAAGAAGCGTCCAAGAAATGCTATGTAGGATATTCAGTCCGTTGGCTTCCCTTCCCCACGTTTTCAGCATGGGACAAGGTGGCACACTCAAGCTTAGCACAGTCTCTGGCTTAGCATAGGGTGCAGTTCAAACATAAGCATCAGGGCCTTATGTGACCAAGTCTCCTTCCCTTTCAAAGTCTCTTCTTTCAGAGGGCCTGATGCATCAAACAAACAATAAGTTCCTTTCCTCTTAGGATTTAACACATATTTCTCAGGTGACTCACTATTTACCTCGGATCTGCCTCAGCCAGGCTCAGATCCCCTTTAACACCATGCTCATAGGATTTTCATCCAATTTCTCAGGTGATTCACGGTTCACCCCGGATCCCCCTCAGCCGGGCTGAGATCCGTTTGAACGCAATGTTCAATCAGTCTCCTTCTGACGTGCTCAGAACAATTTAAATTCACTTTAACACAAACTTGCTTTAACCCAAAGCTTGCAATTGATCTCCCTTGTTCGGGCTCGGACCCACTTTATCTACTTTGTCATCAACTTTCTTGACAGTATCAACATCGAAAACTTTCGATTGTGAACAGGATTTTCTTTGACCCGCTGCAGGAACACTACGATGCGCAGTTCTTTGCCACTCTTTCACCTTTTCAACTCTCAGTTGGATACCTTAAAGAGACCTTTGAATGGGCATGCACACAGTTCTGGACCACTCTGCCAAAGGTATTGTATCTTGGTTTCAAAGTTCAATCACTCATCTGTTGTTCAATTTTACTTGCGTTGGTTATCACATGTGTTTCATACACTGTTTGCTTCAGCGCTCACCATATAATGTTGCTGCTTACAACCTTGGTTTCAACACAGGCCAGTCTGGTATCGGTCTCCCTAACTCACCGGCTGTGTTGATTTTACTGACTCTGCTTTGTTGTTTTAGCCAAGGACAGTACCACAGCAGCAGGCAATTCTCCCTGCCTTGATTCTCGACATGCGAGGGCAATGGGTACCTCCGACACACAATGCAGGATTCTTCTGCCTCGTTTCCTGGTCTTGCGCCTTCAATTCTCGAGGGTTTAATGAAAGTAACAGTTCCTTGTCAAAAAGGTCAAGGGCACTTCCCTCCTTGCGATACCCTTCTGTTTTGCCATCTTTCTCCTCGTAGTAAACCACCATCTTGGAACTGTTGTTTCCTAGTGTGCTTTTGTGCTCCGTCTTTTATCTGACTTGGGAAGTGTAATGGAAGTCAGGTGTGTGTGATGTTCAGTAATTGCCTGAGCCAGCCTAACCATTGTATTGGGACACGTCAGGTATACGGCTCTGGTGTTTTCTCTCATAGTGCGCTGTCTGTGAGAAAGTGTTTGTGTTGTGAAGGGGTGTGGGTTGAGTTCCTAAGTATCCTACCTGGTAGGATGGGTAAAGGTGTTACAGGGAAGGGGGTACCGCGTCTCACCATTCAGTGTCCCACTCCCCGAAGACCCCTCACCCATGTGATCGTCCCGCACTGGTCCAACCCCAGGACTGGATCCAAAGGCGACAGATGACAGATCCCTGGGGACTTGTGGGTGAGCCACCTTCAGGTTTCTCTCATGCCCTTCCCCTTCCCCTATGCAATGTGGCCGCATCTGTTTCACAAGGAAAGCACGAAAGGAAATCTACGTTTCCTTGGTCTTTGCCTTTTCGGTGCTCCACAGCGAAACAGTAGAGTTGCAGGTCTAAGAACCATCCCATGACTCGAGGGATAGAATCATTTCGCTGGCTAATCCATACTAATGGAGAAGGATCCGTGATGAGTGTGAACTTCTGTCCTAGTAGGTAGTATCTAAGGTGTATGATGGCCCACTTGATGGCAATGGCCTCTAATTCCAGCACAGAGTAATTTACTTTACGCGGGAAGCCTTTGCACCTAGTGAATAGGGTGTTCTAATCCGTCAGAAACTTGTGACAAGACTGCTCCTAGAATGTACGGGAGGTGTATGTTTGCAACACAAACTCCTTCGAGAAATCTACTACCTTTAGGATCGGGTTCTGGCACAGGGTTTGTTTTAGGCTGTTGTAACATACATCGTCCTCGTCAGTACAATGCATTTTCTGGGGTTCAGCGTTCTTTAATTTGTCTGTCAGCTTAGCTGCCCTCTCCGAGAAGTTAGGGTTAAACCTACAGTAATAACTGATTAACCCTAAGAATGCTCTGAGGTCGCTCTTAGTTTTATGTGTGGGGGTATCTAGAACGGCTTTCACTTTTTCGCATTGAGGCTGGACACTACCATTCCCTACAAAGAAGCCGAAGTATTTCATGACTGATTGAGCCAGCTTGCATTTGGATAGATTGGCAATTAGGCCGCCGTCTCTGAGTGCTCTCATAATAGTAAAGGAATGGAAAAGATGGTTTTCCTAAGTTTTCCTTTAAATGACTATATCGTCAATATAAGCCTCACAGAAATCAGAGTAGGGGTGTAATATCTTGTCCATAAGTCGTTGGAAAGTGCTGGGGGCCCCGTGTAAGCCAAAAGGGAGGACTTTGAACTGGAACAGTCCCAGGGGCATCGTGAAAGCTGTCTTTTACTTATCATGTCCATGTACTCTGACCTGCCAATACCCCTTGGTAAAGTCTAGGGTTGATAGGAAGGTGGCATTTCCTAGTTTATCAAGCAATTTGTTGATGTGCGGCATGGGCTAGGCATTAAAGTCAGAGATGGTGTTGACCTGTCGCAAGTCTATGCAAAACCACCAGGAACGGCCAGGTTTTGTGACCAATACTATAGGGGAGGACCATAGGCTTGAAGATAGTTCGATAATATTTGCCCTTAGCATTTTGTTCACTTTTCAATCACTATCTGTCTACAGGCTTCCGGGAGTCTATATGGTTTCAAATGGACCACTTTTCCCTTTGGAGTTCTGATATAATGATAAGTGCCTTGCACTCTATCTGGTTTCTCACAGAATACATTAGGGAATGTTGTGACTAAATCATTTAAGTCTTCTTGTTGTTAACTAGATAGCTCTTGGGCAATTAATTCAAAGTTATCTATTTCTTCTGGTACCAAAGAAGATAGTATTTTGGCCTTGGCAGCAGAAGGGTTTTCCTTCAACTCATTTAAGAGATTTACGAGGTAGAGATGGGTCTTTTGTTTCCTATCAGGTTGGGCTACCTCTTAGGTATAGGTCTCTGTTCGTTCAAAGTAATCCAAAAAGGAGTGTACACCAGGCAAGAAGTAACACAGTTTCATTCAGGGCACCAGACGCAGCTGGTACAGCAATATTCAAACAAAACGCAGAACAGAACTGCATGAAAAGGCGCTGCCAAAGCCCCTAGGTCCGGAACTTTTATAATCAGCTTAACTAATTACCATCAAAGCATACTGACACAGTTGGCCCGTCCTTTGAATGAAGATAATTGGGCAAACATACAATTCCCCTATATCGGGACATACATTAGCCTGCATTGATTGGGTCCCGGAAATCTTACTACACCACCCTACACCCACATTGTGACATCACAATCCAACCCCCAATTCCCACATCATGAAGCCAAAATATTGAAACATTTGGGATAACCAGCAGATCTTTATTCATCTGCCGCCGATCATCCCCATCCACTTCTCACAGGAACACTACCGATCATGACACTGGCAGAGTCTTGAACCAAAGACAAGTTGCTGTTTCTATCTTGTATCTTAAGAACACCTCAAACTGCTTTGCAGGCTGAGTTTTACTGAAGGGCCATTTGAAACCGCCATGGACACTTTGAAACTGCTCGGAGGCACGCTTCATAACTAATATGCTGAATTATTAAAGGAGGTAATGGTCTTACCCTACCCAATGCGAGCTCAGCTCTGTGAACTCAAAGGTATCATAAGCTGTTAATTCCTTTCCCCTCGCTCAACCCTGGGAATGTGTACTTTTGCAATGTGCTCTCAGCCCCAGCAGCTGCTACGTTAACTTAAAACGTGTGAGTTATTTTCTACTAAAGTGGCATGCTTTGAGGCCTGTGTACAGTACGTCGTTCTAATGTTAAACCCTGCATACTTACCGCAACCTAACCTATCTTTATCGTTTTTATCCTATCTTCTTGTAATTCAATTCTTTAGGTCCTTCCCAGGTTTGGCATCTAAAATTGTTTAGCTATAAATGAGATCCCATCCCCTTTTAGTGGCAACTGATCTCTGAGTGCCTCTTTCCCGAGTTAAGCTTGCATTTCCTCTACAGGACCATCAGTTAAAAACAGTTAAAAACAGTGCGTCTTGTCAGTGGCAAGGAGCAGTTTTTACGGTTGCCACTCCCCTTTTTCTCCCACACTCTCTTGCAGCAGATTGCCCCTACCCAATGTGAACGTATTAGAAAGCTTTTTGAGATGAAAGCAGTAGAGGGAGATCCCTTGATGGAGAGAGGTGTTTATGGTGCCACAAGCAAAACAGGCAGACCAGACGCCCCGAGCACCATTTTAGACTTTGCGAATTTCAATCTGCAAATACCCTTAGAGAGACTCAAGATGATCACTCCAACTCAGATCTGGCCTGTTCTTCCACAGAAAGACTGGATACATACAGTGGATCTAATGGATGCATACTTGCATATCCCAGTATGGCCAGTTCATCGTAAATGCTCTATTTTTCTGTAAGGGATTCCCATTTCCAGCACTGAGTCCTATCTGCTGGCCTGAATTCAGGCCCACGAGTATTTATGAAGATGACATCAGCAGTCACAGCTTTTCTCCGCCTCCAGGTCATACATGCATATCTGTAACTTGACGACTGACTTTTCAGAGGTCATTCCCCATAGGTGGCAGAAGATCAGCTCAGAATTCTCCACCTTATGTCCAATTGGGCCTTTTGGTGAACTGCGCAAAGTCTACCCTGATGATCGTCATTCAAGGCCTGATTTTCACAGACATTCGCCGGAATACATGCCAGGCCAGGCTATAGACAATAAAGAGAAAGGGCAATTGACTTCCCCTTTAAACATTGGCTTAGCCAGCAGTCAGGGAATTACTTCAGCGATTTGAAAAGGACTAAAGAGTGAAGCGAAGGGCATGGCAAGGGGAGGCAGAGCTGAAGTCTTGGATGAGCCTGACAATGCTGACTTTTGATGTTTCCTAACTTTGGTTTCGGGGATGTTCTATGTTGGGTATGTTGTGGTCCTAAACCTGTCTATGGTTTGTAATATATTATATTTTCTGTAATGTTTATATGTGTATTGTGCTGTTTTTTTATTTGGAACATGCCTTAATACTGCTTACCCAGTGATTGGTTGCACTGTATGGACGCATTTTTCTACTACTTCTTTTACTTACTACTAAAATGCCTAAACATAAAAAAGGGACAATCATTTTTTGGCGCTGCATGAAACACTCAGGTCTGTCCCGTTGGACAGAATGTCTGAGAAGTATGGAGGAAAGGGAACTTTGGACTATGGTGACTACTTTTTCTATCTATCAGATTGCAGACACACATAATAGTGGCTGTATAATCGGCAGGTCTGATCCAATTAATCCAAGCAATAGTGATACACAAGCCTGATAAAGACCCACACACCTCTACCAAATAAAGGCCACTCTCATTGATTAAACTAGATGCAAAGTTGCTTACAAAAGTAAGGGATGATAAATTGGGGCAGGTTATCGACAAGGTAATCTACCGGAGTCAAGTGGGATTGTTCAGAGGAAGAAACAGGAATGCAAAACCAAACAGACTTTGGAAATTATACATTACTCAAGATGCAGCTCGAGCATAATATCATAGTCAGCCTTAATGTTGATGAAGCATTTGATAATAAGCAGCTACATGTTCAGAGTCATGTTCAGAAAGCGGTATACATCACTTTTGCCGAATGGTAACTTTGCAGAATATGTTTTTGCTGCATTTCTTTGGCCGTTTTATTTACCACAAGCGGGTAGATGATAAGTTGGAGTACGGTATATATTGGGGTGTGCTGCGGGTTTGAAGTGGATGTGGGTGGGGTTCCCCGATGTTTGTGCTAAAAAAAATCATCACATTCTGTGAAAATAAAGCGGGCCAAAAAATTTGGCAAACCTTCATAGAACCCAGAATGAACCTAGGGGAGAAATTCTGCAAACATGTGAGTGCACTGCACAAGAGGTTAGCAACAAGTGTTAAAAGAAATGGGATACTCTTAAGCCTGATCTGGCTAGTGAAATGACCTAATCAAGTATGTTCACTGTCACCTATTCTGTTTGACATCACACTGGAACCTCTGGAAATCACTATTTGAAAAATCAAAAATATCAGTGCAATTAAGATAGATGAGTGTGAAGAAAATATCCTGATGGCATGAAAGTAACAATCATGAATTCTGCCTTTAGAAGGTCTTACCTTTGTAAAAGATTTTGGAAAAATCTCCAGGATCTAAATTAACTGGTCCAAATCATGTATGGTGCCCATATCTATGATCCACAGGAGTGAACATGCGACTGATATATAAATACATATATGTCTATTATATACTAAACAAGCCCAACTCTGTCCTTAGGTGGATATTGCAACATGGGCAAAGTTGAACCTAAGTATTTTGGCTCTGGTCAGCATCATAGATATTAATGTTCTCCCACAGATCCTCTACTTTTTTAGTTCCAAAATGGGGGAGTGATATGGTATAGGGAAGAATTGAGAAACCTTGTATGGTCTTGTATGGTCTAGAAAGAGTATGCTTCTACTGTCCCTAGAAAAGTTAAACCTGGACACGAGGAAGGGCTATTTTGGCATCCTGCAGTTGCAGGAATATCCTCAGTGCTTTACCCTGTTAAACGTGTGAGACACACATTCTGAGACAATAATTAGGAGGTGAGAGGATGGGTGGCATTTGAAAGTAGTTGAGCAAGAAAGACTGCTTTCAGCGATATTGACAACGCAAGAAAGATACCTTGTTCATACCCATCCCAGCCAATGGAATGTACCAGGAAGCATTCCACCAAATATGTGCTAAGCTAGACAAACACCAGTATTTGACCCTGACCTTGCTAATAAATTCCTATTGATGAAGCAACCAGACCGACCGGAGAGTAAAAAAGCCTTGGTGTGGAGCTGCGGCTCTAATAGTTCAGCTCCAAAAACAAATCCCTTTTCCTGTTCTCCAGGAAGGAAGCCGAGGTCAGGGACACCCATGGCGTGCAGATAAGCACTGAATGTATCCAGCTACAGGGCCTGGATGTGATGGGAACAAAATGTTAATTGGTAAAAGAGCAGGAAGGGATGCACCCTTTGAAGGAAAAAGTCATGAGAATAGGACACAAGGCTCAGTGATGCCAATGATCTAGGCAAAGATTTAGAACACTACTGTCCTCACCCCGGGGTGGTCACCCCGTATGAATTACACTTACACACTGAATATATGAAAACAAAGCCTCGAAATTCAGTCTCAAGAGCGGTGCTCCGGTCAGGTCATCACTGGGCACCTGGGGTTGGGAGGAGATAAGGGGAAAGCTGTGTCTGGAACATCTTGTGATTCATGACAAGAGGAGCAGAGGTGATGTCAATACATGTAGTACATGGTCAGGGTGCAGCTTGTGTGCACCATGGCATCTGGGCTAATTAGGAAGCCTATTGTCTCCTCAAAGGTAGGGTTGGTCTTACCAAGTTACTCTGATTGCCTCTGCAACAGGAGGGTGCACATCACATGCTGGTCCCAAATTTACGAACCTATTGGTAAGAACCCGTCAATCATATACCTGGGTTTGACAGTGACGATGTACGGGACCACGTGTCTAGCAGAATGGGGATAGTGTAGATGGGGCCAATTGGTCAAGGGAAGATAGGGGGATTGGCATTTTGTATAGGTGGTAGCCAGTGAGGGTGTTGGGATTATGCTGTATTCATTATTATGCATAGTATCGTTCATTTGCGGTTTCTCTGCTATAAAGGTTGTAGCGTCTTGAGATGAGAAGAGCTCTGTGTCATTCTGGTTCTATGGGACTGTCTGAGACACTTTTTGCATGTAATAAAAAGAGATGCAGTGGTAATTTTGGTAATTTGGAATGTTTGTATTCTTTAGTTTTTGGGCTGCCATCCTTTCAATTTGGTGACCCCAACATGATTGCAGACTCTCTGTGAGGTTGGAGTGTCCCAGCAACGCATCTGGAGTGCAGCGCCCATCTAGAGCGACCAGTCTCCCATGCACGATTTGAAGAGATATTCACAGGCCCTGTATTGCCGGGAGCCCTGTCTGCTCTTTGGATCGGGGCACTGCTCGCAGAGTGTGCAGGCCATTGATGTTATGTTGACTTATACCATGCTACTTATACAACGCTAGCACCCTGGGGGAGTCTCAAGGCGCTCATGTGGCTCTGCAAGAAAGAGGACGTGGTCGGTTAGTGAAGGTAGATGGATAGGATAGGTCCAAAACTAGGAGAAACAGGCGTCTGTGTGTGTTTGGTTGCAGATGGATTGATTTCGTGCACTGGTTTGTTGTATCTGTAAAGTTGAGGCCCAATGCCTGGGTTGTTAGTTGTATGTGAATGTCAGTTATGTGGGGTGTTTGTTTGTGTGTTTTATGTGTAAATTGGCTGGAAGTTATGGTTGTGGTTGAGTGCACTGGCTTGTTTTTTGATTTGATTTGATTTTATTTTATTTATAAAGCGCAAAAAAACCAGGCCCAGGGGCAACCGGGCGCACACTCTTAAACATGTTACAAAAAGCAGTAGTTACAGAAGTTACAAAAATATACAGCATATATACATGTACATACTCTTAAACATGTTACAAAGAGCAGTAGTTACAGTGAGTTACAAAAATATACAGCATATATACATGTACCGAAGGGTACCATTAACAGCGTATAATACAGGGACAGAGCAGAGAGAACATGTATATTCAGTTCTGTCCCCCACATAGAGTCTGGACTGTGTCAAGGTCTCATGAGTCTTGGGAGAGCAGCCATGTTTTAGCATTGTTCTTGAAGGAGTGGAATGATGGTTCAATTCTGATAGGTGTGGGCAAGGTGTTCCAGAGTTTGGAGGCCAGGACGGGGAAGCTCACCCCACCAGCTTTTTGGAGTTTGCATCTAGGCACGATGAGGCTGTGAGTTTGGGCTGCTCTGGTAGGTCGAGTGGAGGTGTGGCGTGAGAAGCGAGTGGACAGGTAAGGTGGGGCGTTGTTGTTCAGACATTTGTGAGTCAAAGCTAGGGTTTTCAGGGCAATTCTCTGTTTAATGTCATTGCCGTCAATAATGAAGGACTTGTAGGTTTGGTCTAGTTTGTTGAGCCGATGATTTGATCCTAAAAGTAAGAGCTCAGTCTTATCATCGTTAAGGCAAGGTTCGTGCTGTGCCATCCAGGTCTGGATGACCGAGTAAACATTGTTAAGGGCTTTGGTGTCAGCTGTGTAGTCTCCTGTGATAGGGATGAGTATCTGGGTGTCGTCCGCGTAGTTAGTGTAGGAGACACCCAGATAGTCAAGCACATCGAAGAGGGGCTTGGTGAATACGTTATACAACGTAGGGGATACACACGAGCCTTGAGGAACGCCACAGTGAATGGGGGAGGGATCCGCTGATGCCAGCGGCGAGAAGACCCTCATGGATCTATTGCTCAGGAATGAGTGGATCCAGGCATTGGCAGAGTCGGAGAAGTGGGCTGCGGATTTGAGATGCTGGCAGAGTATTTGGTGGTTGACCAGATCAAAAGCCGCGGAGAGATCGAGGAGAAGGAGAAGAGCTAGCTTCCCATTGTCCTTCAGTGACTCCATCTGAGTTTTCAAGTCGATCAGAGCTGACTCCGTGCCATGTTTAGGGCGGAACCCTGATTGTCTTAAGCCCAGGAGATTGTTTAGTTCGAGGTAATCCTGAATCTGCAGGTAGGCTGCGCGGTCCAGGCTCTTGAGCAGGAATGGGGCTGTAGTGATAGGTCTGAAGTTAGTTGGGATATTAGGGTCAAGGGATGGTTTTTTGAGGAGTGGGATAACCCATGCATCCTTTAGGTTGTCGGGGACAATACCCGTCTTGAAAGAAGCATTTATGAATGCTGTAATGAACGGGGCTAGCTCATGAGATGCTTCCTTGATAATAGGAGCTGGGCAGGGGTCGCCTTGGCAATTGGAAGGTTTTAAATTGTTTATGATGTTTTCTACTTCGAGAGTAGTGAGTGGGGAGAAGGAGAAAGGTTTATGTGGATAGGTTAAATGTGTATTAAGTGTAGGTGTGGTCGGTGGTTGGTCAAGCTGTAGGGATTTCTGTTTGTCCCTGATTTTAGATTGGAGGGTAGCAATTTTACCCAGGAGTGCTGGCTGAATATTGATGCACCAAGTGTTGTCTTTGGTGCAAGAGTCAGGGGGGGCTGCAGGTGTCTCGAGTTCCTTAAGGATATTAAAGAGTTTCTTAGTATTGGACTGGGCTGACATAATGCGGTTATTATAAGAATATTTTTTTGCCTGGAGTACAGCTTCTTTATAGTTAAGGGTTGTGTATTCATAAGGGTGAGGCCCAATGCCTGGGTTGTTTGTTGTATGTGAATGTCAGTTATGTTGGGTGTTTGTGTGTTTTATGTGTAAATTGGCTGGAAGTAAAGGTTGTGGCTGTGCGCACTGGCTTGTTGTGTCCATCAGGAGAAGGTCCAGTGCCTGGGATTGTTTTTGTATGCACATGTTAGTTATGTTGGGTGTGTGTAGGAGGGGAGCAGGAGCGGGGTGGTTATTACATTGGGTACTCTCAAAGTTCTTCTAGGTGGCTAATCTAAATGTGACACATGGCTAATCTTCACAAATCTTTCTAAATGTGAGGTATGGCTAATCTTCACAATTCTATCTCTTTTTTTTAATCGTATATGGTTAAACAAACCTTTACAATTTGATAGATGGCCAAGATATGTTGAAGGCCGTTATTGAGTCTAACTCTTGACATTTCTGGAGTTTAATAAATGTGCCAAAACAGCATATCTCCAACTCTCAAACAAATTGCATTAGTGAATCCGTACAGATAAAACATTTTGCAAGTACATTTGAAGAATTAGACCCCTGCACTTGTGGTGCCAGTAAAGACCATAAATGGGAACTGAAAATGGTTGAAAATAAGATCAAAGATTTCATTTGCCGCTCTTCAACATCAAGAGCAGCGGGGCCAAATGGTCTGACAAATGAAACCTTACGTAAATCATTGACCTTATGGTCTTCCATCTTGTTTACCCTATTTAGTAACATCTTAGAATCTCGCAAATGTCCACCATCTTGGAGCACTGCCATTATAATCCCCATTTTCAAGAAAGGCGAGAGATCTAATCAAGCAAATTATCAACCCATAGCGTTGATGGACGTGGAAAGCAAAATATTTGCAAGGTTCGTCCTGAAAGATCTTGAGGACTGGGCGGAACAAGCCAACCTAATATCGAAGTTTCAAACAGGCGTCTGCAAGGGTCTTTCCACATCTGTGAATGGCATGGTACTTGAGATTCTCAGTGCTAATCATGCAAAAAATAAATGCTATACGGGTCTTATATAGATCTGTCATGTGCTTTTGATATCATCAACAGGGGCAAGCTGTGGTGCATATTGAGAGACTGGGGCATACCAAAGGCCATCACTATTCATCTGCACGAGTCAACTAGCATGCAAGTGTGACTGAATCTCGAGGGAAATCTAACCTAAAAAATCCCCCCGAATAGAGGTATAAGACAGGGTTGTATCGATGCACCCTGTCTCTTCAACATGTTTATGGCAGATCTGTGATGGGTGAACAAAAAATCTGTGCATTGGGGTATGCAGATGATGTCCTCTTAATAGATTGCATGGCGATAGGTTGCAGAGATGAATTTATGCCTTTGCAAAGTATGGCAAAGATAATGATCTATTGATTAATCCTAGCAAAACTGGCTAGGAAAAGTGGGTCGAGAATTTTCTGGTGGTGCCTTGATGACATCAAATTACCTATAGTGAAGGAAATAAAATATCTGGGTTTCCAAATTAGATCCAAACCATCCATGTTGACATTAGAGACCTGGCTCAGTGAAATAATAAGACAGCTGACTAGCCAAATTAAATTAATTTTACATAAATACTGCAAATTTACTCCTGTTCCCCTGCTTAAGGTTTACAAAGGAAAAGTAATTCCAGTGCTAATGTACGGGATTGAAATTGAAACTTTGGCCGTTAAAATCAACTGAACTCGCCTAGAGGGCAGAATGTGGAAAAAGGTCTTTAACCTGCTGCCCTCTCTGCCGAGGTCCAGGCTGAGATATGAATTAGGTAGTCAATCTCTAGACTCTCAAGCAGCATGTAAAAGGATTGCACTATATAGGTCAATTGTGGTCCCACAACAACATTCCCTCTATGTTGATGCTGAGAAGCGTATGGAAACAAACTCTAATCCCTTTCTTAATGAATTAAGACAGGAGGTATTAGCTCAATTGGTGATCTGTGCATCATCAGAAAGGGAATTGATTGAAAATCCATTGAAAGTAAAGAAAATGTTGACTATGAACGATTGGATAGCAACAAGGGCCTAGTTTGTGGATAAGACATGCTTTGAATCCATGATGCTTCTGGACAAACAACTCGGCTATTTGCCAGTTTATCTTAGAAAGTTTCCAAACCAGTATTGGCGTTTGAATTGTCTGAGATTCAGAATGAACCTTGTAGTTACCCGAGCCCTGCTGAGCATAAGAAATAAGGGTCCTGAAATTGATGGTATTTGCAATCTGTGCGATCAGAGGTCGATACAAAATGTGAAACTCCTATAGATGGTATGTTGTGGCACTTGTGACCAGAGAAACAATCATTTTGCCCACGATATACATTGGTTGTCAATAGAGGAATTTTGGCAACGTGTGTGGGAAGGGAAAGAGACCTTTATGTCATTGGAGATGCTGAGGTTTCTAAAGGAAATTGAATTACTCATAATAAGTTGAATGGCTATATTTTTCTTTTTCTCCAAATGTGAACCAGTTACGGGCCATTATATTTCTGTTAAAGAGTGAGATGCAAATTAATTTGAACACATTTTAAGAAATTGAGAAGCGTATTGTATGCTATGTGTATTATTTTAGTTTTATGATTTAACTTTATCTCTTTTATGATATATGCTAACATTTGTTTACTGTTTGTGAAAAGTCAAATTCTGACTGATACAAAATAAAAAATAAAAAATAAACAAACCTTTACAATTCATTACATTAAATACAGTTCATGGGATTAAATAAGAACAATAATGCATACTTACAGTAAATACAGATAGAAAACAGATATTGAAAACGATACTTAAAGTAAAAACAAGTTGAAAACGAATATAGACACAATCGAGCAAAGTTAAAAACCAGCAGCATCACGATAATATACCCACATTTATAATCTACAATTCCTTTGCTTGTAAAAATACATATATCGCCATCCTAAAAACATAATTGATACAAAATGATTTAAAAAAAATAAATGAATGCATGTTCAATGCCTCAGAATCCTTCAAAAGGACCAACTTCAGTGAATTAATAAATCCAGCTACCGCAATTCCCACCGCTGTCGACTTAGGGCATAAACAGTTTTTTCATACATTCTCGTTATCTGCCCAGTGAAGAAATGAAAGCATTTTCCTAAAATATGCTGTTCTTTGAAGAGACAGTGTGCAGCACTCCAAAAACAGATGTTTAGTAGTTTCAATAATCGTTTTGTCTTTACAAAATCGACAACTGGCTTTTCCAATACCAATCACTTTCCTTCTTAAATGAACCTCATGGGTTGGCAGCAAGTTCCATCTCAGGCGCAGAAGAAATTGTCTAGAAAACGATTTGGAAATAAAAGCAAGTATGGAGCCGGAAAGCCTTGTTTCTTATGCTTATGGGCCAGATGGGAAAGTGAAGAATAACCGTGGAACTGATCGATAGTAGCCTTCCAATGCCCATCATACAAAGTGGCTTTCACTTTATCTGAGTTGGCTTTCGAGGTGTCTATATCTTGATTGATCATTTTCAACACATGAATACAGCAAACCCTGAACCTTCCCATTAGCCGCAAATATTTTCCTTGTGCAAGCTGTGTTTCCATATACACATTTCAATAATAGTATAGCAAGCCCCTAGGAGCAGTAATTAGTCTGTGGAGGAGAGCCAGTAATCTCTTCTGGACACGAACCTTAATTGATAATAAGCCCAATTCACGGAACAGCATTCAGCTTTCTCAGGATTCACCTCCAAATAGAAGCCTCCAATCTGTCTAACAATCCAAAAATATGTTGTGCTGCAATTCCAGCCCATATAACATTTTCAGTATAGTTTTACTTTCATAAAACTCAATGGCCGGTTTCATGGAAAAACAGCCACATTTTCTGTTGATTATGAGTAATTGGTTAGTCAAGGCAGAAGTTATCTGTTTTAAAACTGAACGCATCTTCTCAAATCCCTGCTGTGCCAATATGTGAAAACCCTAATAGGTTATACTTGAAGCACAACTCAAAGAAATATTTTCCATAACCCATTTAGGTGAACACAATGTGTTCCTCCTTAAAAATTTTAATATTCTCGTTTTCACTGGATTGATTATAAGACCATTCAATTTTGAATGTTAATTAAAAACCAATAAAAGATGCTGAAGACCTATCCTAGTTTTATAAAAAATTAAAATGTGCGTAATCAATCCAAGGAATTCTCAAGGAACCCAGCTTTGGAGATATAAAAACACAGTGCCTGATTCATGAGCGTTTTCCAATGGGACTGCGCCATTCTAAAACGCTTCTGTAAATCAGGCCCATAGTCTTTTAAAAGTTCACCTACATCAGAAACATATAAACTAAAAAGGCAGGGAGCAAAAACGCAACCCTATATGAGGCCTGCTTCAGTATTGATGCTATGTGAAAAATCACCATGTTTATTTAGCCGCACTTTGATTCCTGACCCTTCTTTTAAACCAATTATCAATTTCAATAGACCTCCTGGCATCCCCCAGCCTGCTAGTTTTGACCACAATCTGCCTCAATTCACTCTGTCGAAGGCCGCCGTAGGTCTATTGAGGCGGCATAAGTACAGCTTAATTTGTCTGCCCAAGCTTGTTCTTGGATTGCTCTAACCACCAGAACATTTACATTTGTGGAGTGTCCCTTCCGAAACCCAGTTTGCAGTTTACTTAATCTCCCGGCAGACTGCGCCCACTCTGATAAATGTGTTAATAAAAGTGACACAAAGGGCCTAATTATGACCCAGGCGCTAATGGGTTAACGGCGCCGTAAAAGGCTGCGGCGCCGTTAACCTATTAGCGCCTAATTACGAGGTCCCTTTGCGGGACCCGACCTTAATGGCTGGTTTTACCAGCCGTTAAAGTAGGGTGCCACAAAGGGACCTTGGTGCTAAGTACGGTGCCGCAATTTGCGGCACCGTACTTAGCGCCTTCCCCATTCCCATTGAGCCCTATGGGGCAAAAATGGGAATGGGGAAGGGCCCATGGTGAATGGGGAATTACCGCCCCGCCAACCTTGGAATGGGGTGGTAATTCCGCCATTCACCATGGTGGACCCCGGCATGGACCATGGTGCTAATAGCACCATGGTTTAGCGCCTCGGTCGTAATGAGGCCCAAAGACTTTACCTTCCACATCAATCAAAGGAATTGCCTCGGCATGCATAACGTTCTTCAAATTGTATGCCCCAAAAAGCCTCTGAAAATGGTTTCAACTGTGCTGTTGGGGCCACACCTTCTTGGGCACTGATAATTTCCCAGAAGGCTCCAGAATCCCTTCTAATGAATATGCCGAGCATAAATTCAGCATCTTTCTACAAGAACTTTGCTCGATGGCATTTACATTTGTTTCCTCTGCTCCAATTTCTTAGCTAAAATACTGCTCAAAGACATCATTTCCCTAATGTCTTGACGCATCTCTCTTTTCTTTGTTGCTAGGACTTTATCAAAACTGTGGACGTGGGGTCTTTTTGTCACATTGTTATTCCCCCTAGAATTATTTCATTGTATTGTGCTCAGTTGTCCACTAGTGATTTATTAAATTTATCAACATTAAATGTAGACAGCTTCCATTCATATGTTGTCCTTTTAAAGGTTTCTGCTAGAGTGCCATTCAAGCAACTAATCAGTTTCGGTGACCAGCGAATTCTATTACTTGCTGCATTCACCTTCAAATATCTTAACGCACTCTGAGTAACCGTACAGAGGGATACCGCAAATTAAAACTTTAACATACAGTGGTCGCTCCACATATTTTTCGTTATGGACATGCCCAAGCATGAAAGACATTGATAATTATCCACAAAGACGTAGTCAATTGTGGACTCACTCACCCCACAGTGCCATGTCGGTTGACTTGTAAGGTCCCCATTAAGAATTTGAAGGCCTACAGAAGCTAGCGCCGTACTCCATTAGCAACCATATCAGAAGTTACTGCCCATTCCTCCTCCCTATATTCTATTTCCTTCCATACACGTGGCGTTCAACTCTCCAGCCAATAATATATGGCCCAAAGGTACTTCACTCTGCCAAGCAACAATACTATTATGACCCGCAAAAAGTTATCTAAAGATGCGATACCATTGTGCCAATATACATTTATTAACAAGCACGGTGTGAGATCCGGATCCCTGTTAATTCAGCGGCAATAGCCCCAAACCAAAGGGTTAGCACTTCTCTGGCATTCAAGTCCTGCCCACAGCAGAATGCCGTTATTAACCCCTCGCCCCCCCCGATGGGTATAATCATCTGCAGTAATTAGCCATGTCTTGCAGAAGTATACAACTACATTGTTTTAAGAGATCAAGGGCATCAACATTAGAAATAAGATGTACACTTATTAATTTATTTATGATTTATAAAGCGCAGACTATGGCCCGAAGGCATCAAGGCCCTAGGGGGGGAAGCAGTTTAACAAGACGAGAACCCACAGCCTAATGAGCAGTAAAAGAACCAAGAAGATGGATCTTTAAGAGCTTTCTAAAGGGAAATTATGCTGTCTGGACTCTCAAATGGGATGGCAGAGCATTCCATAGCGTGGGTACAAGTACTGAAAGGATCGGCAACCCAAGCGCTTGCAGCGAAATTTAGGAATTTTCAGTAGGATTTGAGTTTCTGACCGGAAGTTTCTAGCGGGGTGATATTGCACCAATTCTTTCCTCAAATAATGAGGCCTCGCGTCATGGAGAATGCGATGCACAATACACAAGATCTTAACCTGAATCCTCACTTCCACCGGCAACCAGTGGAGCTGAAGAAGTAGAGCAGCAGAGGAGGTCAGACGCAGAGCTTGGAGAGCGAGTCGGGCTGCCGCATTTTGAAGAACGTGAAGTTTCTGAATCTGATACTTCAGTTGCCCTAAGAAGATACTGTTACAGTAATCTACGGAACCCATTATTGAAGAGGTTACTAGTGCGGTGCGATTTTCCAGAGGAAGCAAAGGGAGGATGTTACACAGGGCTTTCAGTTTTCCAAAGCCAGCCCCACATATGGTGGAAATTTGGGCTTCACGTGACCCATCAGGTAAGAGTTTCACACACCCAAGCTTTTAACAGAAGCACATGGTACCGGGTAGGGGCCAAGGTATCCAATATTGTGCATTCCAGAGATGGTCACTGCCTTTTGAACCCACCACCAGCACCTCGGTCTTACTGCCATTTAACTGGAGCCAGCTAGCTGCGTTCCAAGAACCCACTCTCTCCAGATAATTGCGCAGCTGACTGGGAGGCACGCTCACACAAGAGTCTTCTGTGCGTGTTCTATGAAATCACCTTCATGTGGTCTATAATGCTAAAAAGGCTGTTGCACATTCCCAAGTCCTGACTCCCCGTCGCTCACAAAGCTGCCAATACCCCCAACCAATCCATTTAGGGAGTGCTCTTGTGGGGCAATATATCAATCACTTCTCGACAAGGATCCTCATTTGGCTTCAGTGTCACTCTTGAGTTTGTTTGATATTATCGGCCTCCCATGGTCCATTATGTTCTCTTCCCCACCTTCTACCAGGAAACCCAAACGTAACAGATCATGTTTCTCATATGGTACTAGATCCCTAGCAATTTTCGAGCAGAAGTGTATAATAGTCTTCTCAGTTGTTATCCTATCCGCAAATTCCACCTGATCAATGTCTACTGTTTTCAAAGTGAGAATCTCTGAAAGAATCAGTAAGACATTAGATCGATTCAAACACACTGGGATCTCTTTCCCCAAAATACTCGTAATCCATAATTTGTTATCTCTAAATGACCCTTTGTGCTTATCCTTCACCAGGTAAGAGGTGGGCTTGACCTCTCTCCTTCTCTCATCTTTATTAGAGGCATCAGACCCAAATCCGCACTCCATGAGATCATAAAATACTAAAAGGAGGTTTCTTGTTACTTCCTTTAATTTGCGGAATTTCATTATCTCGCAGCTCTTTTCCCGGCCCCATTTCTCTACATACACAGTGTTTTCTAACTGTTGGAACCTTGCTAGTGACACATTTATTGCAACCAACGCACCATCTGTCTCGGCCGCTGAATCAACCTTAGCGCTTACTTCCTTTACAAAAAGGACGGTTGACCCTACGCTCTCTGTAATAGCAATCTTTGTTCTATTAACACACACTACATCCTTCTCTATAGCAGGGGGTTCCAATTCACAGCAATCCAACTCAACTTCCTCTGATATTATAACATCAGTCACAGGAAGATTAGAAATAGCTT
Organism: Ambystoma mexicanum; assembly: GCF_040938575.1. Taxonomy (NCBI): domain Eukaryota; kingdom Metazoa; phylum Chordata; class Amphibia; order Caudata; family Ambystomatidae; genus Ambystoma; species Ambystoma mexicanum. Next base: position 550,643,051 of record NC_090926.1, read on the forward strand.
TATTTCGGGACTGTGGTGTAGGGTGATTTAGGACTTCCATAATAGTTAAATTGCGCAAAAACTTTCACGAAGATGCCCCCTTATTCCTCTTAGATTTGTTATTTTTGGATTTCCTTCCCATTCACCCACTGAGCTTGTTTCCACTGTTATTGCCGTTCTTACCTGGTGCACTGGAAATCCCCTCATCCCTCACACCACCGTCCCGTTCACCCTCCATTATACTTTTATCAGTACTACTTAGGGGTTAGGAGTGAGTCGAGTACCCTCCTCCTTCAACCTGTCTCAACATACCCCTTTCCATCACTTCTTAAACGTATGTTCTAGCGAGAACATTAGGTTAGTGCGGATTGTTACCTTCCCTGTCCTCCTCCTCTCTTATGATTGGAGAGGTATCGGTCAAAGTTTGGGATGCCATGCTGACCCCACATCTACATGAACAGACGCGGGAGGCACCGTTAAGGGCCCCATTTCCAATTTAATTGTGATCTCACTCAAACATAAAGTATGTGCCATCACCTCGTCCCTGACATTAAGTTCTTCAAATGAACTAAGCACCACGTTTAAAGCTTACACAGACAGTGATATAAATCTTATATGTTCCCCTGACTCCCTTAGTGTATGATGTAGAATTATCGCATCCTCTGGAGTATTGTCCCCCTGTGTACCTGCAGACTAGTTTTCCCAAAAATGTATCAATTCCGTATCGGAACCTATACAAGAAGCATCACATGTCTGCACGAAAAGGCTTTCACAATTTCCTGCGTCCTCCATTTCCAAGTCAGGCAGTACATTTGTGTCATTATGCGCAAATTCAATCATACTGATGTAATTTCTATGCGTCCTGTCTATTGCAGCAGTAAACCATTTGGAAATAAAGGATCTGATTTCAGTATTGGCCCCAGACTTCTGGAAGGAGTCAGTGATTTTCTGGCCAGCGATTGGTTTAGTTATTTGACCACAAGACAAGATGTGCTGGCAAATGGATAACAAAGTACTTTTGATTTAAGTTTGAATGTTAACTTTTCTTTTCTTTTAAACTTTTTTTTATTTTTTAATTAGTTCATTACAAACTTTTAAAATATACAGCTAGACATATTTTTATTCCATTTGCGGTTTCCTTTGATTAAACTACTTAGCAGTTACTAAGGATAAAACATCCCAAACTTGATATATTATCAGACCATTACAGTAACTCTCAATGTTATTCTTTAGAGCTGTTAACATCACTTTCTCTTTCTTTTCCATCCAGTCTCACTTCAAGTTGTTCAAGGAAGAATATTAATGCAAAGGTTAATTATTTATCATTTCCTTCGCTCATTACACTCCACCAGTGTTCAGCATTTAGATGCAATCTTTCGGGTATCAGATTCCCCAAATAAGCAGATCTCAGTTCTCTTATTTTGTTACAATATAGAACAAGATGCTTCAAGGTTTAGTTTGTCGTTTCGCAGAATCTACATTTATCATCACCCACTGTTATTTTCTTTCTCAGATTCATGTTAACTTTTATGTGTGTTGTCTTACATTCTCAAGAAGGCGAGATCTAAGGTTGTCCAAATTAGATATTATCTCTACAACCATTTGATCCTCTGTGTGTGTAGGACGATCTTCCTCGGTCGCCATCACTTCCTCTTCTGGATAATTACTTTTCGTGCAAATTAATGTGGTGTCATTATATTTTGGTTGTAATACACCCACTTGACTTCTCAGCCCTGAATGGCATGCCATAACGAGATCAAGGCAGCACCTAATTGTTTGCTTTTGTTAATTCGTTACAACGGATAATGATAAATATTTATCAGTTTATCTGTTTTGTATTGTGCCACCGTTCCAACTGTTGCAGTAGTTGGAACCTTTTCAGTCGAGGGAGAGTTGCAATTCCGATGAGCTAATCGGCGAGTGCCAAATACTTTCGCATAAGCCAGTTGCAGTACTGCGGATACAACAGATGAGTCAACTCTGGATGGCGGATCAGCAGCAGGATAAATGTAGAAAGTATTCAAGTCCGGCCTGTACAGCAAAGAGAAATGCTCCCGTTAGCCGACCCGATTCAGTTTATAATTTTAAACACAGTTAGCTTCCCGCATGTCACACTGAGCGACACAGCAGCAGGCTTCAAAGTTCTTTCGAGCTCACTGCAAACTGGGAGTTGTTATGTTGGATCTGCTGGTGGCTTGTCTTCTGGTCTTCAAGCTCTCCACGGTCCTACACAGACCACATAGACCACTCTATCGCCACTCTCACGCAGCGCTTTGCACTGTTATGGTGTTTGTGAAGGTAAGCATTGTTAAGTGACTTCAATTCAGCAATCCCACTGTCAGTGCCTCGTCTGGGATGCCCAAGGGAAGCCCCTATTTATATATTTTTATGACAAGTTATACGCTGGATGATAAACCCTTGTATAACACCCCTCTCTATGAATCCCCCTGATCTCACTGAGCCAAGAAGTAGGTTTGTTTTGCAATTTAAAAGATTTATTGGAAAAATTAAACAATATATATATATATATATCACACTTTTATAATAAATTAATATTTGATAGCACCCTTATGAATATAATGTTGATCAACAATAGATAATCTGACACTAGCACACTTCTTTACAATCAATGAGGAGTTAGCATAGGAAGGATAAGGTAGCAAAAAATACTTTTATGGTTTCAAGGAAAAGCAATGAGGGAAAAATGCAGCACAGAAATAAACTTGATATGATTTCAACAAAAGATAATATGATCACTTTTTCTTTGACAATTCACTCCCCCCCTATGCAATAGAAGGAGATGGAAGGAGAGGGAGAGCACACAATTTTCAGGAACACAAACAAAATGCAATACAAAGTTCCAGTTCCCCCCAGCGAGCTTAGAGGAAAACAGGTATGATTTTAAAGCAGGCAAATCCTTTTAAATGTGGTGGCAATGAAGTAGAATATGCTAAAATGCTTTTAATTCCCTATAGGAGGTTCAGGGTAGGTGGTAGATATTTAAGATTAATTGAAGTCACGCTTGCAATGCTCAATGAGGGATTTGCAGGTTGAAAACTAATTTAAGCAGTTCAAGCAAAAGCGGCTATTTTGACAGAAAACGAAATTGAGCGAAATGACAATTTGCGGCAATTTTTCCGAATGCATCGAGCACGATTACGGAATAACTATAAGGAATGGAAAGTCGGTATTAGGCTTATTGGAAAGATTCGAATCTTGGCTTTCAAATGAAAGTTAAATCTCTTTCCTAGCACCTACGATTCAAAAGATACGGACGAATTTGTGAAGGTAGTTTTTCGAAATTAAAGTAAACTTCAGAATGACAAAATGACACTTTTACAGCTTTGAAATGACAGAATGAACACACGATTCCTATGATGCAGTTCTGGACAGGTTCAAATGTTTTGAATCAGATTATTTTGAACTAAATGATTAGTTCTGGCACAGTTCCAGCTGAGTACTCACACTATACATTTGAAATAGGCCGTCAAGGTCTGATCAGGTTTGGACTGGACTCCTGGCGGGTGGTTCTGAAGTCACAGCTCTCTGGGTCAGCTCTGCTCTGCACTTCACAGCGGTCTGGTCTCTGGTTCTGGCAAAAGTTCTTGGCACTGCAGAGTGGTCTGGTCTCTGGTTCTTGAGATGGTCCTTCCGAATATTGTCTGGTCCGGCAAAATGTGTCGCAAGAAAGTGGAAAGTGAATGTCTCGCCTGTCCAAGCAGTCTCTTTTTATGTGTTTTGAAAGTGGGTGTGTGCGTGGGCATAACTAAGCCTGCCCCTCACAACTTATCATTGGCCAAGTCCTCCTCTCTCCCTTGATTGGGGGAAGGAAATGGAGTGTCATCATGATGAGGTAGATGAGGTGGTCAATTTGCACACAAATCTATTCTTGATCCAAATACACATTTATCTATGTACCATTTTTCTAATATTATATGCCCAGTTAACATATTTTCTGTAGCACCAAACCATCCGATCCCTGTCTTTGTAAGATGTCGTGTCCACTTTTGACAGAATTCTGCCCTTTTCATCAAGAACACAACCTCTAAACTTTTCCAGATTTTACACAAATGTGCACAAGGAATATGGGTATCAGAGGATAAGGTGTCAGATTTTTAACATACATACATTTGGAGTAACAACCTATTTTCCGCTACTATCCCCCAGAACATACCACAGAGTCCTAATACCTCTTAAAATGTGCACAGAAAAATCACAAGAATAATGATATTTATTATATAATTTTGACAAGTCCGTACTATGAATTATCCATCTTTTTAAAATTATGCTCTGGTCCAGAGGGGTGTGGTTTGCCAAAGCACATGGTGGAATTTCTGGTTTGTCCACTTCCTCCAACTCAAGATGCTCACAGAGGCACTGCCCCTCCCGTTTCTCTCAAGAGGAAGCCATTAACGACCCCCCCTAATTTAACATTTGCCTGAGCCAAGGAAGGCTCCTTGTTCTGTTTTTCTCCAGTCCTAGGTGCTCCTTCTCTGATTCAATCTGGGAGGTGTCATCTCCTTTTGGTGGGAACAGCAGAAGGCAGCCAGGCCTGGGAATGCAGTGGCTGAGCAAGTTTCAACTCGTGTCGGGGTTAGTTGCCGGGCAGAATTCACTCTCTTCAAGCCAGGCTTCAGCCAAATGTCACTTTTGTTCCCAGTTTTTCTTCATCCAAATCAAACTTACAATTTTTACACATGCAGCTAGAATGCTGATTCTAAGTTCAAAACTATGACATTTAAACAGTTGCAACCTATGTGACACTCAAAGTAGGTCAAGCATTTATTTTAAACATTTCGATTTTAGTGGCTTTAAGTCCAATTTCACTTCAGCTGCTGACATCCACAGCTCAGCCAGTTTTGTTATAAACATTGTTTTGGGCTCTTCATCTTTCCAGATTTTGTATGCACACAAGGCTACATTCTGCCAAATGTCTGCTGGTGTTCATTGAGATTTTTGAATATCTTGCAATGTTTAAAATAGGCATTTTTAGCTTGCATTTCAGAGAAGCAAAGGTGATTCAAAGCACTTTTTGAGCTAACACGCACTGCTGTTTTTCCTTTGGCACAGATTCCACTCATGGCACTCCTGGCCTATCACGCTCGCACTGGTGGGTGGTAGGTCAGGCGACCATTTTGGTGTGTGCAAAAACTGCGCGGTTTTCCTGGATCCTGGCGCAAATGTGGGCTTTTCCGCCATCTTGGATTTCCTAAGGCCACAGCACCAAATGTTGCAGCATAATAGTCCAAACGTGGGTCAGGACACCCAACAGCATTGCTTGCCGCAGTTACAGGGACTGCCTCTTCAATGGAGATGAACTAAACACTCCATAATGCTCCAAACATGGATACTAACCACACAGACCACTCTATTATTATATATGTAAATGTGATGGATGGCTAATCGTCACATTTCTATCTAAATGTGAGGCAAGGATAATCTTCACAGATCTTTCCAAATGAGGCGCATTGCTAATCTTCCCAATATGTCTATTGTAACACATTTCCTGCCTCAAAAAATACATTTGGACGCAACACATTTAGTTTCCTGCAAAATGCATCTAAATGTTCATGACTTATCTTTGGCCTCAAGTACAGGGACTGTATGTCTCCAGCCCTCAAATCTCTCCACTGGCTCTCGGTGACTGCAAGGATCAAGTTCAAGACGCTCTGCATTGTCCACAAGGCTTTCTGGGAACGGGCCTGCACTACATCCAACTCTCTCTTCTGAAATGCCTACCTCCTAGACCCCTTCGCTCAGCTACCTTCAACTCTCTGAGGGTCAGATGCTTCTCCATGCAGAGAGTGGGGGGTAGATCCCTCTCCTCTTCAGGTGCCTCCCTGTGGAACAGCCTCCCTGCCCCTCTCAGACTTAAACTGGACCACCTGAAGTTCTGGAAGCAGCTCAATACCCTCCTTTTCTCCTCTGCCTTCTCTCTCTCTCTCGCTTCCTTGCTAACTTAACTCTTCTGCACCAACTGGTTGCTTGGTACTCTCAGAGTCTCACTGGGTACCAGTCTCCTCCATTACCAGTCTTCATTGCACTGCCTCCTGGCCTACCGCGCACTTAGGGGCTGTAACTGTAACCCCTACAGCCCCCCTGGCTCCTTGCACTTACCCAGAGTGGCACTGCTCTGGGCTGCACTTACTCAGAACCATGAAGCCCTGATCACACTTCCACCTGCCCTCTCCCCCGTTCTTCCACCTATCCCTTCCCCTTGCACTACTTGTTGCTAAACTTGCATGGTCCGAATGACACAAGGCCTAGTAGGATTGTTTGTCTTGTCTTCCCTCTGTCTTCCCTCCCTTGTATTGTGACACCTAGAAACACTTGTGTACAGGCGCATTATAAATGCCATATCATATCATATCATTACGTCTGCCCAATAGTATACATGTTGGTGCAACACATTTCCTTCCACAATTCAGTATAATGCCTAACTATGAAGCGTAGCACAATGCAACTCAGAGGCTAACTATGTTAGCATTGTTTACATAGTAGTAGCAGTGTAAGGGTTTCTGGGTTTGTGGAGTATGGTAATGGTTGTGCTCCCCACGCGTATCGCCTTACAATGGCTAGTTACAGGGTGTGGCAAGATTCAACACAAATAAGCTATGGTGCGAAACACAATGGCTAACTATAGGGTGCAGGGCAGTTACATCGCAGAGCGCAGCAGTGGACTATAACACGGCTATACCAACAGTTTGGGTGTGAAGCATGACTACCGTATGTAATTTAGGCTCCATCTAGCGTATAGTTATCTTACACACTTAGACTGAGTGCCAACATGGCTACCTTACACAATTAGGCAAGATAATAGATAATAAGAGTGGTACAGTTTTACTGGAGTAGAGTAATGGATATACTCCCCAACCACACCACACTTACCTTATCTGTCACTGTAGGTTATCTGTGCCAGGCGAACATGGGCAAATACGGAGTGGAGCTGCTTCTTCAGAGACTGCCCTTTGCCTCTGGCCCTTAGCCGATAGCTGCCCAGGTAAGGCTGCCCTGTTCGGGTCGGTGAACAAGGTTGTTTCCTGCTGATGTGACCAAGGACACAGGCCAATCGAAGGGAGTGAAAAGCAGGCTGGGCCTATGGATTACTAACTGCAAGACAGTGAAAACTGCAGACAGTGGACAGGCACCTCTGAGTCCCTCAGCCAATTGCTATCAAGATGGGAGGAGAGATAAAAAGGAATAGAAACAAAGGACTAAAGCCCCAAGGCAGTCCTCTCTAGAAGATGAACCTGCACAAAATATGATTTAGATATTTCACTTAAAACACAGATAAAAGAAGACAAAAACACCCCAAACAAACTGGAAACTTATTTCCAGGTGTTTTCCGTACAGTGTGCCTATGGATTACTAACTGTAAGCCAGGGAAAACTACAGACAATTGTAACGCTCACCTGACTCCCACGGGGGCGCTGGCCTGGTTCGCGCTGCTGTGACCTCGTCTAAGGTGATGTGCAGGGTTTGGAAGACGGACTGGACCGGGCCCCAGATCTGACTTGTCTGACTCGCAGAAGTATCCTTCTGTAGGTGAGAATAGGGGGTTAACTGTCTGCGGGGTAATGCAATCGGCCTCCCACTTACCCCTCTCACCCTCCTCAAACCTCAAAACCCTTCTGTGCTTCCCCGTGTCTCACCTTAGGGTCTGGAAGGACGAGCTCTCCATCCTGCTTCTGATGCAGGGGCGCGTTGGTATCCAGTTACGTCACTGGATTTTCGGATGGGTGAGAACCAAACTTGCTTGGCTTCCAGGTAAGTTTTTCTATAAGTGGTTCCCCTTGTGTCCATGCATTAATGTTCTAATGCTAGTGTCTTTTTCCCCATAGGGGCCGGGGTACGGAATGCCGGGGAACAGGCACCGACCCGAGGTGAGCGGTGAAATCCTTGTGGAAATCAGGTAAGTCTTTAATGAGTGTTTTGGTAATGTCTTTTCATTCACTCATTAACGCTGATGTCTTTTTCCCCTTAGGGGCCAGGGTCCGAAAATGCCTGGATGCGGCGCGGATCCGAAATGAAAAGGGAATGACCCAACAGGTAAGTATTGACATGGAGTTTTAGCTTCCCTTTTCCCTTCTTTCTCTCACCTTTGTTCTTGTCTTTTTCTCCCTAGGCGCGGGGGAGTGACTGCGAATACGGATGGTCGCTGCTGAACATGGAGGCGCCCTGTAAAGGTGAGTAGAATGCGGCGCTGCAGCGATCGATGCGATGTGCTTTTAAAAATAAATGTCTTCCTTTTCAGGATTGTCGGCGAAATGTCTCTGGGATGCAGATTTAGCAGGTGAGGCCTTTTCCTTCTTCTGTTCTCTTGTTCCCTTCCTTTGCAGGTGATTCAGGATGCTGGCAGGTGTGGCAGAAGTCAAGATGCAGGAGCAGACACGGTGAGCGTCCAGCTGCTAGATGCAGAACAACGCGAAGCACGTGTGGCTGATCAGGTGTGGTTTAAATAGCCTTGGAAGAAGTTCCTAGAATGTGTCCTTCCTCCAATCAGGTATGTATCCTTCCCCGACCACGCCCGGGTGGTAAATGAGTCCCACAGGTAAAGTAGTTCCTTGGTCTGCATCAGGTAAGTGCACCCAAACACTTTCATAATGAGCCTGGCGCCTATGGCGCCAGGACTGACGTTTTCTATAAGCCTGGCGCCATAGGCACCAGGACGCTGTCCAAAGGGCCCCTATAAGGGGTTGCTGGGACCTTCCCCGGGGACTTGATGTCCGCTTTCGGGGACGCAGGGCCTGAGCCGGCTCCCCGGGAGCGGGCATCGTGACAGCACTCCCCCCCCAAGGCCCCTCCCAAGGTTGTTCCCTCCGGGGGTTTTGGTTTGTTTGGGAAGAGTCGGTGGAATTTCCTGACTAATCGAGGTGCATGCACATGGTCACTGGGTTCCCACGACCTCTCCTGAGGTCCGTACCCCTTCCAATCAATTAGGTATAAAAGCTTTGACCTAAACATTTTTGAATGTAAAATGTTCTTCACTTCGAATTCGGGTTCCCCATCTATTTGAATAGGTTCTGGAGGTTTGAGTAGTCGGGTTCCGGGGACCACTGGTTTCAGAAGTGACACATGAAAAACAGGGTGAATTCACATATTAGCTGGTAAATCAAGTTTAACCGCTACTGGGTTAATTATTGCCCTAATAGAATAAGGTCCCAGATATTTTGGGTTAAAAGTTCAAGGCCCTTTGAGCGGTAAATGTCTGGTAGCTAACCACACTTGATCCCCAATCTGATACGGAGGTGCTTCACTCCGATGTAGGTCAGCATTCTCCTTGTATTTTCTCTTGGCTTGTTGTAAATGCGTGGTTGCCTCTTTGAAGGCTCGGGTAATGGTAGAATGCAGATGTTCTACTGCGGGCACTCCGAGGTTCTGAGGTGAGTCGAGGTTTGAGGTTCGAGGGTGATGTCCAAACAAGGTATAAAAAGGACTATGGCCAGTTCCAGAGTGTACCGAATTATTATATGCGTATTCGGCTATCCAAAGAATGTCTTTCCAGTTGCTTTCAGATTGCTGTAACATACACCGTAAGTACTGCTCAAGGGTCTGATTTGTCCTCTCGGTCTGACCATCGGTCTGAGGGTGGTGACTGGTCGATAATCTTACGTCGATTTGTGCCATTTGACAACATTTGCGCCAGAAGTGGGAAATGAATTGGCTTCCCCGGTCAGAGATTAGTATAGATGGGAATCCATGTAGCCGAACAATATTTTCGAGGAATTCTTTGGCTAGGACAGAAGCTGAAGGTAAACCTTTCAAAGGAATGAAGTGGGCCATTTTGGAAAACAAATCCACAATTACCAGAATGGTATTGTATCCCGAACAAGGAGGCAAGTCCGCAATAAAATCCATTGATAGGGTGTGCCAGGGTGCTGGCGGTATGTCTAGAGGTTGAAGGAGACCGGCTGGTCTTTTCTTTTGACCTTTATTTTGGACGCAAACACCACAGGACATCACAAAAGATTTAACATCTTTTCGCCAAGAGGGCCACCAGAATTGTCGTTTCACCTTTTCCATTGTCTTGGCAATACCGGGGTGTCCCTCTATTAATGTATCATGATAACCTGAAATAACTAGTTCGTGTAAATCCTTGTGTGGCAGGAATAAGCGTCCTTGATAATAAGGTAAACCACTATCTATGGTAAAGTCTGATCCCTTTTGTATCCAATCCTGTAGGACTGTAGGGTCCAGGAGTTGTTTCACTCTGACTTGAATGTCTTCAAGCGTCTGTAACGAAGTCATGCCTAGAATTCTCTGTTCGGGAATTATTGGTACTGGTTCTGAGTTTGTATCAGATTCTCCCATTCCAATTCGGGATAAGGCGTCTGCTTTGCCGTTCTTGCAGCCAGGTCGATAGGTAATCACGAAATCAAATTCAGCGAAAAACAAAGCCCATCGGAGCTGCCGTGATGACTGAGCCTTGGTGGTTTTCAAATACTGTAAATTCCGGTGATCAGTGATCACTGTGATGGTATGTCGAGCGCCAAGCAGGTAATGCCACCAGGCTTTAAAAGCGGACTTTATGGCTAACAGTTCTTTGTCAGTGATTACGTAATTAATCTCTGGTGCCGAGAATTTTCTGGACCAAAATGCTACGGGATGCAGTTGGTTGGTTTCAGGATCTCTTTGAGACAGAACTGCTCCCATGGCTAGGCTGGATGCGTCAGTTTCGACGACATACGGGAGATCTGGACGTGGGTGTTTCAATATAGGTGCGGAGGTAAACTTAGCTTTTAAATCCTGGAAGGCCTGCTCGGCTTCTTCAGACCATTCAAAACGTTTATTTTTCCTCAAGAGTGCAGTAATGGGTTGTACTATGCGTGAAAATTCCAGGATAAACCTGCGATAGAAATTGGCAAAGCCGAGCATGCTTTGAACCCCTTTTACAGAGCTAGGTGATGGCCATTTGAGGATGGCATCCACTTTTCTTGAGTCCATTCGGACTCCTTTGGGTGTCAGGATGAAACCGAGAAACTCAACTTCTGTGGTATGGAAAACACATTTCTCCAGTTTAGCAAATAGTTTGTGTTGGCACAGTTTTTTCAGAACTGCCCTAACGTGTTTTCTGTGATCAGATTCCGAAGAGGAGTACACTAGAATGTCATTGATATAGACGACAACACAAACATCGATGAGTTCCCGAAGGACATCATTCATGAAGAATTGGAAGGCAGCAGGCGCATTGCACAACCCGAAAGGCATTACCTGGTATTCGAATAATCCATATTTTGTACGGAAGGCTGTTTTCCATTCGTCGCCTTCTTTTACTCGCACCAGATGATATGCCCCCCGGAGATCTAACTTGGTGTATATGCAAGCGTCCTTCACCTGGTCAAGGAGTTCAGGAATCAGAGGCAGAGGATAACGGTTTTTAACCGTTATCTGGTTCAATGCGCGGTAATCGATACAAGTTCTAAGGTCGCCTTCTTTTTTAGGCACGAAGAACAAAGCCGAGGATGCCGGGGACTTTGACGGGCGAATAAAACCATTGGCGAGGTATTGATCCAAATATTGTCTCAAATGCAGGTTCTCAGGTTCGGTAAGGGCATAAATCCTGCTACAAGGGGGTTGTGCACCGGGCACCAGATCGATTTGGCAATCGTACGATCGGTGAGGAGGTAACGTGTTGGCCTGTTCCTTTTGGAAGACGTCCTGAAAGTCCTGGTATTCCGGAGGTAATTGCATGGAGGCAGAGGTTACAGATGCTAGATTAATCTTCAGGTTTTCTGGGTAGCATGTTTGTGCACAATCCGGGAAGGTTATTCTCTTAGCTCGCCAATCAATTCGAGGATTATGTGTCTCTAACCAAGGAATTCCAAGAATAACCTGAAACTGTGGAGCCTTGATTACATCAAACACAACTGCCTCCCGATGGCCGTCAGGACCAATAAGAGTCACCCCAGTAGTGGAATGTGTTACCGGTCCAGAGGCAATTTCTGTTCCATCGACTGTGGTGATGACATCTTTGCTGATTTTAGAACGGAGAGGGAGGTTAATCCTTGAGGCCAATTCACGATCCACATAGTTTCCAATAGCCCCACTATCGATGTATGCCTTTATTGCATGCAACCGCTTAGGCTTTTATGGATCTACGAGAACCATTGGCACAATGAAATGCGAGGTCTGAGAGTTAGTTTTCAAGCTCGGCAAGCGGACCCCTACGCTTGTCGGGCTGAGTCGTTTCCCGAAACAGAGTCTTCATGGTTTTTATCAGCGGCTCCTACCGCTTTTCGGGGCGGTTTTGCCGGGCAATCTCGTAGAAAGTGTCCAGAGTTCCCACAATAAAGACATAATTTTAACTGCCGCCTCCTTTCACGTTCCTTTTGAGTTAAGGGTTCTTTAACCCCTCCAATTTGCATAGGCTCAGAGACATCAACTCCCTTGGGGTTAGCGTGGGTCTTGACCAACACCCGGGTCTCAAACCTGGACCAATCTGTTTTTCTGTTTTGAAGTCTGTGATCCAATTGGACCACTAAGTCTATATATTCTGTGCATTCTTGGGGCGGATTTACAACTTGGGCCAAGACATCTTTAAGTTCTCCGCGTAGACCTCGATAAAATAACGTGACTCTTTTATCCTCTGGCCTTCCCGTTTCCACAATTAGTCTATTAAAGGTTGCAATATAGGATAGGAGGTCCTGATTGCCCTGTCGCAGGGATAGAAGTTTGTCATCCAGAGCCTGCCCCTGAGAGTGTCGAGCAAATAACCGTTCCATGCTTGCTTGAAATCCTTGAAAATCACGGAGAATCAGGTCATCTTGAGTAACCAGTGGAACTGACCAATCGGCAGCGCAGCCGCTGAGATATGACAATACAAAGGCTACTTTGGTCTGATCATTAGGGAAGGCCCCAGGTCTGCATAGGAAGTGCAAACGACACTGATTCATGAATACGGCGAATCGTTTGGGGTCCCCAGCAAAGCGTTCAGGTGGGGCCAGCGGCATGTTTCCAGGTAAATTAATCTGCACAGGGTTACTGGGAACCACAGGAGCGGGGTTCCCTCCGGAACAGGGTAGAGGAGTTTGTCCAGCTTGACCTTGCAAAAGCTGTCTGGCCAGGTCATCAGTTCTTTCCTTTGATATTATTAATTCCCTCTTGAGGGCATTAGTCTCTTGACGAGCGGCATGTACTTCGGCCCGTAATGCCCCCAGTAATTGGGCCAACTGATCAGTCTCAGAAGTTTCCATAGCGCCTGAGTGGGAATTTGTAGGAAGGCTTCGCGTTCTGTAACGCTCACCTGACTCCCACGGGGGCGCTGGCCTGGTTCGCACTGCTGTGACCTCGTCTAAGGTGATGTGCAGGGTTCGGAAGACGGACTGGACCGGGCCCCAGATCTGACTTGTCTGACTCGCAGAAGTATCCTTCTGTAGGTGAGAATAGGGGGTTAACTGTCTGCGGGGTAATGCAATCGGCCTCCCACTTACCCCTCTCACCCTCCTCAAACCTCAAAACCCTTCTGTGCTTCCCCGTGTCTCACCTTAGGGTCTGGAAGGACGAGCTCTCCATCCTGCTTCTGATGCAGGGGCGCGTTGGTATCCAGTTACGTCACTGGATTTTCGGATGGGTGAGAACCAAACTTGCTTGGCTTCCAGGTAAGTTTTTCTATAAGTGGTTCCCCTTGTGTCCATGCATTAATGTTCTAATGCTAGTGTCTTTTTCCCCATAGGGGCCGGGGTACGGAATGCCGGGGAACAGGCACCGACCCGAGGTGAGCGGTGAAATCCTTGTGGAAATCAGGTAAGTCTTTAATGAGTGTTTTGGTAATGTCTTTTCATTCACTCATTAACGCTGATGTCTTTTTCCCCTTAGGGGCCGGGGTCCGAAAATGCCTGGATGCGGCGCGGACCCGAAATGAAAAGGGAATGACCCAACAGGTAAGTCTTGACATGGAGTTTTAGCTTCCCTTTTCCCTTCTTTCTCTCACCTTTGTTCTTGTCTTTTTCTCCCTAGGCGCGGGGGCGCGACTGCGAATCCGGATGGTCGCTGCTGAACATGGAGGCGCCCTGTAAAGGTGAGTAGAATGCGGCGCTGCAGCGATCGATGCGATGTGCTTTTAAAAATAAATGTCTTCCTTTTCAGGATTGTCGGCGAAATGTCTCTGGGATGCAGATTTAGCAGGTGAGGCCTTTTCCTTCTTCTGTTCTCTTGTTCCCTTCCTTTGCAGGTGATTCAGGATGCTGGCAGGTGTGGCAGAAGTCAAGATGCAGGAGCAGACACGGTGAGCGTCCAGCTGCTAGATGCAGAACAACGCGAAGCACGTGTGGCTGATCGGGTGTGGTTTAAATAGCCTTGGAAGAAGTTCCTAGAATGTGTCCTTCCTCCAATCAGGTATGTATCCTTCCCCGACCATGCCCGGGTGGTAAATGAGTCCCACAGGTAAAGTAGTTCCTTTCAGGCCTCAAGGAGGCCGGGGTTCTGCAGCATGGTCTGCATCAGGTAAGTGCACCCAAACACTTTCATAATGAGCCTGGCGCCTTTGGCGCCAGGACTGACGTTTTCTATGAGCCTGGAAGCTGTCCAAAGGGCCCCTATAAGGGGTTGCTGGGACCTTCCCCAGGGACTTGATGTCTGCTTTCGGGGACGCAGGACCTGAGCCGGCTCCCCGGGAGCGGGCATCGTGACAACAATGGACAGGCACCCCTGGCTCCCTCAGCCAATTGCTATCAAGATGGGAGAAGAGAGGAAAAAGGAACAGAAACAAAGAAAGGGCTACACCCCCAAGGCAGTCCTATAGAAATTGAATCAGCACAAAAAACAACGTGGACATTCCACTTAAAACACAGATTTAAAAAAACATAGAGACCCCATCAGGCTGGAAACGTATTACCAAGTGTTTGCTGTACAGGATGCCTGTGGATTACTAGCTGCAAGCCAGGGAAAACTACAGACAATGGACAGGCACCCCTGACTTCCTCATCCAACTGCTATCATGATCGGAGGAGAGAGGAAAAAGGAACAGAAACAAAAAAAGGACTACACCCCTAAGGCAGTCCTCTCTAGAGATTTAAACCAGCACTAAAAACAATTTGGAAATTCCACTTAAAACACAGATAAAAAACACAAAAAAGACCCCGTATCGGAGAAACTCAGGAGAACGCATTGAAGTAAGTGCACCATTGCTGGAGAAAACAATAAGGGGAGAGTGGTGAATGAATGAAGTGTGAGAAGCCATGTGATAATATATAGTGTTTTTTTTATAAGGTGGCATCATGGTATATATTATGATGCGAAAGATGACGAGAGAGTAACAGGAACTTCTCTGATTGTGGAGGAAAGGTAGCACTGCAGGATGAAATAAGGAGTGAGGTCCATTATATGGAGGACCTGGGAACCCTCCACCCAGCAAAAGGCACTGTGAGGAGGTAATTACCCTCATCCTGAGACAAGGGGATTGAGGAAGGGTCTACACCATTTGTTAATAAGTGTGATTTTATTGTAGAGGTCTGTTGTATTGCAGACCTTGCATCCCTTCACCCAACAGGAGGGGACATAAGGAGGTAAATGTACATGTCTCAAGGTGGTGATTGAGGAAGGCTCTATAGCGTTTTGTGCATATTTGTATTTTTATTGATTTGTGGGTTAAGGTGATATTTAATTGTTGTGGTGTGAAGTAGTGGTTGTTGAATTGTGTGGAGAGTTCTGTGGGGTATTAGTGTGTGGACAATAGTGGGTGGAAGGGGATTGATTTTGCACGATCTGTGGTTAGCCGGGGAAATAGCATTACGAGGTTAGGCTTGGATACAACATGAGTTCCTTAACGGCACTCGAATATATGTATACAGCACTTCCACTGTCCTGGGAAAAAATTATGAAGTATCACATTGAGTGGCTGGTGGATACGAAAAGGTGGAATGGATACGCCCTGGCCCGAAGAAGGAACAAATAACAAGGACGATTTGGGTCACATGTATACTTATTTGGCGGAGAAATATAAGGGGAAAAAGTTGAGGAATAGGAAGGTCATTCTCAAGCTTTGGAGAATGGTATAGAGGATTTGGAAGCTGTCACAGAGGATCCAAAGAGGGGAGGAATTGTAATACAAGCACCTTGTGTCACTCCTGCACCTAGCGTACCATTCGTCCCTTGTGAAAAGCCTACAACGCCCATAACCCCCACAACCCCCAAAGTCCAATCGCCAGATATGCCTGCAACCCCCACAGTCCTGTCACCCCCACAGGGGTCTTACCCCTTGCAAGCAGCTGCAGGATATACTTACCCTGAGTACATGCCCCATGCAAGCGCCCGCAATTTAGGAAAATGTCCCGTAACCTCTAGCAGCGTGTGCTGCATGCACACTATTAGTTATGGAAACAGAAAATAGGGTATAAAGAGATTTAGAAACAGCGCTCCGAAGGACAGAAGCAGAGCTTGCATAAGTAACAAAGGAGAGGAGAGAAGGGCGAAGAGCCCCAATAGGTACCAAAGCGGGTGGATCTATGCACTTGAGAAACTGACTACAGGTATAGACAATGGCAGTAGGCGATATGAAAAGCTTGTTTGCCATAGTATTGGGGGATCAAGCAGATGACATTTGGAAGAAGGCAGGAGACCCATGCTTAAGAATAGGTGACAACACTCATGATGGGGCACACTTTAATGATTGTTGGGCTAAAGTGTGGGCTGTATTAAGAACAGCATACCCTGACATACCAGACATACATTCAATAATGGTGTGCACATTGGAGGATGAAGATCCAGCGCAGTACATATTACAGATTCAGGAGATGTAGAGGGCTGAGACAGGATAATCATGGGATAAGACAGTAGCAAGAAGGAGGTGGGTGGTGAAATGTTTTGTGTATTGACCCTGCTCATCTATTGAGTGGGGTATCAGTCAGACAGTTTTTGGAAGACGCCGACAATGACGGCAAAATATTACTAGAGGTGTGCAGAACCCCTGTCAAATAATGATTCAGCATAGGAATGTCCTATGTCCTGTATTTATTGCTAAGAGTACACCTGCACATTTAGAAGATGAACTGTTACAGGTCCCAAACACTATATGGACAGAAATCCCTCATGATGTAGGGCTCTTCAGCAGGGTTGCCCAGAGTGTGACAGTACTCATTGTCAAGAAAAGTATGTGAAGGAATACATGAGACAATTGCTGCGCTATGGTGGCAGGGCATTATAGTACCCTCAGAGTCCCTGTGTAATATGATGATATAGCCTGTGGGAAGGTACAATGAAGCAGACAACTGAATTAAAAGTTTGGGATACAAACTTTTGTTTAAGCAAAAAAGAGGTTGGAAAAGGCCTAACTTTCCCTATGCAAAGGTGGGATTTCCCTACCTAAATAAAACTAAGGATAGTCTGTGTCATGAAGTCCAAATGAAATGTCTGTCTGTGTCCCAAACTCATACTTGCCATCACATCTATTTGTATATAATGTGTTGGGGTGTCGGCATCAAAGTGATAAGTGCTCAAATAAAAGTTTAGAGCTACTTCCAGCTCTTCGTTTTCAATGGGTTTCCCTTCCCAAAGGTTCAAATAGTTCACAGTGCAAAAAGGGGTTCCCTTCCCCAAGCTTTCATGTCTTTCTTACAACCTCAAAACAACACAATTCCTTGGGATTCTTCACAGCTCTTCTGATTTGGTTACCTTTCACCAAATTCATAGAGTTCAGTTCCTTAATTTCAGATCACACAATATTTTCTTATAGTCATTCACAAGCTTCTTTGTGAGTGCTTTAAGTGGCTTTTCCATAGATGGGTGTACTCGGTCCAGGCGCATTTGTTGGACCACATGGTCCACCCGTTGCAGGTCACGCAACCGACACAACTTACTTCTCCTTCTTCACATGCATGTTGCCACTGTCTATGCTCTACAGTTGTGTTTGACTCCTTCCCCTTTCACATCTTCATGATGCTTTACCATTACTTGTTTTCCCACAATCCCTTGTTGCACTTTCACATACTCTCCTGGCTCTTGCCAATGCTTGTTTACACATACTCCTACGTCACGTCCCATTTCCTCCATACTTTTGGGACATTCCGTCCATCGGGACGGGACCTGAGCACTTTTGAAGCATCAAAAAAACGTTGTTGTCCTTCTTTTATCTTTACTTTGGGCCACTGCATGTGACCGTAGCCCCGCCTTCCTGAGCACCGCCCTGCCCATCACCCTTCAGGTCTTTTCTCATGCGGTCGGGGTCAGACGCACTTGCATCGTAGGGAATGTTCTGTTTTTGTTCCCTTGTCCTTCATCTTCCTGCTCCGGTTCCACGGTCTTCTTTCCTCCGTCTATACTGGAGCATCTAGGATTTGTATCCTGTTCTTTGTACGAATGTCGTTTCGTGAGGATCCCCATTCTCTCTGTCCCGAGTGCTTAGTCCCGGAACATTCTACTGCGACTCGCCGTCCGGGCACTCAAGTGGGAGGAGGTGTTCCAACAGATTCCTCCTCCACATTTACAGCAGTTCATTGATGAAAAAAGGAAGCATTCAGTAAGTTCCTTCCTTTTTAGGGCGTCCCTGCCATGGGACTCCTTCCCGGGGTCTTCTGGTTCTGGGAGGGGTGCAAGTGGCTCTGGTACCAGGGTCTCACTGAGGTGTTCCGAAAGGGATCTAACCTGGATTCCAGAGTCTTCTGCGAGGCCCCCTGTCAAGGGGCTGTCAAGACCGTATTTTCATCCAGTTGTTCCCCATCTGGAGGCTAAAACCAAGCCCAACATTTCTGGGGCTGTTTTGACCGGGGTTATTCCTGAGGTTTCCAAGTCTGGAACTAAACGTACCGAGCCTAGTCTTGAGGTTTCCTGTACAGTGACTAAAGGTACTGGGGTTAACCCAGAGGATTTATTTCTTATTTTATTTTATCGGTCACTTCTTAGGCACTTATACAATTAGCAAAACTGTTTCAAAGCGCCCACAGTGCAAGAGGGTGGGGACAGGGGAAGGTAGACAATGAATTACAACAAAGATAAATAATTGAATTAATAGTACAAACAAATCATGAGAATGAAAGGGAGGGGAGGCGAACCTACTATGACTTGTGAGTGTTCAGAACGTGCAAGTGCAGAGGGGAGGGGGGGTAAGGCAAAGGTGCTGGGGTGGTCATGGAGAAGTGCCCGGGGTCAAGTGCTTAGAAAGGAAAAATGTAAGTGCAACCTCCCGTAGGGAGGGTGAGCCTAAGCAAGCGCAGTAAATAGACAGCGGCTGGGATGAGAGATGTGGGGGGGTCCTAGCCCCGAGGATATACAAGAGCCCTGCACATCAGTCATGCTACTGTATGATTAGCAGGAAGAGAGGAGGAGAAGGAAGAGGTAAAGAGAAAGGTCTTGAGTCTTTTTCAGAACTTGAAGAGGTCCTGCTCAAGACGCAGAGGGGGGGAGGTTATTCCACAGAAGGGATCCCACCAAGGAGAGGGATCGACCACCAGCTCTCTGTTTAGCAAACAGAGAGCTGGTGGTTATTCCACAGAAGGGATCCCGCTGAGGAGAGGGATCGACCACCAGCTCTCTATTTAGCAAACCCCTTGTTACCACATCACTTACCTGGGGTAGGGGGCGCTCCACTTCACTTACCTGGGGTAGAGGGCGCACCTATGGGTCCCGGTGCGCCACATCCTGGCGCTTCTATCCCCGTTACCGGCTGGGGGGACCGCGGTCTTCTGCGGCACTCAGCGCTTCCGGGTTTCCCGTGTCTCGGGATTCGCGCATGCGGAAGGCCGCGTTTTGTCCTTCGCGCATGCGCGGTCCACGAGATGGAGTCTTGAGACTCACCGCGTCTCAACGCGGTTTGCTTTTGGATCGCGTTCCTCACTCCCGCAGCCCCGCTGCCTTTCATCTTCCCTGTTCTTGTTTCTAGTTCCCTCCAGCAGTCCCCCCTGTTTCCCTTGGGTCTTGGTCCATCTCTCCCTTGGTTTCCCCTTAGGCTGCCTTGGGTCCTCTCCTTCCCTCTCAGCCATTGCTTCTGGACCAGCCTTTTGCCTGCCGCTACCTTCCTGGAGCCTTGCTGCTCTCAGCTGTGGACTATCCTCTCAGACCAGCCTTTTGCCTGCTGCCATCTTCCTTGAGCCTTGCAGCTACTGCTTGGATTATCATCTCTGCTCTACAATTGGCCCCCAGCCATTTCTTGGAACTTTGCAGTCCTCAATTGTGGACATTTGCCTTCAATCACATCCAACTTTTGGAGTCATCTCAGAAGTAGTTCATTAGCGAACAGTCTACAAGAACCGCCCTCCCTGTCAGTTCTTGCACTGTCCCGGCGCCACGAGAATCGGGGAGGTGCGCATTTGTGGCGTTGGGAGCTGGTTCACCCCTGGCCCTGTTTGATACCAGGGAGAGGGCTGCACCGGTTTCTCGTGCTACACCTTCTGCAGCCATCAGTCGGACAGCCTGGCGACCTCACCATGATCAACTACCGGAAGTTCAGGTACTCAGCGCCCAAGAGACGCTTTCCTTAACAGATTGGGACGCCTACCTTCCGACTCCGAGATGGATGAGGCTCAAGAACTTCGGGAGGAGATGCGAGTTCTCCGGGCCGAGATGACAGCACTCCGTCAAGAGAACATTGGTCTAAGACAGATGGTGTCACAAGCCTCTGGGGGATCACCTAAGGGTGAAGGAGCTATGTCCCAGACCGCGCCCATCAAATTTGACGGTGATTCAAGACGTGTGGCAGAGTTTTGAAACCACTGCAAGATACATTTCCTCTTTAGAGCCTCCTATTTCAATTCTGACAAGGCCAAGATTGGATATATTCTGGGAAAGTTGACTGGGAATGCTCTTGCGTGGGCAGCCCCATTGGTGTTCGCCAATAGCCCCATACTCAATGACTTCGCAGCTTTTGAAAAAGCATTTTTGGAGGTTTTCCAATCACCAAATCTTGCTTCCACAGCCCAGAACCAATTGATGGATCTGAAACAAGGATCTATGGGTATCATAGCCTACATTGGCCGTTTTCGTCAATTGGCAACCGATTCCCAGTGGCCTGAGATAACCCAGAAAACTTTGTTTCGAAGAGGATTGAGAGAAGAATATAAGGACGAATTACTGCATATTCCAGAGCCTGACACCCTTCAGCAACTTGTTGAACAGGTTTTGCGCATAGACCATAGGTTGGCAGAATGGAGGGGTGAGAGACGACGAGCAGAGCGGATGTTCGCGAGACCACCCAACGCTCAGGCCGGAAATTCCGGGTCTTCGGACCCCGGTCCAGAACCCATGCAGTTGGGAGCCGTTAGGGGTCCGCTCTCCGAAGCAGAACGAAAACGCAGCAGAAGTTTAAGACTTTGTTTATACTGTGGGACTGCCGGGCACTACTTGGGTTCCTGTCCTCTACGCCCCCAAAGGAAATCGGAAAACTAGAAGGCCTGTCGTCTGTAGGAAAGGCAACGACAGGTCCTGACTCGTACTTAGTCCTTTCCAATTCCAATTCCTTGCTCCAGCCTATGCAACCGGCTGTTCTACTGGTTGTGAAGATCAAGCTGTCATGGTTAAACATAGAGGCAGAAGTTCTAGGCTTATCGGACTGTGGGGCCTCCGGAAACTACATAGACCGGACATTTGCAGCCTGTCATGGCATACCTTTGTTCGCCCGGAGAAGTGTTCTGCCCGTTGAGGTGATCGATGGAACCCCTTTATCTTCAGCCCCAATTTGTCAACAAACCATGTGCCTACATATTCAGATCAAGGAACACGGGGAAAGAATCGCCCTGGATGTCATCAGATCACCCTCCTATCCTGTGGTCTTAGGACTGCCCTGGCTTCTTCACCACAATCCAACCATCAATTGGGGAGCTTGCACCTTGGATTTCTCCTCTGCTCAATGCCTCCGAAATTGTTGCTCGCCCGGCGTGTCTCAAAAGGATATCACTTCCATACCCCTCACGAGGGGTACTGGTCCTCCTGGGTTTTGTTCTCTGTCGTCTGTCCCTCTGGAATACGCCGAATTTCAGACTGTGTTCTCCGAGCCTGAAGATATACCACTGCCTCCTCACCGAATTTTTGACTGTTCCATAGAACTGGTACCTGGTTCTGTGATACCTCATGGGTAGGTATATGCCTTGGCCCTTCAAGAATACCTGTCAGATTGCATCAGGAAGGGATACATTGCTCCCTCAAAGTCACCAGCTGGTTTTCCGTTATTTTTTGTGAAGAAGAAGGAAGGAACTCTACGACCCTGTATCGACTATCGTCAATTAAACAATATCACACGAAAGGATAGATATACATTGCCTTTAATTCGGAACATCATGGAATCCCTTCGAGCAGCCCAGGTCTTTACCAAGTTGGATCTGCGAGGCGCTTATCATTTAATTCAAATTAAAGAAGGAGATGAATGGAAGACGGCTTTCAAGACTCCTTTTGGGCATTACGAATACCGGGTCATGCCATTCGGGCTATGCAATGCCCCGGCTGTTTTTCAGCGTTTTATGGATAACATCTTTAGCGACTTAATCGGAATATCAGTTTGGGTGTACCTTGATGATATTCTCATTTTCTCAGCTTCCCTGAAACAACATGTGGGACATGTTCGGGAGGTGCTTCGACGGATGTCCCAGAACCAACTGTACGCTAAGGCTGAGAAGTGTTCTTTTCATCAGAAAAGAATGGAGTTTCTGGGTTATGTGATCAGTGGCACAGGAATCTTCATGGATCCAGCCAAGGTACAAGCCATTCAGAACTGGACTCGACCTTCCGATCTGAAGTCCCTTAAACGATTCTTGGGATTTGCCAATTTTTATCGGCAATTTATACCCCGATTTTCACAACTCACGGTTCCTTTGACTCAATTAACCAGCAGTAAAGTGCCCTTTCTTTGGAATTCACAGGCCACCAAGGCTTTTGACACCTTGAAACAAGCCTTTAGTACAGCTCCCATTTTGTGTCATCCTAATGATGAGATGCCGTACATCGTGGAGGCCGACGCCTCTGATTTTGCTGTTGGCGCTATTCTCCTGCAGAAGGAATCCGAAACTGATTTGGAACACCCTGTGGCATATTTCTCTCGCAAGCTCACTCCTAGTGAACGGAATTACGCAGTGATTGAAAAGGAATTGTTGGCCATAAAGGCTGCATTTGAAGAATGGAGGCATCATCTTCTTGGGGGACGGCATTCGGTGGAAGTACGTACTGGTCACCGTAATCTACAGTATTTGAAGTCTCTTCAGTGTTGAACCTCTCGTCAAGCCCGATGGGCCTTCTTTTTCTCTCACTACGACTTTCATATTACGTACATCCCCAGTGCTCAGAACTTAAAGGCCGACGCCTTATCTCGGTCCTTGAATATAGACGTGAGAAGTCAGTACAGGGATGTGCCACTAATATCTCCAAAGCATTTTCTGTTCACACTTTCACCTCATCTTCAGAAGGTTCTACAAGACACAAGATCTGATCCAGCTCGGTAAGGCCTCCTGAGGCACTCTCAGGTCACTGAAAATAATGGGTTGCTTTTCTTTCGGAACAGGCTATATATCCCCACAACCTCTCTTCGAACGCTTGTGCTTCATGGGTTTCATGACTCCCGAGTGGGTGGTCATCGTGGAGTGAGAGCCACTCGAGAATTGATATCCAGACAGTTCTGGTGGCCAGGTTGGGCCGAAGATGTTGACCGTTATGTTAAGAGCTGTCCTGTGTGTGCTCAGGTTAAGACTCCTAGGAAGAGACCCCTGGGATTGCTTCATCCCACTGAGATACCTCCTTACCCATGGCACACCACTGCGGTTGATTTCATCGTTGAACTCCCTCCATCGGAAGGATATACCTGTATTATGGTCGTTGTGGACTGTTTTTCTAAGGCGGCCCATTTTGTTCCATTTTTTAGGATACCCACTGCTTCGCAGATGGCTTTGGCATTTCTTCAGGTGTACAGGTTACACGGATTACCGGAAAAGATCATATTTGACCAAGGATCTCAGTTCTTGTCATCTTTCTGGCGTCAATTGTGTGGTCATCTCGGCATTCATCGAGCACTTAGTTCAGGTTATCATCCTCACACTAACGGCCAGACTGAAAGGACTAACCAGACTCTGGAACAGTACCTTAGGTTTTTTGCCAATGCCACCAATCTAACTGGAAGTCACATCTGGTTTTGGCTGAAGTCTCCTATAACAACACGGTTCATTCTGCTACTGGGCTGAGCCCGTTCTTCTGTTTGTCTGGTCTGCATCCTAGACTGGTGCCCTTTTGTCCCGTACTACCCAGTGCGGTTCCTTCTGCTGATCAGCTTGTCACTTCCATCCAGGATCAACACTCCTTGGCACGCAGTACCTTAGCGGAGGCACAGGCGCGTATGAAGCAACAGGCTGATAAAGGGAGGACTCCGGAACCTGCTTTCAAGGTGGGGGATTTGGTTTGGATGTCCTCCAAGAATCTTCCAGTACGTAATTTACCCACCAAATTGGCTCCCCGCTATTTTGGCCCATTTAGGATTACTAGGCGCTTGTCTGCTGTAGCGTTTCGTTTACAGTTGCCTCAGTCATGGCCGGTGCACCCTGTTTTCCATGTTTCCCTGTTGAAGCCATACGTGGTTGACACTTTTGGCCGGTCTTCCCCTCGTCCCGCATCTGTTGTTGTCCGGGGGTCCCCTGAATTTGAGGTGCAGGAGATTTGCGATTCACGCATAAGGCGGGGGGTTCTCCAGTACTTGGTGGACTGGAAAGGCTACCACGCCTGTGATCGCACTTGGGAACCACGTAGTTATGTGCATGCTCTCCGCCTGGTTCGTGAATTCTATCACCGCTTTCCTTGGAAACCTGGGGCACCTGGCCTTCCTGGGAGGAGGCAAAGTGTTACCACATCACTTACCTGGGGTAGGGTGCGCTCCACTTCACTTACCTGGGGTAGGGGGCGCACCTATGGGTCCCGGCGTGCCCCATCCTGGCGCTTCTATCCCCGATACCGTGTCTCGGGATTCGCGCATGCGCGGAAGGCCGCGTTTTGTCCTTCGCGCATGCGCGGTCCATGAGACACTTGGGAAGCCACAAGCTTGCTTCCCAAGCCTCGTTCTGGGCACGGTAGCACCCGGGGATAGCACAGCTTGCTTTCCAAGCCTCCCGGGTGCTGCCGGCCCTATTTAAGCGACGAAGTCTTGAGACTCACCGCGTCTCACCGCGGTTTGCTTTTGGATCGCGTTCCTCGCTCCCGCAGCCCTGCTGCCTCTCATCTTCCCTGTTCTGGTTTCTAGTTCCCTCCAGCAGTCCCCCCTGTTTCCCTTGGGTTTTGGTCCATCGCTCCCTTGGTTTCCCCTTAGGCTGCCTTGGGTCCTCTCCTTCCCTCTCAGCCATTGCTTCTGGACCAGCCTTTTGCATGCCGCTACCTTCCTGGAGCCTTGCTGCTCTCAGCTGTGGACTATCCTCTCAGACCAGCCTTTTGCCTGCTGCCATCTTCCTTGAGCCTTGCAGCTACTGCTTGGATTATCATCTCTGCTCTACCATTGGCCCCCAGCCATTTCTTGGAACTTTGCAGTCCTCAATTGTGTTGAATATTGCTTGAGCTGTACCTATCCTCTTTTTAGGGGCTGAGTGGGTGAGGATAATGAAACACCAATTACAAAAAATCCCACTAAACAGCTTCCTTCCCTTACCGTGCTGAGTGAACCAACTTAGATGTATGTGTACTTAATTTTTGCATACTTAAACCTAAACAAAAGGGCACTTCACCTCTTAATTATCGAAAAATACACATATTTTATTGTTTATCACACCATATTGACAATTCTAATATACACAATTAAAAATATTCCAAACACATATTCAACAATGAGTCATTGTATGTACATCTTTCTTCATTACAATGAAGGCATAGACATATCTGCTTAGACAAACCTTTTGTATGCCTTACTGGGGGTGTGTTCTCTTTTATAGAACGAACCCCACTCTTATTTCTGCCCTTCCTAATTTCTCTGGGCAAAGCGGACTGTGCCAACACTTTTATAAAAATGTGTTTCTAGGACCAGCATGGAAATATATCTTTAAGAATAAGCTAGGTCAGTAATCCCTATGGCGAATCCTGCTGGTACTGTCTTCAGGGCACATAGGCTTAGTTCATATAGTGGTTTTCACCCACTTAATGGTTTGTCGTAATTTGCAATCTTTCTAAAAGACAAATAAAACAGTTGCATTTTAAAATATGGTTAAAATAAAACATTTTTATGCAAAAAACGAAATACATCTGTTACGGTTTCAACTCTTTTGGCATTATAGACAGCAGGGATACATAATTGCTTAAGTGGTCTAGATTATTGTCCACTACCACACTTCATCTCATATTCAACATGATTTAATCTCTTCATTTAATGTGTCTGCAACAGTGCATTTTACCCTTTGAAACTTGATTTCCTTGGGCTGACCGTCTCTTTCCAACACATATTTGTTGAAAGACTTCTTCTAAGCGGTGGGGGGGGGGGAGGGGGGAGAGAAGGGAGGGGGGGAGGAGAGAGAAGGGGGATATCACATGTCTCTATATGTTAATTTATCACCCTATTCTCAATGTAAGTAAGCTGAACGCTCACCTTTCGCTAGATCTTCAATCTTTTCTCGTGCGGGCTGGTTCCTGTTAGCACTGTGCGGGCACTATTACTGCCCAATGGAGTTCTCTTTGTCTAAGGAACGGGGCGTCTCCCTACTAGTATGTGGCTTTGCTCTGTAACAGAAGAAATAAGCCATTGTTACTTGTCAAGACGATGTCAGTGGTCACCTCCACACCCTCTTTTTGGAAATGAAGCGTACCAGAGTGATAAAATCTACTACCTTCAAATTTCCTTCATTTCTATAGGGGGACTTCATCTCTCATCGCCGTTCATGCGGCCACCCGAGGCATGTTCTAATTAAAACAGAATCATATGATGAAAAACGGAGGGAACGACATTAGATTTCCCTTTAATGGATCCCACACTATTCAATGTATACTTTGTCCCTCTGTCTCACCTCATGGGTCTGTATGCCGACTGATATCCCGTGCACGGTGTGTCTGCAGTCGAGCGTGCCGCTCGCGGTAAAACGTCTGCTGCTCGGTCGTGCTACGAGCCTACTAACGCTCTTGTTTCATTTTAAGCAGATAGTGTGTCACATGATATTTGTGCGTACCTACGTCTCGTGATATAACGTGACCCGCAATCCTTCTCTTAAAGGTATACCTATTCTGTTTGAGTGTCGCTGCTCTTGACATGACGCGCAAATGTACGATTTACAAGTGTTACACGTTAGGAAATTTAGCGTCTCTAATGCGCTCTGTCATGTTACAATTGGCATATGCCATGCCGTTTTGTGCTATTCACTTATTCTCTTATAAGATGTTACGTATTTCACAGACAGGGTGCATGTTGTAAAAAAACTTCTAACCCAAGTGTCTTGTTCATATTTTGTCATGTATGAAAAGGGACCATTCAATGGAAATATTTAATCCGTTTCTTACAGTGTCTAGGGAATATATCCATTTCTGTTCTGTTTGTCTTAGCTTTAGATCTCTATTACCTCCTCTTGGTTGCGCAGTTATTACTTCTATAATGAACCAATGGATGTCATGTACTCCATGGTGGGCGCTTCTAAAATGAGCCACTAGAGGTTTTTCGGGAACCTGGTTCTTCACACAGGATCTGTGTTCACAGATTCTCTGACGAATGGGTCTCTTGGTTTTGCCAATATATAACAGGCCACATGGGCATCTAATGCCATAAACTACCCACTTAGAGTTGCAATTCGTGAAGTGTTTCAATACCCATTTTCTCCCTTTGAGGTCTACCTCTTTCATGTTAGATGTTAATTCACACACAGAGCAACCGCCACATCTGAAGTGACCTTCCACCGGAGGTAAATTCCACAATGTTGATTGATTAGTGGGCTTATCCTTAGACGATGGTTTATATGTGTGTACAAGTTTGTCTCTCAAGTTAGGCATACGACGAAACGCAAAGCGAGGTTTACTGATTGAGAAATCTTCGGTGTTAATAATGTTCCAGTTCTTCAATATACATCTCCGCAGATCGTTACTTATCGGAGAGAATGTGGAGACACAAGTGATCTTTTCCTCTATGACTCGTGGTTGTGGTGTCAAGCACCTATGTCTTGGAGTATTTTTGGCTCTTCTCATAGATCTACGTACTATGTGAGAAGGGTAGCCTCTTGCCCTCAGTCTAGTCGTTAAATCTTTGCTGTGGATTTCAAATTCTTCCTTGTGGGTGCAGTTCCTTCTAACACGTAGGAACTGTCCAAATGGTAAATTTTGTCACAGAGATTGGGGATGGAAGCTATCGAACAGTAGCAGAGTATTTTTATCTGTAGCCTTCCTGAACAGAGTGGTGCCTAATTTGTTCTCTGCGTCTTTGAAGATCTCTAAATCTAGAAAAGGGATCTTTTCTTGGTTGAAGGTCATGGTGAAGTTAATGCATTCATCTTGGTCATTGACCCAGGTAATGAACGAATTTAGTTCTATTTCAGTTCCTCCCCACAACATGAACACATCATCAATATAACGCACCCATGTTTTCATGAGGTGCTTAAAAGGATTGTGGTCTGCATAGACTGAACGTGTCTCTAAATCATCCATAAAGAGGTTCGCAAGATCTGGTGCGAAACTGGAGCCCATGCTTGTACCATGTTGTTGCAGGTAAAACCTGTCTTCTTCAATGAAAAAATTGTTGGTGAGCGCAAGTCTGATACACTCCTGAATAAATGATGTTGGTACTGTCTTGTCCCTCCTTTTCTCTAGGTATTGACCCATAATTCTGACACACTTCATCTGGGGAATGCTTGTATACAGTGCTTCCACATCCAAGGTGACTAAGATGTCTGTGGGACCCACCACTATTGTGTCTAGTATTTTGATCATTTGGGTTGTGTCTTGGACATATGAGCGCATCGTTTTCACAAATGGCCTTAAGAAAAAGTCAGAATATATCGACAAAGGTTCGAGAATAGATCCAATGGCTGCCACGATGGGCCGCCCCGGAGGCACCTCACGATGTTTATGAATTTTCGGTAGACAGTAGAAAGCTGGTGTGATCGGGTGAGCTTGTAGCAAAAAAGCTTTCTCATCGGTGTCGATCCACCCTTCACTTTCTGCATGGTCCATAAGACTAGATATTTCATCTCGAATTCTTGGTGTAGGATCGCATGGTAAGGGTTTGTAGAAGGTGATTCTTTCGAGTTGTTTCTTTACTTCAGCCCGGTATAGCTCTATACCCCATAGGACTACTCCTCCACCCTTATCTGCAGGTTTAATCACAAACAATTCATTTTCAGCTAGATTTTTTAAAGCTGTCCTTTCCACTTTAGACAAATTGTCCCTGTGCTTATTTTTAGTTTGGACAAGATTTTTCATTTTACTTATGATCTTGTTCTCAAAACTGATGATTTCTGGTGAAACCATCGAGGTGAGAGGGGTGAAGGTAGATGGTGGTTTCAAACCCGAAGTGCTTTTGTCTCTGGGTCTTTGATCATCGTGATCTTTAAAGAAATACTTTAATCGAATCATGCGGAAAAAGTTCCGCATTTCTATTTCTGTGGTGAACTGGTCGGCTTTACTCACTGGAACTAGATTTAGAGATCTTCAAAGACGCAGAGAACAAATTAGGCACCACTCTGTTCAGGAAGGCTACAGATAAAAATACTCTGCTACTGTTCGATAGCTTCCATCCCCAATCTCTGCGACAAAATTTACCATTTGGACAGTTCCTACGTGTTAGAAGGAACTGCACCCACAAGGAAGAATTTGAAATCCACAGCAAAGATTTAACGACTAGACTGAGGGCAAGAGGCTACCCTTCTCACATAGTACGTAGATCTATGAGAAGAGCCAAAAATACTCCAAGACATAGGTGCTTGACACCACAACCACGAGTCATAGAGGAAAAGATCACTTGTGTCTCCACATTCTCTCCGATAAGTAACGATCTGCGGAGATGTATATTGAAGAACTGGAACATTATTAACACCGAAGATTTCTCAATCAGTAAACCTCGCTTTGCGTTTCGTCGTATGCCTAACTTGAGAGACAAACTTGTACACACATATAAACCATCGTCTAAGGATAAGCCCACTAATCAATCAACATTGTGGAATTTACCTCCGGTGGTAGGTCACTTCAGATGTGGCGGTTGCTCTGTGTGTGAATTAACATCTAACATGAAAGAGGTAGACCTCAAAGGGAGAAAATGGGTATTGAAACACTTCACGAATTGCAACTCTAAGTGGGTAGTTTATGGCATTAGATGCCCATGTGGCCTGTTATATATTGGCAAAACCAAGAGACCCATTCGTCAGAGAATCTGTGAACACAGATCCTGTGTGAAGAACCAGGTTCCCGAAAAACCTCTAGTGGCTCATTTTAGAAGCGCCCACCATGGAGTACATGACATCCATTGGTTCATTATAGAAGTAATAACTGCGCAACCAAGAGGAGGTAATAGAGATCTAAAGCTAAGACAAACAGAACAGAAATGGATATATTCCCTAGACACTGTAAGAAACGGATTAAATATTTCCATTGAATGGTCCCTTTTCATACATGACAAAATATGAACAAGACACTTGGGTTAGAAGTTTTTTTACAACATGCACCCTGTCTGTGAAATACGTAACATCTTATAAGAGAATAAGTGAATAGCACAAAACGGCATGGCATATGCCAATTGTAACATGACAGAGCGCATTAGAGACGCTAAATTTCCTAACGTGTAACACTTGTAAATCGTACATTTGCGCGTCATGTCAAGAGCAGCGACACTCAAACAGAATAGGTATACCTTTAAGAGAAGGATTGCGGGTCACGTTATATCACGAGACGTAGGTACGCACAAATATCATGTGACACACTATCTGCTTAAAATGAAACAAGAGCGTTAGTAGGCTCGTAGCACGACCGAGCAGCAGACGTTTTACCGCGAGCGGCACGCTCGACTGCAGACACACCGTGCACGGGATATCAGTCGGCATACAGACCCATGAGGTGAGACAGAGGGACAAAGTATACATTGAATAGTGTGGGATCCATTAAAGGGAAATCTAATGTCGTTCCCTCCGTTTTTCATCATATGATTCTGTTTTAATTAGAACATGCCTCGGGTGGCCGCATGAACGGCGATGAGAGATGAAGTCCCCCTATAGAAATGAAGGAAATTTGAAGGTAGTAGATTTTATCACTCTGGTACGCTTCATTTCCAAAAAGAGGGTGTGGAGGTGACCACTGACATCGTCTTGACAAGTAACAATGGCTTATTTCTTCTGTTACAGAGCAAAGCCACATACTAGTAGGGAGACGCCCCGTTCCTTAGACAAAGAGAACTCCATTGGGCAGTAATAGTGCCCGCACAGTGCTAACAGGAACCAGCCCGCACGAGAAAAGATTGAAGATCTAGCGAAAGGTGAGCGTTCAGCTTACTTACATTGAGAATAGGGTGATAAATTAACATATAGAGACATGTGATATCCCCCTTCTCTCTCCTCCCCCCCTCCCTTCTCTCCCCCCTCCCCCCCCCCCACCGCTTAGAAGAAGTCTTTCAACAAATATGTGTTGGAAAGAGACGGTCAGCCCAAGGAAATCAAGTTTCAAAGGGTAAAATGCACTGTTGCAGACACATTAAATGAAGAGATTAAATCATGTTGAATATGAGATGAAGTGTGGTAGTGGACAATAATCTAGACCACTTAAGCAATTATGTATCCCTGCTGTCTATAATGCCAAAAGAGTTGAAACCGTAACAGATGTATTTCGTTTTTTGCATAAAAATGTTTTATTTTAACCATATTTTAAAATGCAACTGTTTTATTTGTCTTTTAGAAAGATTGCAAATTACGACAAACCATTAAGTGGGTGAAAACCACTATATGAACTAAGCCTATGTGCCCTGAAGACAGTACCAGCAGGATTCGCCATAGGGATTACTGACCTAGCTTATTCTTAAAGATATATTTCCATGCTGGTCCTAGAAACACATTTTTATAAAAGTGTTGGCACAGTCCGCTTTGCCCAGAGAAATTAGGAAGGGCAGAAATAAGAGTGGGGTTCGTTCTATAAAAGAGAACACACCCCCAGTAAGGCATACAAAAGGTTTGTCTAAGCAGATATGTCTATGCCTTCATTGTAATGAAGAAAGATGTACATACAATGACTCATTGTTGAATATGTGTTTGGAATATTTTTAATTGTGTATATTAGAATTGTCAATATGGTGTGATAAACAATAAAATATGTGTATTTTTCGATAATTAAGAGGTGAAGTGCCCTTTTCTTTAGGTTTAAGTAAGCAAAAATTAAGTACACATACATCTAAGTTGGTTCACTCAGCACGGTAAGGGAAGGAAGCTGTTTAGTGGGATTTTTTGTAATTAGTCCTCAATTGTGGACATTTGCCTTCAATCACAGCCAACTTTTGGAGTCATCTCAGAAGTAGTTAATCAGCGAATAGTCTACAAGAACCACCCTCCCTGTCAGTTCTTGCACTGTCCCGGCGACACGAGAATCAGGGAGGTGCGCATTTGTGGCGTTGGGAGCTGGTTCACCCCTGGCCCTGTTTGATACCAGGGAGAGGGCTGCACCGGTTTCTCGCGCTACACCTTCTGCAGCCATCAGTCGGACAGCCTGGCGACCTCACCACGATCAACTACCGGAAGTTCAGGTACTCAGCGCCCAAGAGACGCTTTCCTTAACATCCCTTCACATGCAGGGAGATGGTGCCAGAGGAATGCAGGAGTCTAGAAGGAGAGTATTTGGTTAGGAAGCGTTGAAGATAGAGTGGTCCCTAGCCCCAGATAACCTTGTGGATGATACAGAGGGATTTGAATTTAATCTGTGGTGAGACCGGGATCCAGTCAAGGCTTTGTAGGGCAGGAGAGATGCGGTTCCTGGGCTTGAGGCCAAGGATAAATCTTGCTGCCCAATTCTGGGTTAGCTGGAGGGGTTGCAGGGTGGAACCAGAGCACGGGTAACATTGAGTCTCTGGGAGAAGGTGAGGAAGAGTAGAGTTCCTTTGAGAAGGAAGAGCTGAAAGTGGTACTTCTTAACAATGTCCTGAATATGGGAGGAGTCGAAGATGACTCCCAGATTCCTGGATTCAGAGGAGGGGGTCGGGGAGAGCCCATGCAGGAAGGCCAGAGAGAAGGGAAGAAGTAGGGTGCAGGGACCCAATCGAATCTCTGTTTTGCTGGATCCCCGAATAGGGGCTATAATTAAAACATGCAAGATCGAGGGGCCTCATTTAGGGGCTCTGGCTACCGAGTGTGACCCCTGTGCAATAACAAAACAAAAGGGACGTCCTTCTGCAGGACTCCTGACGATGATTAGAACAAATTTGGGATGGAAAATCATCAGTTCAACTAATCATACGCCATTTATCGAGAATGTGTCCACTACTCCTTGTATCTGGTCAGACCACTCGTTTGTTTCTTGTTTACTGAAACTACCAGGTAACATAGGAAGGTTACATGAACCTGCGTGCTTAGCCAATATTCGAAATTATAAGGCCATAACTGCCCCGGTATTGACCACCCATATATTGGAATGATGATGACAACTGAGGATTGTGATGGACCAGAGACCCTTATCAACAGCTATAATAGGGAAATTACAGATATGCTAGATCAACACGCCCCACTTAAAATCAAATCAGTTAGAGATCTTCTTAACCGACATAAATGGTTCACTACTGAGTTAGCGGATTGTCGAACTAAAAAAAGGCAAGCGGAAAGAAAGTGGTGTAAAGATAAATCTGATAAGAACTTATTGGCGTGGAAACTGTTAGAGAGGACGTACAAAAATAAGATCATCGAAGTAAAAAAGACCTTTTATAATGATCAGATCAATTCAGCTGGAGACCAAACGATAGAACCTTTTTGCCTTTTTAGAACATGGGAGAAACCCACCAATGTTATTCCTTCCATTAAACCAACCAGTGATGACTGCAATAAAGTGCAGAAAGCCTTTTCTGATAAACTGCGGAAAGCACAAAACAAAATAATTGAGGAACTATTAACTCCCCCTAAAACGACCACTGCTCACAACCAGAGTACTATAAGTGGAGGTAGCACAAACTCTAGTTCCGGTCCATATAACTCAACACCTGAAACCCATTCCCAGCAAGACCAAGATCTGGGTTTTAGGTTTAAAGATCTGAATACGGCAGAGATGCAGAATATACTTAGAACTATGCATCCTACAAATTGTCCTGGAGAATTACTCCCATCCAAAATCATATTGGAACATAAAGAACTATTTGCTCCCTTCCTAGAAATGTGAACTCTTCCTTTCGAGTGGGTTTTATCCTCCAATCCATCAAGAATGTAGCAGTGACACCTCTACTAAAAAAAGCAGGACTGGACCCTTTAGATGCCACTAATCTCAGGCCCATTACAAATACTTTGTTTTTTCTTAAACTCATTGACAAAGTAGTCACGGTGCAGCTCCAAGCCCATGTCTACACTGCTGGAATTCTACATGAAAAACAGTCTGGGTTTAGGAGCTTCCACGGTACGGAGAGTGTTCTTCTTGATCTCCAGACGCATATGCTCTCAAAATTGGAACATGGCAAGTCGGGGCTGCTGATGTTACTAGATCTATCAGCAGCTTTCGACTTGCTAGATCATAAAATCCTGTTGGAGCGTATGGCTACAGTTGGAGGACTCTCGCCAGAGGCAATTACATGGCTCAGATCCTTTCTGGAGGGCCGTCTCTCTCGTGAGTTTATTGGGGTGACAATGCCTCTGATGTGGAACCCATTGTATGTGGGGTGCCGCAGGGGGCTTGTCTTTCCCCTCTGCTATTCAACATTTATATTCTAGCATTGTGTAACGAGTTGACACAGATAGATGTTTTTTTCTGCAATTATGCAGATGATTTTCAACTGGTCCTAGAAATCACGGGGAACCACGAGAAGGATCAGCTATTGCTGGATACAATCTACCTGACCATCAAAGGATGGATGTCAACCAACTGGCTGTGTTTGAATGCAGCCAAGACAGAGTTTATGCTGTTTGGTACTACAAGACTTGCAAGAGCAGGCCTTAGCCAGAAGTATTCCAACTTTATCGTTGATGGCAGCCAAATAAAGGTTGTGCCCAAAGTTAAGACTCTCTGCACCTACATGGAGGAAAGCCTGGATTGCAATGCCCATGTAGCTGCTATCACAAAAAACACTAATTATCATCTCAAGGTGCTACGACAAATTGCCCCCTTAATTTCAATGGAAAATAGAACTAAGTTGTTGAGGGCCGTGATCCTCCCTTGAGTTGATTACTGTAACGCCATACTGGGAGGTGCTACCAGGTCAGATGTCCAAGAACTACAAAAAATTCAAAATTCAGCCACACGTATCATCTTTCAGATGAAACGTTTGGAACCAACCACTGCAGCACGGAAAAGATTACAATGGTTACCAGTGGCAGCTCGTATTCAATTTAAACTACTAATGACTTGCCACAAATGTGTTTATGGGAATGCTCCTGTGCATTTGAAAGTGCAAGTAAGCATATACCACCCACAAAGAAACCTAAGATCTGCCGAGAGCTGTTCTTTGAAACAACACCCGGTCAAACGTGCTAGGGGCCTTGGCCGGGCTTTCCACATCCGAGGGACAATAGCTTGGAATTCTTTGCCATCAATAGTACGTAAAATTGAAAACCACCTTGAATTTAGAAAGCAGTTAAAAACAGTACTTTTTAACCAATATGACTGATTATGTAGTAGCTGCCTCATACTTCGGTCTCTCTGCGCCTGGATGCCCACGGGCTTTGGCGCAATACAAATAAAATAACATAACATAACATACAGTACACGGTAGTGGAAGCAAAGAGCTTACTAAGCGAGACTATAACACGACTTGACCTCATTAATGTAAACTTGCATCACAAAATGGCAGGCACGACGAAATTCATGAAGATAATTCATGATTTGATTGACGACATTAATAGTGTACAGGTCACAGCTAACATATATGCTGTGGCAACCTTAATTTAAGTTGACTAAAAGGACTCACCGAGGAACTGGGAGTTCAAAATGCCTCTCAAAAATTGGCGCGAAAATAGTGCGCTGCCTTAGATGAGAGAAATATCATGATGGTAAATGGCAACATGGCAGGGGACATCCCAGCTCAAAAAACCTGGCGATGTAAGAATGAATCCTCTACCATAGACTATTTCTTCATATCAGAAAATCTAAGTCGTTCGGTGGTGTCCCTGCAAATTACCAGCTTATCATGTAGCGATCACAGTCAACTTAAGATGTCGGTGCATGTAGGGGGGCGCTGTTGCGCATGACGCTGATGGCCGCCTGAAAGGAGAGCGCTGGGCCGTATTCCATCCGATTCTAAAATGAATCCTTGCTGGGGCCACCGAAACGCCTGACAACACTCACAATTGGCAGTGGAGGGTCTGCAGTGCGGCTCAGACGAATCCTGAACAGAAACGGACATTCCGTGCCAAGATATTGCCCAGGAAACTTGTACCGCAGGAGCAGTGGAGGTGGCCCCGCGTCGCGGCTCCACAGCAAAACCACTACAGCCCGGGGGCGTGACTTCATCTGCGGGCCCAGAGGGGGAAGGGCTACGCTACATGCCTCAAGGGTGAAGAGCCCGCCAAGACATTGCTGAGTTGGCCTGCGGCGAGCTCCACAAACACCTGGATGTCAGCCCAAACTAGTACCCCCGGAACGGACTGGGGCTGCCCACGAAGCGAATCGGCTCTCTCAGCCGAAAGCCGCGCTCCAACGGCGGTGGACCGCCACAACAGAATCCTTTGTCGTGGCCCCCCCAGGACTTGCAGCTCCCCGCCCTGCACATTGGAGGGACGCGGATTCACCCTCTGCCTGCACCCGAGTCTGCTGGGGAGGGCGGGCCCATGAACGGTCGGGCCCCGCTGTGACCAGCGTTGCGGGCCGCTGCTGCTCGGCGTCCATTTCTGCTGGAGGAGACCTACACATACCAGCTCCAAGGTAGGAACCCCCGGCACAGCCCCTGCACAGAGAGAGCTAGCTGTTCGGACCTCCACCAGCCCAGAAGATACCAACCTCTCACCCCAGGCCCTAGGGGCAATAAACCATTGGGTCCGGCTTGCACCCTAATTCAATACTGTGACCGCAGACCAAGGGTCCAGACTGATTGGTGGCGCAGAGTGTCCTGCCAGGGTCATCCAGAAGTGGTAAATCGCGCCATTTGGAGAGACCACGTACACCCTGTTACTGTATATTGGGCCTCCCAATTCCAGAGGCGCCCACAGCGCAGCGGATGAGCGGGGTGCACGCCATACTTGTTACTGGCACTGGGCATTATACTGAGTATATGGTCACATACCAACCCCGGTCCTTGGCAATAGACCACAGAAGGGCACCTACAGGAAACATTTGGAATACCAAATCCTATAAGCCGGCAGAGCCCACATAAGCACCTTTAGCCTGACCTACAACTCAGCCGTTACAATACGAACTTCAACATAACCCTG
Source organism: Ambystoma mexicanum (assembly GCF_040938575.1). Taxonomy (NCBI): domain Eukaryota; kingdom Metazoa; phylum Chordata; class Amphibia; order Caudata; family Ambystomatidae; genus Ambystoma; species Ambystoma mexicanum. The sequence continues at coordinate 550,680,400 of NC_090926.1, forward strand.
CTACTTTTATTTCTCTACGGCTGAACTATACAAGCCCGATCCGGGCAGCGGGAGAGACCGCCCTCAGGGTGCACGGCCATACTACGCCCCATCCAAGTCTGTTGATAAGATCATTATAGAGAGCAGAGGGACATGGGAGAACACAAGCCACTTGGCCCACCATATGGCCGCCAAGAAAAGAAAGGGGCGAGCTCCAACAAAACAGGCCCAATGGACTCCTTTGCCAGCTCCCAACCTCATGGGTCCACCACACCACCCCCAAAGCCGGTGGACAGCCAGCTAGAACCCCCAGTGGACGAGAGAGTGGACCAATTAATGTCAATGGTCCAGAATGGCTTCCTTGCGGTTAATAGCAAATTGGATGATATTGTGGCGACATTCAGCTCCCTGAAGGCAAGAGTTGATAAGGAAAGCACACACATCCCTGAGGCAGAAAATAGGATCAGCACCAATGAGGGTTCGATAATACAACACAGCCGTGACATCGCCCAGCTGAAAGGGGACCTCCAAAAAACCCTGCACAAATGCGAGGACCTTGAATCTCGGCCCAGAAGAAATAACATCCGCCTAGTCGGGGTGGCCAAAATCTTTGGCAGGGGATCTATGGAACGCCAAGTAGAAACCCTCCTGAAAACCCTTCTGGGCCCTGACTCCTTTTCAGACCAATTGCAAGGCCGTGAGCGCCCTTGGTTGGTGGCCACGTGAGTACAGCTTATACCCCCAGGAGACTTCCCAAGTTATGGTTCAAGGGATACATCATCGGGTTGGGGTTGATGATGCGGGTGGGGGTGGGTGTGGAAACCGAGAAAGGGTCACCCCTGGTATTATGCCAGGACTGTTTGGTGAAGTTATTGTAACGCTCACCTGACTCCCACGGGGGCGCTGGCCTGGTTTGCGCTGCTGTGACCTCGTCTAAGGTGATGCGCAGGGTTCGGAAGACGGACTGGACCGGCCCCAGATCTGGCTTGTCTGACTCGCAGAAGTATCCTACTCTAGGTGAGAATAGGGGGTTAACTGTCTGCGGGGTAATGCAATCGGCCTCCCACTTACCCCTCTCACCCTCCTCAAAAACCCTTCTGTGCTTCCCCGTAGCGTCTCACCTTAGGGTCTAGAAGGACGAGCTCTCCATCCTGCTTCTGATGCAGGGGCGCGTTGGTATCCAGTTACGTCACTGGATTTTCGGATGGGTGAGAACCAAACTTGCTTGGCTTCCAGGTAAGTTTTTCTATAAGTGGTTCCCCTTTTGTCCATGCATTAATGTTCTAATGCTAGTGTCTTTTTCCCCATAGGGGCCGGGGTACAGAATGCCGGGGAACAGGCACCGACCCGAGGTGAGCGGTGAAATCCTTGTGGAAATCAGGTAAGTCTTTAATGAGTGTTTTGGTAATGTCTTTTCATTCACTCATTAACGCTGATGTCTTTTTCCCCTTAGGGACCGGGGTCCGAAAATGCCTGGATGCGGCGCGGACCCGAAATGAAAAGGGAATGACCCAACAGGTAAGTCTTGACATGGAGTTTTAGCTTCCCTTTTCCCTTCTTTCTCTCACCTTTGTTCTTGTCTTTTTCTCCCTAGGCGGGGGGCGCGACTGCGAATCCGGATGGTCGCTGCTGAACATGGAGGCGCCCTGTAAAGGTGAGTAGAATGCGGCGCAGCAGCGATCGATGCGATGTGCTTTTAAAAATAAATGTCTTCCTTTTCAGGATTGTCGGCGAAATGTCTTTGGGATGCAGATTTAGCAGGTGAGGCCTTTGCCTTCTTCTGTTCTCTTGTTCCCTTCCTTTGCAGGTGATTCAGGATGCTGGCAGGTGTGGCAGAAGTCAAGATGCAGGAGCAGACACGGTGAGCGTCCAGCTGCTAGATGCAGAACAACGCGAAGCACGTGTGGCTGATCGGGTGTGGTTTAAATAGCCTTGGAAGAAGTTCCTAGAATGTGTCCTTCCTCCAATCAGGTATGTATCCTTCCCCGACCACGCCCGGGTGGTAAATGAGTCCCACAGGTAAAGTAGTTCCTTTCAGGCCTCAAGGAGGCCGGGGTTCTGCAGCATGGTCTGCATCAGGTAAGTGCACCCAAACACTTTCATAATGAGCCTGGCGCCTTTGGCGCCAGGACTGACGTTTTCTATGAGCCTGGCGCCATAGGCGCCAGGACGCTGTCCAAAGGGCCCCTATAAGGGGTTGCTGGGACCTTCCCCGGGGACTTGATGTCCGCTTTCGGGGACGCATGGCCTGAGCCGGCTCCCCGGGAGCGGGCATCGTGACAGCTATAACGTTAAAATCAGAAAGCTGTTTTGTAGCCGGGAACCCGCACTGCATAGAAATGTGGCAACGCAACAGGCGAACGGACGATTCTAGACACGGCTATGACACAGGCTAACAAAGGCTTACATATTAAACTGTTATCCTGGAATATCCGAGGGCTTAACAACCTGGCTAAAGCCAAGAAGATTGCAGCATATCTTATGCACCATAACCCCCATATTCTTCTTACACAAGAAACGCATGCACTGCGTAGCGTTAACACCAAATTCCTCCACAGATACCACACAGAATACTCAGCTCAATCTAGGGGAGTACTGACACTCATACATCCCAAACTGTGCTTTGTTTGTTTGGTTTATTCGTATTTATATAGCGCACAACAGCCCGAGAACATTGTGGCAATTGTTACAGTACAAAGCTTAGTTACTTAGTTACATGGTTATTAGCTATATATATAGAAATTGCAATATAGTTACATAGTCATTAGCAGTATATACACAGGTTACAAAATAGTTATATTACATTTGTGTTATATTACAATATACATGGCAGAAGTGGAGGAGGCAGTCCTCCATTTGCTAGTTGAGGAGAGTGGCCTTGAGGTTGTTGCGGAAGACAGAGATGGAAGTTTCAGCTCTAAGGGTGGCAGGGAGTGAGTCCCAGAGTTTTGGTGCAATATAGGAGAAGCCTAGACCTCCCGCTGTGGCTCTCTTTATGCGTGGTATGTGTAGCTGGTTGGTGTACTGAGCTCTGGTGGGGCGAGTGGATGTGGTCCTTGATATTGCTTCAGATAGGTATGCTGGAGCGGTTTTGTTGATGCACCTGTGAGTGATGGTGAGGATTTTCAGAGTAATACGGTCTTTGACCTGGAGCCACCGGGCTTCACGTCTGGCGTGGGATATATGGTCTCTTCTAGGGATGCTCATGGCGGCTCTGAGGGCATTGTTTTGTGTGGCTTGCTGTCTGTGAATGTTTTTGGCGGAGGTGCCAGCGAGAAGGGCGTTGCAATAATCGAGTTTGGCTCCTATAGTTGCTCTAGCTATGACCAAGCGTTTGGGGGTGGATAAGTAGGGTTTAATGGCATTGATGAGTTTGGTGCTGAACGCTGATGCAGAGGCTATGGCGCTGACTTGTTTGGTCATCGATAGATTTGCATCAATGTGAACACCTAGAGTCTTGACAAAGGATGATACGGAGATGGTTGAGTTGTCTATGTTGAAGTTGTTGTATTGGGGGCTTAGTTTCGATAATGTGTTTGACTGGCCCAGGATGAGAATTTCAGTCTTCTCCCCGTCAAGACAGAGGCCATTGATTGCCATCCAAGCTTGGATAGTGGCATAGATGTTGTGAAGGGCCGTGGCCTCTTGGGGATAGAGTCCAGATAGGGGTAATAGTACTTGAGTGTTGTCTGCATAGTTTGTATATGCAACACCCATGGAGTCAAGTAGCTTGAAGAGGGGTTTTGTGAAGAGGTTATAGAGGGTGGGGGCTGTATAAGATCCTTGGGGGACACCACAGTTTATAGTGGTAGGATCTACGTTAGCTGTGTCAGAGTAGACCTTCATGGCTCTTCCTTCAAGGAAGGAAGTGATCCAGGATGCTGCTTGATTAGAGAAATGGGCTGCATGGGTGAGGTGGGTGGTGAGTGTTTGGTGATCTACCAGGTCAAAAGCAGCTGCTAGATTGAGGAGGAGGAGCAAGGCAGGTTTGCCTTTGTCCATGATCTGTGAGATTTGATTTTTTAGGTCTAATAAGGCAGATTCTGTTCCATGCCCGACACAGAAGCCAGATTGTCTTTTGCCTAGTATGGAGTTAGCTTCTATGTATGATTGTATCTGGATGTGAGCTGCTTTGTCCAGGATTTTTAGGAGGAACGGGACTGTCGTTATCGGTCTGTAGTTGTTGGGTTGCACTGGGTCAAGTGTGGCCTTTTTTAGAAGTGGCCGCACCCAGGCTTCCTTGAGATTGTTTGGGACAGTTCCTGTTTGGAAAGATGCGTTAATGAAGGCAGTAATCAGGGGTGCTAGGTCATTGGCGCATTCCTTGATGATTTTGGGAGGGCAAATGTCTGCTTTGCAGAGGGATGGTTTGAGGTTTTTGATGAGATTAAGGACCTCAGGTTCAGTGACGTTTCTGAAGGAGAATTGAGCGTGATTGAGATTACTAAACTTGTCTTGTGTAGGGCGGTTGGTTTTTTGGTTTGGGAGGGCTTTGCAGTGGTTTTGGATTTTGTTCTGGAGGAGTTTTATTTTTTTGAGCATGGTGGACGGAATGCTGGCACACCAGGCTTTGTCTTTAGTTATCTCGTCAGCGGTAGCCGGAGGAGTGACTAATTCATTAAAGATTGTGAATAGTTCTTTAGCTTGGGAGTTGGCCTTTGAGATCCTATCATTGAAGGAGTTGGATTTTGCTGCTAAGATGGCTTTTTTATATTGGAGGGCTATTTGTTTGAAGAGGCTCTTATTTAGATCACTCGGATCCATTTGCCAGTTTTTTAGCGACTGGTGCTTTTGAGCTCGGAGGGTTTGGAGTTCTTCCGAGAACCAAGAGTTGCAATGAAATTATTTTTTTTCCTTCTTGCTTTCAAGTGGGGCTATAGAGTTTATGGCATTGGTGAGAGTATCATTGAAGATAGCTGATAGTATATTTGGGTCCTGAGAGAAAGGTGGTGCTAGGCAGGGGCTTTTAAGGTGGGGACACAAGTTGTTTGCGTTGAGTTTTTTAGAACTTCTTATTGTGACAGGTGGTGCGTGGGTGAGAGTCTTAGGTTTAGGGTTGGTGAGGAATTTGATGCATGTGTGGTCCATCCAAGGAAGGGCGGTGTTTGAGGTAATGTTGGATGCACAGTTGTGATCCATGACCCAGTCAAGGGTGCGGCCTTTGGAGTGAGTAGGGGTGAGGACTCTTTGGGAGAAACCTAAGTCGCCGAGTTCTTTAGCTAGGGTTGCGGCGGATTTATCCTTAGGATCATTGTATCCTAAATTTAAGTCTCCTAATAGAAGGATTTTGGAGGACTTTTTAATGTTATTGCTGAGTCGATGGGAGATGTGCTTTTGGAAGTCAGCTGGGAGTCCGGGAGGTTTGTATAGGATGTGGATGTTGATTGGATTATTGGGGGAGAGCGTAAGCTTGGCTGATAGGATATCAACATTACCACCCCATGTACTATGGTCTGCTAATCCGATGGATAGTGAGTCTTTGTGAATAAGGGCGACTCCCCCTCCAATCTTATCACACGTATCTTGCGTAAGGATGGTGTATCCTGTGGGAGGGCTAGTGCGATGGCTGGGCAGGAGGCATCATTGAGCCAGGATTTGGTGATGCAAAGTAAGTCCAGATTAAGTGTGGATAGTAAATCATTTATCTTGAGGGCATGTGCAGGTAGGGAGCGTACGTTCAGTAGTGCACATTTAAGAGGTGGGTGTTTCGTGCCTTTGATGTTTTTGTTTGTACTTCAGACATCACTCAAGTAAGATAGACCCACAAGGTAGATATGTACTGGTGTGGGGGGAGATAGCGGGGCGCCAGATAGCACTAATCAACACGTATGGACCCAACGTAGATGATCCGCAATGTTATTGTGCAATACTGGATATGTTGTCCACATCGGGGGAGGCACAAATAATCTGGGGAGGAGATTTTAACACAATTCTGGACCAATCCCTAGATCGATCGTCGCCCACCCCTAGGGCTCCATCCAAAGCCGCACTGGTCTTGAAACAATTGATGGAACAGACTGAAATAATAGATGCATGGCGTACACTACATCCATATGAGAAGAAATGTACTTTCTATTCGTCTGTCCACGATTGCCACTCGCGCATAGATTACTGGCTTATTGGTTCGTCCCTAGCTGGAACGGTTTCCAGCTGAGAAATACACCCCTGCACCCTTTCAGACCACTCACCGATAACACTCAACATCAACCTAGGTGACACTCCACCTCTGGCTAGAAGATGGAGGATGCCCCCCACAATCCTGAGAGACTGCCATATACTCCTACATCCCGTCCCCTTTCCTCCATACTTGTGGGACATCTCTCCATCCTGTGGGACGGGACCGGAGCACTTTGTAAAACGCATCCAAATTTTTCCAAAAATGTGTCCTTCCTCTCTTTCCTGCGCGGGGCCCGGCACGTGGCCCTAACCCCGCCCACCTTGGCTCAGCCCCGCGCATCGCCCCTCAGTCCTTTTCTCCGCTCGATCGGGGCCAGACGCACTTGCATCCTCGGAAGATTTTCTTCACTGTTTTCCTCTCTGGCTCTCGCTAGCGTTCGCCTTATAGTCTGCCTATGTCTTTTAAATTAGACTTTCCAGACTGCTCTTCGTGTCATCATCGCTTCGCGAGGACAGATCCCCATCCTCTTTGTTTAGAGTGTTTGGGTCCGGAACACCGCTGGGACTCCTGTTTTTACTGTGACTCCCTTTCGGTCCGGGCTCTTCAACGTCGGTTGGAACGGTGGGAGGAGGTGTTCCGACGCGCTCCTCCATCTCATTTTCAGGCGTTCATCGACGAGAAGAAGAAACGCCCGGTAAGTTCTTTAGTTTTCAGAGCACCCCGGCCGGGGGATACCTTCCCGGGTTCCTCTCGAGCCGGTAGGGGCGTTGATCGCTCTGTCACCGGGGTTCGCCCTGAGGTGCCTATCGGGCCTAATAATTCTACCAGAGTTTTCTCCGAGGGTCTCCGTAAGGGGCCTGTGTACACCGGAGTAACTTCCGAGGTCCCTCCTGTGGGGGCTGTGTGTAGACCCAGCACTGCTGAGTCACAGGGTACCGGAGCTTGCTCTGAGGCCTCTCTTTCGGCTTCCCTTAAAAATAAGACCGGGGTGCGCCCCAAGGCCTTGGTTGGGCTTGTGTTTACCGAACGGATGTTTGAGGCCCGTGCCGATAAGGCTATTACCGGGCCTAGGCCCGAGGTCCCTCGTACAGAGGCTAAGTCTACCAGCAGTTCTGAGGGACCGGGCAGGGCCCTGTCGGTGAAAGCAGTTTCTCACCGTTCCCGCTCTTGTGGTGATACCTGATCTGTTGAGGGGGCAAAGAGGCAAGGTTCTTCTTTTACCGGCAGTGCCGAGATCCTTCCTTCGAAGGCTCAGTTGGCGGTTGGTATGTCGCAGAAACATTCCAGGCCTCATAGTACCGGCTCTGCCGAGGTTCCTTATGTTAAGGCTAAAATTAAGACCCCTGATCCATCGACGGGGATCCCTGCCTCACCTCCTCACGTGCTGCAGTTCCCCTCAGATGAAGGCAAAATGGCGGCCGTTCCCGCCACGACCACGGCGGCCATTTTGGGTACTACCCCTACAACTACGCCATCGGCCTCTGGTGTAGGGTTCGGTCCCTTGGGTGAACATAAGGTCACTTGTGCGTATCCTTACCGGCCCGTTTATGATTGGAACGCCCGGATGCCTCTTCCGCACAATGTTTTGTTGCCTGCAGGGACAGCCCCTTTGATTTATATGGATACGTCAGCGGAGGGCCCGGTGTGGCACCCTTCTCCGTTACGTCCCTGGAATTGCCCACCTCATGAGAGGCCTCCTCAGGTTCCGAAGCAATCTCCTGAGGACGCTTTTTTCGGTAAATTTCAAGCTCTTATGCGCACCGACCCCATGAGGGAGTATTTCAAAGAGCTTTTTAAGGAAATTTGTCCACCAGCGCCTCCGGCTCCACCCGTTCCTCTGGTGGTTCCGCCGACGCCTCCTTTGCCCGTGGTGCCTGCCCCTGCTCTTCCGCCTTTTCCACCATTGTCCCCAGTGGACAAGGCAGTGCCTGACACAGTTCAGCAGGATCCTGACCTGTCAGATGACCCTCAAGGCGAGCAGGACAACGAGGACCTCCCCCGCTCTGTTAGATCTTTTCATGACCGGGTACTGGACATGATGAATTTCTTAGATGTCCCAGTTCCCGAGGCACCTGCTCCACAGGAGGGTGTGCTTTCTGGGGCGTTCACCCTGTCTCCTTTGGAGCGTACCGGCCTTTTCCTGCAGAAGGATGTTTTGGCTGAGGTCCGAAGAGTCTGGGAGAAGCCACACTCAGGACTTTTCGTCAATAAAAAGATTGACGCGAGGTACAGGCTGCACTCTTCGGAGGAAGTGGCCTTGTCGTCTTGTCTGCCTCCCTCCACCACAGTGATGGCTGCGGCCACGTTGCAGTCCAGACCTGCAGCATCCTCTTCCGCGACGGCTACTCAGGTCTTGGGAAAGGAGGACAAGCTCCTGGACTCCCTAGGGAGGAAAATATTTGCCAATTCGGCTTTGCAGCTCAGGCAGGCCAATGCCGAATTGATTTTGGCGGGAGCTAACATGCGGATGTGGAAAGGTCTGTCGGAGTTTGAGGAGCATATTCCGGTCGAGAAGTTGGAAGATTTCAGAGGTGGCCTTTCCGATGCCAGGGTCTTGGCCCAGGATCTCCTGGAGGCTGCGGCTCATCACGCAGACAACTCGGCTCGGGGCATGATGCTCGGGGTTGATACCTCGAGGCAAGCGTGGTTGCATGCCACCAAGTTTTCGAAGGAAGTGCAAGACAAGGTTTTGGACCTTCCATTCGATGGTAAGGAGCTTTTTCATTCTTCTACTGATGTAGAGCTCACCAAAACCAAGGATAGCACTCAGACGGCTAAATCATTGTCTGTTCTGGTTAAAGCTCCTTTCAAACCTCAGAGACTGTTATCGCAGAGTCGACCTTCTTCTGGTTTCGGGGGCTTCCTCGACCGCAAATCGCGCAGAGTGGACACTCCTGCGGGAAATAACCGCCGTAGACAACAGCGTACGCGGTATTTCTCCCGCTCCTCAGCCTCCTCATCAGGTTCAGGTGGCACCGCCACCGATAAACCTGCCAAATGAGGTTTTTCCGTGCTCGCACGAGACCCCGGTGGGAGGACGCATCGCGTCTCATTGGGAGGCGTGGCAGACCATCACAGAAGACAGATGGGTCTTGTCAGTCGCTCGGGCGGGCTTCCACTTACCTTTATTCCCTACCCCACCCCTCAACCCTCCTTTTCAGCTGTCGGGCTCACCCTCCCTCAAGGCCGAGGTTCAGAAACTTCTGCTCCTCAGAGCTGTGGAACCCGTTCCCCTTGGGGAGCGAGGGGAGGGCTTCTACTCCCGGCTGTTTACGGTACCCAAACCCAACCAGGCTGGCCTGCGCACCATCCTAGACCTTTCCCAGTTCAATCTTTCCTTACCCCAAGAGAAATTCAAGATGATCACGCCCGGCCAGATTCGCTCCTCGTTGCAGGCGGGCGATTGGCTCAGCGTGGTGGACCTTCAGGATGTGTACATGCATATCCTGATTTGGGCTCCACACAGGAGGTACCTCTGTTTCTCTTTGGGAGAGGAGCACTTCCAGTTTCGGTTGCTTCCTTTTGGCCTCAGTTCAGCGCCGTGTGTCTTCACGAAGATGATGTTGGTGATTGCGGCCTTCGTCTTCAGGGTATCCATGTGTATCCTTATTTGGACGATTGGCTTCTACGCAGCCCTTGTCCGCTGGCGACAGCCGGCAACCTCCAGTCTCTCCTTCAGCTCCTGTTCCATCTTGGGCTGTCGGTGAACTGGCGGAAATCCTCCATGACGGTCTCTCAGGACCTGATTTTTCTGGGTTTTCCTTGGAACACGATCGACTGCAGAGTATACCTGACCGGGGACAGAATGGCGGATCTGTTGGCCACGTGTCAGATGTTTGCGCAGTCGGAGAGCATGTCGGCCTGGTGGTTCCAGAGGCTTCTGGGCCTCATGGCCTCGTGTGTGCTGGCTCTTCCTCTTGCTCGTCTCAAAATGAGACGGACCCAGATGGCCCTTCGGAATTCATGGCATCAGGCAGTGGACCCAGACTCCATGCGGATAATGATTCCGGATTCCATGAGAGTAGACCAGGACTGGTGGTCATCTCTCAGCAATCTGTCTGGGGGCGCGAGGTTTCAGGACCCGGTCCCTATGGTGACGATCACGACAGACTCCTCCCTCCTAGGGTGGGGTGCGACGTTAGATCTCCTTCAGGTCTCGGACCTCTGGTTGCCTCAGGACAAGCTCCTGCACATAAACCATTTGGAGCTTCTGGCGATTTTCTTGGTGCTCAAGGCGTTCAGACCGGTCATTGTCAACAGAGTGGTCCGCATAAGAACAGACAATGTGGTGTCAATGTATTACATCAACAAGCAGGGGGGAACAAAGTCTCCCCCCCTCGTGGACCTGTCCATCCAGATTTGGGAGTGGGCCGTGCTTCATGGTGTCTGGCTGCTTGCAGTGCACATCCCGGGCCAGCTGAATGTCACCGGCGGACAGTGGTCAGCTACGAGTGGGAGTTGAAGGCGGAGGTCCTCTCAGGGATTTTCTCGCGCTGGGGCACACCGCAGGTGGACCTCTTTGCGACGGCGACGAACAAGAAGCTTCCTCTGTATGCCTCCAGAGGGGGGCTGGGAGCCTCCTCTCTGGGGGATGCTCTAGAGATTCCATGGCACAACATGAGAGCTTATGCCTTCCCACCTCTGCCTCTAGTTCACCGGGCAATTTGGAAGTTGAAGAACTCGGTGAACTGTTCTCTTCTACTGATAGCCCCGTGGTGTCCGGCCAGGTTTTGGTTCTCAGAACTCCAACACCTGTCGGTTTATCCGCCGATCAGGTTACGGGTAACTCCCGATCTTCTCCACCAGGGGGAGCAGCAGCTGTGGCACCCCTGCCCACAATCGCTCAGCTTGGCGGCTTGGTGCCTGAGTTCAGGTCTTTAGAGCATCTAAATTTGTCTGCAGATAACATGCGTATTATCCAGGCAGCCAGAAAACATTCGACCAGATCTCAGTACAAGAGTAAATGGCTCAAGTTCTGTCATTGGTGTCTAGAGAAGGAATTGGATCCAAGGGGGGCCACGATTGACACAGTGTTGTCCTTCGTGTCCTCCCTAGCAGAGTCAGGGGTTCATGTTCTGTCATGCAGGATTTACCTGTCAGCGGTCTCTGCTTATCTCTCTATGGATCAGTGTTCGTACTCTCTGGCTAACCCAGTGATAAAGAGGCATTTTGCTGGTTTAACACGCCTTTACCCTCCAGTCCGTAATCCGCACCCGCCATGGGACCTGAATGTTGTCCTGACGGCGCTGTGCCATAAACCCTTTGAGGCGATGGCTACTGTGGACCTCAAGTACTTGTCTTGGAAAGTGTCCTTTTTGGTCGCCGTCACATCGGCAAGGAGAGTGAGTGAGCTCCAGGCATTGTTGGTGGAGCATCCTTTCTTGGTCTTTCACAAGGACAAGGTAGTCCTTCGAACTAATCCGGCTTTTCTGCCGAAGGTGGTGACCGAATTCCATTTGAATCAATCGATCTCCCTACCGGTCTTTTTTCCGAACCCCGCCTCTGAGGCAGAGAGGGTTCTACACTGCCTTGATGTCCGAAGAGCTCTCAAGTTCTACCTGGATAGGACTTCCGAGCTTAGAAGTTCTTCTCAACTTTTTGTGACTTTCGGCAACCCTCAAAGCAAACAGGCGTCTAAGGCAACTATTTCTAGGTGGATTGCCGCCTGTATCACAGAGTCTTTCACTGTCCAAAAGCTGAAACCTCCTAAAGGTATTCATGCACACCTGGTGCGGGGCAAGGCAGCTGCGGTTGCTTTTCAGAAGTATGTTCCCTGGGAGTCCATCTTTAGGGCAGCTACTTGGGCCTCTCCATCTGCTTTCTGTAAGCATTACTGCCTCGATATGAGTTCTAGAGCTGATGCTCAGTTTGGTCAGGCTGTGCTGAAGAACCTTTTTCAGTAAGGGGTATTTCCATCCACCCGTAGTTCCTGTAAGGAGTGCTTGGGAATCTCCCACAAGTATGGAGGAAAGGGGATGGGACGTAGGAGTATTAACAGGTTACTCACCGTAGTGACCACCTTACTCCTAGTCCATAGACCCCTTTCCTACATACGCCCGCCCGCCGTCCCCTCTAATAAGGTTCCTCTGTATTGGTAATGGGTCTCTGACCTGGCAAAGAAAAGGACTGAGGGGCGATGCGCGGGGCGGGCCAAGGTGGGCGGGGTTACGGCCACATGCCGGGCCCCGTGCAGGAAAGAGAGGAAGGACAAATTTTTGGAAAAATTTGGATGCTTTTGACAAAGTGCTCCGGTCCCGTCCCACAGGACGGAGAGATGTCCCACAAGTATGGAGGAAAGGGAACTATGGACTAGGAGTAAGGTGGTCACTACGGTGAGTAACCTGTTAATCTGTGAAGCCCTACATACTGAAATTGGGGAATTTCTGGAACTAAATGGGGGTTCGGGGAGCACCTATACTACCCTGTGGGAGGCATTCAAGGTCTGGATTCCAGGAACCATCCTGGGCAAGTCCACAGGTATGCTGAAATCTGTGCGAAGGGAACTGGGCATAGCCGTAGCCAAAATAGACTTGTTACAAACTGAATATAGCACCACACTTAATAAGGAAACCCTGTCGGAAATCCACACTACATTAAAGGAATTCACCGAGTTGGCCAATAGGGAAGTCCTATACATGTCTGCCCCAGCTAAAGCCCGTAGATACGGGGAAAGTAATAAGACGGGCAAATTCCTGGCCAATATGCTCAAAACCGATAGACATCACAATCCGATCGCCAGCATACAGACATTGGTTGGGGTAACAGTTAATAAAGAACAAGACATTAACTCTGCATTCACTGGCTTCTACTCCTCTCTATACTCAAATCATGATGTGAAACCCAGGGAAGACACATTCAGGTACCTGGATGACCTAGACCTCCCAAGATTAACCCCCTAGACACGAAACATACTGGATCGACCTATCACAGTTGAGGAACTTATTGCAGCTATTAAATCTTTATCCGGTGGCCGAGCCCCTAGTTCAGATGGCTTGAGCTCTGAATTATATAAGGAATTTCAGGACGAATTAGCCCCTTTGCTATTGAAAGTGTGGGAGGAGGCAATGGACCGAGGTGTTCCCCCAGAGTCAATGTGCGAAGCAATCATTACGGTCCTCCTGAAACCCTGTAGACCTGCACAAGACATGGCCTCCTACGGACCCCTTTCCTTAATAAACACTGATGCGAAGATTTTTGCTAAAGTACTAGCCACCAGACTCCTACCGTACATGCCAATCCTGGTACACCCAGACCAGGCTGGCTTTATCCCTACGAGATCCACAGCTCTGAACTTAAGGCGTCTGTTTGAAGTGATGGCACAGATCGATCCGATGACGAAGGCAACAGTTGTGGCATTGGACGTCGAAAAGGCCTTTGACTCTGTCTCCTGGACATACCTCTTTCTGGTGCTCGAGCGGTTTGGCCTCGGTTAATACTTTGTTAAATGTGTGCGGCTATTATATACTCAGCCATCTGCCAAAGTTCTAACCAATAATACCTTATCCTCCACAGTCTTGCTACATAGGGGAACTCGACAGGGCTGTCCCTTTTCACCCATCCTGTTTGCATTCACCATAGAACCAATGGCTGAATATATCCGTAAGAACCACTCACATAGAGGTCTTAAGATGACTGGTCCCCCACTGATCATATCACTATACTCGGACGATATCCTATTGTATGTCCGAAACCCACAGGAGAATGAATGTGCAACACATAATGTCAGACATACACACGTTTTTGGACTACTCGGGATACAAAATCAACGTCCCGAAGTCCAAAATATTCCCCTTGACCCCAAACACTGGAGACCTATCCGAGATAAGGGGGTTTAAGCCCGCTCCTACTCAGGTACGCTACTTGGTAATTATGGTAAGACGGGCAAACAGACACTATACACAAAGAATCACGGTGAACTATTGCTAAACCTGATGACCAAGTTCCAGTTGTGGGCTAATCTTCCACTATCCCTATACGGACGAGTGGCACTACTTAAAATGGTGGTTCTGCCCAAACTTCTATACTATTTCAATAACATCCCGATCTGGCCCGGTAAGCCCTTTTTCACAAAACTCAAGTCACTCACCTCCTCCTTTATTTGGAATGGGAAGACGGCTAGGCTAGGGTGGGCTAAGATGGTGGAACCTTTCTCACAGGGCGGTATTGCTGCTCCCGACTTTGAACTGTATTATTTAACTGCACAGGCACAATTTGCAAAGCACTGGTTCGACCCTGAGGACACAGCTCCACATATACTCCTTGAAAAACACGCTGTCTGTCCCAATGACATACGCTTCGTCATCTTCAACTCCACCTACAAGGACACCGGCCCATTTGACCCGGTACGTACCACCATACATGCCTGGTCCAGGATTTATAAAAGGGTAGGCCTAGAGACCCCATACGACCCAGAGGTTCCCTTGTGGAATTTCCTCAGCATTGCGCCAACTTTTGACAAGGCCCTTCAGCAATCATGGGATCCCAATAGGCTCTTCAAGATGCGGAACATGTTCCCGGATGGCACTTTCTGGAAATTTACAGATTTTATTGATGCAGTGGGAGGGGGCTAGCTTAAACACTTTCAGTTCCACCGAATGAGGGCTGCTTTTGCTGCTAGATGGCCAACATTTCCTCTGGAGCCCAAGACGCATGAATGTATTAGAGCTGTTGTATCCACAGATGGTCATGGCAAGGGGGTCTCGATGCTATACTCCCTGGTGCAGACACATTCTATTTCACGTAACACAATTAAAGAGACCTGGGAGCGCGACACGGGCACCTTAATCGACGACATCAGATGGTCCCGTTACTGTCAACTTACTAAATCTGTTTCAATGAATTCTGGGCTCCGACTGATAAAATTCAAAATCTTGAATCAATTGCACTATTCCCCGGCTAAACTAGTCAAATTCGCAGAAAACTGTACAGGCTCCTGTCCAAAATGTAATGCCCCAGATGCTGGAACCTACCATATGTATTGGTCATGCCCCTTGATTGTGGAATTCTGGCGGGAGGTGGTGGGACTTCTCGAGGAAATTACGGCGATCCCAGCGACCCTCTCTCCCTTGAAGTATTTGTTTGGGGATACTGGTAAAGTGAAGGAAACCACAAGGCGACTATTTAATATTTCATGTATTGTTGCCAAACAGTGCATCCTGGAATGTTGGAAATCCTCAACTAGACCAACGCGAGCTGATTTCCTGAAAGACTTATGTATGGTAAATGATGATGAGGAACTCTTTGTACTGTCGGTCCCGACACCCTGTCGCCCCAAGGACATATGGACACTGTTGCGCCTGTATTTGTGTAATTGATGCTTGATGTTGATGTAACACCTACATCCTCACCTTGATTTGCGATACTTACCTGATTGCTATGTGCATATGTGTAACAGAACTATGCCTAAACCACAATGTAATTTTTATGTAAATGGTCTTGCTATGGAGCTGCTCTCTTAATAAATACATTTTTGTTTTTTTAAAAGATGTCGGTGCATTTATTGGAGACCAAAAAGCCCCAGATTTGGGACCATAACATCGCAGTAGAAACAAATAGAACTCGCTTAAGAATAAATCCAATTGAAGTTAAGACAATCACAGAATCCTACTGTAATAGTAAATATAGCTCAGCAGCGAAGAAAGTAGAATACACTCACCTGTTGCAACAGTTTAAGATCCAAGACTATGGAGTCAAGAGATGCTCGTTTAAACCAAAGCATCAATACAATGAAAAAATTGGCAAAAGAAAACAACAACTAAGAAGAGAACTGCGTCAACATGCAAAGTTAACCAAGGACCTCCGATTGCAGGCAAAAAAAGCCAGCAAACAAAAATATAAAAACTGGATAATTTCCCATCGGTCCATGGTACAACAGCCAGACTCTTAAGCAGTAATGACTACTCTCCATAACAAGAACGCCTCAGACTTTTGGAAATTATTAAATAACATTGAGTGCCAGCAACAAGCCATTCAAGCAAATATGGTGAGCGAATTACAGTGGATCAAACACTTTCAAACGGTGTACGAGAAGAATGGTACAACATCAGATCCGTTTCTATTAGAGAATGAGAAGTGGGAATTGCAATTTGAGACAGAGGACATCTTACAGAGTATCCAACGGAGTTCCTCCTCGGGCCCCTGGACCTGATGGTCTAACAAATTACATCATCAAACAAAATCCTGAAGAGTGGGCTGCATTCCTAATAAAGCTGTTTGCAAATATAGCAAACGGAGGGACCATCCCGGCAAGCTGGAAAAGTGCGCTAGTGATTCCGATCTTTAAAAAAGGCAATAGAGCAGAGCCTAAAAACTATAGACCTATCGCACTATTGGATGTCCTTGTTAAACCTTTGCATCCCAATCACAAAAACATTTGCTGAATTGGATCAAAACATCTGACCACTTGGACTGTCGGCAAACTGGCTTTGTAAAAGGCGTGGGATTTGGTTTAAACCTGCTGATACTTAACATGCTTAAGATGGAAGCCATTAGAATGGACAAAAAGATCTACCTTGCTTTTGTGGATTTATCCCAAGCATTTGATAATATCGCCAGAGAGCTTTTTTGGCAGAACATGCTTGCTTGGAATTGCCCAAAAAGCCTATTAATGGCTATTAAAGCTCTCCACACAGATACAGAGATAAGGGTACGATTTGATCAAAAAGGTTCCCTATCTGAATCTATAAAAACTTGTCGGGGAGTAAAACAGGGCTCCCCTTTAGCTACAATCATATTCAACCTATTTATCTCAGACCTGGGTGAATCATATGCCAAGGTCTTGCGGCTCCCGATGGGTGTACGATCTACGTGCATAAGATATGAGCTAAGCCTCCTATCTATTAATGCAAGGATGATGTGGAACTCTCTTAATGAGTACCGCAAAATGACTGCCGAACAGGTAGACCTTCAGTGCATGATTTTGAAAGATCCTTTTACTGGCAACAAGGAGAGTGTTGTGCACAATGTTGCGAAAAAATACTGACTGACATTGGTGCAAGCAGAAGTCTGTTGCAAAATAATCCAAATACAGTCAAATCTATGCTATGGGCACAAGATTGGATAGATATGAGCGACATACGCTCTAATCACAGAGTCATGATGTTAGTCCTAACAGAAGCTAGGAAATATAACAGACTTCAGCCATACCTAGAAAAGTTTCCAGGAGTTCATAGATCCCTTTTTATGAAGTTTCGATTAAATCAATTCCATACAAGAGAAACTTTAAGCATCCAGACAACAGATGGCCCTACACTTTTAACATGTCATCTGTGTGGGGAAAACAACAAGACTCTTAAACATCTAATCCTATCATGCCCAACCTTCAGACAAGAACGCACCAATTGCCTGGGGTGGTTCATCCTAGCAAGACCTTCATTGACAGCTGAAGACTGGTGGAGGGAGGCGTTTCAAGATTCGGACCGACATTTAACCATTGAACTAACTTTTTTTTCAGAGAAAATGGTGGAAACACTACTAAAGACGGAAGAAGTTGATTCTAAAATATAAGCCATAAGATTCCAGCTACCATACATGAAGTAAAAAAGAAAAATTCATGATTTGAAGGACAATCGTACTTCTTATAGCTTTTTTAGGATGCTTACTTTATTTTTTTTAATGTTATGTGAAAAAGACTATGATGATAAGTCTGTATCTCTTGCTTTCCATTTCTTTTTTTAAAGGTTTGTTACAATCCAATAAAAATATCTGCAGTCTGCTCCTCCTACTCCTCAGCAGGTTTTGATAGTGCTGCCTCCTCATCCTCCAGTGAGCCCCCCTCCTACACTGCCACCACTGCCTCCACCTTCGCCAGTGCTTAAGATGCCAGTTGTGCAAACACATGTACCCACAGTGTCTGAGGTACCACGTGCTGTGGATCAGTTTTCTGTTCCCGCCACAATTGACAAGGACCAAGCGGACCGGGATAGCGGAGACCCTCCCCACTAGCTTTTCATGACCAGGTCTTGGATATGATGGTATAGATGGACATTTATTTATCTACTTTTGCATTTGTTACAGCATACAAAACACTCAGGTATTTTGGCGCTAGTTACATTAGGGTACAAAGTTACTTGTTACATTACGAAGTAGAGGTACAAAGAAAGTTACATGGTACATTAGGAAAAGGAGAGAAAAAAGGGGCGCAAAGCAGTGGGGGATGCAATAGTCTTAAGAGGAATACAGTCAGTTGAACAGCCACGTCTTTAAGTTTCTGCAGAAGGTCCAGTAGACATGTTCTTTCCTGAGAGCTAGTGAAAGATTGTTCCAAAGTTTGGCGGCCATGACCGGGCAGCTCTTGCATCCTACTGAGAGGCGATGGATGTTGGGGGTCTTCAGGCGGTGAGAGTTTGGTGATCTCATAAAATGGGCAGGGCGTATTTACCTACGAATCATGATAGGTAAGTCAGGGCAGTGTTGGAGAGACATCAGTGGACCAAGGACAATGTTTTCAATTTAATACTTTCCCGGATGGGCAACCAATGTGCGGCTCTCTTGCTTCTGATGGGTTTAACGGTGCCGGTAAAGGTGCCGGAGCCGTTAAACCCATTCCACCTTATTACGAGGTCCCCTTGCGGGACCCGCTCTGGAAGTCTGGTCAGACTGCAGAGGGGGATAAGGAGCTGCATGTCTTCAGCCTTGACCTACATGTATGAAATGCCATGTAGGTCAAGGTGGTCGAAGAGGCGTTTTGTGTAAATGTTGTAAAGGGTGGAGGAGAGGCAGGAGCCTTGGGGGACTCCGCAAGTGACAGGAGTAGGTTCAGAGGAGCAGTCGTTTATGAAGACACAAGAGGATCTGTCAGCTAGGAAGTACCTCACCCAATTGGAGGCTGATGGCGAGAAGTTCGCTGTTGAGGCAAGTTGAGAGCAGAGGATTCAGTGGTCTACCAAAATCGAATGCTGCAGAGAGGTCTAGCATCATTAGGAGGGCATGTTTGCCAGTACCCGAGCCTCCCGCTCCACAAGAAGGAGTACTTTCAGGAGCATTAACTCTTACGACACAGGAGCACACAGGCCTCTTCCTTCAAAAGGATGTGCTTGCTAAAGCCTGCAGGTCTGGGAGAAACCTCATTCCAGGCAGCATGTAAATAGGAGAAATGACGCTCGCTACAAGCTACACTCGTCAGAGAACATACCTTTGTCTGCATGTCCACTCCCCTCATCAACGGTAGGGCAGCAGCTATGCTCCATTCTAAGCTGTCCTCAAACTCCTCCACGGCTGCCTCTCAGGCCCTGTCCAGCGAGGACAAAATTCTTGACGCCATTGGGAAAAAAGTATTTTCCAATTCTGGTCTTCAGCTGCAGCAGGTGAATACATTAGTCATCCTTGCAACGTCAAATCTCAAGTTGTAGAAAGAGCTTTCCGAATTTCAGGAATGTATCCCACAGGACAGGGTGGAAGATTTTAAAGTGGGCCTATCCGATGCCCATCATGTAGATACTTCTGCTCGGGCCTTATGGTTAGGTGTAATGGGTGTGCGAAAATGAGCTAAAACATGGCGCTGGTGCCTGGCCATTTTGGACATTCACTTCCAAAACCACAATGAAAGTCTACATTTCTGTGAGCTCACTTAGGAGGCAGACATGCATTCTGTAAGGATTACGAGATTCAGATGAGCTCATTATGGAGCTTCTAATCTGTGAAGTGTGAATAACAGCATGTAAAGAGCCAATTATATTCTAACCGTGAGTCTAAGTGTATATTATTTCCTCACTGAGTCCAAGAACTTTTGGTCCGTGTAATCTGGTAAGTGGTTTCTAGGGTCATTACACATGACTTAAAAGCAAAACATTGGGGAAGACATATCCCGCCGAGCGTGGTTGCACACGACAAAGTTCTCAAAAGAGATTCAGGACAAAGTACTCAAACTTCCCTTCAAAGGTAAAGAGCTCTTCCACGCCTCCACCAATGAGGAACAAGCAGGCAAACGGCTAAATCTTTGTCGGTACTTGCAAATCCCTCAGCTAAAGCAGCCTATACGAAGCAGAGGTCGGGGACCCAGACAAGGTCCGTCTCAATTTTTAGAGGGTTCCAGGAGTTTTGAGCACGCCAGGCAGGAGGTTCCTCTGGCGCACCTTGATGCAAGCAGCAAAGGCAAAGTGGCCGGTTTTTCTCTTGGTCATCAGCCTCCTCTTTGGCAACAGGTGGTCCTAATGATGTTTCCCTTGGTCACACGAGACTCCGGTGGGAGGACGTATATCGTCTCATCTGAAGGCGTGGCAGACCATCGCAAAAAAACGATGGTACAGAAACTTCTGAAACTCAGGTGGAACCTGTTCCCTTGCAGGAGCAAGGAGAGGACTAGTGCTCCCAATGAAGAGATTTCAGCACTGGAGAGATACGATCCCTGGGCTTGAGGCCAAGGACAAGTCTTGCAGTTCTGTTTTGGATGAGTTGTAGAGGACGAAGAGTAGAGACAGCTTGATTTAGAAAGATGCTGTTGCAGTAGTCCACCCTAGTGAGCACCAGAGCTCTGGAGACAGTGAGCTTGTGGGGAAAAGTGAGGAAAGGAAGAGTACCATTGAGGAGGTGCAGCTGGTAGTTTGACTTCAGAGATATGAGGAGAGAAGGAGAGTGTGGAGTCGAAGAGGACCATGAAGTTCTTGTCCTCACAGGTAGGAGCAGGAAGAGGGCCCAGGGTGGTAAGCCAGAGAGTGAGAGGAAAGGAGGGAGATGGTGATCTGATGAGGAGGATCTCTGTCTTACTGGCATTAATGCAGAGATCATTGACAGAACACCACTGTTGAATTGCAGACATAGCACTAAAGGTTGGAGCAGAGAGCAGCTATGCAGTGGTTGAGGGGTGCCAGGTATTAGTTGAACAGCAAGGGTGAAGATTAGACCCCTGGGGAAGAACACAGGTAGAGAGACAGATAGAAGAGAGGAAGGACCCAAGTTGGACCTCAGAGAGTCAATCAGAGAGAAAGGAGGTCGTCCAGGCCAGGATGGCATGGTTGACAGTATCAAAAGCAGAATAGAGATCAAGGAGGATGAGGCCAGAAGTAAGGTAAGAATCAAGGTTTGAGAGCTGTCTTCACAGATGTTCAGGGGAGCAGTTTCTGTGCTTCTGGCCGCTCTGAAGCCAGACTCCTTTTGCTCCTTTTTCTCTGTCAAACCAAGTAATCAAGAGGCATTTCACAGGTCTTCTTCTCCTCTTTCTGCCAGTCAGGCCTCCTCACCCAAAATGGGATCAGAACGTGGTCCTCATCGCTTTGTGTCATAAGCCATTTGAACGAATGGCCACTACCGAGCTCAAGTTATTTTCTTGGAAGTGGCCTTCTTGATCGCGGTAACATCTGTGAGAAGAATAAGTGAGCTTCTGGCTCTCTCTGTCGAATACCCGTTCTTAACGTTCAACGACAATAAGATTGTGCTTCGCACTCATCCTTCTTTCCTTCCAAAAATGGTCTCAGAGATCCACATTAATCAATCAATATCCTTACTGGGTTTCTTTCTGAACCCGGTCTCAAATGCAAAAAAGGTTCTATATAACCTAGATGTCAGAAGAGCTCTGAAGTTTTACCTTGACAGAACAAGAGAATTTAGAAGCTCTTCACAACTCTTTGTAACTGTCAGTGACCCAAAAGGGAAACGGCTTCTCATGCTGGATTGCTTCATGCATCTCAGTGGCTTATACAATTCAAGGCCTTCAGCCCCCAGGGGGCGTTCATGCGCATTTGGTCTGTGGCAAATTGGCTGCAGTTGCCTTCCAGAAATATGTTCTTTGGGAGTCTATAGCCAAGGCTGCTAAGTAGGCTTCTCCCTCAGCATTTTGCAGACATTATTGTCTTGACCTGAGCTCCCAGGTTGATGCCCATCTCGCCCAGGCAGTTCTTAAGATCCTTTTCCAGTAAGGGAAATTTCCATCCTCCCGTTTCTTTGGCCAGTACTTGGGAATGTCCCAAAAGTATGAAGGAAAGGGGACGGGACGTAGGAGTATAACAAAGTTACTCATCGTAGTGACTACCTTACTCGTAGTCCATAGTCTCCTTTCCTCCATATGCCCGCCTGCCGTCCCTTCTAAAAATGATATTCTATTTTGCTAACGGTCCTTCGAGTTTGGTGATAGAAAAGGACTGAAGGGCGATGCATGGGCGAAGCTCAGGAAGGCAGGGGTACGGTCCTGTGCGGTGGCCCTGCATAAAAATAAAAGAACAAAAAAGTTATTTTTGATGCTTCAAAAGTGCTCCGGTCCCGTCCCGATGGACGGAATGTCTCAAAGGTATGGAGGAAAGGGGACTATGGACTAGGAATAAGATAGTCTCTATGGTGAGTAACTTTGTTAGTTCCTTTATGGCTCTTGCCAATGCTTGCTCTCTCAAGCTACTCAACCCCTTTATATCCTTATGGCTCTTACCAATGGTTGTTTACTCAAGTTACACAGTTCCTTTAGGGTAATTGCCAATGCTTGCTCTCTCCAGTTACACAGTTCCTTTATGGCTCTTGCCAATGCTTGCTTTCTCAAGCTTTACAATTCCTCTTTATTGTGTGCTTTCAAAAAACTGCTTTGATTCATAACGGTCTTCGACTGTAGTTGCTTTCATTCAAATAAATATTCAAAAGACTTTCTTTAATTTCAGATCAGTATTCAAAATACTGGCTTTCATTCAGATCGGTATTCAATAGGCTTGCTTTTGCTTTCATAAACTTTCTTTTAAATCTTATATTGCCTGCCGTTGCGGTGTGCCCTTCCTAGGTTGACTCACTGTTTGGTGCTTACGGCATCCCAGCGAGGCTTCCGACTGCCACGAGTTCTCCCTTGCTTGTGCAGAGCCCGCTCTGTCTCCTCAGCGGCTCTCTGTGTCTTCGCTCCCACCACCGATGCATCTCTTGCAGCTCGGGCCTTACTCCACAGCTTCGACTGGTCGCGCCGGTTCCATACTCCGCCACAGGCCTCCAGCTGTCTTTAGCCTTGCTTTCAGCTGCATACACTCTGCATCCTTCCAGGGTCCTTGAGCACTCCATCTGCCACGCCACCTTCCAGGAGAGGGCTGGTCTCATCCAGCAGTCCGTAGACTTGCTTCCACAGCTGACTCCAGGTTCACCGTTCTTCCTGCTTTTAAACTTCCTACCAGTTTGATTGGTCCAACAAAAACTATATAGCTCATTGCCGACTAGGAAATTCTGCATTGTTCTTGCTGACCTCCTCCTAGTCCCAGTACTTAACTGGTGTGTGTGTGTGAGAATCAATAAAGACAAGGATGTGTGGCTCTGGTTTGTCTCTTCCTCGTCCCAGTACCTGACTGGTGTTTACTGGGGAATAATCTATTGGAAAAATAGGGAAGGGACTGGTGATAGCCTTCAAAGGCCCGGGGAATATCAGACTGATTATAAAAGGGAAATGGAGGATACCGTGTCTCAACTAAGGATGCCTCATCCCCACTCCCCAAGTCTCCTCCACCCAGGTGATCCTCCCTTGCATATCCACCCCAGGGTCATGATCTGATAACGACAGCCTTTCCGTGACTCGGAGGAGGATATCCTAGGGAAAGAAGTGAGGACACCCCCTGAGATTCCTCACAACTGTCAAAAAAGCTAAGGAGTCAAGTTGGAGGTTCATACAAGATTTACACTCATTGAATATCATAGTAGATGCAGAAGTTCCACTTGTATCCAATACTGCCACAATTATTTGCAACATACTAAAAGAGGCCACACATTTTACTGTTATCTATTTGAAAAATGCAGTATTTTCTATCCCCCCGATTCTCAATACCTTACTTCATTTACATACAGTGGGCAGTGATTTGTACACACCAGACTCCCACAGTGGTACTGTGAGTCCCAGAGTATTTTAAACAATACTACACATGGATGTGGGCAACATCCTTGTACCAAGCACAATCATTTAGTATGTAGATTATCTTCTAGTATCTAGCACCACAGAGGAGAGATGCATAGCAGATTCTATCACACCATTGACATTGCTTGCAGACAAAGGGTACAAAGTGGACATGGAGAAAATGCAATATTGTCAGAAAGAGGTTGTGTATTTGGGACGTACAATATCATCAGCAGGGAAAGAAAGAGCTGCTGCGGTGCTGAATACACCACAGCCTACTACAGTTAAAGAGATTCAACAATTCCTAGGTTTGTGTAACTACTGTAGAGCTTGGAGTTTTGACTACTCTAGTTAGACAAAACCTCTCCTGCAGGGACTCAAAGAAGCACAGACGGGGAATGGATTACTGACATGGACAGGAGAAATGGTGACACGTTCAGAAGTATTGAAAAATGCTATCAGTAATACTCTAGTACAAGCAACCCCTGATTTACGCGAAATACTTTTATTTTCACATTCCAATGGACAGGTAATGACTACTGTATTGGCTCAGCAAACAACCCAGGGACACAAGCCCCTAGCATAATACAGTGGTAACCTAGATTCAGTAATGCAGGGTCAATCACTTGTGAGCAGGCATTGGCCACAGCAGCCTTTGCTATTGACAAAAGTTCAACCATTACTATGGGGTGCTCAGTTACATTAAATGTAGAGCATGCTGTGTTTGCCATACTTCAGCGATTAAAATCCACATTAACCACACAGAGGGCCTCTGCCTATGAAGTAATAATGTCCAGCCCATCCGTTCATATTGTAAAATGCTGCACAGTGAACCCTGCCATATTTATGGCTGTACCTTTTGAGGAAGGGGAGGAGGTGCATGATTGCGTGATGTATGAAGACCCAGAAGAAGTTTTATTGGGGGAACGGGGGACACACTGCAGGAGGGGGAGCTCCTTTTTGTTGATGGTTCATCGACAATTGATCAGGACACTGGCCGGGACCCACGGGGGCAGCAATTGCGTGCCTCATAGATGTGGAATATGTGATTATTGTTCTGAAAAGATTACCAACACATTATTCTGCATAGGCAGCAGAAATGATTACCTTAAGTGAAGCATTAGAAACATCTCAGGGATGTTTGGTGACCGTTTAATCTGATTCGGTGTATGCCACCATTGCCATGCATTCAGTTGTCCAGATGGAAAAGGAGGATGTTTTGCAGGTCAAATGGCACACCTGTACGACATGGGGCCTTATTGGAAAGATTATTTTATGCACTGTCTCGCCCCTATGTGGTATCAGTAGTTAAATGCTCCACCCACACTCAAAGAACAAACTCTATTTTACTTGGCCACTAAAGAAACTACGTATGACAGGGACCCCAATGTCACTGCATATCCTGAGGTTGCAAATCGGCAGTTACAGTGGCCCATTCCATACACTACAGTGCTGCTTACACAAATAATTGAATTGCAAGGACAGGCACCCCAAGAGGAGAAGGATTTATGGGTGAGGAAGGGTTGCACGCAGACCCCGACTGACCTAATTTGGAGACAAATTATTACAGCGAAGGTGGTAATGCCACTAGAGTTGCTAACGGTTGCTTTATAGCAGCTGTACTACCCGGCACATATTTCGGATGGCACCCGACAACACTCTACCTTCTCATGAAACAGACCCAATGAAAACTGTGTCAAAATATGGGTTAACTGCGTGCCGAAACTGAAATGGATTGAACTAACTACTTGTCCAAAGACTCTTCTGAGAAACTGAAGGCAATTCCAGATTAATACTAGTTGTTCACCAAGACAGAAACCTTTTCTTCCTCCCTTTTGGTGCCAGGTATCCAGACTGCAGCCAATGCAAAATGGCTGCAGATAACTAGATAGGAGATGCTTCAGAGGGTGAACCAGACTGAGTAGGGTCTTATCTAGATAAAGAGTGAGTTGAGAGCCATTAGGCTTATGACTATCCAGAAGCAATATGTTGTGGACTTGCTCGCAGCTATGAAAGGGGGTATACAAGACAATGGAACTGTCTTTCTGTACACACATACCCCCAAATGATTCCGACAACGTATCATTGTCCTGTGCGATAGGGGCCCTTCACAATTTGAGGATTGCTATGGAGAAAGAAGCTGGAGTAAATGCAGATGATTGGGTTTCATGGGCCCCATCATGATTAGAGATAGCTTTGAAAATGCTGGTTCTCATCATAGTATTGTTCTTAGTGATTTTCTGTTCCTGACAAATGATCCAGAGGGGCTGCACAGAGAGCTTGCCGAAGAGCGCAACAATGAGGATTTCAATAAGGGCGTGTAAAGCTCCTCTTCTCACAAAACACAAGTACACCCATACTGATGGGTGGGATGGGATTGTCAGGCCAAGAATGTTAAAAATAGAGCAGCCTTTGAAACACCTGGGACAGTGACCACACCCCTACCAGACCCAGAGAAATATATTGAGTGTTGGGTCGACTTAGCAGGAGATGGGCGGTGCTGTTTCAAGATTGAAACCCCAAACGATATATTTGCAGATAAAATGCCAATTTTTGGCGCAATTACCGCCAGCAGTATTATCACACGGTAATTGCGTCATAAATTCCCCATTGGGTCCAATAGACCCAATGGAGAATGGAGATTAACAGTTAGCAGCCACCCTTGATCCAGCTGTAATACTGCTGGACTGGTGGGCGCCAACGCTAATATAGTTGGGCAGTATCTCAGCCGGGATACCGCCCAACCGTGATCAGGCCCTAGAGTCTGTTGGCAACATGTTCCAAAGATATTAATTTCAAAAGCTTGGTCAACTTATTCCGGGAACTTGGGAGGAGTCAAGTTCATTGCCCAATGCCACAGGTTTGATGTTTTGGCCTCTTTTGTGGGTCATACAATCCACATTTTATTGTGTGCAGAAGAATTCTATAGTGCTCCCACATTGTTAAACAGCACCATCTTCCTTGACACCGCTATCCTCTGGCCTTTGAAAGGATGGCAGCCCAAAAACTGAAGAATCAAAACAATCCAAACGACCAAATAATCACTGCAACTCTTTGCAAGGGAAAACAAGGTTTATTAAATGCAAAAACGGTCTCAGACGGTCCCGTAGAACCAAACTGAAATGGAGCTCATCTTATCTCAAGATGTTACAACTTTTAGAGTGGAGAAACCGCACATTAACAATACTATGCATAATAATGAATAGAGCATAATCCCACCACCCGCATTGGCACCCCAGCTCAGAGCTGGGGGTAAATAAGCCAGACTCATGATAGGGCCAACCCTTAAATGTGGTGGTAATACCGTTACCACCACATTTAAGGGCTAACACCCAACTCGTGATAAGGCCCTTAGACTGGAAAGACAGGCTTTTGGCCATACGAAATGACTTATTGGAATAACTAACATACAAAACAATGCAACACATTCTGTGTGCATTGACACTTGAAGTTTGTTACATCGTCACATTGATTGTCTCATACTGTCCCATTGTACATCTCTTACCTACAACCTCCCTTCACCCATGTTGTCCATAAGTAGATTGTTGAAGTCCCTAACATCATGTTTTGGGAGTTCATTGTAGGCACTTCACATAGTTCAATTAAAGTGAAATTGATTAATTGTACAGTAATGAACAACTAATAAAAAAAGAAATGGAACTTCTTTCTTAAAAAAATGTAAAGTGCTAGTAACATCTGTTGAAGCAAATGTCAAAGCAGCTAGACTGGGACGTTTGTTTTCAATTCCTCATGATGCAGTACCATCTTTGCCAAAAGAGATACGTTTTTTTGCAGAGTGCTGTTTCGAGGCCATAGCTTTTCAGTTGGCGGAAACACTCTTGAATCCCTCTGTGTCTCTGAAAATGTGTTCAGAAATTCTGTCGTTTAAATCGTAGTCATCATCTGTGCTTTTAACCCTATTTGACACTTTACTGAAACCTGATTAATAAAAAGGTTAAAACAATTCAATTTAATTGAAAATATCTGTGACGGAGATTCCAAGATGGACACGCTCTGCTGAAGACGCTGCATCCCGGGCTCCTCCAGATACCGGCTGCGACCCCGGGGGAAGCAAAGCAGGTTGCGGCGCGGGAGCAGGTTCCGCCGCAGCGTGCCGGGCCTTGAACTGTCTGAGCTGAGGCCGGGCGCGCGGGGCGCTACCCCGGGGTAGCCGCGCAGTGGCGGGAGTTGCCGGTGCGGTGGGTGGAGTTGGTGGCCCCCGTCTGCGGAACTCTGCCGGGTCCGTGGAGCCCCCACTGCCCGAAAAGGAGAGAGTGCGGTCCGGCCCAGCAGCCCTGGTTGGGGGGCGCCCAGCAGAGGCAACATCCATCGGTGGGTAAACCCCACTGAAGGTACGGAGGAGGCCCCGGGGAGGGTCGGGGGAGGCGCGCTGCGCCGGTTGTTCTCCCCGCCCGCCAGGGAGGAGGGATCCCCCGAACCCTGCAGCCTACTTAACAGTGGTACAGGTGCCGGGACCGATTGAAAGAATGCAGCATTGTGAATGACGGCAGAGTTCCTCTCCATTATCCAGAATGAGGACAAAGTTGACCCAATTCCTAATTCAATATTGGTACAAGTCTGTGGTGCACAAGAGGGACACTTCGACCCTGGAAGGACTGTCTGGAATCTTTGCTGGTTTTTCAACCCGCCATAACCTATTCCTGGTGGTGAAGCTTAGCCAGTGTCTGCAGACACTGTAGCCTCCTGCAATAGGGGAGAGTTACCTTAACTCAAGGGGGCCATCTAAGAGACTTGCCCCACCGACCCCTCTACACTGATAAACTGATACAGCAAAATGTATAAGGACAGTCTTTAAAGGGAAATCGGCTTGTCTGCTGGGATCACTGGAACATCATTGCACTGTCCCGCCATCCATTGGATCTGTTGGACATACTGAAGTGGGTTTTACCTTTAACGCACAAGTCCCCGGTCTCCCCAGCAGCAACAAATTCCTTTTCTCCATTTGCACTACCTTTCAATCTTCTTTGATATACTATTTGGAGACCATCTGCATCACTGTAGCTGCCACCCGAATTCTGGGTTTCGCAAACACTGTGCGTCTGAAAACAGATGATCTCCGGAGGGCTTGAATCTGCAAAGACTAGTCTGGAACTAACAATACATTCTGATACAAGATTTCTTTCCTTTAATATTGAACCCGAGGCCGACATTGGACAATCAAATTAGAGGGGGTGGAGGAGTCGGCGAGCCCGGGCTCCTGGCGGACTTGGTGGAGCGCTTGCCGCGGGGCACCGACTATCCCAAACGTCGGAACTTCGCGAGAAGGAAGTAGTAGTCAGTAAAACAGTGTGAGAGAACCCTGGCCCCCCGATTGGTGGTCTGACGGTGCCCCTGCTGCCTGGGGGTCCCTCCGTGGCGGGGGGTGGGAATCCCCACCTCGACCGAAGACGCTGCACCACTTGAATGGTCCACCCACAACCCAGCTACCACCACTTCTACGCTTTCCCCATTGAGATGTCAAGAAACAAGGCAAAAGACATGTCTACTCCAGGGAAAGCTCCCAGAAAAGGGACGGACGGCTCCCTCACGAAATACTGGGCAAAAGATTCCGAGATGCAAGAAGTCCAAGGTTGGGGACACCCCTCGGAGGATAACGAGGCACCAGTCTCCTGTGACGAACAAGATAGGCCAGTCTCACAGGCATTGCTATCGCAGTTCATGAGGGAGCTGGTCGAAAAGATCACAGGAGCAGGACAGAAGCAAATGGACAAGTTGCGAGAAGACCTGGCGGAAGGCATAAGAGAAATCAAAAGGGACATCAACAAGGTGGAAGAGAGAGTGGACACTAATGAGCGGGCCATCCAAGAATTGACAGAGGAAGCTAGGAAGGTCGACAATTTGCTGGAAACCCTGGCTGTGGCCACACAAAACCTGGAGCTGCAGGTGGAGGATTTGGAGAACAGGTCAAGAAGGGTGAATATTAGAGTTAAATACCTACCTGAGGACATTCCAGATCAAGACCTGTCCCGAACACTAAAAGGGATATTTGCAGATCTACTAAGTTCGGACTCTGACTCAGAGATACAATTAGACAGAGTTCACAGGGTGGGCTCGCCAAGACAGGAGCAAGGATCAAGGCCGCATGACGTGCTGGTGGCTTTTCACAATTATGCAGTAAAGGAGAAGGTTCTCGAAATGGCTAGAAGAGCCACAAGCATTACCTACAATGGCCACGAAATTTTCCTCTACCAGGATCTGGCGCAGATAACGCTAATCAAGAGGCGGCGAATGGGCCCAGTATTGTCATATTTGCGATCTCAGCAAATCCGCTACAGAGGTGGCGGGGACGCAGGCAGTGGGTCGCAAACCATGGGAATGGTATATGGTTAGGCCCAAACGAGCCAGGAAGAGCGGGGGGGCCTCGCGCCCAGGAAAGCTATCAACAACCCTGATGTGGAAGCCCCGGCGGCGGCGAGCGGACTGTTAGGCCGAATCCTGTGCAGTGCCCTTAGGGACCACTACACACAATTAAGACTACAGGTGGCAATTCAAGTTTTACCTTTGGTACAAGCCTGTACTACTAGGTTATAGTGGTAGCAGTAGCGGAGCAGCCAGGCTTATCTCAAGAGTATATGAGCAGTAGCAGAGATTACACAAAGGGACACAATTACTGTGGCTCAAGCAAACACTGACTCAAGGTTTCAGGTAAAAAATATAAGTACATTTATTTTTAAACCATTTGTTATTAACACAACACTTCTATTAAAATGTAAAACCACACGTTAAATACACTACAACTGACCAATTCACTTTGCACGGTATAAATCAAGGTAAGTACCCTGTGTTTGAGAGAACCGGTGTTACGAAACAATACACGTTACCGTGAATACGATTGCGATCACTTTTTGACAGTTCGGTCTACTAAATAAACACGTATCCGGAACAAGAAATGCTACTGGGGCAAAAACACACTTAGCACCTGAGATACCCAGAGAGAGTTGGGGGCAAAAATCATAGTCAATATGTTAGATATGCAAACAGAATCGAAGAACACTTATAGACAGAAATACAAGAGTCAAGAGGCCAGAGCCAGTGGCAATTGGAACTGGGTTCCTGTGTCGAGGATCACACGTCGGATAGTTCAGGATTCAAAGTTGCCAAGAGTACTTTAGATATTGTCAAATGTTCGGAACCAAAAGTTATAAGAAGGAGGGAAAAATAAGGGCAAGCCTTGTAAGTGAGAAATAGGGATTTCACCCAAAAGTCCTCAAGCAGGACACAGTACCTTTTCAAAGAAGAAGCTGGTGCCACGGCAGTTGTTCCTGGTAGTTTCCCGTAGACCCACGATTCCTGGCTTCGGCACAAAGAAGGACGATGAAGGGGGTCTACCCCACACAGGGATGTGGCTGGCAGCAGAGACAATGAATAAAAGGTGCGCACCTTAAAAACAGGAGAGGCTCTTCAGGTGGCTATCCGGACCTCTACAGCAGTGTGCAGCGATTTCGACCATGAAGGCGACCTCTGGCTGAAGAAGACGAGCTGGTTATCCCCACCAGGCTCAAGGGAAGAAGACTCCGGACTGGATCTCCTCTTAATCATTGAAAGGTAGATAGCTCAGGACTGCAGCAGGGCTTCACCGGTACGGGATAGTTGCAGCAGTCGACCTCTCCTCCGCTTCTCTTTGGTTCCTTGTAGTTCCAGTGGCGACACTTTGACTTCCAGCCCAAGAGACCTGCCTTTTATGCGAAATCCCCCATTCACACAGCCTGGCTGTCAATCACACAGCACAGGTGTTGTCCAGCACGGACAACCACCTCAGCCAATCATGAAAAAGTGTGACTTGGGTTTCCTAGCATACCATGCACCATGCACCACACTTAGACTTAGAATTCTGAACTTTAGCTTGCGTCGCACCTAGATAGAAATGTGATTCTTAGGATGTGCCACACTTAGAATTCTGAACTTTAGCTTGCGTCGCATCTAGATAGAAATGTGATTCTTAGCATGTGCCACACTCAGGATTCTTAGATTTAGCTTGCGACGCATCTAGATAGAAACACTCAGGATTCTTAACTTTAGCTTGCGCCGCATCTAGATAGAAATGTGAAGGTTAGCATGTGCCACACTCGTATGGGACTCTTAACACTAGCTTGCATCGCATCTAGATAGAAATGTGAATGTCAGCATGTATCGCACCTAGATGGAATCCCATAATTGCAAGGACAGCAATGCCAACTAACCAACCAACTAACAATTTCATCCCTCTGCATACACCTCTCAAACTCTAACCAAACACAACCACAAGCCTAAAATGCAGCAATCCGCACAAACCTCACAACAATGCAACAACAAAACAAACCACACATAGACTTGCACAACAGCACACAACGACTACCGACCGTAAAACATCCCAAGCCCAGCCAACGGACCCACCGGGCTGAGGCTGCCAACAGCACATCACCGCTCTCTTGCACTTTTCCAGCTTATTCCCACTAACCCACCCCCTCGCCCCCCCTTTTTCAGAGCTGCCAGAGCGCCAGGGGACCACTTTGGTGGTGATAGTGCGCAGTACAAATGTCCTTTAACATTAACATACCCTGTGCAGGGGGTGACTGCACCCCTCCCTCACATTCAGCCCACCTAGACACCCAGGCGCCTTGAGGAGGGCTTCTTGGCAGAAGCTCGCCAGAAGACAGTGAACAAAGAAGGCAAACCTGGTTTGCCGTGCAAAGTAAAACACAAGAAGGATTTTAACAAAAAGAAATGGCGAATAAACCGCACCGGAGCCAAAAGAAAAAGTATTTGGTTGAGCGGGTTTAAGTTCGAGGCTAACACAATAGCCTACAATATTACCACGGTTATATAAGATAACCGCGGTAGAAAATTAGGGTAGATACCACTGCCACCAGCCATGTCTAAATGTTAAAAGAGCGAAATAATGCTCTACGAGGTACAGATAAAAAGGGCTAAGAGTTAATCCTTCCAGTACTCCATGTAAGATGGGGTGTACTGGATCTGTGGTTAATTTGACTAAGTAAAGTTAATGGTAACTTTACCCTTTTCTGGGGGACAGTAGTCAGCCTCAGAAATGGAGTCGGGGGGAAGTCTGAATGACAACCCTGTGTCACTGCACAGAAGGTGCTGTGTGACACACCAAAGAAGGGGGCTACTGAAGTGGTGTACTCCAGAGTCCACAATCATAAAAACTGGTAAAAACACATAGCAAAACACAAGTAAGAGTGGTGAAAAGCTCACACTCTTACCAAGTGGAAAGAAATAACTCCAGAGATCCAGCAAAGCTGCTGAGGGACTCACTAGGTAAGGGAAATTAGCCATGAAATGAGAATTCTCCCTAACACGGACCCCCACGCGGATCTTGAGGATCTAAGAAGAGGCTTGTGGCCGAGCAGCAGGGAGGGGGGAAGGCCTGGGGTCTTGGAACGGGATTGGGAAATCCTGCGTGTGGTGATTCTGTGTCAGTTAATGAGTCCGGCTCTTGGTTGGATAACAAGATGGGTGTGTGGTGCCAGCCGGATTCGCCTGGAAGGGTGCGGGAGAGGGCTGGGGGGCAGAAGAGGGGAGGGGGAAGGGAGGATCCAAGGTCCAAGTGGGGGAGGCTTGGCCAGCGGGTCACAGAATAGAAACCCAAGTTTAGGACCAGTTTACTGGGGGGCGATGATCGCACATTGGGCTAAAACAGAACCTCACTAGATCTCCAGATGGCTAGCATGGATCCTTTAAAGTTGCTTTCATTAAACATGAACAGGCTTAATTCGCCGATTAAAAGGAAGAAGGTGGAGAGGTTTCTTGGGAGGGAACAACCCCATGTAGTAACCTGCAGGAGCCCTGTCCATACTAAAGACACGAACAGCATAAATTCTGAGGGTACTCTAGAGTGCTTCAGGCCACACAAGCAAGCAAAAAGGGGGGAGTGTTGGTTGCGCTGAAGGATGGACTCGACCTGGCCATTAGGGACATGCAGAAGGACAATCAGGGGAGGTACCTGGCGGTGATCCTGGAGGGGAGGGCCAAGTCCATCACAGTAGCTACACTGAATGCACCCAATCAGGCCCAGGACTCCTTTGTACAAAATATTCTTACCCGGCTAGGGAAATTTGCCAAGGCTAATATCATGCTTACGGGAGACTTTAATTTAGCCTGGAACCCCTCGAAGGACAGAAGATCTAACTCATGGGATGCACAGGGGGGCCATCCCGAGACCTGATCAAGAAGATACATGATTTGGCCTTGGTGGATGCGTGGCGGGAACTCCATGGCGACGAGGGTTACACCTTCTATTCTCACGCACACAGGTCACACTCACGTATCGATTACATTTGGCTTTCAAAACCTCTGCTGGGGAGAGCCATTGCCTTGGACATAGGGGCAATCGCCCTTGCAGACCACGCTCCACTTACCCTTTCGATAGTTAGACCAAAGGGATCCCCAGGGATATGGAAATGGAGATACCCGTTATCGCTATTCAAGTATCCAACTCTTGTTAAAGAATTAGAGGGGGAAGTAGTAGAATATGCCAACCACAACAACTGGGATGATACAGCCCCACAACTTTGTTGGGATGCCCTCAAGGCGGCAATCAGAGGGAGGATTATAGCTATCAGGGCCAGAAGGGAACGGGAGTTGAGATTGGAGGAACAACAGCTAGAAGTCAGACTCAAAGACATCATGGCCCGTATGGGCAGTAAAATGTCAGCAGCAACCAAAAGGGAATACAGGGCGGTCAGAGGGCAGTTGAACCTAATACAAACAAGGGCGGCCGAGCGGAATCTCCTCTGGCTGCGTCAAAGGTACTATATTAAGGCTAACAAAACAGATAGGCTTCTGGCCAGAAAGCTAAGGAAGGAGGCGACAAGACAATCTTGAAAATAAAAGGGGAGGGTGAGGTCCTCTACACTAAGAACTCGGATATAGAGGGGGAATTTTGCTAGTTCTATACTGACCTCTATAGGTCGGGCAACCCCACATCCGCGGATCAGGAGGCCTATCTAAATGAAACAGTCCGTCGACAGATCTCGCAGGATGAAAGGGAGGCTCTGGAGGCCGAGATTACTTCCGACGAAGTTCGAAGGGTAATTAATAACCTACCCTCCTGTAAAGCCCCTGGCCCGGATGGGTTTGCATCTGAATTCTACAAGACACATAATGAAATCTTAATACCCATCCTTACCAAATTATTTAATTGTATAGGGTACTCCCCAACTCTATGAACGAAGCCAAAGTGATCCTGATTCACAAGAAGGGCAAAGACCCGACCGAATGTGGGTCCTACCGCCCAATTGCTTTAATAAATGTGGATGCAAAAATTCATACCAAAGTTCTCGCCAATCGCCTTGAGGCAATCCTCCCTAAATTAATTCACCACGATCAGTCAGGTTTTATTAGAGGCAGGCAAACATATGATAATATTAGACGATTGGCCCACCTGATAAAAAAGACACAGAGAAGGAATATCCTGGCCCTGCTGTTGGCGATCGATGCTGAGAAGGCATTTGATCGGGTCGAGTGGGGATATCTGTTTACTGCTATGAGCAAGATGGGTTTTGGCCCAGGATTCATCACCCGAGTTAAGGCACATTACCAGAATTCATCAATTCGACTAGCAATAAATGGCCAAATCTCAGGCCTGGTGCAGGTAGGAAGAGGCACAAAACAGGGATGCCCAATGTCACCCCTCCTCTATCCACTTCACCTACTTCCTCGCGGCAGTAAGAGCTGCCGAAGATATAGAGGGGGTCCCGTTCGGAGCAGATGTCCACAAGGTGGTGGCCTTCGCTGATGATATGATTCTGTCGCTGACTCACCCGGTCACCTCCTTGCGGGCAGTAGCTAGGGAATTGGATAGGTTTGGCCAGGTGGCGGGGCTAAAAATTAACGTTCACAAATCCGAAGTGTTACCTCTCTCACTGCCACCCAGACCCGAGCAAGACCTCAAGAGGGCCTATAGGTACAGATGGGTCGACACCTCGCTAAAGTATCTGGGTAATCAATTGACTAAAGTCATTGGGGACCTCTATAAGGCAAATTACCATCTGCTTCTTCAGAAGATTAAATCCAAACTGGTGGACTGGGGACCCCTCGAGATTTCTTGGCTGGGTCGAATTAACGCCTTGAAGATGACGATCTTGCCCCTGCTCCTATATCATTTTTCAGCGCTCCCCGTCACAGTCCCGACGACCTTCTTCAAGGCCATCCAGAGACTAGTCAAGCTGTGAAAAAGGGCAAACGCTACCCCTTTCCCATCGCCGTATACTCCCCTGCATGGTGATCCACAATTTACTCTGGCAATTACCATTGCATGGGCTTTCGACCCTTGGTTCTAAGGGGGTTGCCGGATGGTGCGGGACATGTTGGTTGGAGTCGAAGTGAAACAATTTGAGCAGTGCAAGAAAGACTTTGGTATAGGGGAGAAGCAGAGGTTTTCTTACCTCCAGTATAGGCACTGGGTTTCCCAGCCGGATGTCAGGCAGGGGGGGTCTCGTCCTCTAACTATGTTCGAAAAGTATCTAGACACGGACACGGGCGACAAGGGTGTTTTGGCTTCCATTTATAAATTGATCAAAATGGGGGAAACCCTGCCACCCAGAAATTACATGGTCAAATGGGAGCAGGACGTGGGGACGGCCATAGAGGAACAGGGATGGGTGAGACTGTGGTCTCAGATCCCAAAACTCACAAGATCTATCCATATCCAGTAGATGTGGCTATAACTAATGCTACCTCACGTAGATGTACCTATGCCTGTGACAAGTGACCCAAGGTTTCCCTTTGGAGGGAGGTCCATTTTTTATTTACTTTATGGTCATTATAGGCAGAATCATTTTGCAAGAAAGAGACATAAGAGAAGTGCAAGGTGTTAGGGAGAATTCTCCAGAATGGCTAATTTCCCGTACCTACTGAGTCCCTCAGCAGCTTTTCTGGATTTCTAGGATTTATTTTTTTCACCTGGTAAGAGTGTGAGCCTTTTTTCCCACTCTTACATGTGCTTTGCTGTGTGTTTAACATTTTTTTGTGTTCATAGACTGTGGAGTCTCACCTACTCCATAAGCATCATCGTTTTACTTTGTGTGACACAGCACCTTTAGTGCAGTGACATAGGGTTGTCTTTTTAGACTTCTCACTTCAAAACTCCATTTTCTGGGACTGACTACTGTCTCCCAGAGCATGTAAAGTTGACTTTTTTTAAATTTACAGACCCAGTACAAACTATCTTCCATAGATACTAGAGTACTGGAAAGCGTTAATAGTTATCCCTTTTTGCCTGTTTCTCATGGAACATTATTTTGCTCCCCTTTCTTTAAGATTCGGCTGGTGGCAGTGGTATCTACCATTTTTATTTTATCGCGAGCTATGAAAATAGCCTCGGCCTCGGTACTGTTAGAGGCTATGGTGGTAGCCTCGAACTTAAATCCGCTGGACCCCTTTTAATTTTATTTGGTTCCGGCTGGGTTTATTTGCCATTTCTTTTTGTAAAGGTCTTTCTTGTGTTTTACTCTGCGCGCCAAACCAGGTTTGGTTCCTTTGTTCGCTGTCCTTTGGTGGGCTTCTGCACAGAAGCCCTCCTTAGGCGCCTCAGTGTCTGGGTGGACAGGATGTGAGGGAGGAGCTTTAGGCACCCTGCACAGGGTCTCCTTGGAGACCCAAGTCGCACTCTTGTTTGATTGGCTAGGTGACTGTCCTGCCAGGACAGCCACCCTGCTGTGTGATTGACAGCCAGGCAGTGTGAACGGGGGAAAACGGCATAAAAAACAGTTCTCTGGGACTTGGAAGGCAGAGACGCCACTGGATCGAGAGAACCGAAGAGAAGCTGAAGGAAGAGGACTACTGCAACTACTGAACCTCCCGGCGAAGCCCTGATGCGGGTCCGAATCTCCTAAACTTCGACGACAGAGAAGATCTGCAAGGAATCTTCATCCCTTGAGCTGTTGGGACCAACCAGTTTGCCAAACACCAAGCAAGGCCTCCTTCCCCTGGTCGAATTTGCTGTGCATTGCTGCAGTGAACCAGACAGCCAGGAGGACCGGACCCTATTTGGGTTTTAAGGAGCAGACCTTTTATTTGTTGCTTTGCTCAGGTGCTGGTTTCTTCCCTGGGCAGTGCAGGATCCTCCAGTCTTCCTCCTTCCTGTCAGTCCGATAGTCGCTTCAGGAACCGTGAGCCTGCAGGACCTGCCAGGAACTTCTGCCTCAGTTACAGCATTCTTCTTCTACTAAGGTACTGTTCAAATCCGGTCGTTCGTTCCGTCTGACCGTGGTGAAAGTGTTTGAAATCTTTCGCTAATCTGAGGGCTTGTCCTTCTCTACTCTTTTAAATAACTTTTCTTCTGACCAACTTCGTTTCGAACTCTTTGCAAAGACTTAACCGCAAACTACTCTGAACTGTGTGATCCTCTGCAAAGACTCTGAACCATTAACATTGGCCCAGGCCTATTGGTTTGAATCCTAGTTGTAGTAAGCTTTTTCTAGATTGCCCTGCCTACTTACTTGTTGGTGCTGCTTGATTTTGAATAACCTTGTCTTTCACTCCCTTTTTAAATTGCTTGAGTGCCATTTTGCTCACACTTCATTTTGAGCTTAACTTGTCCAAAATTCATTGGGTGGTGTGTAGTGTATTAAGACTGTGATTTTCTGCTGCTTTATATTAGTGAACTGTTTTACAACTGTTGGTGTAAATAAATGTATATTCTTTTACTCAGAAACCTTGAGTCCGTGTTTGTTTGAACCATAGTAATTACTGTCCTTTGTGTAACTTCTGATACTGCTCACTTTACTCTTGAGATAAGTCTGGCTGTTCAGCCATCGCTACCACTTTACTGTGTAGTACAGGCTTGTACCAAAGGTCTTTGCACTTGTAGTCTTAATTGTGTGTGGTGTTTCCAAAGGGTACTGCATATGATTCTGCCTAACACTGGTTTACAGTGGTGAAGATGAAGTATAGTGATTACACTTAGAGTGCTGCTATTACCTTGGTTCAACTAACCACAAGGCTAAACACCACTAAAAAGCAATTTAATCATCTCTGATATGGAAAGCTACAGTCAGGAGACCCTCCTTAGTTACACTGTTGATTATCTGAAAAAATCTATGTAGAGAAAGGAATCTCTCTGTTAAAGGCAAAATGTCTGAATTAATTGAAAGGTTGTTAGAGAAACAAAGTCTGGAGAGTGGGCCTGAAATACCTAACCCTCCAGCAAATGTGGAAAATAATGAGAATGATAATGTGTCAGATATTATTGATGAGTTAGATGAGGCAGATGTGTCTCACAATTTAGGCCTTACTGCTCCTCTACCTGCTCAGCAACCTTAACCTTTGTCCACTGGGGCCCCATCAGGTCCTACACCCAGTCCTGAATTCATTGCTCTAGAAAAGATGAGCCTTGTATTGGAATTCAAACATATTAATGCTCAAACTGAACAAAAGCATCAAGAACTTAAGCTCAGAGAAATGGAGATGAACCATACCTTAGAAATGAAAAAGTTGTCTATTGAAAATGCTTCTCTCCCAGAGTCTTCTAGGTCTTCCAGTCCTAAGAGACCCTGTATGCCTAAATAAATTGTTGGTATGCATGAGGCTAAGCTTGATATTTTGGATTGGTTGGCAATATTTGAGTATAACCATGGGATTCAAGACATTACAGGGAATCAGTTGCTCCCTTGGCTCTTCTCTAGGCTACCCACGGTTGCATCTGATGTTGTGATGGAGTTGGGGAGGTGGATAGGATGGATTATGAGTGTGTGAAGCTAGCTTTAATTGCTACATTTGGGAAGACCCCTTCCCAGTACCTTAAGAGGTTTAGGACCCTCAAAAAGCATGATAGTACCCCTTGGGCTACCTGGGTATGTGAATGTTTGAAAAACTTAGATGGTTGGGTTAAGGGTTACAGAGTAAACACTTGTGAAGGTATGAGAAATCTTGTTATGTTGGAGTCAATTTATGATGTCTGCTCCCCTGAGCTCAGACAGCACTTGGCTGATTCCAAGGAGATAGAGCCAAAGAAGTTAGCTAAGGCTGCTGACTTGTGAGTTGCCAACAGGGCTACTCACAAGGATTCTGGGGCAAATCAGAAGATTGATGAGGGAAAGAAGCCAAAGAATGATAATAAGGAGAATTCTAATACCTCCAATCCAAAAGAGGGCCCCAAACAAAATAACAAGGGAAAGCCACAAGGGAAACCGAATCAGGCTAGTGTACCATCTGGACCCAAACCAGATGTAGGTCAGAACAAGCACCCATTCATCAAAACATTTGGGAAATGTTATGTTTGTGGGTCAACTGACCATATGAAAGGGGGTCCAGATGTAAGGGTAAACCTTCACGGGTCCACACTGTCTCCTTAGCCTTCTCCCCAGAGGAAGAAGTACCTATGGCAAGTGGAAACTTTCACCTACTGGCTGATGAAACCATGAGAGTCTCAGATAGCGTTTCTTTAGTGTCCCTGGGTTTGTGGGAACAACAGAATTTAGATGTCTATAATTCCATTCCTGATAATACTAAAGAGTTTTATAAAGATAGTGTTCTTGTGAATGGCCAGGAGACCCCTGCCATCAGAGACACTGGAGCCAGCATAACTGTGGTTGATGAATCATTTTTCAAGGTGGAGGATGTTGCTAAGTCACCCAAACACCTAACCAAGTTAGCTGGAGGCCCTCTGCAAATGCTTCCCCAGTTACCATCTCTCATCCAGTGCGATGACATGATTGTCAAGATACCTGTTAGTGTGCAGAGTGACATGCCTGGGAGAGTCCTGTTTGGTAATGACCTGAAACCTCTTGGAATTGTGTCCAGTACCCCCAGGCCTCCCTGTAACGCTCACCTGATTCCCACGGAGGCGCTGGTCCCGGCTGAACTGTTATAGTCTCTTCAATTGAGAAGCGTAGAGCTCGGATGACTCTCTGGACTGGGCTTCCTCCTATTGACCGTCTGGCTTGCAGGGTAAGGTTTCTGCAGGCGGAAGAAAAAAGGGTTAATGACCGTTTGGCTGGACTTCCTCCTCACTAATCGCCAACTCTCCGAAAGTCCAATGTCCTGGTGAGCTCTCACCTTAGGCGTATAAATGCTGGGCTCTCCATCCTGCGACTTATGCAGGGGTGCGTGGGTTCCAGTTACGTCACTGAAGATCCTCAAAGTCTTTTGTGGCCTTAGAAGTGGCACAGGTGCTAAGATGCCAAAAGGTGATGCCGCCGTTACTGCACAAGCGGATGCCAGTAGGTATAAAGAGTTTATAGTCTTGAAGAGATGGGCACCTTTAATGAAGTCTTTGCATTGTCTTTTTCAGGTGCCTGGATGCTGAGGGCGTGGTCACTGAGAGCGCGACACGTGCGGTTGTACGTAGGTATGGGAATTTCAATGACACCTCAATAATGTCCCTGGTTTTCTGTTTTCAGGTCTTGAGATGTTGCGGGCGTTTTCCCAGTCGCGGATGCACGTGGGGAAACACGTAAGTGTTAGGCTTTCTTGCAGTCTTTAATGGCACTTAAATAATGTCTTTTCTTGTTTTCAGGTGCCGGGCTGCTGCGGTTGAAGAGATCGTAATACGCGCACAAAAGCAGGTAAGAAAAGTAAATGCGGCCGCCTTCACCCGATTCCTACTTAACAATGTTCTTTGTCTTTACAGGTGCCGTTAGGCTGCTGAAGAGAAGGCCGCGAAGAATCCTTGAAAGCACAGATGGATCAGGTATGCGAGCCGGCTGCGAACGTGTTGCAGCTTGCTAACCTTATGTTTCTTTTGCTTGCAGGTTCTGCCGG
Source organism: Ambystoma mexicanum (assembly GCF_040938575.1). Lineage (NCBI taxonomy): Eukaryota > Metazoa > Chordata > Amphibia > Caudata > Ambystomatidae > Ambystoma > Ambystoma mexicanum. Next base: position 550,722,000 of record NC_090926.1, read on the forward strand.
TGTCTGGATTCCTGGATGGTAAGTATAGTTCTCGTGTCTTTCTTCCACAGGTTGCTGAGCTGAAGCTGGAGATGTCACTGGAATGCTGGAGCTGACTCGGTGAGCGTCCTGCTGCAGATGCAGAATAACGCGAAGCACGTTTTCCCAATCGGGTGTGGTTTAAATAGTGTTGGAGTGATTGGGTGTCTTCTTCCTCAGCCTCGCCCAGGTAAAAGAGTTCCTGTGTTCCAGAGCTAAGGAGTGGCACCAGCCCCACCCAGGTAAGAAAGTAGTCCCAGTTCAGGGAATAGTTCCTCCCAGCAGAAGGCTGGGGACTTCATCCTGCCAGCATTTGCAAAGGTGAGTATGCAGCATGGTCTGCTACAGGTAGGTCCACCCAAGCACCTTTGCATGAATTATGAGCCCGGCGCCCCTGGCGCTGTGGCTGAGGTTCCTTATGAGCCTGGCGCCAGAGGCGCCAGGACATGGTCCAAAGGGCCCCAATAGGGGTTTGCTGGAGCCGGGGACGAGGGTCGTGAGCCTGCTTCCGGGGATGCTGGGCTTGACTTGGCTTCTCGGGAGCAGTGCTCATGACAGCACCCCCCTCAAGGCCCCTCCCAAACTTGTCTTCCCTGGAGGTTTTGGCATATTGGGAAAAGTTCGATGGAATTTTCTGACTAGACGAGGAGCATGGACGTGGTCGGAGGGTTCCCATGATCGTTCTTGAGGTCCGTTACCCTTCCAGTCGATCAGATAGTATAATTTTGACTTGATGATCTTGGAGTCCAGGATGTTTTTAACCTCAAATTCAGGTTCTCCATTTACTTGAATAGGCTCTGGAGGTTTATTCAGTCTGGTTCCAGGTTGCATAGGTTTTAGTAGAGATACGTGAAACACCGGATGTATTTTCATGTGGGATGGCAAACCCAATTTGACAGCCACTGGGTTTATTATGGCTGTAATTGGATATGGTCCCAGATATTTTGGGTTGAAGGTGTGAGGTCCTTTAAGTGATAAATGTTTGGTGGATAACCAAACTTGATCTCCAACCTGGTATTGAGGGGTGTCTCTTCGGTGTTGGTCTGCTCCCCTTTTGTACCGTTCTTTAGCCTGTTGTAGGTGGATTGTCGCTTCTTGGAAAGCTTGAGTGATAGCATTGTGAAGTTGATCCACGGCAGGCGTTCCAAGGGTGTGCAGTCATAATGTCGACATCAATAATGTCGACAGTCAAAATGTCGACAAATTAATGTCGAAAAACAATAATGTCGACAAACAAAAATGTCGACATTTTTCGATATTTTTTCGAAATTTAAGTTAGTGTATGCATAAATAAATAAATAAATATATATATGATGTGTTGAGTATGAGGGGTGGTTGGGGGGGTGGGGGGGGTGGCAGGGGGGTGTTGGGTGAGGGGGGGTTGGGGGGGGGACCCCCCCATAGTAAATACAATTTTTATTTATTTAATTATTGAATAAATAAATAAATAAATAATTGGTATGTGTTGAGTATGAGGGGTGAAAGGGTGGTTGGGGGGGTGTGGGGGGGTGGCAGGGGGGTGTTGGGTGAGGGGGGTTGGGGGGGGACCCCCCCCCATAGTAAATGATCCTTTTTTAGGTTATTTATTTATTGAATAAATAAATAAATAAATAATTGGTATGTGTTGAGTATGAGGGGTGAAAGGGTGGTTGGGGGGTGTGGGGGGTGGCAGGGGGGTGTTGGGTGAGGTGTTGATAGTTTTAAGGGTTTATAGTCATAATGTCAAAAAAAAAAATACCGACATTTTTTTTCGAAAAAATGACTTTTTACATTATAAGTATAGGATGTCGACATTATTATTTTCGACATTTTATTTTCGACATTTTTGTCTGTCGACATTTTTTTTTCGACATTATGACTATAAACCGTTCCAAGATCTTGGGGCGGGTCGAGATTGGAGGTTCGAGGATGAATCCCATATAAAATGTAAAAGGGACTTTTTCCGGTTCCTGAATGGATCGAGTTGTTGTAAGCATATTCGGCTATCCAAAGGATATCTTTCCAATTACTTTCCGACTGCTGTAGCATACAACATAAATATTGTTCCAGAGTTTGGTTTGTCCTCTCAGTTTGTCCGTCGGTCTGGGGATGATGGCTGGTTGAAAGTCTCACATCGATTTGGGCTAAACGACAGCAACTTCGCCAAAAGTGAGAGATAAACTGGCTCCCCCTATCTGAGATCAAAACCGAAGGGAAGCCGTGCAATCTTACAATATTTTCAAGGAATTCCCGTGCTAGAACTGAAGCTGAAGGTAAGCCCTTTAGTGGAACGAAGTGGGCCATTTTAGAAAACAAATCTACAATTACTAGAATAGTGTTGTATCCGGAACAGGAGGGTAAATTGGTGATGAAGTCCATGGAGAGGGTATGCCAGGGATGTGGTGGGATGTCTAGCGGATGCAGGAGACCCGCTGGTCTTTCCTTCTGACCTTTGTTTTGGGCACACACACCACAGGACATCACAAACTCCTTTATGTCTTTTCTCCATGACGGCCACCAGAAGTGTCTCTTGACTTTTTCCGAGGTTTTGGCAATGCCTGGGTGGCCCTCCATCAAGGAATCATGGTAGCAAGAGATTACCTGTTTTTGTAAATCGGCACGTGGTAGGAATAGTCGTCCCTGAAAATAAGGCAGGTCTTTTTTTATGATGAAGTCCTTTCCCTTCAGTTGCCAGTTTTGTAAGTCCGAAGGGGTCACAAGTTGTTTAACTTTTGCTTCGATATCTTCGATGGATTGTGAAGAAATCAGGCCCAGGATTCTCTGTTCTGGAATTATTGGCACAGGTTCAGGATTGACAATATTACTTCCCATTCCAATCCGGGAAAGGGCATCCGCTTTGCCATTTTTGTTGCCGGGGCGATAAGTAATTACAAAGTCAAATTCGGCAAAGAAAAGTGCCCAGCGAAGCTGTCTGGAGGACTGAGCTTTGGCGGTTTTCAAGTATTGTAGGTTTCGATGATCAGTGATTACCGTGACAGTGTGTTTGGCTCCAAGGAGATAGTGCCGCCAGGCCTTGAAAGCGGACTTAATTGCTAAAAGATCTTTATCTGTGATGGTGTAGTTAATTTCAGGTGCCGAGAACTTGCGAGACCAGAATGCCACGGGGTGCAATTGGTTAGTTTCCGGATCTCTCTGTGATAGAACCGCCCCCATTGCTAAGCTGGAGGCGTCGGTCTCAACGATGTAAGGGAGGTCTGGGCGTGGGTGTTTCAGTATGGGTGCTGAGGTGAACTTGGCTTTTAGCTCTTGAAAGGCCTGTTCTGCTTCTGTTGACCACTCGAAACGTTTGTTTTTTCTTAAGAGGGCGGTGATGGGCTGCACCACTCGTGAAAACTCTGGAATAAACCTGCGGTAAAAGTTGGCGAAACCTAACATGCTTTGGACACCTTTCACGGAAGTAGGTGATGGCCACTTGATGATAGCGTCCACCTTTCTCGAGTCCATGTGGACTCCTTTGGGTGTCAGAATAAAGCCTAGAAATTCGACCTATGTGATGTGAAAAACACATTTTTCGAGCTTAGCAAAAAGCTTATGTTGGCAGAGTTTTTCAAGGACGGCTCTAACATGTTTCTGATGATCTGCTTCTGAAGATGAGTACACAAGGATGTCATCTATGTAGACGACTACGCAAACATCTATGAGTTCTCTGAGGACATCATTCATAAAATACTGAAACGCGGCTGGTGCATTGCATAGTCCGAAGGGCATCACTTGGTATTCAAATAGTCCATACTTGGTGCGAAATGCCGTCTTCCATTCGTCGCCTTCTTTAATCCGTACCAAGTGGTAGGCTCCCCGGAGATCTAGCTTTGTAAAAATGCAGGCGTTCTTAACTTGGTCAAGGAGTTCCTGAATCAGAGGTAGGGGGTATCTGTTCTTTACCGTTATCTGGTTCAGGGCACGATAATCAATACAGGTTCTAAGGTCACCTTCTTTTTTAGGTACGAAGAACAGAGCCGAGGATGCAGGAGACTTTGATGGGCGGATAAATCCACTGGCCAGTTACTGGTCCAGATACTGTCGTAAATGAAGATTTTCAGGCTCGGTAAGGGCGTAAATTCTACTACAAGGGGGAGTGGCTCCGGGTATCAGGTCTATTTGACAGTCGTAAGTTCTGTGGGGAGGCAGGGTATTAGCCTGTTCCTTCTGAAAGACATCTTGGAATTCTTGATACTCTGGAGGCAATTGCGGTCCTTCGGATGTTGCTACCGCTAGGCCAATACTGGGTCGAGGATAACAAGTAGGTGCACACTCTGGGAACTGTATCGTCTTTGCTCGCCAATCAATTTGAGGATTGTGTTTCTCCAACCAAGGGATCCCCAGAATTATTTGGAACTGAGGGGCCTTGATCACATCGAACACGATTACCTCCCGATGTCCATCTTGGCCTAATAACGTCACTTCTGTGGTGGTATGGGTTACCGGTCCGGAGGCTATTTCCGTACCATCCACTGTGGTAATGACGTCTTTAATTACCTTAGGACAAAGGGGTAGGTTCATCCTGGAAGCCATCTCGCGGTCTACATAATTTCCAATCGCTCCGCTATCAATGTATGCTTTAATGGCATGCAAACGATCCGGTCGTTCTGGATTTATGAGGACCATTGACATTATGAAGTGCAAGGTCAAAGAACTGGTTTTTACGCTCGGCAAGCGGACCTCTACACTTGTCGGGCGAGGTCGTTTCCCGGCTCGGGCTTTTCGGAATTCTTATCAGAAGCTCCCACTGTCTTCTTCGGAGGTTTCACCGGGCAATCTCGGAGGAAATGTCCTGAATTTCCACAATAGAGACATAGCTGCAATTGTCGTCTCCTGTCGCGTTCTTTCTGGGTTAGGGGACCCTTTACGACCCCTATTTGCATAGGTTCTACGGCTTCAACTCCTTTGGTGTGAGTTAGAGGCTTAGAGAATACTCGAGTTTCGAACCTGGAGCGGTCTGCCTTTCTGTTTTGTAGTCTGTGATCCAATTGGACCACTAAATCAATGTATTCTGAACAATCTTGAGGGGGATTCACGACCTGGGCTAGGACGTCTTTGAGTTTGCCACGCAAACCCCTGTGGAAAAGCGTGATCCTCTTGTCCTCGGGCCATCTGGTTTCTAGAATTAGTCTGTTAAATGACGCAATATAAGCCAGAAGATCCTGATTGCCCTGCCGTAGGGAAAGGAGTTCGTTGTCCAGGGGCTGCCCCTGGGAATGTCTTGCGAAAAGTCTTTCCATATTGGCCTGGAAGGCCTGGAAATTGCGAAGAATCGGGTCATCCTGTGTAACCAGAGGGATCGACCAATCAGCGGCGCTGCCGCTAAGATACGAAAGCACAAAGGCTACTTTAGTCTGATCAGTCGGAAAAGCAGCTGGTCTACAAAGAAAGTGCAATCGGCACTGATTTATGAACACCACAAACCTCTTAGGGTCACCAGAGAAGCGTTCGGGCGGAGCCAAAGGCACATTTCCGGGCAGATTGATTTGAACAGGATTGGCTGAAGCCACCAGGATATAGGTCCCTCCTGAATTAGGTAGAGGGGTTTGCCCCGCTTGTGTTTGTAATAACTGTCTGGCGAGGTCATCAGTTCGTTCTTTGGACATAATCAATTCCCTCCTCAGGGCATTCGTTTCCTGGCGGGCAGCATGTACTTCAGCTCTTAATTCCCCTAGTAACTGGGCCAGTTGATCAGTGTCGGAAGTTTCCATAGCGCCTGGGTAGGAGGTTATTGGAAGGCTTTGCGTTCTGTAACGCTCACCTGATTCCCACGGAGGCGCTGGTCCCGGCTGAACTGTTATAGTCTCTTCAATTGAGAAGCGTAGAGCTCGGATGACTCTCTGGACTGGGCTTCCTCTTATTGACCGTCTGGCTTGCAGGGTAAGGTTTCTGCAGGCGGAAGAAAAAAGGGTTAATGACCGTTTGGCTGGACTTCCTCCTCACTAATCGCCAACTCTCCGAAAGTCCAATGTCCTGGTGAGCTCTCACCTTAGGCGTATAAATGCTGGGCTCTCCATCCTGCGACTTATGCAGGGGAGCGTGGGTTCCAGTTACGTCACTGGAGATCCTCAAAGTCTTTTGTGGCCTTAGAAGTGGCAGAGTGCTGAGATGCCAAAAGGTGATGCCGCCGTTACTGCACGAGCGGATGCCAGTAGGTATAAAGAGTTTATAGTCTTGAAGAGATGGGCACCTTTAATGAAGTCTTTGCATTGTCTTTTTCAGGTGCCTGGATGCTGAGGGCGTGGTCACTGAGAGCGCGACACGTGCGGTTGTACGTAGGTATGGGAATTTCAATGACACCTCAATAATGTCCCTGGTTTTCTGTTTTCAGGTCTTGAGATGTTGCGGGCGTTTTCCCAGTCGCGGATGCACGTGGGGAAACACGTAAGTGTTAGGCTTTCTTGCAGTCTTTAATGGCACTTAAATAATGTCTTTTCTTGTTTTCAGGTGCCGGGCTGCTGCGGTTGAAGAGATCGTAATACGCGCACAAAAGCAGGTAAGAAAAGTAAATGCGGCCGCCTTCACCCGATTCCTACTTAACAATGTTCTTTGTCTTTACAGGTGCCGTTAGGCTGCTGAAGAGAAGGCCGCGAAGAATCCGTGAAAGCACAGATGGATCAGGTAAGCGAGCGCGGCTGCGAACGTGTTGCAACTTGCTAACCTTATGTTTCTTTTGCTTGCAGGTTCTGCCGGTGTCTGGATTCCTGGATGGTAAGTATAGTTCTCGTGTCTTTCTTCCACAGGTTGCTGAGCTGAAGCTGGAGATGTCACTGGAATGCTGGAGCTGACTCGGTGAGCGTCCTGCTGCAGATGCAGAATAACGCGAAGCACGTTTTCCCAATCGGGTGTGGTTTAAATAGTGTTGGAGTGATCGGGTGTCTTCTTCCTCAGCCTCGCCCAGGTAAAAGAGTTCCTGTGTTCCAGAGCTAAGGAGTGGCACCAGCCCCACCCAGGTAAGAAAGTAGTCCCAGTTCAGGGAATAGTTCCTCCCAGCAGAAGGCTGGGGACTTCATCCTGCCAGCATTTGCAAAGGTGAGTATGCAGCATGGTCTGCTACAGGTAGGTCCACCCAAGCACCTTTGCATGAATGATGAGCCCGGCGCCCCTGGCACCGGGACTGAGGTTCCTTATGAGCCTGGCGCCAGAGGCGCCAGGACATGGTCCAAAGGGCCCCAATAGGGGTTTGCTGGAGCCGGGGACGAGGGTCGTGAGCCTGCTTCCGGGGATGCTGGGCTTGACTTGGCTTCTCGGGAGCAGTGCTCATGACAGCACCCCCCCTCAAGGCCCCTCCGAAACTTGTCTTCCCCGGAGGTTTTGGCATATTGAGAAAAGTTCGGTGGAATTTTCTGACTAGACGAGGAGCATGGACGTGGTCAGAGGGTTCCCATGATCGTTCTTGAGGTCCGTAACCCTTCCAGTCGATCAGATAGTATAATTTTGACTTCATGATCTTGGAGTCCAGGATGTTTTTAATCTCAAATTCAGGTTCTCCATTTACTTGAATAGGCTCTGGAGGTTTATTCAGTCTGGTTCCAGGTTGCATAGGTTTTAGTAGAGATACGTGAAACACCGGATGTATTTTCATGTGGGATGGCAAACCCAATTTGACAGCCACTGGGTTTATTATGGCTGTAATTGGATATGGTCCCAGATATTTTAGGTTGAAGGTGTGAGGTCCTTTAAGTGATAAATGTTTGGTGGATAACCAAACTTGATCTCCAACCTGGTATTGAGGGGCGTCGCTTCGGTGTTGGTCTGCTCCCCTTTTGTACCGTTCTTTAGCCTGTTGTAGGTGGATTGTCGCTTCTTTGAAAGCTTGAGTGATAGCATTGTGAAGTTGATCCACGGCAGGCGTTCCAAGATCTTGGGGCGGGTCGAGATTGGAGGTTCGAGGATGAATCCCATATAAAATGTAAAATGGACTTTTTCCGGTTCCTGAATAGATCGAGTTGTTGTAAGCATATTCGGCTATCCAAAGGATATCTTTCCAATTACTTTCCGACTGCTGTAGCATACAACGTAAATATTGTTCCAGAGTTTGGTTTGTCCTCTCAGTTTGTCCGTCGGTCTAGGGATGATGGCTGGTTGAAAGTCTCACATCGATTTGGGCTAAACGACAGCAACTTCGCCAAAAGTGAGAGATAAACTGGCTCCCCCTATCTGAGATCAAAACCGAAAGGAAGCCGTGCAATCTTACAATATTTTCAAGGAATTCCCGTGCTAGAACTGAAGCTGAAGGTAAGCCCTTTAGTGGAACGAAGTGGGCCATTTTAGAAAGCAAATCTACAATTACTAGAATATTGTTGTATCCGGAACAGGACGGTAAATCGGTGATGAAGTCCATGGAGAGGGTATGCCAGGGATGTGGCGGGATGTCTAGCGGATGCAGGAGACCCGCTGGTCTTTCCTTCTGACCTTTGTTTTGGGCACACACACCACAGGACATCACAAACTCCTTTAAGTCTTTTCTCCATGACGGCCACCAGAAGTGTCTCTTGACTTTTTCCGAGGTTTTGGCAATGCCTGGGTGGCCCTCCATCAAGGAATCATGGTAGCAAGAGATTACCTGTTTTTGTAAATCGGCATGTGGTAGGAATAGTCGTCCCTGAAAATAAGGCAGGTCTTTTTTTATGATGAAGTCCTTTCCCTTCAGTTGCCAGTTTTGTAAGTCCGAAGGGGTCACAAGTTGTTTAACTTTTGCTTCGATATCTTCGATGGATTGTGAAGAAATCAGGCCCAGGATTCTCTGTTCTGGAATTATTGGCACAGGTTCAGGATTGACAATATTACCTCCGATTCCAATCCGGGAAAGGGCATCCGCTTTGCCATTTTTGTTGCCGGGGCGATAAGTAATTACAAAGTCAAATTCGGCAAAGAAAAGTGCCCAGCGAAGCTGTCTGGAGGACTGAGCTTTGGCGGTTTTCAGGTATTGTAGGTTTCGATGATCGGTGATTACCGTGACAGTGTGTTTGGCTCCAAGGAGATAGTGCCGCCAGGCCTTGAAAGCGGACTTAATTGCTAAAAGCTCTTTATCTGTGATGGTGTAGTTAATTTCAGGTGCCGATAACTTGCAAGACCAGAATGTCACGGGGTGCAATTGGTTAGTTTCCGGATCTCTCTGTGATAGAACCGCCCCCATTGCTAAACTGGAGGCGTCGGTCTCAACGATGTAAGGGAGGTCTGGGCGTGGGTGTTTCAGTATGGGTGCTGAGGTGAACTTGGCTTTTAGCTCTTGAAAGGCCTGTTCTGCTTCTGTTGACCACTCGAAACGTTTGTTTTTTCTTAAGAGGGCGGTGATGGGCTGCACCACTCGTGAAAACTCTGGAATGAATCTGCGGTAAAAGTTGGCGAAACCTAACATGCTTTGGACACCTTTCACGGAAGTAGGTGATGGCCACTTGATGATAGCGTCCACCTTTCTCGAGTCCATGTGGACTCCTTTGGGTGTCAGAATAAAGCCTAGAAATTCGACCTCCGTGACATGAAAAACACATTTTTCGAGCTTAGCAAAAAGCTTATGTTGGCGGAGTTTTTCAAGGACGGCTCTAACATGTTTCCGATGATCTGCTTCTGAAGATGAGTACACAAGGATGTCATCTATGTAGACGACTACGCAAACATCTATGAGTTCTCTGAGGACATCATTCATAAAATACTGAAACGCGGCTGGTGCATTGCATAGTCCGAAGGGCATCACTTGGTATTCAAATAGTCCATACTTGGTGCGAAATGCCGTCTTCCATTCGTCGCCTTCTTTAATCCGTACCAAGTGGTAGGCTCCCCGGAGATCTAGCTTTGTATAAATGCAGGCGTTCTTAACTTGGTCAAGGAGTTCCGGAATCAGAGGTAGGGGGTATCTGTTCTTTACCGTTATCTGGTTCAGGGCATGATAATCAATACAGGTTCTAAGGTCACCTTCTTTTTTAGGTACGAAGAACAGAGCCGAGGATGCAGGAGACTTTGATGGGCGGATAAATCCACTGGCCAGTTACTGGTCCAGATACTGTCGTAAATGAAGATTTTCAGGCTCGGTAAGGGCGTAAATTCTACTACAAGGGGGAGTGGCTCCGGGTATCAGGTCTATTTGACAGTCGTAAGATCTGTGGGGGGGCAGGGTATTAGCCTGTTCCTTCTGAAAGACATCTTGGAATTCTTGATACTCTGGAGGCAATTGCGGTCCTTCGGATGTTGCTACCGCTAGGCCAATACTGGGTCGAGGATAACAAGTAGGTGCACACTCTGGGAACTGTATCGTCTTTGCTCGCCAATCAATTTGAGGATTGTGTTTCTCCAATCAAGGGATCCCCAGAATTATTTGGAACTGAGGGGCCTTGATCACATCGAACACGATTACCTCCCGATGTCCATCTTGGCCTAATAACGTCACTTCTGTGGTGGTATGGGTTACCGGTCCGGAGGCTATTTCCGTACCATCCACTGTGGTAATGACGTCTTTAATTACCTTAGGACAAAGGGGTAGGTTCATCCTGGAAGCCATCTCGCGGTCTACATAATTTCCAATCGCTCCGCTATCAATGTATGCTTTAATGGCATGCAAACGATCCGGTCGTTCTGGTTTTATGAGGACCATTGACATTATGAAGTGCGAGGTCAAAGAACTGGTTTTTACGCTCGGCAAGCGGACCTCTACACTTGTCGGGCGAGGTCGTTTCCCGGCTCGGGCTTTTCGGAATTCTTATCAGAAGCTCCCACTGTCTTCTTCAGAGGTTTCACCGGGCAATCTCGGAGGAAATGTCCTGAATTTCCACAATATAGACATAGCTGCAATTGTCGTCTCCTGTCGCGTTCTTTCTGGGTTAGGGGACCCTTTACGACCCCTATTTGCATAGGTTCTACGGCTTCAACTCCTTTGGTGTGAGTTAGTGGCTTAGAGAATACTCGAGTTTCGAACCTGGAGCGGTCTGCCTTTCTGTTTTGTAGTCTGTGATCCAATTGGACCACTAAATCAATGTACTCTGAACAATCTTGAGGGGGATTCACGACCTGGGCTAGGACGTCTTTGAGTTTGCCACGCAAACCCCTGTGGAAAAGCGTGATCCTCTTGTCCTCGGGCCATCTGGTTTCTACGATTAGTCTGTTAAATGACGCAATATAAGCCAGAAGACCCTGATTGCCCTGCCGTAGGGAAAGGAGTTCGTTGTCCAGGGCCTGCCCCTGGGAATGTCTTGCGAAAAGTCTTTCCATATTGGCCTGGAAGGCCTGGAAATTGCGAAGAATCGGGTCATCCTGTGTAACCAGAGGGATCGACCAATCAGCGGCGCTGCTGCTAAAATACGAAAGCACAAAGGCTACTTTAGTCTGATCAGTCGGAAAAGCAGCCGGTCTACAAAGAAAGTGCAATCGGCACTGATTTATGAACACCGCAAACCTCTTAGGGTCACCAGAGAAGCGTTCGGGCGGAGCCAAAGGCACATTTCCGGGCAGATTGATTTGAACAGGATTGGCTGAAGCCGCCGGGGTATAGGTCCCTCCTGAATTAGGTAGAGGGGTTTGCCCCGCTTGTGTTTGTAATAACTGTCTGGCGAGGTCATCAGTTCGTTCTTTGGACATAATCAATTCCCTCCTCAGGGCATTCGTTTCCTGGCGGGCAGCATGTACTTCAGCTCTTAATTCCCCTAGTAACTGGGCCAGTTGATCAGTGTCGGAAGTTTCCATAGCGCCTGGGTAGGAGGTTAGTGGAAGGCTTTGCGTTCTGTAACGCTCACCTGATTCCCACGGAGGCGCTGGTCCCGGCTGAACTGTTATAGTCTCTTCAATTGAGAAGCGTAGAGCTCGGATGACTCTCTGGACTGGGCTTCCTCTTATTGACCGTCTGGCTTGCAGGGTAAGGTTTCTGCAGGCGGAAGAAAAAAGGGTTAATGACCGTTTGGCTGGACTTCCTCCTCACTAATCGCCAACTCTCCGAAAGTCCAATGTCCTGGTGAGCTCTCACCTTAGGCCTATAAATGCTGGGCTCTCCATCCTGCGACTTATGCAGGGGTGCGTGGGTTCCAGTTACGTCACTGGAGATCCTCAAAGTCTTTTGTGGCCTTAGAAGTGGCACAGGTGCTGAGATGCCAAAAGGTGATGCCGCCGTTACTGCACGAGCGGATGCCAGTAGGTATAAAGAGTTTATAGTCTTGAAGAGATGGGCACCTTTAATGAAGTCTTTGCATTGTCTTTTTCAGGTGCCTGGATGCTGAGGGCGTGGTCACTGAGAGCGCGACACGTGCAGTTGTACGTAGGTATGGGAATTTCAATGACACCTCAATAATGTCCCTGGTTTTCTGTTTTCAGGTCTTGAGATGTTGCGGGCGTTTTCCCAGTCGCGGATGCACGTGGGGAAACACGTAAGTGTTAGGCTTTCTTGCAGTCTTTAATGGCACTTAAATAATGTCTTTTCTTGTTTTCAGGTGCCGGGCTGCTGCGGTTGAAGAGATCGTAATACGCGCACAAAAGCAGGTAAGAAAAGTAAATGCGGCCGCCTTCACCCGATTCCTACTCAACAATGTTCTTTGTCTTTACAGGTGCCGTTAGGCTGCTGAAGAGAAGGCCGCGAAGAATCCGTGAAAGCACAGATGGATCAGGTAAGCGAGCGCGGCTGCAAACGTGTTGCAACTTGCTAACCTTATGTTTCTTTTGCTTGCAGGTTCTGCCGGTGTCTGGATTCCTGGATGGTAAGTATAGTTCTCGTGTCTTTCTTCCACAGGTTGCTGAGCTGAAGCTGGAGATGTCACTGGAATGCTGGAGCTGACTCGGTGAGCGTCCTGCTGCAGATGCAGAATAACGCGAAGCACGTTTTCCCAATCGGGTGTGGTTTAAATAGTGTTGGAGTGATTGGGTGTCTTCTTCCTCAGCCTCGCCCAGGTAAAAGAGTTCCTGTGTTCCAGAGCTAAGGAGTGGCACCAGCCCCACACAGGTAAGAAAGTAGTCCCAGTTCAGGGAATAGTTCCTCCCAGCAGAAGGCTGGGGACTTCATCCTGCCAGCATTTGCAAAGGTGAGTATGCAGCATGGTCTGCTACAGGTAGGTCCCCCCAAGCACCTTTGCAAGAATTATGAGCCCGGCGCCCCTGGCGCCGGGACTGAGGTTCCTTATGAGCCTGGCGCCAGAGGCGCCAGGACATGGTCCAAAGGGCCCCAATAGGGGTTTGCTGGAGCCGGGGACGAGGGTCGTGAGCCTGCTTCCGGGGATGCTGGGCTTGACTTGGCTTCTCGGGAGCAGTGCTCATGACACTCCCATTGAGAGGAGACAGGAGCTCACTAGGCCTGCAAAGGAGAGGACCTTGAGAGGCTCAACAGGGGAATTGATAGAGAAATCTATCACCCCCAGTCCACAGGTATTGCTCACTGCTATTTCAGGAAGGAAAGAGGCAAAGGGGAAACCTAAGACCTTCAGGAAGAAAGCAGATAGCACCCCTGTGCTACCAACAAGGACATCCCCAAGATTGTCCAAAGTCACACCTGTGACTCCTCCACCTGCTGAGGCTGAGTGTGAGGTACAACCCAGCGTGGTTGATCCAGTCTCTGACGAGTCGGTTCTGGAAGTAGACATTACTATAGTTGGAGATCTAGATCCTGTTGACCATCCTGAGCTGCAGTCTTTACTGGCAGAAGGTGGACCCAACGGGGCAGACTTCAGCAGAGGACAAAGAGAGTGTCCTACTCTTGAAGGTCTTCGACAACAGGCAGCTTTTCAGCTTGGTGGGCAAGAAGCTGGGAAGCATAGGTTGCACTGGGAAGATGGCCTCTTCTCCAGCGAACCGACTGAGTCTATCCCTGCGGACTCCAAAAGACTTGTAGTGCCCCTAGAAAACAGACCCCAGTTCCTACAGTTGGCCCATGAGATACCTTTGGCTGGTCACTTGAGTTTCAAAAAGATCTCTTTCTCTTTATACATCTACCAGCCTAAAATGGGTGCAGAAGTTGACAAATTCCTCTGGCAAGAGTGGAGCCAAGAATGTGGCACCCTTGGTGCCTCTCCCAGTGGTGGGAGTTCCTTTTGAGGGGGTGGGCATCGACATTGTTGGTCCCCTTGACCCTCCCACATCTTCAGGAAACAGGTTTATCCTGGTTGTAGTGGACCATGCTACTAGATATCCTGAAGCGATACCTATGAGAAGTGTTATAGCTCAGGCTGTGGTTAAGGCTCTACTTGGTATTTTTTACCAGATTAGGGTTTCCTAAGGAAGTGATATCCAACAGGGGATCCAATTATATGTCCCGCTACATGTAAGCCATGTGGAAACACTGTGGTGTCACTTACAAGTTCTCTACAGCCTACCATCCACAAGCAAATGAACTGGTAGAGAGGTTTAATCATACTTCAAAGATCATGATAGGTGCTTTAGAAGAACCCCTTAAAAGAATGTGGGACCTTCTACTGCCATGCCTTCTCTTTGCTTATAGAGAAGTCCCTCAGGAGTGAGTTGGATACAGTCCCTTTGAACTTCTTTATGGCCATCCAGTCAGAGGTCCTTTGGCCCTGATTAAGGAGGGGTTGGAGAGTGCTCCTTCCCCCAATCCAGTCAGAGTGACTGACTATGTGATAGGTCTCCAGAGGAGAATTTCACACATGATGGCAGAAGCTAGTGATAACTTGAAAGCAGGTCAGGCTCTGGTCAAACATTGGCATGACCAGAAGGCCAAAATGGTTGAGGTCACTCAAGACCAGCTCGTGCTAGTTATGGTGCCAGCAAGGCAGAGGGACTTGCAGGACAAATGGATAGGACCCTTCAAGGTTGTGGGCAAACTTGTAGAGGTGAACCATCTGGTGGATTTAGGCAGACCTACGGAGGCTCCCAAAGTCTTTCACACCAACCGTTTGAAGGCATATTTCTCGAGACCAGTAGTGAGAGCTTTGCTTCTAGCTTCAACTCAAGAGGAGGAGGAGGGAGTGAACCTCTACCTGACCTACTCAGAGGCCAACATTTGGATGAGCACATAGAAGGAGTTAACCTCTCATCTAATCTGACATCTGAACAACAGGAAGAGTGCAAGTTTCTGTTAAATCAGTTTGACTCCCTGTTTTCACTTTCACCAGGCTTGACCCCTTGGGGCCAGCATTAAATTCTCACTGGTGACTGTTTACCTGTGAAAAGCAAAGGTTACAGAACATGTAAGAACCCACATAAAGGAGGAGGCCAACACGATGCTTGATCTCAGGGTTAAAGAGCCATCTACAAGTCCATGGTCTAGTCCAGTTGTTCTAGTACCAAAAGCAGGATCCAAGGAGTTGAGATTCTGTGTGGACTATAGAGCTCTAAATGCAGTCACTAAGACTGAATCCCATCCTTTACCAAGGACAGATCAATTGGTGGATAAACCTGGTGCAGCCAAGTACCTCAGTACATTTGATCTGACATCAGGCTATTGGCAAATAGCCCTGACAGACCATGCCAAGGAGAAAACTGCATTTGCACCCCCCCCCCCCAGACCTCTACCAGTTTACCTTTTGGATTAAAGAATGCACCTGCTACATTCCAAAGGATGGTCAATCAAGTTCTGAATGGGATGGAGGACTTCTGCCTGGCATACATGGATGACATTGCAGTGTTCAGCCCTACTTGGAAAGAACATGGTGACCATAAAGGCAAGCAAATGTCAAATTGGTCAGAGCAAAGTGGTCTACCTTGGTCATGAGGTAGGAGGAGGTGAAATAAGGCCATTGCCTAGCAAAGTACACGCTGTACAAAACTGGGCCACCCCTACTGCTCGAACCCAGGTGAGAGCCTTCCTAGGTCTCACTGGGTACTACAGGAATGTCATAGAGAACTATGTATGGGACCATAGCTTCTCCCTTGAATGTAGTCTCCTCTCCAAAATTCCCTAAAAAGGTTAGATGGAATGGGGAGTGCACTCAAGCATTTGAAAACCTGAAGAACGCCCATTGTCAAGCTCCAGTCCTTAGAGCTCCTGATTATCATCAACCCTTCATTGTGCAGACAGATGCATCAAATACAGGTATAGGTGCAGTCCTTAGTCAACTGGATGAGAAAGGTAGTGAGCACCCCATTTGCTTCATCAGCAGGAAGCTGAAGGAACCATAAACTAGGTGGGCAACCGTAGAGCGTGAATGTTTTGCCATTGTGTGGTCTCTGAAGAAGTTTAGACCATACTTGTATGGATCTACTTTTGTGATTCAAACAGACCGCCAACCCTTGAGATAGTTAATGCAAATGAAAGGGGAGAACCCAAAACTATTAAGATGGTCAATCTGCCTGCAAGAGTTTGATTTCACCATTGAGCACAGGTCAGGATGTCACCACCAAAATGCTGATGGTCTCTCTAGGATGTTTATAACCGACTAGAGTGAAGAGATTCATCCAGGAGTGGATTAAATCCTCCTGTCCCTTAGTCTGGGGGAGGGGGTGGCAAGTGTTAGGGAGAATTCTCCAGAATGGCTAATTTCCCTTACCTACTGAGTCCCTGAGCAGCTTTGCTGGATTTGTAGGATTTATTTGTATCACCTGTTAAGAGTGTGAGCCTTTTTTCCCACTCTTACCTGTGTTTTGCTGTGTGTTTTACATTTTTTTTGTTTTCAAAGACTGTGGAGTCTCACCTACTCCATATGCATCATCTTTTTACTGTGTGTCACACAGCACCGTTAGTGCAGTGACACAGGGTTGTCTTTTTAGACTTCCCACTTTAAAACTCAATTTTCTGGGACTGACTACTGTCTCCCAGAGCATGTAAAGTTGCCATTGACTTTTACTAGTCTTTTTAAATTTACAGACCGAGTACAAACTATCTTCCATGGAGTACTGGAAAGGGTTAATAGTTATCCCTTTTTGTCTGTTTCTCATGGAACATTATTTCGTTACCCTTTCTTTAAGATTTGGCTGGTGGCAGTGGTTTCTACCATTTTTATTTTACTGCAAGCTATGAAAATAGTCTCAGTATTGTTAGAGGCTATGGTGGTAGCCTCGAAATTAAATCCGCTGGACCCCTTTTAATTTGATTTGGGTCCAGCTGGGTTTATTCGCCATTTCTTTTTGTAAAGGTCTTTCTCGTGTTTTACTCTGCGCGCCAAACCAGGTTTGGTTCCTTTGTTCCCCGTCCTTTGGCAGGCTTTTGCACAGAAGCCCTCCTTAGGCACCTGAGTGTCTGGGTGGACAGGTTGTGAGGGGGGGGGGTTTAGGCCCCTGCACAGGGTCTCATTGGAGACCCAAGTCGTACTCTTCTTTGATTGGCTAGGTGTCTGTCCTGCCAGTACAGCCACCCTGCTGTGTGATTGACAGGCAGGCTGTGTGAATGGGGGGAAACTGCATAAAAAGCAGGTCTCGGGACTTGGAAGGCAGAGTCGCCACTGGATCGAAAGAACCAAAGAGAAGCTGAAGGAAGACGACTACTGCAACTACTGAACCTCCCTGCTGCGGGTCCGAATCTCTTAAACTTCGACGACAGATAAGATCTGCAAGGAATCTTCTTCCCTTGAGCTGGTAGGACCAGCCAGTTCTCCAAATACCAAGCAAAGCCTCCCTCCCCTGGTCGAATTTGCTATGCACCGCTGCAGTGAACCGGATAGCCAGGAGGACCGGACCCTGTTTGGGTTTTAAGGAGCGCACCTTTTATTCGTCGCTTTGCTCTGCTGCTGGTTTCTTCCCTGGGCAGTGCAGGACCCTCCAGTCTTTCTCTTTCTTGTCAGTCCGACAGTCGCTCAGGAATCGTGAGCCTGCAGGACCTGCCAGGAACTTCTGCCTCAGCTACAGCATTCTTCTTCTACTAAGGTACTGTTCAAATCCGGTCATTCGTTCCATCCGACCGCAGTGAAAGTGTTTGAAATCTTTTGCTAATCCGAGGGCTTGTCCTTCTATACTCTTTTAAATAACTTTTCTTCTAACCAACTTCGTGTCGAACTCTTGGAAAAGACTTAACCGCGAACTACTCTGAACTGTGTGATCCTCTGCAAAGACTCTGAACCATTAACATTGGCCCAGGCCTATTGATTCGAATCCTAGTTGTAATAAGCCTTTTCTATATTGCCCTGCCTACTTACTTGTTGGTGCTGCTTGATTTTGAATAACCTTGCCTTTCCCTCCCTTTTTAAATTGCTGGAGTGCCATTTTGCTCACACTTCATTTTGAGTTTAACTTGTCCAGAATTCATTGGGTGATGTGTAGTGTATTAAGACTGTTGTTTTTCTGCGGCTTTATATTAGTGAACTGTTTTACAACTGATGGTGTAAATAGATGTATATTCCTTTACTCAGAAACCTTGAGTCAGTGTTTGTTTGAACCATAGTAATTACTGTCCTTTGTGTAACTTCTGATACTGCTCACTTTACTCTTGAGTTAGTCTGGCTGCTCAGCCATCACTACCACTTTACTGTGTGGTACAGGCTTGTACCAAAGGTGAATTTGTACTTTCACTTGTAGTCTTAACTGTGTGTGGTGTTCCCAAAGGGTACTGCATATGATTCTGCCTAACACAAGGGAGGATGATTATGAATGAAATAATTATTTAGACAGTACAGCACATTTGGGGAACAACATGTGGTATCAGCACATGAAAAGAGGTGGGAAAAAGCACCCCTGAGGAGGATTGCTATGTGTTTGCACTCCTGCCTTATGCTATGGGTAAATCTTAATTATTCATAGCTAAAGGCACATCATGCACTCCTTATTTCCCATCCTGTTAGTAGTATTAGGTCTGTCACGAGCTGCCCAGTGGTACGCCCCACCCATATTTCACAAGCAGGTACCACCCCAACTAAGGTACCTGGTCTCTGCAGAGGCGTTGGAGCACTGTGAGCATACGGCGGCCCATAAAGCTCACCTGTAAATTATGGAAGATAAGCTCTCTGTCTGCTACTTCTGGCAGGGGCGCGTCGAATGGGATCTAGTTCCTTCACTGATCCCTGGTAAGGATTAGTCCAGTCCAGCTGCGACTATGCTTCTCCTTATGATTGGTAAGTCTTTGTTGAGCTCTTGTGATGCTGTTTGTTGTGTTTAATGTCTTTCTTACAATCTGTTTCAACACCACACTTTTTGATAAGCCAAGAATGGTACTCACGAATCTTCGGGCTTTATCAGGATGTTTGAAGAGTAGAGAGACGTCCCCCCGGGCGTCCAGAGACCGTGAGTAGTACTCTGTGCACCCAGGGGGCCACCCCCTGGGAAACCCTCGAGGGGAAGAAAACCCAGATCCAGACAGGTCCCGATTGATTGGAACGGAAGTTCGTATGATAATTGAAGACGTAGAAAATTAACTTGCTGTACACTTGACGTCAGGAAGCGGAGCACGAATAATCCAAGGTAAGATGCCGGGGAAACCCTGTAATACCAGGAGAAGGAGAGCAGACTCACGAGAGACGTGACTCAGAGGAAGACGAGGAGAAGCACAAAGTGACAGCAGGAGGAGAGGAGCCGCGGTTGCGAGAGGCCGACGGCGGAAGGAGGAAAGAGGCTGAGAGATGTAAGTGAACCAGAAACGGTGAGTACCGAAGCGGCCGCAGCCGAAGCGGAGTAAAGGAAGCCGAGCAGGGCTAGGATTAGTTAGCACGGCAAGCCGTGTGGAAAAAAGAAACAGCGAACTGTCAAGGTTGGCAGCCTCTGAGCGGAGAAAAAGGTGCTGCGAGCAGCTAGTACGGCAAGCCGTGTGGAAAAAAGAAACAGCGAACTGTCAGGGTTGGCAGCCGCTGAGCGGGAAAAAAGGTGCTGCGAGCAGCTAGTACGCCAAAAGCCGATCGAGGAAACAGAAACAGCGAACGGCCAAGATTGGCAGACGCTATAATGAGAAAGGTGCTGCGAGCAGCTAGCACGGCTAAAGCCGAGCGGTGAAAGGTAGGGAGACACAGATGGAAAGCAATGCATACACGGGAGCGAGTAGCAACGCAGAGTGTTTTAGTGATTCTGGGTTTAAGTAGGAGTGATCAGGTGGAACTGAGTGCGAAACTAGACCTGCACCGTTAGGTAGTAGAAACGTGATCCAACAGACGCCATCTTGAATTCCACTGTGTGCGCCGATGATGGTGAATCTTCCAATGTTTCCAAAGAGTTCTAGGGGTTTTCCTAACAGTATGCCCTTCCCGTGGGGTTGAAGGTCCGGTTTCCACGGTTGAGACCTGTGGAATCGGCGCACCAGTGTAGGTGCATGAACTGCAGACGCTGGTTCCCAAGTCCTGTCAGATGGTCCATTACCTTTCCAATCTATAAGATATTGAAGACTTCCCCGATGATATCTGGAGTCCGCTATGGCCGATACTTCATATTCTTGTCCTTTAGAGGAGTCAATAGGCAATGGTTTGTTTCTTTCTTGTCTTTGGAACCTGTCTGAAACATTCGCCTTTAGTTGAGAGACGTGGAAAACATTATGTATCCTAGACCAAGAAGGAGGTAACTGAAGGCGATAGGCCACCTTCCCTACTGCCCCGGAAACTGTAAATGGACCAAAATATTTGGGGGACAGTATATTAGGTATCAGTCTTTTTGGGAGGTATCGAGAGGACAACCATACCAAATCCCCTTGATGGTAAGTAGGTTCTTGGGATCTTCGCTTGTCCGCCTGTTTTTTAGTCTTTTCTTGAGTTTCCTTGAGAGCTGTTCTAGCCAGGGCATGTCCAGACTGAATGTTGGCCACCAATTCTTCTACTGCAGGAGAGTTGGTAATTCTGGGAGGAGTGGTAGGGATTATTACAGGATGATATCCGTAGGTACAGTAGAAAGGAGACATTTTGGTAGCAGAATGTTGAGAATTATTGTATGCTATTTCCGCATAGGGTAGGAAGTCGTCCCAGTTGTCTTGGGTAGCAGAAATGAAGCATCTAAGGTATTGTTCCAAAGATTGGTTCAGCCTCTCTGTCTGACCGTTAGATTGTGGATGATATCCCGAGGTCAGATCTCGTTGTATTCCTAAGGATTGGCATAAATTCTTCCAAAATGTCGATATATATTGTGGTCCTCTATCGGAGATGATGTTTTTGGGGATTCCATGCAATCGGAATATTGTCCTTAAGAAACAGGATGCCATCTGAGCTGCTGTTGGGAGTTTTTTCATGGGTATAAAGTGTGCCATCTTGGTCATTGAATCCACCGTCACCATTATAGTGGTATTATTATTTGAAGGTGGTAGATCTACAATGAAATCTGTAGAAATCTTTTCCCAAGGTTGGTCGGGTAGAGCGGGTTGGACCAGTTTTCCTACTGGGAGCCTTCTTGGTGTCTTTTCTTGCAGACATATGACGCACGACGAAACGTAGTCTTTAACGTCTGCAGATAAGGTGGGCCACCAAAAATGACGGCTGATTAGTTCTTGAGTGTTGGCTATTCCTCTGTGACCTGCTACTTTGTGATCGTGGCACATGTGTAATACTTGCTGTCTTAGGTTTCCTGTAGGTACAAACAGACTAGAGCCATAGTAATATAGACCATCTTCTTTCTGGAGCTGGTGGATCTGGATATCACTATCTTTTATGTCTTTTATTTGACTGCGGACATCTTGGAGAAATGAAGAGACTACAAAAACAAAAGTTGTGTGCGGAAATATCTTCTCCTTAATTGTACATTCTTCTGTTTGTAGACTGCGAGACAAGGCATCAGCCATTTGGTTACAGGTGCCAGGAATGTGAGTAATTTGAAAGTCAAAAGAAGAGAAGAAATATGCCCATCGGGCTTGACGGCTGTTCTGGCATTCGAAATTCTGAAGGACTTTAAGGTTCCTGTGGTCAGTTCTGATAGTTACTGGATGTCTTGCTCCTACTAGAAGATGTCTCCATTCTTGGCATGCCTTCTTAATGGCGAGTAATTCCTTTTCCAGAACCGTGTAGTTTTGTTCTGAGGACGTCAAGGTTTTTGACATATAGGCAATAGGATGTTCTTTGCCGCTAAGAGAAGTCTGTTTCAAGACTGCTCCTATTGCAGAATGAGAAGCATCTGTCTCTAGAAGGAATGGTTTGGTTTGGTCCGGCAATCTAAGGATGGGAGCAGATGAAAATGCAGACTTTAATTCGTCGAAGGCTTGTTGTGTTTCCTTAGTCCACACATATTTCCTTCCTTTCTGTAGAAGTGTAGTCATTGGTTTGATGACTTTGGAGAAGTTGGGTATATATTTCCTGTAGAAATTTGCAAAGCCAACAAACCTTTGGATTTCTTTGACTCCTTGTGGAGCTTTCCAATGCAAAATGGCTTGTACCTTGTGGGGGTCCATGGAAGCCCCTTCTTTGGAAAGAATAAAGCCCAAATAAGGAATCTTTTCTTGATGAAACGAGCATTTCTCTAATTTGGCGAAAAGGTGGTTGTCTTGTAGGCGGTGTAGTACCTCTGAAACATGAGAAATGTGCTCCTGTAGATTGGTAGAAAAGATCAATATATCGTCAAGATATACGATCAGTGAATGAAGTAATAAATCCGAAAACAAGTGGTCTACGAATCTTTGGAATACTGATGGAGCATTAGCCAGGCCGAAAGGCATAACATGATATTCGTAATGCCCAAAAGGGGTGCGGAATGCCGTCTTCCACTCGTCTCCGCTTTTGATCCGAATTAAATGATAAGCGCCTCTCAGGTCCAGTTTGGTGTAAATGGAGGCACCCCTTACCGCTTCTAAAATATCCTGAATCAAAGGCAAAGGATATCGATCCTTGTAGGTGACCCTATTCAATCCCCTATAATCAATGCACGGTCTCAGTTCTTTGCAGTCTTTTTTCGGGATGAAAAACAAGGATGCTCCAGCTGGACTTTTTGATTCAGTGATAAGTCCGTTGCGTAGGTTTGTCTGAAGATATTCCTTCAGGGCCTCCTTTTCAGGATTAGATAGGGTGTACATCCTTCCAAATGGGATCTGGGCGTCTGGCAGGAGATCTATACTGCAATCGTCTCTCCGGTGAGGAGGCAGTTCCTTGAATTCCTCATTAGAGAATACTTTACTGTACTTGTGGTAACATTCCGGTAACAATTTCAGATTTAGCACTACTGCATTAGAGTTCTGAGAGATCTCAGGTGCCTGGGAGGTGTGTATTCCAGTAGTACCGTTATGCTGGCATGTGGAGGTACAGTATTCTGATCCCAAAAACATGGTTCCAGCTTTCCAATTGATATAGGGATTGTGTTTAGCCAACCAAGGTATTCCCAGGATTATCGGGTAGTGAGCTGCCTTAATGAGATCAAAGATGACTTCCTCTTCATGGGTAGATATCCTCATTGTGAGGACGGAGGTATTGGCTCGTATGGGTCCAGAGGATAAGGATTTTCCATCCACTCCTTCGACTGGGATTGGTAGTTCTTTAGCTATATGGGGTATCTTGTTCTTGTAAGCCCATTCGGTATCCATAAAAAGACCCGCTGCTCCGCAATCTACAAGAGCTGGAACGTTTTGGAGTGAAACATCATTAAATCGGAGTGTTACTGGTAAAACCACCATTTGAGTGGAATTAGCCACTCCGTTGAGGGAACTCGGAGTTCCATGCCCGTTCATGGTTCCCTTTATGAACGGGTGAAGGCGTTTCCCGAACGCCGGGGAGGGACTAGATTACAGTCTTTCAAAACATGTTTGTCCGAACCACAGTACATACAGAGACCCAGAGAGCGTCTTCTGTTTCTCTCTTCTGAGGTAAGAGGACCTCTAGTGATTCCTATTTGCATGGGTTCTTCCTCATGGGTTCGTGAGGTCTTGGTAAATTCGCTTCGTACATTTGGAGGAGGTCCTTTGGCTTTTCCCTTCTTCCTTTCTAGATTCCTTTCTTGGATTCTATAATCCATCTGTAGAACGAGCGTAATCATCTCTGCAAGGTTATGCGGGCGAGGTACTCGAGACAGTTCGTCCTTCAAGTCTTCGTTTACGTTTCTCCTAAAAATAGTAATGAGAGCGTCATCTGCCCAGGCTGTTTCATGTGCCAGTTGCTTGAACTGAGTGATGTACGCCAGAATTTCCATTGTTCCTTGTTTCAGGTCTAAGAGGTTTTCTTGTGCAGATACCACTATTTCTCTGCGTCCAAACATGGCTTGTATGCTATTGGAGAATCCAGCAATAGAATCTAAGAGTTGATTGTTAGTGGTCACCAGGGGTGTGGCCCAAGCCAGAGCGCTCCCTGATAGGTTGGATATCATGAAGCTGACCTTGGACCGGTCGTTAGGAAAAAAGGCCGGTTTCAATGTAAATTGTACCGTACAAGAGTCGATGAATTCTTTTAGTTTTTTGGGATTGCCATCATATTTCCCCATAGGGAGGGGACCTGGAGGCAGTTCGATTCTTGAGTGTACTACTTGACGAAGCATGGTGTTTTCATTGCGCAGGGTTTGCATCTCGGTATTGAGATTTTGTACAGCTGCTACCAGCTGCTGTATCTGTTGCTCCATGGCGTTGCTATCTCTTACAATCTGTTTCAACACCACACTTTTTGATAAGCCAAGAATGGTACTCACGAATCTTCGGGCTTTATCAGGATGTTTGAAGAGTAGAGAGACGTCCCCCCGGGCGTCCAGAGACCGTGAGTAGTACTCTGTGCACCCAGGGGGCCACCCCCTGGGAAACCCTCGAGGGGAAGAAAACCCAGATCCAGACAGGTCCCGATTGATTGGAACGGAAGTTCGTATGATAATTGAAGACGTAGAAAATTAACTTGCTGTACACTTGACGTCAGGAAGCGGAGCACGAATAATCCAAGGTAAGATGCCGGGGAAACCCTGTAATACCAGGAGAAGGAGAGCAGACTCACGAGAGACGTGACTCAGAGGAAGACGAGGAGAAGCACAAAGTGACAGCAGGAGGAGAGGAGCCGCGGTTGCGAGAGGCCGACGGCGGAAGGAGGAAAGAGGCTGAGAGATGTAAGTGAACCAGAAACGGTGAGTACCGAAGCGGCCGCAGCCGAAGCGGAGTAAAGGAAGCCGAGCAGGGCTAGGATTAGTTAGCACGGCAAGCCGTGTGGAAAAAAGAAACAGCGAACTGTCAAGGTTGGCAGCCTCTGAGCGGAGAAAAAGGTGCTGCGAGCAGCTAGTACGGCAAGCCGTGTGGAAAAAAGAAACAGCGAACTGTCAGGGTTGGCAGCCGCTGAGCGGGAAAAAAGGTGCTGCGAGCAGCTAGTACGGCAAAAGCCGATCGAGGAAACAGAAACAGCGAACGGCCAAGATTGGCAGACGCTATAATGAGAAAGGTGCTGCGAGCAGCTAGCACGGCTAAAGCCGAGCGGTGAAAGGTAGGGAGACACAGATGGAAAGCAATGCATACACGGGAGCGAGTAGCAACGCAGAGTGTTTTAGTGATTCTGGGTTTAAGTAGGAGTGATCAGGTGGAACTGAGTGCGAAACTAGACCTGCACCGTTAGGTAGTAGAAACGTGATCCAACAGACGCCATCTTGAATTCCACTGTGTGCGCCGATGATGGTGAATCTTCCAATGTTTCCAAAGAGTTCTAGGGGTTTTCCTAACAGTCTTTATATGTTGCTCCTATGTATGCCTGCAATAATGTCTCTCTTCTGTTTTCTTCCCTTAGATGGAAATGCGGCCTCAATGCAGCTGTGAGACACGGCTGGATGGAAGATGGATGCTACCACAATGTTCGACAGCAGGTAAGTGATGGTTTAAGGAAAAGCGCGAAGTATGCCGAAGCGCAACCTTAAATTGATTGTTTTTTCAATGTCTAACCTTGTCTTCTGTTTTTCCTTGCAGGCACTTCTGTCGACGATGGAGTGTCTAGTGCTGCGGTGCCAAGATGAAGATTTCAGCGTTCCGGAAAGTGTAAAGATGAATACTTGGTTCGCTGAAGAGATGTACAGGTAAGAACAGCTTCCCCTATTTGGTAAGTATGCTGGCAGGAAGCAGGATGTCCAGGAAGCAGGATCTTCAAAGGTAAGTCTGACCTCAGGCGACGGTGAGCGTTACCCTGCTTGCAAGTGCAGAATAACACAAAGCGTCTGTCTTGAGGATCGGGGCAGCTTATAGAGCTGAGATCGTGGGCACGCCCATTAGGGCCGGCTTACCAGCCACACCCTGCCACTCCTAGAGAGTGAGCATGTGCAAAGGCAATCCATTAGCAGCCACACCCAAGAATACACTTGGGGCTGCTTAATGGATGGAATGTTCAAGGTTAATGCATCCTGCTTAATGGATGGAATGTTCAAGGTTAATGCATCTGAAGTGCTATGTCCATAATATAAGCTTTTTGGTGTTAAATGGATGTTCTTGTTTACTTTTGTTCATGAGCCTGGCGCCAAAGGCGCCAGGTCAGTGTCCACCCAGGTCTCCTGTGCATGCGACCCCCTGCATGCCTGTGCCCCTGACTTCATGACCATGACAGAATGTCCCCAACTAAAGACCTTGCTTCTAGGATCAGAGCTACTCCATTCGAACCTACGTTAAACCTTGACACACCTTATGGCTAAATCAGGCCCACCACATTCCTACCCAAATTATGTCTGAACACTATAGACCCTCATAAGACCACCTCATCCAACACCCTTGTGATAAACCCACCCAAGACTGAGAACGCCTCAACTCCTACCATGTTTACACCCACTAAAATCTCATGCCACTTCAACGATAGAAACCATAGACGTCGCTCCAGACTACCAACTCACAACCTACCTCTAATCAAAAACAACTATAACAAAAGGAATCCTTCCACCAAAATAAATTCTCTGACTGGGATCTCAACCACAAATAAAACATCAGACATCCAAAATAAGACCCTTACAAAGTCTATACTAAATGCCTCCACCTCCCACGACTCCAATCTTAAGATCAAGGGCGCCCTAATAAATGCTAGGTCTATGATAGCTCATGCCATTGACATTGCACACATCCTCCTAGCCAAAAACCTGGACTTCCTAGCAGTAACAGAATCCTGGCGGCATGCTACGGCTGGCCCCTCACTTCCTCTAGCAGTACCAGACAATTATTCCATCATTAGAGTGGACAGACCTGACTCCAGAGGAGGGGGTATTGCCATCATATTCCAAAACTCTCTAGACATGAGAATAATCACCTCCCTTCCACTCTCCTCCTGCAAACTGCTCTCAGCCAAACTGCAGATATCACATAAAAGTACCATCACAATTCAACTACTGACCTCCAGGGCCCATAGGCTCATCTGAAGAAGATATGATAACTGTACAATCCGACAATACTAAAACATCCTCGCAAATTCTTATGCTAGGTGATTTCAACCTAGGCTTCAATGACCCGAATGAGCCACAAGCTGCATCACTGGCCAACACCCTGACCGAACACGGATTTCTGCAAAAAATCACCCAGCCCATCCATGAGAAAGAGAGGACCCTCGATTGGGTAGCAAACCTAAACTGCAACATCACAGTCACTGACATCCTACCTCAAACATGGACCGATCACCACCTCCTCTCCTTCAAGCTCACCAACAACAACAATCCACCTAACAAAACCAGCATCATAGCACTGCCATGCCCAACAAGAAACAAACGCAACATCACTGCTGAAGCAATTATGCCTTTGGTGATCCCCACCCTAAACTCACTCCTGAATACCCCAGTCCCCATCCTACTAGTAGACACTTATAACCTAACCATGTCCAAAGCCCTAGACAAGTTGCACCCTTGAAAATGTGCAGAAGCAAACCAAGAGCCCACCTGAACTCCTGGTGCACCCCAGAGCTAAAAACACTTTGATCCGAAAAAAAGAAAACTCGAGACATTATGAAACACACCCCATCCCCAGAGAACAAAACCAACTTGGCTAACCTCTCTGCTAAATACAAAGAGGAGATCAACCACACCAGACGTGACACCTATAACAACACAATTAACTAAGCCGGATCCAGCTCTTCATCATCCTGAGAGAAATGGAGACGCCCAACCCCCCTGCCGACACATGCCAAAAAGACACGCTCTTGTGTACGAACATTCAGAATGCTCTCACCAACAAAATTGCCACTCTGCAAACCAAAATAGCAAACAAACGGTGCAACCTAACCAGCATAGCTACAATTCATCTGCCTCAAGAGCCTCTCACTCAACGCTCTCAAGGCTTCAAATCCTCAAAAGTATCTGTGCCAGAGGTACAAAAAATAATTGCCTTCCTGAAACCCACTAGATGCCAAGGGGACAGCTGCCCAGCTCAGGTCATCAAAGATGCTGCCATAGACCTGCCCCTCTTCTTAACCAAATGAATCAACGTCTCCTTCTCGACAGGTATTATACCTAGCAACTTGAAGGAATCCTGGGTACTCCCTCTACTTAAAAACAAACCTTAGATCCCACTATACCCACCAATTACAGGCCAATTACCATGGTCCCATTCCTGCTGAAGATCTTAGATAGGGTTGCATACCTGCAAATACAAGAATACCTAGAGACGAATCAGCTATTGGGGATTCGGCAATCTGGCTTTAGACCTAAACATGGGGACAAAATGGCCTTGATTGACTTAAAATGCCAGATTGATAAACTCAAAGACAAAAGAGGACCTGCTCCTCCTTGACCTATCTGCTGCTTTTGACCTGGTTGACCACACCACAGAGTTCTCTGCAACCACCTTGCCACAGAAGCCCGCTTCTCACAGTCGGCAATCACCTGGATCTAATCATTCCTCAACACCAGAACCATGCAAGTCTTCTTGCCGTCTGCAGCAGCCGACCCCACCCTCTACAATATCTTCACAAAGCCTCTGTTTGATGAACTGGACTGTCTGGTTGTCACTTACACGAACTACGCTGATGACACCCAGCCCCTCCTCCCTCTAACAGGCATCTATGGCTTGTGAACAATATCTACCTGATCATTCAGGCATGGATTGCCACCCATGGCCTTTGCCTGAATGATGACAAAACTGAACTTCTGCTGCTAGGCTCCCTAGCCAACCTAAACAAGATAAGTCCTAGCTATGACTCTTTCATTATAGATGGGAATAATATATGTGTGGCCAAAGAAGTAAAAACACTAGGTTTTTACTTGGACGCCGTATCTAATTTACAGAAACAAGTTAACATGACTGCATTAACGACCGCCTACATGGGCAAACTAATAAGAGCATGCAGACTACTGCTCTCAACAGAATGCTGCCCAGTCCTAGCTAGAGCACTCATACAGTCCAAACTGGACTATTGTAATGGACTCTACCTGGGTGTGAGTAAATTTGTGACCAACAAATTACAAATACAGCAGAATAATGCACTTAGAGCTGCCTTAAACATACCAAGAAGAGAGCACATCTCAGCAATAAGGAAACAACACAAATGGCTATCCATCAAAGCTCCCCCAAACCTTACTGAAAAATTCTCCTTCAGACACACCATGCATGCCACCAGATCCGCCAACACACCCTATCTGCTGGTCCCTAGATACAAACTAAAAAGATCAGGAGGGAGCAGCTTCCCTGTCTTGGCGGTCCAATTGTGGAACACCCTCCCACCTGCCATCAAGACTACCCAGTTATTCTCCAACTTCCTGAGAGATGTCATATCCTGGCTGATTAACAAGAACTAACTGAGATAAGGAACTCAAACCTCCATCTCACTACAAATGTATCTATTCTTCTCTACTCTATGCCCTCGTCTGATTTAACTGTATTACCATGCTCGCACAATTGCACTATTACCATATGTACTTTTACTTATGTAACTGTAATCTGACTACTTTGCCTATGTCTGTAACCATTTACTGTGTCCTAATTGTGCCCAGATACCTCAGGGTCAGGTGCGCTATAGAAATAAAATAAACAAACAGAAAAACAAAAAAACGATTGAAATAGATGTTCAAACAGCTCATTGCCTTACTCACCTTGCACTCTGCCATACAAGAGGTCAGTTCCAGGGTCGAACAGCATCCTTGGTATGGGTGACAGAATGGACAGCACCGGATGAAGATGATTATGTTCAAGATATAAAGACAAGAGCGAGAGCACACACCAAAAATCATGTGATAAGATATGAACAACATGGCATGAAAGGAGCTGGAATCAGATGGGAGATAAACAGGAAACTCAACTGTCAAGAGAAGACTGATGAAGAAATTTGAAGCTGCAAGGAAAGAGCCCAGATGCAAGGGGAACAGTGCTTTCTCCAGACAGATGGGAAAAAGGTGTAGTCATATCCAGAGCTGTGGCAGTGACTGGTCATCACAAGCCAGTTATTGAGCGAGTGGAAAATGGATGCAAACCTCTATGGCCAAGGATTGCAAAACTTCTGACATGGGTTGAAGACAAAGGCGGTCCTTTGCAGATAGTGCCTTTGGCTAGTGCAGAATTATGCTTCAGAAACAATGGCATGAGAAAAGTTGGAGAGAATCAACAGTGCAGACGAATCTTTGATGTACCAGGAATGAAAGATGGCACAGTGTTGATAATGGATAACTGCTGGGCCCGTGGATCCAGAGCTTATATGAAGCTGCCCAGGGATTGGGGGGACTATGTTCAATAGTAATCGTTCATGTTCCAGCATTGGTGATTCCAAAGAGTGACCTGAACATTGGCAAGTTTCCAAAAGCAGATGCTCACCTGAGGAAGAAGAGATATGCTGAACTCTTGAATCGAATGAAGAGGGAAAATTATTTCTCAGCCAAATCGATAGAAGATTTTGATGCCATTCCATATGAGCACTGATTGTTCAGTCAGACTTCAGCAATATTCACGATAATCTTTATGCTTAGGATGCAGGTGAAGACGAATGCCAAATGGTTACAGATAACCAGATGGCATCTTCTACAGACAATCAACACCACCATAAAGGGATATAATGCAATCAAGGAGGAACTGAGAGCCATACGACTGATGACTCTCCAGAATAGATATGTCCTGGATATGATTACAGCTATGGATGGAGGTGTTTGTGCCAAAATTGGAGAATCATGTTGCACATTCATACCTTCTCACAATGATGAGAATGGCACCTTGACAGAGGCATAACGATGCTGACAAACCTACATGTCAAGCTGGAAGACGAAGTGGAAGATATTGCTGATTACAGCTGGTTTGGGTCAATCTTCTCATGGGTTCCACAATGGATGGTGAACATTTTCAAGCTCCTTGGAGCCCTGTTGGTGATGATCATGTTTGGATTCTGTGGAATCAGGATTATAATCACACAGTGCACGAAGACTGCGAAGAAAGCAGTTGGAATGAAGATTGTGATTGATGTTGAATCTGGATGCAAACACAAAGAGCTGACAGATGAAGAAATCAGAGACTACGTGAAGGCCACTATTCATGCACCTGAGCGAACGAAGTTCCAGTACCCAAAGAACCACAAGAGGTATGTGGGGAGAGGGATCTACTTCAGTCCCAATGGACAGTGCATGCTCATGACCTGGTGTGATGTAAAATGAGCAGGATGCCTGAAAGGAGTCATAAAACTAGGATGTTTTGATGTGAAGAATAATGAGAGAGTGGTCGATGAATCGCCCAGAAGGGGGAGTGTAGAGGAGGAGTCAAATACCCCTACCAGAAGCTCTGCCCCATGTTGCCTATGTGTTGGGAACTGGAAATTGTGACACGTGCAGTACCAGTGAGGATGTGTGTTCCGCAAAAAATCCTTGAAACAAGGTATCCATTGAGAAAGCCCTAAATGCACGCATAAAGAAAAACGTTATTCTGGAAGAAGTCCCAGAAGAAGTATGACAATGAGTGAGAAAGAAGACTGGTGACATCACGTGAAGCAGAACTGACGCACCCTGAAAATATATATAAGACGAAAGAACATAAACATTCTATAAGATCTGAAGAGGAGGTGTCCAAGATGAGCAACATTTCAGGCTCGAGATGAAGATGCTCATGCAAAAAAAGCTGAAGAAAATACAGTCAGATTACACTTGTACAGGTGCAGTAACGCAAATAGACAAAGTGATCTTAAGGCTGGCTATGTAGTGAAAAGTTTGCTGCTATGCACCAATGTATATACATATGAATGTATAGAACCTGGATGTTCCATGATGGACTTTAGCAAGGCTTGAAACCCTGTGATTCGAAAGGGTTTTTAGTGTGGCGCAGTTGGAAAACAGCTAATGGTGAAGGAGAAATTCAAGAAAGGTTTGGCTGGCCCAGCACCTAGAATTGAGGCCATTGTGAGCATGGTTGTCCATCAAGTAGTTACAATGAACATGAGAAAGAAACAAACTTCTGTTTGAGGTGAAAATGGAAAGACACTGAGGGTGCCAAAAGTTCATCATTTAATAGTATTATATGCAGCAAAGTGCTCGAAAACGTGGTCTCCATTTAAATGGTCTGATAAAATAGACATTGGGTCGAGCTACACTGAAACCAGAAGATAAGACCATGCCATACTCCCTTTAATTCTCAGGCACAGAGAGCCTCTGCAATGCCAAGTTCAAAGCCTTAATTGAATGGCAAATGGCAAGAGTGATGATAGATGTTGGGCTAATTGGGAGGGGAGGCATGGCCACGTCGACCCTCACTGCACCTGGAGTAGTAGCCTGCGTGCAGCTGGCATGTGGAATATTCCATAAGGGTACAAATGTGCCAACCAATTGTAGGGGGCCACGTATCAAGAGAGCCGTATAGTTTGATTAACCAATTAATCGCCGTGTATTTTATGACGATGAAGATGACTGATACTAAAGGAGGGCTTAGTTGTCCACCTGATGTTAGAGCCCCAATCACTACCCCTGTTAGTATGGAATGTATACTTAGATGTTCCCTGAGAGCCTATCACATACCCAAGTAGGTTTATGTAGTTTGCCATGTAGTGTGACGTCAATGATGATGAATTTTGACTATAAAAGTTATGTATGTAATGTATTGAGAGCTTGAGCGAACGTCGGATGATGTCCTTGGTAACTTCCCTGTTTTAGACAATTGCCAATAAAACAGAACAAAGTTTTGCCAACTTCCTGAGTCGGTTTCGATTATTGATGTTTGAGTAAATTCTGCATCCCCATCAACCTCTAAGTATTGCTACCTCGTCTTAAAGGGCCCAAGTCTATGGGTTCAATATTATTATTCTTATTACTGTTCAACTTATATCTTATTTTGAACCTTGCCCCCTTACACCCTATTGTCTTCATGTCTGTCTTGTTTGTACCCCCTGTTACGCTCATACTACCTATTTGACTGGAATTCATAATGATTCAGTTATATTAATATATCAAATTGATCTTGGTTATACTAAATATCTAATCTCTTACTTGCAAATACTTTTGTGAATGTATACTTTAAAAACTACAACAACAGTATGCACTGTACACTATTATTACCTTTCTGTGTCAAAGATGTAATTACTTTTTGGTTCACCTTTTGTTATTTATTTGATTTGTGGACTATGCTGCTTAGAAGCATCTGTTATAAGAAGACAGAATTCCTATTTATCCTTATTCAAGTTG
The DNA here is from genome assembly GCF_040938575.1 of Ambystoma mexicanum. Classification (NCBI taxonomy): domain Eukaryota; kingdom Metazoa; phylum Chordata; class Amphibia; order Caudata; family Ambystomatidae; genus Ambystoma; species Ambystoma mexicanum. The sequence goes on from NC_090926.1 coordinate 550,755,231, forward strand.
GTAGCAAGGTTTCCCAAATAAATAATGTTTCTGTGCGCTTAGGAATCAGATTGCCTGAATTATTATTGAAACGTCAAAGCCAAAATAAACACATGTATTTAAAACAGGTTTCCCACATGATATTTAATTATGGCACAAATGTTTATACTAAAAATTAAAAAAAATGTTTTAAAGTTGCACTTCTAGACATTTGACTAAAATGTTCGAACTGTGAAGTTATTGGTTGTGGAATTTAGTAGTACAAGATTACAATATTGAGATATGTTGTAGAGGATTTTTGCTAGAGTTCATGGTATCATAATATCTGACATATTTTCTGGGGCTGTGATACAAAAGGTGACGAGTTGTTTTGAAGCGATTTAGTAAAGGATTCATATGGATATGTGTTAGCATACAAAAAGGATGACAGCTGATTTCAGGCAAGAATGTATTAACATATTTGATGTCTCAATCTTGTATTACAAAAACACAGTGGTGCACTTCTACTGGTCTCTTGCCTCTTTGTACTCACTAATGTTAATGATTAAACTCTACTGTGGTCGTTAATACGGTGACATTTTACAATATGATATTGATAACAGACATTTATTAACTTAACTAATGCTTAACTATTACTTATTGTATCTACAGAGGAAACACAGTTACTTCTTTGTGACCTCATTCTGAAGTTTTGTCATCCAGAGAAGAGAGATGCTCCACAGAATTATGAAAATGATAATGAATTTGAAGGATTGGAGAACTATAACTAGATTCCTTCCGCTGTTACATTACCTTCTATTTAAACTTAGCAAAACATCAGTTTGTCTTCATTTTCAATGTCCAACAAAACATATTTTCAGTTAATAAAATATCATTTGTCTTTCCCCTAGACTTTTCAAATTGCTACATTTTTACGTTGTTTACAACCAAACCAGTCAGTCAAATGAATGTTGTTGTATGTGGAACCATATAAACATGTATTTTATAGAGTAAGATAACTGCATAGCATATATATGCGCAAATACATTGAACAATGGGATATGTTTTACTTATGGTAGCATGCTAATGAGTTTTCAATATGCACAAAGTGCTTCATGCTTCATGCTATGCCAACAAGTTCTTTTTATGTGTTCACAGTAGATTTGTCCCGTAATTTAATATTTGTAGAAGGTCAATCCTCAATGGAAGATATCCATCTATCCAGGCAACCGTGGCAACTTTCTTTCTTTTTTGCAGGATCTGGGTGCCGGCAAGGACTGCCTTTTAGACCATTCCCTGAACCAGACAGCCATCCAATGGATCAAAAGGAAAGTCTAGGAGGGTGGCAAGTGAAGCAAACATTGGGAAGGAAAACCACAGTCCACTCCCACACTATAAGGAAGGAAAAGCATACATTTGGTTAGACAGTATTTAAAAGAGCATACAGAGAGTAACTCATGCATTCCCTCCTTCACCCTTCCCACTCAGGAAACCTCAGAGTGAATCACAAATGAAAAAACCTAGTTGTAAACCTTCACCTCTGAGGGTCTGATTCCATAGAGTGGATGTTGGCCGGTGTTGAACAAAAATATTTGCAGAAATAAACAACCTACAGGATCTACCTGACGGCACATGGATGACAGTAGGAGATGAACAAACAAAAACAAGTCCATGACAGCAATAGATAGAGCATAAAGTCCAAAACATGGCCTTAGGTGGAGTACATTGAAAGACAGCAGAAGGGGATTAAGAGGAGGGTGGCAACCTAGGAGGGGCAGGTACATTTTATATAGGAGGGCCCTTAGCAAGGACTGCTTGAGAGTACAGGAAGAAGCAGCAGCATAAGAGGTAGTTAGATAATGTGATTTCAAAACTTAGGCGGGAGAGTCAGCAACAGTCAATCTTCAACAAGAGTGAAATGGATCCATAGAAAGTTCAATAAACAGGTTTGTGGTTTGATAACAGCAGGTCCACAGACAAGAGCGTAGCCGATCCAATGGCAGGCCTTGTGAGAAGCCAAACGCCTTGTGAGCCAAGCAAGCTAACATGCATTGCAGAAATTTACACAGGTCAAGAAACAAAAGTCCAGTGGTTCAGAAACTAGGCAAATCAAATAATGTTGTAAACACAGCTCAAATAAGCAAGGCAAACTCCAGACTGGTTCAGGAGTATGTTCCAAACTGGACCTTCCAAAATATGTTCCTGGATGACGGATTACTAATGTCATCAACCAACAGACGTTTGTGGTTTGCACACACGCTGGGTTGTGTTGTGTAATGTCACCAGTAGTCACAAACTATGTTCACTGCCACGCGAGACTCCACATGAGCCAGCAATGCTGGAAGAGTGAGGTATTTTGGTACAGCATGACTTCTTTAACCCATCCTCTGCTCCGTGCCTCACAGTCAAGGCACAGCCGCCTTTTTGGTCATTCCAAGGGAGCATGGTTGCCAAAAGAGGAGATGCAACTCTACAATTATGCTGTTTTTATATAATTTGTAACTGTTCTTTTAGCACCACAGTAACTCTGCTTATAATTTGGTCCCCATTTTTGTATGGGCAATCCATGACCTTGGCCGACTTGAAATAAATGTTAGCTGCTTCAAGATTCCTCTTTCCTCTCTGGATTCCTAGGGTCAGTGGATCTTCCCCATCCTAATTCCTCTTCTATTTGCCATGAGGTTGAAAGGGATTTGCAAATGGAAATGGGTTACATTGTACCTCTGCTTTGCCACTTTGGTAATAGATGGTGCCCTTGCCCCACCCAAACCGTCTCAGCCACATCCACATTCTTTTATTTTTCCCTTGTCCCTACAAGGAATGTATATTCGTTCTATGGGGCAAGACCTGTGCATGCATCAGCAGAAACTATCCCTGGTCATGCAGAAAGGAGGATCAATGACTTTCTCAAAGTCATTCCTTACTTTTTATTTCAAGGCCAAGTACCATGTAGCATTATGAAAGATTTTACTAGAACCATTTGCAGAACCAACACAATATCTGGACTTATAAAATCCCTGAAACGAAAGTCTTCAATACATTTTAAATAATGAATGTAAACATGCAATCATTGGGGCCCGTAATCATCACTATGACAAAGGATTGGAGGATTTTTAGGTAAAAGAAATTCCAATAGGATATAGCAATGAATGGACCTGTGCAAAATGTGAACCACAATGACAGTCCAAATGATGTGAAGACTGCAAAGCCACTTTAGGGGCATGGTGCCATCCGCATGTGGACCATTTGTCAGACTTCTGTTGGCTCCAAACCCCAATGCATATTGTGGTTGGCAAGCTTAACTCCAAGGATGTTGTTTGCTGACCCTGCCACAGTCTCTCCCAACCTGTGGTTCTCAACAAATGTGGTAGGCTCTTGTCCCTTGATTTGGGCACCTCCTTCTTAGCTCTCTCACCATCTCTTATGTTCTCCTCAATGTCCCACATCAGTCTGTTCCTCTACACATCCCCCCTTACTTTTCTCTTCACAGGCTACTTGACACTACACAAGGATAGCTTCCTCTTTAGATTTCTTATTCTCACTCCTACAGTGTTTTATTTACCCTCCTCCGCTCCTTAGTTATTATTCATAGCTTCTCCTTAGCTCGTAGCACACTTTTTCTTGTTCCTTCTCCTTTCTCTTAACCTCCTTCACCTCCTCTTTACAGCTACTAATATGTGTCAACCTCCTTCTCCTTTGCCACCTTCTTCCCCACCACCTCATTTTCTCCTTTGGCACCTCTTCTAATCTCCTTGCCACAGTGCCATGCACTCTCCTGCTCACAGTGCCTCCAATGAATTTCCAATCTCATGCATGTGGTAACATGACCCACGAACCACAGTTTCAAAGCAAGGGCCTTAGGAATCTTTGTTTTGCTGGCTTGGCATCTCTGGTTCTGAATTTATTGCTGGGGTTTGTGTTTATGCGTCTACATGCCAAGTATACTTGTTCACTCACTTTTCCATGGTCTTTAACTATAACAGCTTTGCTGACAACACTCATATATTCTCCTTCCCCTGCTTCATCCCTGCTTCATCCCTGCAATCTCTGAATGCATAATCAGCTGCCTTACACCATATCTACTGGATGGCTCTTCGTTACCTCATGGGTTACTCCTCAAAGATGGAAGTCATCTTTCTCCCAGCCGTGATCGCCCATCCACTCTCATCTTTCCCATCATTTCCCTGGCCTTTTCACCCCCTGACCGATGGCTTACGCCATTTGTGTTGTCTTTGACAGCAACTTTTAACTCTACCCGTTCATTTCGGCCTCTACCACCACACACAGACTCTTTGTGCTATGAAAACTGAATAATTGTGCAATTCTATTTCTTGGTCTACCCCACTATTCTTATGCCTCCCTAAACAAGGTCATCAACTACTTTGCGACATGCACTCTTTTCAACCTTCCCAGAACCCACTCCATCTCTACATACTGTCTCAACTCTGGATGGCTCTCCACACAAGATCACTCTCTTTAAATACCTTGCTACTCGTCTGTATATCTATACATGTTCTTGCCGCCCCACCACTACCTCGCTGACTGCATCTCACTGTCATTAATAACTATTTTGACTTCTACCTATCTCTGGAGACCACCCACATCCATCGGATGTTGGAACATGGGCTTCTGGGGAGGATTCCTGGTTAACCTTACTCTGGTCCCCCACATAGGGCAGGGTATAGTCACATTGCCTGGTCACAGGCCACTCTCTGGTGTCCAGTTACTCAATTTCCCTGTTTGACATGTTGGAAAGAAGAGCTTTCCCTTTAAGCGAGCCCATTCCTCTAAAAGCAGCTGAAATAGCCTGCAGAGTGATGCTGTTGCTATTTCACCTGGAACATCAAAGGAGATAGTCGTGGAGCTCGGTGGAACCCGCAACAAGCAACTCGGTTACGCAGACATGTTCCCAGTCTGAGACTTTCTGAATGCGTAGGAGGAACCTAATGTCCCTGTGACAAAAATCATACGTTGGGGAGACAAAGCGTCACATGCCTCACTCAATAATCCCATGGATTGTGAAAATATAAAACACTTAGCTAGCAGGTTTTAATTCCTTGATGCTCAAACTGTAAACTCCACAGCCCTCAGCCCAGTACAGACATTCTCAAAGGAGGTCGGAGGAGCAAATCTGAAATTCTGAGACTCAAGAGGCCCCAGGTGCACTCAGAGGAATCAATCAATCCTAGCCATTGCTCAGTTACCACTCACAAGTGCAGACCCTCAGGAAAAACCTACCCAAGGAGATAACCGAGAATAGCATAAATGTGACAAAACCCCATGCTTTGAAAAAGGTTGTGGCTGGCAGTTGAAGGATGTTGGAGCATGTTACATAGACTGGAGGATTGGAATCTGCTGGAGGCGAAAGGGAGAGTAGGAGCATGGAGAATATGGTAGGATATAGGTGGGGGTGGTACCATCAGGCGGTAAGAGATTGAAGGATGTGCTAACAGCAGTACAAGTTGGGGCAGAATAACTGATGGTGATAATAGTCATATGAGAAGGCAGGAGAGTACTGGAGAAGGTGGTAACATCAGAGGTAGTGGTTGTACTAGAAGGAGGTTGTGAGTGTTTGGAGAATGCGATAACATCAGGTGGATAGTGTGAAGACCTGGAAGAGGTGGCAACATGCGAACGAGGTGAAAGGAGTCTGGGGGAGGTTGTAACATCTGGAGAGGGTAGTAAACCCCAGGATGAGGACACAATGACAGGAGGTGGTACCAGCAGCAAAAATAGGAACGTTCCACTGGGCCAAGTCGACTCGAGGCATGACTAAATGGTACGAGGAGGGATGACACAGGGGCAGAATTGTTACCATCAGGTCGGATAAGCAATGGGAATGCAGGCCCAGGAGTGCAATCCTGAAGGGGGACAGAGGGGCTGAATACTAGAGAGTGGTTATGATAACTCCTGGCTCCAACTTCACTTTATTTTGTACACACAGCTGCTGGAGACAGTGCACCGGGGGGTCAAGGAGCAGTGTGAAGCTTCAGACCCGGGTCTTGATCCCTGGACCAGATGTGATGCTAGACAGCTGCGGGTTTGGGAAACAGGAAAGCCTACATCTACTTAGCTGGCAAGGATTAGCCCTAGTTGGGCAGGTTAAGGGAAATGACATGCTGGAAGGACAGGCTTTAGCCTTGAAGAGGTTTGCGTTGCTGTTCGATCTTGTAAAATCAATTGTGAAATAAAAAGACTAGTTTGTTAGGAGTCCCTGATTAATGCAAGGGGGAGCAAGCACATTTGTAACATCATTTAGAAAATAAGCAGACTTCATAGAAACAGCATAGATTACTGAATTCACCAAACCAATACCAAAAAGATTTTGCACTTTCAAAAAAGGGGGTGATGTTTATGGGGCCTGAGCAGGAAGCAGAACATAATGTTTTAGTGCTGTGGTACATCGATGTTGCTGTGCTTTGACACTGCAACAACTTCAGCTAGACCTGCCCAATAGAAGAGTTTTATTAGAATATCAACTTCTACTCGCAGTGCGGTTAGACAGATTCACATTATGGTGTGCTACCACCTTAATTTTGCAAAGATTAAGTTATAATTCTTAAATTATTTCCAATTTGTTTGATTTTATTATTCTGAATGCAGCAACTGAAGTACAATATTAAAATAATATCAGTCACGACATGTACATGTTTCGAATACAGAGAGTAGACATTGCTGTACTATTAAAACTAGTTGTGATCCTTGACTAGGACAAACGACTGTGACAAATAGTTATCTAAATCAACAGAAGAGTTACAGTTTTGTTGGAGAGAAGACAAAGTCATAAAAGATTATATTCAAATATCATGCAATACATGGCCAGTCACCGTTTCAAATTGCAGTATACTACATACATTAAGTACTGTACTGAATGGCGAAAGAGTAAATTGGCCATATTGGTGGCCAGAAATGTCGATGGACTAGGTACAAGCTTGCATTGTCTTCCTATTCATTACTGTTGACCTTTGACTAAAAGGGAATAAAACACACATGCAAATGCATGGCGTTAACGCTTCAATTTTTGATAGATAGGTGGCTAAATACGTTCATATTAGCAACTTTCAACATTATGTTATTAATTAATTCAATATTCAAACTGACAACCAGTAGGAGAACCGTGCCAACTATATTACAAACCGAAAAACAGCTCCCGGCGACACCCAACCTCTTTCTCTATAAAACTCCAGCCTCTAATTCAGGGGTGCAAGACAGCATGATTAATAGGGGGCAAAGTCCAGTCAGCTCTGTGGTGAGGAGGATCAGTGCTGCAAGCATCCGATGGACACCAACTGGGATGGAAGCTTCCTACGGGCAAAACCGCATTCTGCATTGTCTCTGCTGCAAAGTGCAGCATTCAGTGCACACACTGCTCCCGACAGATAGCTCCGCCACCATATAGCACCCCGCCACACACGCCCATCACAATGTTCTGCCAGATGCTCCCCCGGCCTCTGCAAAACGCCAGCATCATGTGCATGGATGTAGTGAAACGATGACGAACAGGAGCCGTGAGTCGGGCTGTCCTAAGCACCAGAGTAAAGCGGGTCAGCATCAAACATGGCTGATGGTGGCTATCTTAGGGAGAAACCTCTTCTTGTGAAAATAGAATCACATTTGAGAATTTGCCCGGATTACCTCGCTACTGCAATGCCACACGGTTCCATAGCTCTTCTGGTTTCCAAGGTCAAGTTCCTCCCTTTGTCACCGCTATGAGTCCCTACTTATGATCAGGATCTGAAGGCCTTGCGGGCGGTATTCTGCTCAATTACTTGTGCTCCATTTCATGCAATCCACCAGCCTCAAAATGCCTCAAAATCTAAAGAATGTCTATGAAAATCTGCTAAAGAAACATTGACTGACGCATTATTTCCTTACCTGAATCCGTTCAACATACAATATGAAATGTTTTGAAAAATGTGCAGCATCAGCAGACTTGCAACTATGAGAAAGCAATAGTTTCCCCACACAAACTGATTTTTTTTTTTTTTTAATTGTTTTACAATTTTTACAAAATCGTTCCCTTGGCTGAAGATTTGAAGGTGAAGAATGTCATATGTTTCTTGTTTGTTTTATGTCGTTTAAAATTCTATTCTATCTGTGCTTTCTTCTTTAAAATCATTGTTTTTCTGTTTATTCCCAACTGACTTGTCTTCCAGTGCTAGGCTTTCAAGAAACTTGGCTGTTGCCACGGTCAGAGTTGTGCATTCTCCGCTCATTAACCCGTTCCACCATTCTTCTTCACTTGCGGTAAGATGTTTTAATCTATGTGGTCGCAGGTAGGTTGTTCTGAGTTTATCTGTACCCGGACAGTGAAGGAGTAGATGTTGCACTGTTTCGGTTTCCAAACTATTACAATATCGACAGTTTTTGTCTTGCACCTGCTTTCTGAGAAATAAGATTTCTTTTGTCTTCAAGACGTTCAAGCGAGCTCTTAGGAAAGTTGTGCGTAGCCGTTTATCCGGGAATTTGTTTAGGTAATTTCTTGTCTCGTCAATCCTTTGTGTGTTGATTGTACGGTGGGTCAGGGACGTGTGGTTCTCTGCTTTTTCTAGGGTTTCAATCCAATCATAAGTTTTTAGCTTTTTCTTTATCTTTCCTGGAATGCGTTCTATGTCCCATTCTGAGCATCCGATTTTCTCTGATTGTTCTAGTAGGTTCTTATACCACGTTGTCATCATTGTGTTTTTTTTGCTCACCATTTCTTTATAGATGATGTCCAAAATTATGGGACGTGGACTTCTTAAGATTTTTTCCAGGAATAGTAGACCATTTCTCACTACCACTGATTCCAATGATTGGAGACTTAGTTCTCTTCGGATGACTACTGTAGGGGTGGAGTTCGGTAGTCGTAATACTTTACGCCAAAAGACGCCTTCCAATTTTTTCCACAGTGTCATTGGAAGATGTGGCATTCCTTCTGCCCCGTAGGTTATTGCTGGGGTGGCTTTAGCTTTGAAAAATGTTATTATTGGGAGGATTGTAAATTTGCCAAATTTTCTTTCCAATTATCTTGCATTGATATTTCTATTTGGCTTCGAGATATTTTCACTCCCAGGCATGTAAAATTTTTCACCGTCTCCAATTTTTCCGAATTTGCATACCATTTAGATCTTTTAATTGGTTTTGACGATTTTTCCAAAATCATAATTTTGGTTTTTGTTGTATTCAAGTCTAAATCGTTCTTCTTCAGGTAAATTACGAGACTGTCTAATTGCCGCTGCAGACCAATGGCTGTTTGATCCAGCAATAAGATGTCGTCCGCGTAGAGCAGTCGTGTCACTTTCGACTCTCCTATTTTAGGAGGAAAGGAACGGGTGTCGTTTTCTGCATCTACTATTTCCGCCATGTATGCTTTGTAAAGGGCTGGAGCCAGGGGGCAAACTTGTTTGACACCTCTGGCCGTTTTTATGGATTTTGACAATAGGCCTCCTTCGTTCAGGCATACTCTGATTGAGGTGTCGCTGTACAGTGCTTTAACTGGTTCAAGGAGTGACGGTGGACACTTTTGTTTTTCCAGTTTTCTCCATAGTTTTCCCCTGTTTACACGGTCGAACGCTTGTACCAGTTCGATTGAGGCTATGAAGATTTTTGGATAGCCCTCAAAGACTCTGGCCTTCAGGATGCTGATCATCATGATGTTAACCGAAGTGCCCAAATTTTTTTCAAACCCTGATTGTAATGGGTCTGCTGTCTGCCTCTTTCTGCCATTTTTGAAATTTGTCCAACACCAAGGATCCGAAGAGTTTTCCCAGGACGTCCAGTAGTGCGATAGGTCTGTAGTTTCTTGGGTCGTCCCTTAAACCTTTCTTATAAATTGGGACGATGTTTGCTGTTTTCCATGTTGCAGGAATAGATCTTGATTTCCTGCATCTTCTGAAGATTTCCGTAATTAACGGTACCCAAGTTTCCGCTTCCTGTTTGAGATGGAAATTTGAAATCCCGTCAGGACCTGGTGCGCGGGAGTTATTCAACTTGTTAATCTTCTCTAGAATTTCCTGCACAGTACATACTATCCATTTATTTGTATTTCTTTTGTCTGATGTGTTTTCCATTGACGTTGGTTCTTTAAATAGGTTGGTAAAGTGTTTTACCCATTTGTCTTCGGAAACATTGTTGGTAATGATCTTTACTGTGTCTGATAGGTTGTTCTTTATTGTCGCCCAGAAATCATTCGAATTCCTTTTGCAGACTGCTCTAAGCATGGTCTCTGCGTCTTCTTGGTATAGTTCCCATCGTTTTGTTTGAAGCCATGATTTGTAACTTTTTTTATGTTTAGTTGCCAGGTCTGTATTTTTTTGTGTAGGATTTTTCTGTGCCTGCCTTGTCACTTTACGTAAATCAGATTTCTTTAGTCGGAGCTCATTGTTGTATTAATGACGGTGGGTTTTTTCTACTTTTCTTATATGCTTGGGGCATATATAAGGAATTAGAAGCGGGCGCTAGTCCAAATTTTCTGAAGTATTATTCATGTTTTTTCTTCTGTTTTCCTGGTTGTAAGTCGATGTGATCGAGGCAATTGCCTCCTTTGTCATTTTCAGCCGGTTTCCTTGTGTGTTTGATTCTAACTTATTCCGTATTGTCACCGGCGGGCGTTTATTTGCGTGCCATGTTACTTTGAGTAAATTATGGTCACTCCGAGTAGATTTCACTATCTCAAAACTTTTTATTAGTAGATATAAACCCTTAGAAGCGAAGATGTAGTCTATTGTACTTGTGTTTCCTTCGCTCTCCCAGGTTGGGATCCTGGGTCTTGCTGTTTCTAGGGAATTTAGGTTGTACAAGTCTCGGGATTCCATCAACTCAGACCAGGCGAGGCCTCTTGCTATCGATCTTCAGCAGGAATTAGTTTTGTTTCCAAGTGTGTTATTTGCGTCATCTGACACCGGACAGGTAGCATTCAGGTCCCCACATATTAAGCTGTGGTCCACATTATACGTTGTTGTAGCTACCTTTAGTATTCTTTCTATCTCAGCTAGGAATTCGGTTGTTTTGATTATGGCAGGATTCCAGTAGATATTCAGTAGGAGAATGAGATCTTTGCTTGTTTTTCTCTGTAAGTTTCCTTCTTTCTCCCATTCCAACAAGATCACCTGAATTAACGTGGCTGATACTAGGTTGTGGATTATTCGCAAACAGCCACCTGTGCGTACAGCTGTTAAAAGGCCGGAAGTTGGGCGACCTCTTTCTCCCTTTTGAGCTGGGGACAGTTGGACCTCGTAGCCGTCCATACTAGGCGGAAATAACAGCCAGGTTTCTTGTAAGCTTATTAAATCAAATCGGCCTAGGTTTATCTCACCAAGTTCTGAAAGGTGAGTATGGCCTCTGGTGTTCCACGAACCAATGGTGATGGTTTGTTCGTTGATTTGTGCATCGGTTTCCTCCTTTGCTAGTTCCCTTTCGCCACCAGAAGGGGAACAGATTGACTGCTATTTTCTAGTGTATTGTGTCAGTGCCGAGGGAAGCCATGTCCATTTTTTAAAAAAAATGTCCTCTTGATCAAGTTGTTCTTGGGTCGATGATTTGTCTCTCACGGTATGTCTCTCGTTTCCTATGTCTGCCTGCTTCTTGATTGGGCCCTTTATTGTTCTGGTTGTTATTTGTTCTGTGTTTCCCTTGTCGACGCTCCAATGTCTTTTAATAGGAGAATTCTCTCTTAAGTTTGTTCTATCTTGGTCTCTAATGGTGTGCGTGGAGTTTGAGCCTTTAGGTTTGCAAATTGCTGACCTGTCCACTTCTTTCATGTGTTTGTTTTTTTCCGATACTGGGGTGTGTTTTCTTTTCTCCTTCAAGGTGTTTTTTGTATTTGGAGTACTTTTTGTCGTATCCCAGCTTTCGTTTTCTTTATTCTCATGACTATGGTCGTTTTTCGTTCTGTGTGTTTTTAGACTCTTGTGTCCTCTTTCTTCTGATGTTGTTTCTCGTAGGAGGTATCCTCTTTTCGACAATTCTCCTGTCATCAGAAGCACAAGTTTTTTTACTGTTTGGGATGTAATGTGTAAGAAAATACTGTCCGTCCGTCCCTTGTGTGCAAATTCTACTATGTTTATGTCTGCACTTCTGATTTGGTCTCCTTTTGAGATTTTATCAAGGAGCTTCATCGTGGCTCTTCTGTTTAATAGATTTTTTTCTCCGGAGTTATCTCGTCTTTCGAGTTTTAGCGTTCGTGTCGAGTTACTCTTGTGAGTAAATAGCGCCGATCTTCGAGTTTGGTTTTGCTGTGAAGACTGATACGAAGATCTCTGGTTAGACCTATTTCTGTTTTCCGGAGATTTTTCTCTTCGTCGAGTGTCGTCTGTCTGGTTATCGATACTTCTCTGTTCATATGTATTGCTTGCTTTTCTGTTTGATCCTTTGATGGTCGAGTGATTTTGCCGATGGTGTCTGTCACATTTTTTGTTTTTTCTTCGGATCCCACGTCCTCGGTTCTTTTTTTTATACTCTTTGAGCGATCCTCCTCGTAGGCTCCGGGATTATGTTAATTTTTATTTGACCTTGTGTTGGATAATCGGAACAGCGCTTTTCTTTCTGGAGTAATCCGATATCTTTTGTAATTTGAATCGCTCAGCTTGACTCTTTCTTTTTCTAGATGTATCATTTGTTTCTTGTGTTGATATTCCTTTCAGTTTTGTGTTGGTGATTTGTTATCCACGAATGACACCTTTCTTTTTTTTGCCGTTGGTCGGGGAATTTCAGATTCAGAGTTTTCGATAGAGTAGACACTGATGTTGGATATGTCAAGCATACTATCATCCGACACTGGATAGCATTCTTTATTTTGACTCATCTGGTTCAGACTATTCTCCTTGTTAGTCGATTTTTTGTCTGTGACAGTTATCCACTTTGTCATGAGTTCATTTGTTTTAGTTGCGTTTTCCGCTTTTTTCTGTATCTGTTGTACTTTAGAATTTTGGGATTCTTGTGGTATTATTCGATTTTTTGTTGACCTCTGTCTCAGATGTTGTTGATGCTTTACGTTGTTATGCATTACGGGGTTTTTTGTTTTCAATTTCAAGTGATCGTCTTTAATTATATCTTTTGTCCGCAATTCAGTTTCACGCAGTTTATCTTTTGAACTCTTATATTCTTTTGTACTGCTTAGTTATTGTATATACTCCTTGGATTTGTCTTTGTTACACATTGGTGTCAATCTCTCAGTATGATTTTCCGATGACTCTGTTAAGTCTTTGTCAGCCTTGTTCCCTCGGATTTCAGCCTGAACAGTTTGGGTGCTAATATTCACCGATTTTTTCTTGAACTGAAATACAACGTTCTTTTGTTGTTCTAGAGGTTTTTTTGTGTTTCCGTTATATCCGTCTGAGTTCCTTGATCTCTTATATTAGCCTTCCATGCTTCTAAGGCTGATATATATCCTTCTAAGTGGGTCAGCTTCGAGTTTACAGATGCTAATACTGAGGTGTGGTCCTTTAGTGTATCATTGATGGTCTCATGTAACTTTCCGAATGGTGCTAAGGCAACTGTCACGGCTGACATGACAAGTTGTAAGTCAGGCTTTTTTCCTGGTGAATTTCTTTCTTTTGTCTTTGTGGTTTCCTGGCCCGACTTGACTTTAGTTGGAGTAGAAAAAAGTGGGCGCGGTGCGTCCACTAGGACGTCATCCTTTCTTTGCTGACAAGTAGATTTCAGTCCAGAAGTCAGTTCTCTGTGTTTAATCATGTTTTTGTAGTTTAGTATGGCCTCTGCCAGTTGTGCTTCTTCTTGGTTTCTTGGATAGATGGTATTAGGCTTCTGTGTGATTTCATGTTTTTTTTTTACCTCATTCAATATCGTTTCTTTATCTGACATGTTTTTCTTCGGTTCTTCAATCATCTCTTTTTGTTCAAACGTTATTTTCTGGTTAGAGGTGACGTCCGCCGATGTAGTTACATCCTGGTTGTTTATGTAGTTGTTTTTTAAATTTTGTTTTGTTTCTTGATTTTTTTCCCCTTCTTTAGATGAGACTTTTTTTTCCAAGATATTATGTTGCTCCTCCTTTTGAATCAGTGATGTATGTTTCATGGATCTGTTATCAATATTGAATTTAAATTTCTCTGTTTTAATTCGAAGGGTATTGTTTTGACCAAAGTGCCAACGTAGTTGGGGCGAAGGGCCTCCAATTTCAGGGGGGTATATTGAGGCCGGTTGTTTAGGTGGATTTCTTTGGGGAGATGGTGGGATCCCCTCGAGAATTTCCATATCGGCCAGTTCAAATCGTTTTTTTGTTGGGGTTTTCCCTAGTTTCTCGAAGAATCTTCCAATCGGGTTATTGATCTGAGGTGTCGATTTGACTGTTGTTTTTCGGTTGTAGCTTTGGAGGCTGTTTAGAGTTAGGGGTTGATGAGTAGTTAAAGAGTTCCGCTCTTTTTGGTGTAAGTTTTTACCATTGGAATCTGTTGCTGAGCTGGCGTTTGGAGCCAGTTATGTTCTCTCAAGATGTTAATTTCATCTATTTCTTGCCCATCCTGGTCTTCCAAATTTGATATAGTTCCATTCAGAGAGTTGTTTTCTCTCATGTCTGTTAAGTTCAGGTCCGGGCTTGGAAAATCTGCCCTAGCTATCACTGGGTGTGTCTCCGTTTTTATTTGCAATTTTGAACTGAACAAGTGTGTTTCGTTCTTTTTTACTTTCAGTGAGAAGGTGTAGTCCAAAAAGTTTTTTAAACCCTCTTCTGTGGTTAAGTTTTGTGAGGGTATTTCTACTGTGTTTGTGGTTTTATTTTGAATCTTCACTGCACCATCCGGTGGTTGGCTGCAGCTTTCGCCGGCCTCCGTCTCCCTCTCTTTTACCATGGCAGATGCAGAGTTCGATTTCTGCTGAGCTCCGACACACCAGATTTATTACAAAACAATACCAAAAATACAAATCTCATGGTACCTGCTTTGGTCATTAGCTAAAGTTAAAAGAAAACGTTGTGGTTATACACATCAACGTCAATGTGCACCAATTTGTTTAAAGCAGATTTCCCAAATTTCCAATAGGTGTATGACCAGATATAGCATGTAAAGATGCTCAATTTGTTTATTGTCCTCGAATGGCACTGTAGCCTTCCTTCAGTTTAAACACATGTAATAACTCTGCCTGCACATTGGGGCAACGTTTCTCATTTGTTCTGTCTCTTTAAGCAACTTGGGATAATGTATTAATGGAAAAATGATGAACTTCACGTGTCAGCCAATTGAATGAATGAGCATTTCATCCTACCGAGGATTATAAAATTGCTACCTTTAAGTTGAATAACAGCTGTACTTTATTAAATATCTCTGAGAATTACCACTGTGGCTTTCTTTCAAAACCAAAAACATAATACCATAACTGAGATATTTTCTTTGAACGCTGTAGCATAGTGTAACAACGTTTAATGCTACATGGTCCCCGTGCTAGTAAAAGCTCAGCATTGCACAGAAAGAACATTCCTTTCAATCTTCAACTATCCCACTCCATTTTTAAACTTTGTTCCTCTTGTGAATGTTAAGTGTATTCTCTAGGCGTCGTCCTTACTGGTATAAAATGATGAGGGCCAATGTCCAGATTGTTTATTGTTATGTATGGTGGTCAAATGGCGGCTAATATGACGTCTGATTTATTGTCAAAACAGAAGTCTTTCCATTACTCTATTTTTGGCGATTTATGAGAATCAGAAATAGATGCCTCATTCATGCTCGCTCTGTTTGAGGCCTTAGAGTTACTTGTGCAAGATGTTTAATTGGCTAGCCTGACACAGGAACATGAATACGCCATTGCTGCTACCCACGAAGTGTCAGTTCCTTTAGTTTTGCTATTAGGGTTAATCTGCATTAGGCAGGTGGTCCTGGAACCTGCATACATCACATTTAACAACCAATGTTTAAGCAGGTTGCGCACGCGTACCTTTACATTGCACAGTTGTATAATGGAGAGAGCTCAAGGTGAGCAGAGTGACCCTCAATATATATATACTGAAAGGGCTCGTTTGAGAGAAGACCCAATGTGGAGAGCAGATTTCCATGCATTTTTGGTACTTCAATTTCTGAAGTTATGGATAAGCACACGGCAGCCCCTCATTCCATACATTGGGAAACATTTTTATCAGTCTTATCACAAGTGCAAACCTATACTCAAAGTAGCAATACGCAGTCTAGCGGACATGATCTACAAATAAATGATGGGGCCTAATTCTCCCCATTGAACCCACAAATCAAAAAACACATTGAGTACATATAGCGTTAGCGTGTGGGTGTTTTCTTCACAACATTCCCACCCTGAGGATTCAATGGCTCTACTCCATGTATAATGAAAATTACATTCCCTGACTGTTAGCCAAAAACGAATTAAACAGCGGACAAGAAAGCGTATGGAATACCAACTCTCTTTACATTGCCTGTTGACCCGGGGGATGAGTCCTCTTCTATATATTATGTTGCCCAGAAATCGTTATTGACTTACCTCCAGACCAGATTCCCACAGGCACCAAGGGTCCAGGTCCTAGTTGGTTTACTTACACTAGTGCAGCACCTATGCTTGATCTTTTGTCACTGTTGCCCCATGATTCTACCCACTGACCTCCTTTATTTATTTATTTTATTGTTCATGTATCACACGCTTAATACCAGAGAGTGGTTTCTATGCACGCAATCTGGATTCCAAGCTGTGTTGTTCTCTGTTTTCTTGCTTCCAAGACAAACGCGTTGACCCTGAGCTATCCTTCCTCCCCTTTATGACATGTAGCCCAATATGCTCATTCACATTTGTCCTGCAAGCTTGTCCCAGACATTCCTTAAGAGGCAACTCATCGTTCACCCTAGCCATCAACCGCTAGAGTGTCCCTTTTCAAATAAGTATGTAAAGGATCCCAGTGAATTGATAGAAATGGAAAAGTTTGCTATCACGATGAACTACTTGAAATATGTGCCATGCGGATAGTGCAGGTGCAACGCATTTGGATTGGAAGCAAAACAACACAGAGCAACACAGGTTTGTGTCCTGGTCCCGCACTTAGAGACTGGTCTCCGGTATTAAGCGCGCAGTGAACAATGATTTAATTTTATTAACTACTGGGTATGGCAGAGACATCAAAATCAGAAGACATTATATTGCTTCATTTTCCTTCCTGGATGGAGCTCAAAATAACTTGAAGAAAATAATCTACTTTATGGGTTTTGCTAGAACCAGTTAAAGCAGGGGCCATTCTACCAGTCACACCCGAAGATCCTAGTTATCGTAGGAGCCTCCAATGGCAAGGCATATAAGACTGTTGCATGAGATGCGGCCAGTCTTTTTTCTCCAAAGGTGCCAATTGTAGAGAGGTGGATACTCTAGAGAAAGTTTCAATTTGGGACATTTCAACTGTGTGTTCCCTTTTAATCTCTCCCCACCTAAAGTTTGGGAGTTGGGTACAACATTTGTTAAAAACTTGAAGACGATTTCCCTACACCCCTCTGCCTTAGAAGCTGTACAAGGACTTCACGTATAATGTACCCTCCAATTTAGTGAAAAAGAATACTAGCAAAATTCAATTTAAAAGCCACATGGTAATTCCACACGTAATTCAAAGCCTTATGCAGAAAGGGGCAAAGGATCATACTTGTTCTAATCCCATAGGCTTTCCAAAAATTGTATTTTTGTCCGAACTCTAAGGCAAAGGGTTTTGTCCAGTCATACGCCTGGGGGACCTCAACTGCTTTCCCCTTTATCACCTCTTCAAGACGTAGATGATTGTGTTTCTTCAAGATGTATTTCGTCCAATGGATTAGATGGTTTGATTAAATGTCAATGATACATACCTTCCAGTTCTATCCTTCTCAGAAAAGGTCCAACATATGAACAACACCTTTCACTTTACATTGTGCCTCATTCTGTCATTCTTTTGCTCCATGGTGTTTCACAACGCTGCTCTATCCAGTCATGGAAGCTTTATGAAAACAAGGGATTTGTCTATGATATGATATGCATTTATAACGCGCCTATACACAAGTGTGTCAAGGCGCGATGAGGCAAGGGAGAGGGCACAGAGGGAAGACGGAGACAACGATCTTAGTAGGCCAGGTGACATTGAGATCACACATAGCATGGGAAGGAGCAAGGGGAAAAGTGTGGTGGAAAAAGGGGAGGGGGCAGTGCAGTACATGGAAGCGACAGTACAAAAAATAGAATAAATAAAAGTAATAAGTAAAAGGTGCGGCCAGCTGGTGACAAGTGCAAGCTTAAGTGCAGACATCATGTGTCAAGTGCTGGAAGGGGATTGTAGGGATACAGAAAAAAGGACCCAAGTGCGGGGGTTACCAGGGAGGCAGTGCAGGAGTGCTGGGGAGGGGATCTGGGCCCGAGATCAGAGGTTGGCCAGGTGACCAGTGCAGTCTCAGCCAGGAGCTCAGCAGAGGAGAGAAAGAAGAAGCAAAGAGGAAGGTTTGAGGTGCTTCTGGATGGCTGTGGACATCGGGGATCAGCCAATCAGGTTTCCTGGGTGTGGACAGGAAGAGAGGGTAGCAGTAGTTTTGTTTGGTGAGAGCACTGAAGATGGCTATGGCTATGTCTTTGAGGAGGCAGAGTGTACAGATTTTGGGAGATTCTTCGATCCAGTCATTAAAGATGTACACAAAAAATCATGACATCTGTGGAAGTATTGTATTGAAATAAGTGGAGGTTTGTGTTACGCTCACCTGGTTCCTACAGGGGCGTCGATCGGACCCAGACAGCTGCGGTCTCCACCAATGTGATGCGTAGTGAAGAGATGACAGTCTGGACTGGTCCACCTAATCTTGTCTGCTGGACTCCTAGAAGTATTCTCCTGCAAGTGGAGAAAGGAATTTAGCCACCCGTGGACTTTAGTGATGGCCCCCCAACAGTTCTCGTTCTCCCCACTAATCACCTCTGATGAGCTCTCCATTCTGCATGGCATGCAGGGGCGGGTAGATACCAGTTACTTCACTGGGTTGAAGGTACTGGAGGAGTTACGGAGGAATATTGACTCCAGTGTCTATAAAGTTCAAAGAGTTCAATATGTCCGATGTTCACACTTGTTCCATTCCCTCGTTAGGTTGCAGCTGGGTCCAAAAGAATTTTGCCTGGAGGCAGCTGATGGCGTTCAGGTAAGAGTCTGTATTACCAAACACTGTCCGGTAAAAGTTGCATGAGTTTAACTTGCTGTTTTCTCTCCCTTTATAGGTGCGGCATAGGAAGATGCGGCGAATTAAAGAATAATAATAATAAAGGCAAAGAGATTGTCCTTGTTGGTTTTTTCGGCTCACCTTGTTATTCCTTTTGTTTTACCCCCAGGTGCTGGGTTTCGACAAAGAAAATGATGGAGGCAGCGCCGAGTCGAAAGATGTGGTGGACTGGTGAGTATAACGCGGCGCTGCTGCTGGCGAAGCGACGCGTGCTGAAATAATGTCCTTTCCAGGCTCGAATATGTGCTGGGTCCGGAATCATGGAAAGGAATCAAATAATGTCTGTGATCTAACCTCTTCTCCTTTCTTTGCCTTTTGTCTAGGAGCTCCGGATCCGAGGCGGCCGTGGCAGAAGACTGGATGCTGACTTGCAGACACGGTGAGCGTCACGCTGCTGGATGCTGAATAACGCAAAGCATGGGCTGCTGTTCGGGGGTGGTTTAAATAGCCTGCAAAGTAGTCCCAGGTAAGAAGTTCCCCAGAACCACACCCTAGTGAAAAATAGTCCCTGTAATAAAATAGTCCCATCCAGGCTTCAAGTTGGCTTGGACTCATTTGCAGCATGGTCTGCATAAGGTAAGTAAAGTCTATGAGCCTGGCGCCTATGGTGCCAGGACTGATTTCTATGATGAGCCAGGACTGAATCCAAACAGCCCCCAGCCGGGGCTGTTGGGGTTTTAATGAGTATCTGGATGCCTGCTCCCGGGGCTGATGGACTCGATCCGGATGCCCGGGGGTAGGCATCATGACAGCACTCCCCCCCAAGGCCCCTCCTAAAGTTGTTCTTCCCCTTGGCCCTGACTTGTCTGGGAAGTCCCTATAGAATTTTTTCACCAATCGAGGAGCATGAACGTGGTCACTAGGTTCCCATGATCTTTCTTGTGGTCGTAACCCTTCCAGTCGATTAAATAAAAAAGTTTTGATTTAACCATTTTAGAGTCCAGGATGTTTTTTACCTCGAATTCAGGTTCTCCATCTATTAGGATGGGGTCAGGTGGTTTGGTTAATCTTGTCCCGGGTTGAACGGGTTTTAGAAGTGAAACATGAAAGACAGGATGAATCTGCATATTAGAGGGTAATTCTAATTTGACGGCCACCGGGTTGATAATGGCCTTAATGGTGTAAGGTCCCAAATATCCAGGATTAAAAGTCTGAGTTCCTTTCAGAGGAATATGTCTTGTAGCCAGCCAAACTTGGTCTCTGATTCGATATGGTGGGGTCTCACTTCTATGTTGATCAGCATTTTTCTTGTATTTCTCTTTTGCTTGTTTCAAATGTTTTGTTGCCTCTTTAAAGTGTAATAGTAGAATGCAGATGAGTTACTGCCGGCATTTCTAAATGCTGGGGCGAATCGAGTTCTGAGGTTCGAGGATGATGTCCATATATGGTATAAAAGGGGCTTTGTCCGGTTCCTGAATGTACAGAGTTATTGTATGCGTATTCAGAAATCCATAAAATGTCCTTCCAATTACCTTTGGTTTGGTGGAGCATACAACGTAGGTATTGTTCAAGAGTCTGGTTGGTTCTCTCCGTCTGACCATCGGTTTGGGGATGGTGACGTGTTGATAACCTTACGTCGATTTGTGCCAATTGACAACACTTCTGCCAAAATTGTGAAATGAACTGACTACCTCGGTCAGAGATCAATACGGAAGGAAATCCATGTATTCAAACAATATTTTCGAGAAATTCCTTGGCCAAGATTGAAGCAGAAGGTAATCCTTTTAAAGGAATAAAGTGGGCCATCTTGGAAAAAAGATCCACAATAACTAGAATGGTGTTGATTCCATTACATGGCGGTAGATCTGTAATAAAGTCTAAAGACAAAGTGTGCCATGGTGTGGGTGGAATATCTAAAGATTGTAAAAGACCAGCTGGTTTCTTCTTTTGGCTTTTGTTCTGGGCGCAGATGCCACAAGACAGTACAAATAACTTTACATCTTTTTGCCAGGTGGGCCACCAGAATTGTCTTTTAATTTTAGCTTCAGTTTTTGCAATACCTGTGTGCCCTTCCATCAGAGCTTCATGGTAATTGGAGATGACTTGTTCTTGTAGTTCCTTGTGTGGTAGAAATAGACGCCCCTTGATAGTAAGGTAGGTCATTGACAACTGAATAATCTTGCCCCTTTTTAACCCAGTCCTGCAGGGCTGCTGAATCGAAAAGTTGTTGGATCTTTAAATAAATATCTTCTAAGGTCTGTAGAGTAGTTATCCCAAGAATTCTTTGTTCAGGAATTATAGGCTCCGGTTCCGGGTTCGAATATGCTTCTCCCATCCCGATTCGGGATAAAGCATCTGCCTTACCATTCTTACAACCTGGTCGGTAAGTGATCACGAAATTGAATTCAGCAAGGAATAAAGCCCATCGAGGTTGACGCGATGATTGGGCCTTGGCTGTTTTTAAATACTGCAAGTTCCTGTGATCAGTGATTACAGTAATGGTATGCCTGGCACCGAGAAGATAATGCCGCCAAGCCTTGAAGACGAATTTGATGGCTAACAACTCTTTATCGGTAACCGCATAGTTTAATTCAGGGCCCGAGAATTTTCTGGACCAAAATGCTACTGGATGAAGTTGACCGGTTTCTGGATCCTTCTGGGACAGGACAGCCCCCATGGCTCAACTGGATGCATCGGTTTCAACTATGTATGGGAGCTCGGGGCGTGGATGCTTTAAGACAGGTGCCGCCGTGAATTTCAATTTCAGTTCTTGGAAGGCTTTTTCAGCCTCTTCGGTCCACATGAAGCATTTTTCGCAAAAGTGCTGTGATGGGGTGTACAACAAATGAGAAGTCACGAATAAATCTGCGGTAGAAATGAGCAAATCCAAGCATGCTTTGCACCCCTTTAACTGAACTGGGTGATGGCCACTTGAGAATTGCGTCCACCTTTCGAGAGACCATTCGGTCTCCTTTTGGAGTTAGGATAAATCCAAGGAATTCAACTTATGTAGCATGAAAAACACATTTTTCCAATTTTGCATATAACTTGTACTGGCGTAGTTTCTCAAGGACTGCACGAACGTGCTTAACATGGTCTGATTCTGAGGAGGAGTACACTAAAATTTCGTCTATGTATACGACAACACAGACGTCAATGAGTTCACGAAGGACATCGTTCATAAAATACTGGAAGGCTGCTGGTGCATTGCACAACCCGAAGGGCATCACCTGATATTCG
The DNA here is from genome assembly GCF_040938575.1 of Ambystoma mexicanum. Classification (NCBI taxonomy): domain Eukaryota; kingdom Metazoa; phylum Chordata; class Amphibia; order Caudata; family Ambystomatidae; genus Ambystoma; species Ambystoma mexicanum. Next base: position 550,777,508 of record NC_090926.1, read on the forward strand.
AATAATCCGTACTTGGTGCGAAAAGCGGTCTTCCATTCGTCGCCCTTCTTTACACGTACCAGATGATATGCCCCTCGGAGATCTAATTTAGTGTAGATGCAAGCATCCTTTACTTGGTCTAGTAGTTCGGGGATCAGAGGCAATGGATATCGGTTCTTCACCGTGATCTGGTTTAATGCGCGGTAGTCTATGCACGTTCTGAGGTCACCTTCCTTTTTGGGCACGAAGAATAAAGTCGAAGATGCAGGGGACTTAGATGGACGAATGAAGCCATTAGCAAGGTATTGGTCTAAGTATTGTCGTAGGTGACGGTTTTCGGGTTCCGTAAGGGCGTAGATTCTACTGCATGGAGGTTGTGCACCGGGTATGAGGTCGATTTGACAATCATATGATTTATGAGGTGGTAAGGTGTTTGCCTGTTCTTTTTGGAAAACATCCTGGAATTCTTGATATTCCTGAGGTAACTGCATGACTGGATTAGCGACTGTGGCCAGGCTTTTGTTCAAGGTTTTTTCCGGGTAACAGGTGTGTGCACACTGCGGGAAGGTTACTCTCTTCTCTCGCCAATCAATACAAGGATTATGTGTTTCCAACCAAGGTATCCCCAGTATTATTTGGAACTGCGGGGCTTTGATTAAGTCAAACACAAAAGTCTCTCGATGCCCATCTTGACCCAACAGTGTCATCTCTGTGGTGGAATGAGTTACAGGCCCAGAGGCAATTTCAGTTCCATCGACTGTGGTGATAACATCTTAAGTGGTCTTTTTGCAGAGAGGTAGATTCATCCTAGAAGCCAACTCGTGGTCCACATAGTTTCCTACGGCCCCGCTATCAATGTATGCCCTAACTGCGTGCATACGTGATGGCTGCCTTGGTTCAATAAGGACCATTGGTATGATTAGGTGCTAGGTCTGAGTGTCCTTCTTTAAGCTCGGCAAGTGGACCTCTACGCTTGTCGGGCGTGTTCGTTTCCCGAATCAGGCTCTGTTTGATTTCTATCAGCAACTCTGACTACTTTCTTGGATGGTTTTATAGGGCAATCCCGTAGAAAACATCCTGAGGCCCCACAGTACAGACACAACTGCATCTGTCGTCTACTTTCTCTTTCTTTTTGAGTTAAGGGTCCCTTAACCCCCCCAATATGCATTGGTTCTGATGCATCTGTTCCTTTGGGAGTAACATTGGGTTTAACCAATACCCGATTCTCGAACTTAGCTCGATCAGCTTTTCTATTCTGAAGTCGGTGGTCTAGCTGGACCACTAAGTCTATATATTCTGCGCAATCCTGAGGTGGGTTCACAACTTGGGCCAAAACATCTTTGAGTTCACCCCGAAGTCCACGATGAAATAATGTAATTCGCTTTACCTCTGGCCATCCGGTTTCCACCACCAACCTATTGAAGGTTGCGATATAAATTAGCAGGTCCTGGTTTCCTTGTCGTAGGGATAGAAGTTCGTTATCCAGGGCCTGTCCCTGTGAATGTCTGGTGAATAATCTTTCCATGCTCAATTGAAAACCCTGAAAATCCCGAAGAAGAGGGTCATCCTAGTTGACTAATGGAATTGACCAATCCGCTGCGCTCCCACTAAGGTACGACAGTACAAAGGCTACTTTGGCTTGGTCGTTTGGAAAAGCTCCTGGTCTGCATAAAAAGTGCAAGCGGCATTGGTTCATGAACACAGCAAATCTTTTCAGTTCCCCAGCAAAGCATTCGGGTGGAGCTAAAGGAATGCTCCCTGCTAGAACCACTTGCAAAGGGCTGCTCGATGAAACAGGGGTTGAATTCCCCCCAAGTCCAGGTAGTGGTGTTTGCCCGGCTTGGTTTTGCAGCAGTTGTCTGGCAAGATCATCAGTGCGCTCCTTTGCCACAATCAGTTCTCTCCTGAGGGCATTAGTTTCTTAGCGTGTGGAGTGCACTTCTGCCCTAAGTTATCCTAACAATTGGGCTAGTTGGTCAGTTTCTGAGGTCTCCATTACGCCCGGGTGGGGATTTGTAGATAGGCTTTGCGTTCTGTTACGCTCACCTGGTTCCCACAGGGGCGTCGATCGGACCCGGACAGCTGCGGTCTCCACCAAAGTGATGCGTAGTGAAGAGATGACAGTCTGGACTGGCCCATCTAATCTTGTCTGCTGGACTCGTAGAAGTATTCTCCTGCAAGTGGAGAAAGGAATTTAGCCACCCGTGGACTTTAGTGATGGCCCCCCAACAGTTCTCGTTCTCCCCACTAATCACCTCCGATATTCCCTTTTGGTAACCTCACCTTATGTTTTTAAATGATGAGCTCTCCATCCTGCATGGCATGTAGGGGCGCGTAGATACCAGTTACTTCACTGGGTTGAAGGTACTGGAGGAGTTCCGGAGTAATATTGACTTCAGTGTCTATAAAGTTCAAAGAGTCTGTATTACCAAACACTGTCCGGTAAAAGTTGCATGAGTATAACTTGCTGTTTTCTCTCCCTTTATAGGTGTGGCATAGGAAGATGCAGCGAATTAAAGAATAATACCTCCAGTGGTAAAGCGGGTAAGCCTATGGTGGCAAAGAGATTGTCCTTGTTGGTTTTCTCGGCTTACCTTGTCATTCCTTTTGTTTTCCCCCCAGGTGCTGGGTTTCGACAAAGAAAATGATGGAGGCAGCGCCGAGTCGAAAGATGTGGTGGACTGGTGAGTATAACGCGGCGCTGCTGCTGGCGAAGCGACGCGTGCTGAAATAATGTCCTTTCCAGGCTCGAAGATGTGCTGGGTCCGGAATCATGGAAAGGAATCAAATAATGTCTGTGATCTAACCTCTTCTCCTTTCTTTGCCTTTTGTCTAGGAGCTCCGGATCCGAGGCGGCCGTGGCAGAAGACTGGATGCTGACTTGCAGACACGGTGAGCGTCACGCTGCTGGATGCTGAATAACGCAAAGCATGGGCTGCTGTTCGGGCGTGGTTTAAACAGCCTGCAAAGTAGTCCCAGGTAAGAAGTTCCCCAGAACCACACCCGAGTGAAAAATAGTCCCTGTAATAAAATAGTCCCATCCAGGCCTCAAGTTGGCTTGGACTCATTTGCAGCATGGTCTGCATAAGGTAAGTAAAGTCTATGAGCCTGGCGCCATATGATGAGCCTGGCGCCCAAGGCGCCAGGACTGAATACAAACAGCCCCCTAGTCGGGGCTGTTGGTGTTTTAGTGAGTATCTGGACGCCTGCTCCCGGGGATTATGGACTCGATCCGGATGCCCGGGGGTAGGCATCATGACAGTTTGTGGCATGCAGTTTGTGAGTTAAACTGGGCAAGCCTGCTGTCATTCTGTCAGAGTATGGCACACTTGAAATGTCCAGACATTATAATTGTGCATTGCGGAGGGAACAGTCTGGGGTATGTGAATGCAATGTATTTGCAGTTTGCCCTGGAGTATTTTTTGAAAAGTCTAATGGAACTGCTTCTTGCTGCAAAGATTATTCTTTCTCAAATATATCAGAGGCAAACATGGAGATGTGTAAACTTTTTTAGTGTACAAATGGAAGAATCGCAGAAGCTTGTGAATAAAGCTGTATCTGCTTTGCTATATGCTGCCGGAATTTCATTTTTTGATCATGACAACATACAGTCTGATGGTGAGAATCTTTTTCTTGAAGATGGAGTTCATTTCAAAGATGTCAGAAATGCAATTTTTCTTTACAATGTTAGTAGTGCATTGGAACAGTTCCTGTAAGAGAATTGGAAGACAATACGTAGAGGGTACAGTACTACTGTACATTAAAGCAAGAAAAGGAACAAAAAGGTGTTTGTTGACAAACCCAAAAAACCCCAAAAAACAAAGCTTCTTTTCAGAGCCAACACTAAGAATTAAATAATTAAAATTGAGTTAAACCTCCACCAAAACCTTTGATTTAACGTTCCGTCTGTTGACAATGCAATAGTCCGCGGACATCGGGGGATTAGCCAATCAGGTTTCCTGGGTGTGTTGTACAGGAAGAGAGGGTAGCAGCAGCTTTGTTTAGTGAGGGCACTGACGATGGCTATGGCTATATCTTTGCAGAGGCAGAGTGTGTGGATTTTGGGGGACTCTTGGATCCATTGGCTGAAGGTCTATTCTGAGCACTGTGGATTGGCTGAAAACCTTGGAGTCTGTGAATTTGAAGTGTCATGATATGGAGAGTAATTAGGGGTAATCTGCATTAGGCAGGTGGTCCTGGAACCTGCATACATCACATTTAACAACCAATGTTTAAGCAGGTTGCACACGCGTACCTTTACATTGGGCAGTTTTATAATGGAGAGAGCTCAAGGTGAGCAGAGTGAAATATATATACTGAAAGGGCTCGTTTGAGCAAAGAACCAGTGTGGAGAGAGGATTTCCATGCATTTTTGATGCCTCAATTTCTGAAGTTATGGATAAGCACACGGCAGACCCTCATTCCTATTTTACTACATACATTGGGAAAAATGTTTATCAGTCTTATCACAAGTACAAACCTATTCCCAAACTAGCAATACACAGTCTAGGGGACATGATCTACAAATAAATGATGGGGCCTAATTCCTCCCATTGGACCCACAAATCAAAAAACACATTGAGTACATATAGCGTTAGCGTGTGGGTGTTTTCTTCACAACATTCCCACCCTGAGGATTCAATGGCTCTACTCCATGTATAATGAAAATTACATTCCGTGACTGTTAGCCACAAACAAATTAAACAGCGGACAAGAAAGCGTATGCAATACCAACTCTCTTTACGTTGCCTGTTGACCCGGGGGATGAGTCCTCTTCTATATATTATGTTGCCCAGAAATCGTTATTGACTTACCTCCAGACCAGATTCCCATAGGCACCAAGGGTCCAGGTCCTAGTTGGTTTACTTACACTAGTGCAGCACTTATGCTTGATCCTTTGTCACTGTTGCCCCATGATTCTACCCACTGGCCTCCTTTATTTATTTATTTTATTGTTCATGTATCACACGCTTAATACCAGCAAGTGGTTTCTATGCACGCAATCGGGATTCCAAGCTGTGTTGTTCTCTGTTGTCTTGCTTCCAAGACAAACGCGTTGACCCTGAGCTATCCTTCCTCCCCTTTATGACATGTAGCCCAATATGCTCATTCAGATTTGTCCTGCAAGCTTGTCCCAGACATTGCTTAAGAGGCAACTCATCGATCACCCCAGCCATCAACCCCAAGAGTGTCCCTTTTCAAATAAGTATGTAAAGGATCCCAGTGAATTGGTAGAAATGGCAAAGTTTGCTATCAAGATGAACTACTGGAAGTATGTGCCATGCGGATAGTTCAGGTGAAACGTGTTTGGATTGGAAGCAAGACAACGCAGAGCAACACTGGTTTGTGTCCTAGTCCCGCACTTAGAGACTGGTCTCCGGTATTAAGCGCATAATGAACAATTAATTAATTTAATTAACTACTGGATATGGCAGAGACATCAAAATCAGAAGACATTATATTGCTTCATTTTCCTCCCTTGATGGAGCTCGAAAATAACTTGAAGAAAATAATCTACTTTATGGCTTTTTCAAGGGACAGTCAAAGCAGGGGCCATTCTACCAGTCAACCCAAAGATCCTATTTTTCGTTGGAGCCTCCAATGGCAAGGCATATCAGACTGTTGCATGAGATGTGACCAGTCTTTTTTCTCCAAAGGTGCCAATTGTAGAGAGGTGGATACTCTGGAGAAAGATTCAATTTGGGACATTTCAACTGTGTGTTCCCTTTTAATCTCTCCCCACCTAAAGTTTGGGAGTTGGGTACAACATTTGTTAAGAACTTGAAGACGATTTCCCTAGACCCCTCTGCCTTAGAAGCTGTACACAGATTTCATGTATAATGTACCCTCCAATTCAGTGAAAAAGAATACTAGCAAAATTCAATTTAAAAAGCCACATGGTAATTCCACACGTAATTCAAAGCCCAAGGCAGAAAGGGGCAAAGGATCATACTTGTTCTAATCCCATAGGCTTTCCAAAAATTGTATTTTTGTCCGAACTCTAAGACAAAGGGTTTTGTCCAGTCATACGCCTGGGGGACCTCAACTGCTTTCCCCTTTATCATCTCTTCAAGACGTAGATGATTGTGTTTCTTCAAGATGTATTTCGTCCAATGGATTAGATGGTTTGATTAAATGTCAATGATACAAACCTTCCAGTTCTATCCTTCTCAGAAAAGGTCCAACATATGAACAACACCTTTCACATATGTGCATATGTGCATTTGTTAAGTGGCAGTTGGTGTGTGGCGCTTTGAAATACAGTTTTTTGCTGAATAAGCACCTTACAAATCGGGTCTTTTAATAAAGCATGGCCTGGAAAGGGGACTGTGGATAATGTGGATAGTTATGAAGGTCCATGGATTATGTTTTTTATTGTATTTTTTATTGTATTTTTTTTATGTATTTGCATTTGTAAAGCGCGCCCAAAGCCCGGGGGCATTGAGGCGCTGTTACAGGAATATGTCTCTTAGTTGCATATTTATAACGTGCTTAATAACCTGAGGTTTCTAAGCGCGGACCCGGGGATCAAAGCTATGTTGCTTCGTGTCGTCTTGTTTACAAGGCGAGCACGTTGCCGCTGAGCTATCCTCCCGGGTATGCCCAAAAAAGTATTTTGGACAGAAAATTGCTTCTGTCCTTTTATATTTTTCTGCAGTATACAATTATCCATTGTCCATTATTTGCATTAGCATAATCAAAAATGCTAATAGAAATGTTGGAGAATCTTTTTGAGTCTAACTACATTACTTAGAACTGTAAAGTAGGTGGAGTCTATAAGATTATTTGTTTTACTTTATTTTCTAACTTTGAAAGGTGGTTCCTAAAGGAACCTTTTTTGTGGAGTTTTTTTTATTTTCTTTTTGTAGGAGAGGCCAGGAAGTAAGGTGGGGGAGGGAAATGTGCAAAGAGGCACCAGTGAAAGATAGGGAGGGGCAGGTGGACAGGGAATGATGTTGTGTGTGTGTCTTAAATCTAAGGTAAGGGGTAGTGTTTTTTTATGCTCATTGATTGTAGCCTCAAATGCACTTTAAACTTGCTCCCCCCGGCAAAGTGGTGCATTCTTGTATATACAGAGTACAGTTGTTTTGGGAATATATGCATCAACAGCCTCTTTTATGGCTTGCAAGGTAGCTGGTGGGATCTTCTGCCCCACCAGATGAGGAAGATGAGGGAGAGTCTACTACTTCCTGAGAAAGGAACAGCCTTTCTGAGAGAATCCTGGCGGTTAGATTTGGTGTGGTGTTGCATGGAGGTGGTCCGGTAGGAGTACTGCCCAGGTTGTCTGCGACTGAGTTGTACTCAATGCATTTAACATGTGTAGCCTTAACCTTTGCTACATCCCTAACAGTGGTAAAAAACTGCCACACACTGATTCTCTCTGGGTGCTGGAGGTAGTCAGTTCCTCTATGCCATCTTTCTGGTCCTCTTGATTGTTTTGTGCATGATTGCACTTACTTCTGTGTCCCGTCCCCTTTCCTCCATACTTTTGGGAAATTGCATCCATCGGGACGGGACCGGAGCACTTTTAAAGCATCAAAAATACATTATGTGTCCTTTTGTTTTTACGCCGGGCCACCAAACGTGATCGTAGCCCTGCCCTCCTGAGCTCTGCCCCGGGCATCACCCTTCAGTTCTTTTCTTCACGCTGTCGGGGTCGGACGCACTTGCATTTGAAGGGAAATGTTCTTTTTTTGTTCCCTTGTCCTTCATCTTCCTGCTCTTCTTTACTCCGTCTATGCCGGAGTCTTTGGGATTCGTGTCCTGTTCTTCATGCAAACGTCGTTTTGCAAGGGTGGGACCCCATTCTCTCTGGCTGCAGTTCTTGGGCCCGGAACATCAGTGGGACTCTTGCTTTTTCTGCGACTCCCTCTCCATCTGGGCACTCCAGCGTCGGCTCGTCAGGTGGGAGGAAGTGTTCCAACTGATTCCTCCTCTACATTTACAGCAGTTCATCGACAAAAAAGCAAGCGTCCTCCTTCTTTTTTAGGGCACCCCGGCAAGGGGACTACTTCCCAGGGTCTTCTGGTTCCGAGAGGGTCCCAAGTGGCTCTGGTACCAGGGTTCTCCCTGAGGTGACCCAAAAGGGATCTAACATGAAGTCCGGAGTTTTCTCTGAGGCCCCCTTTCAAGGGGCTGTCAAGACCGGATATTCATCCAAGGTACCCCATCTGGGGGCTAAGGTTAAGCCCAACATTTCTGGGGCTGTTTTGACCAGAGTTATTCCTGAGGTTTCCAAGTCTGGAACTAAAATACCAATCCAGTCGCTAAAGGCGCTGGGATTATCCCAGAGGATGCCCGACTAGGGGCTATAATTAAATAGAATGGCTAATTTCCCTTACCTATCGAGTCCCTTAGCAGCTTTGCTGGATTTCTAGGATTCATTTTTTGCACCTGGTAAGAGTGTGACCCTTTTTCCCACTCTTACATGTGTTTTGCTGTTTTTGTTTAACATTTTATGTGTTCATAGTAGGGGTGTATCGAACTTCGGCTTCGAGTAAGTATTCGGCCGAATTCCGGCTGAAAAAAAGCTATTCGGCTCTTGCCGAATAGTTACTTGCTATTCGCTCTTGCCGAATGCTTTGACATTCTCATTTAAATACAATGCAACATGAACTCAGAAAGGCAAATATAGACTTCAGTTTGCAAAACTGAATAGAATTAGACCAGACAAATTGCTATCACACAGCTGAAAAATATCTTAAATTGTAATCTGCACTTAAGGGCATGTTTTGTTACAGATTCTTAGAGATAAAAGGTGCTAATCTTGTATACCTAGCCTGCAACAATACAGGAAAATCTTTTCTTTTGGCGAATTTTTATATGCAATGTGCACTTTTTTCAGTTGGAAAAGACAAACTGAAAGAAATGTGCATAGATACTTTCAGTTCCTGTCATTTCACTTCCCATTGCGTATGTCATAGTCCCCCCTATTCTTTTTTTAACAACTTGAGTCCTCAGTTTAACATTATCTGATGTTTTATCAGGAATGATAAATTGCATATGTTTGTGTATTGGCGAGAAGGAGTGGCTAAGATAAGTGAAAAGTGAGCAGCATTTGTTTGGGTCGGGTGAATAGTTGTGAGATGGAGTTCACGCATTTCAGATTTCCTCTTGACTTGTGTCCTGCATGAGCCGACATGAACCGTTTTATACATTTCTATGTGAGCTGCAAAGAAGTTTCGAAACTCGACCACATCGACTATGCAACTGGATAGAGAATGCAATGCATCTGATTCACAAAGGCAGTCCTTTTACATTTGTGAAGCCTCCTACTTTAATTGGCACTGAATATGCAACAATCCTCTGAACATTTGGTCCCTTCATTTTGGTTAAATCTGCTTTATTTATGGCTTTTATGCTTTAAATAAAGATGCTACATTAATTACAATGAAGAGAAATAAAAGTATAGAATGCATTTAAAATGGTGTTTTATTTGTTTTTTTAATGTTTGTGTTTTTTGAAGTTTGGTACATGATTTATTAAATAAAGCAAGTATTCGGCTACATATTCGGCTTCGGCAGAATAGCTGACATACTATTCGGTATTCAGCCGAATACTAAATATGCTATTCGGTACAGCCCTAGTTCATAGACTGTGGATCCTCACCTACTCCATAGGCATCATCATTTTACTGTGTGTTACACAGCACCTTCAGTGCAGTGACACAGGGTTGTCTTTTAGACTTCCCAACTCCGACTCCATTTTTCTGGGACTGACTACTGTCTCCCAGAAACATGTAAAGTTGCCATTGACTTTATTAGTCTCTTTTAAAATCCACAGACCCAGTACAAACTATCTTACATAGAGTTCTCGAAAGGGTTAATACTTATCCCTTTTTGTCTGTTTTTCTTGGAGCAATGTTTCGCTCCCTTTTCATTAAGACTTGGCTGGTGGCAGTGGTAACTACCCTATTTTTCCTACCGCGGTTATCTTAAATAGCCCTGGTATTGTTTTAGGCTATCTTGGTAGCCTCAAACTTAAACCCGCTTGACCCTATTGTTTTTAATTTGGTTCCGGCTGGGTTTATTCACCATTTCTTTTTAGAAAAGTCTTTCTCGTGTTTTACTATGCGCGCCAAACCAGGTTTGGTTCCTTTGTTCGCCGTCCTTTCGCAGGCTTCTACACAGAAGCCCTCCTTAGGCGCCTGTATGTCTGGGGGGGAAAGGATGTGAGGGAGGGGTTTAGGACTCCCTTCACAGGTTCTCCTTGGAGACCAATGTTGCACTCTGATTGGCTGTGGTGGTTGTCCCGGCGGGACACCCACCCTGCTGTGTGATTGACAACCAGGCTCTGTGAATGGGGGAAAACTGCATAAAAAGCAGGCCTCTGGGGCTGGAAAGGCAGAGTCGCCACTGGAACAAGAGAACCAAAGAGGAGCTGACAGAGGAGGACATCTACAACAACTGAACCACCCGGTGAAGCCCTGCTCACGTCCGAATCTTCATACTCCAATGACAGGGAAGATCTGCAAGGAATCTTCTCCCCTTGAGCTGGTGGGAACAACCAGTTCACCAAACTGCTCGCCAGGCCTCACTTCTCTGATCGAATTAGCTGCACAGAGCTACAGTTAACCGGATAGCCAGGAGGAACGGACCCTGCTTGCATTTTAAGGAGCGCACCTTTTATTTGTTGCATTGCTCTGCTGCTGGTTTCTTTCCTGGGCAGTGCAGGACCCTCAAGTCTTGCTACTTCGTGTCAGTCCTACAGTCGCTTCAGGAACCGTGTGCCTGCAGGAACTACCAGGAACGCCCGCCTCAGCTACAGCCTTCTCCATTTAAGGTACTGTTCAAATCCGGTTGTTCGTTTCATCCAGCCACGGTGAAGGTGTGTGAAACCTTTTGCCAATCCGAGGGCTTGTCCTTCTCCATTCTTTAAGCTAACTTTTCTGCCGACCAACTTTATCCTGAACTCTTAGCAAAGACTTAACCGCGAACTACCCTGAACTGTGTGATCTTGAGCAAACAAACTTTGGCCCATTTACATTGGCCCAGGCCTGTTGAATTGATTTCCTCACTGTATTTCCTTTTTCTAGATTGCCCTGCCTATGACTAGTTGGTACTGTTACCATTTTTGATAACTTTGTCTTTCCCTCCCTTTTTGAATTACTGGAGTGCCATTTTGCTCACATTTCATTTTGAGCCTAACTTGTCCAGAATTTATTGGGTGCGGTGTAGTGTATTAAGAGTGTGATTTTTCAACTGCTTTACTTTAATGAAATGCTTTACAACTGATGTGTAAATAAATGTATATTCTTTTACTCAGAAACCTTGAGTCAGTGTTTGTTTGAATCATAGTAATTGCTGTCCTTTGTGTAACTATTGATACTGCTCACTTGCACTTGAGATAAGTCTGGCTGCTCAGCCATCGCTACCATGAATTTGCACTGTCACATGTAGTCTTAATTGTGTGTGGTGTTCCCGAAGGGTACTGCATATAATTCTGCCTAACACCCACAAACAATCTTGTGGTCGGACCGATCCTGCTGAGAGGGCAAAGAAGGTGGGCAAGGGCCCTAAGTCTTGAAGCACCGGCCCAGCGCAGATTCCCTCAGTCAGGGCTAATTCTTCTGCAGAATCCAAAGGAGCTCAAAAGCGCTCTAGATCTGCCAGTACCGGCTCTGCCGAGGTTCCCTGTCACAAGGCTAAAATGGGTAAAAAAGCCCCTGAAAACCCTGTGGTGACAATGGCCTCACTGACACCTGTGACGCAGTACACCTCAGGCAATGGCGGGTCAACACATGCGGTCTGAGGTGGCCATTTTGACTAGCTCTTTCACACCAACGTTCTCAACGGCTGGTGCAGAGGGGCCTATATTTGGGGCATAGCAGCATTTTCCACGGAATGTGGGCAATGGAAATCCTTTCCGTCCGCCAATGGATTGGCGTGCTCGTTTTCTGCTGCCACACACAGTCTCACTCTCTCCTGCGGTCTGCTCCCTTATTCTATATGGATCCAGTTGTTGGAGGGCCATCCTGGAAACCAGCCTCTACAATCCTGGGAGTATTCCCCTCCAGAGCGGCCTCCACCCACTCATCTGCCTAGACCTTCCTCTGAGGACGCATTATTTGGCAAATTCCAGGACCTTATGCACTCTGACCTGATGAAGTCATACTTTAAGGATCTATTCAAAGAAATGTATCCTAAACCTCTCGAGCCGCAGGCTGCTCTAGCAGGTTTTGGTAGTGCCGCACCTCCTTGCTTAAGACGCCTGTTGCGCAGTCAAGTACGCCCACGGGGTCTGAGGTGCCACGTCCTGCGGATCAGTTTTCTGTTCCCACCACAACTGATGAGGACCAAGCAGACCAGGACAGCGAGGACCCGCCCCCACTCTGTCAGAGCCTTTTATGATTGGGTCATGGATGTAATGGCGTTGCTGGATATTCTGATACCGAGCCTCCGGCTCCACAAGAAGGTGTACTTTCAGGAGCCTTAACTCTTTCAACACAGGAGCGCACAGGCCTTTTCCTTCAAAAGGATGTGCTAGCTGAAGCCTGCATGGTCTCGGAAAAACATCCTTCCGGGCAGCACCTAAATAGGAAAATTGACACTCGCCACAAGCTACACTCATCAAAAGACATACCCTTGACTGCATGTCCACTCCCCTCATCAACCGTGGTGGCAGCAGCTACGCTCCAATCTAAGCCGTCCTCAACATCCTCTATGGCTGCCTCTCAGGTCCTGTCCAAAGAGGACAAGCTTCTTGAAACCATTGGGAAAAAAGTGCCCTTCCGATGTGTCAGGTGAATTCTGAAGTCATCCTGGCAGCACCAAATTTCAAGCTGTGGAAAGAGCTTTCTGATTTTCTGGAATGTATACTTCTGGACGGGCTGGAGGATTTTAAAGAGGGACTTTTCATTGCCAGAGTGCTGGCTCAGGACCTACTGGAGGCTGCAGCCCATCATGTAGACACTTCTGCTCGGTGCCTTATGGTTGGAGTAGAGATCTCCTGTCAAGAAAGGTTGCATGCTACAAAGTTCTTGAAAGAGGTTCAGGACAAAGTACGTAATCTTCCCTTGAAAGGTAAAGAGCTGTTCCACTCCTCTTCTCAGGTTTCAGAAAGTTCCAGGGAGGCTGTGCACGCCGGGCAGAAGGTTCCTCTGATGGGCCTCGCTGCAAGCAGCAAAGGCAAAGTGGCTGGTTTTTCTCTCGGTCATCAGCCTCCTCTTGGGCAACAGGCTGTCTCGCCGCTGACATACCATCTAAATGATGTTTTTCATCGGTCTCACGAGACACCGGTGGGAGGACAAACATTGTCTCATCTGGAGGCATGGCAGACCATCTCATCAAACCGATGGATTTTATCCGTCGTCCAATGGGACATTCTCTTGCCCCTCCCTCCAACCTCACCCTCCTCTTCAGCAGACTGGGTCACCCACCCTCAGAGCCGAGGTACACAAACTTTTGGACCTCAGAGCGGTGGAACATGTTCCCTTGCGGGGGGAAGGTAAGGACTACTCTTGTCTGTTTACAGTGCCCAACCCCAAATAGGCTGGCCTGCGCCCTATCTTCGACCTCTCCAACTTCAATATTTTCCTACCCCAAGAGAAGATGATCACACCCAGCCATTTTTTCAGACCCACTCCTTTTTTACGTGTATTCACCTATTTGCTCCCCTACAGCAGCTTTAGTATCTCAGTCAAGATGTGCACCAGACCCAGGGGATACATTCCAGAACCTGAGAATATCATAATTGAAAATAGTATCACATCACTGTATGGGGATAAAGAGCTGCCTACGCAGTCTTTTGCTGCTTTACTCCTCAACACATGCTTCTTGGTTTCACATGGGGTTGAAGTTGAGGACTTGCTTTCACAGTCAGGTTATGACCTCATGGCAATCACTGAGTCATGGCTCAGTGACTGCATATCTAATGAGCCCACCCTGGCTCTTCCCCCAGGTTATGTCATACTGAGGGGTGAACGCAAAGATACCAAGGGGGGGTCGGGGGTCGCCTTTCTTCTAAGAGACACCTTTCAATATCATCTTTGCTCTCACGAGCCCCTCAGCGAATGTGAATCCTTGATAGTTAAAATCAAGATTAACAATAACACCAGACTTACCGTCATACTCCTCTATCGGGCACCTCGCGCCCTGTCCATGTTCCAGGAACAACTTTTACATCTGCTTAGAAGTGGTACCAGCATTAAGACCCCTGTGGTCCTGCTTGATGACTTTAATCTTTGGGCCAATGTTCTATCTGATAAGGTACCTCAATCTTTGTTGGCTGCCCTTTCTGCCATTGGTTACACTCAGCAAGTTACTGAGTCCACTCATGTAGGGGGTCATACCCTCGACTGGGTCTTGCTGCACGAAGTTCGTGCCTCTAGTCCAGTCATTACTTTATGTCCTTGGTCTGATCATTCCTTGCTTGACTTTACTATCAATCTGCCCACTTCATCTCCCAGAGTCGACAGCATACCTAGGCACTCCATCACAACCAGATCATTTAAAAAACTCTCTCCTGTTAGACTTTCTCGGGAGCTTGAAGACAGACTAGGCAATATTTCAAACTTTGAAAGCTCTTCTGACATTTAAGTACACATGAAAAACACACTGGACTCAATCACAGAGAACCTAGTCCCTATGAGCACTAGGCTTATCAAACCCGAAATGCTCTCAAAGCAGTGGTTTAATGACGACAGACTTGTGCTTAGGCACCGCAGGCACGCCGCAAAGCATGCCTGGCAGAAACAACCCTCTCCGACTCTGCTAGCAGCTTACAAATGTGCAGTAAAAGATTTTAAAACTGCTGTCACAACAGCCAAAATCTGTTTACTACAATAATCGCATTGTTCAAGCAAAATCTAGCTCCAAGGACCTTTTCTCAATCCTTAAGTGAGTTCAATTCTAATACGCAGATTACTGCCCAGACACCACAGGACGTAACCTGGTGTCAAACCATTCATGATGCGTTTTCTGAAAAGATCGCCACTCACCTGGAGGCTAGTGTTTCACCACATAACAACGCCCCAGTGTCTCCGTCATCCTCAGTGTCTGCCCCATTGCCCACTGCTACGGCCGAACACATCCGCACCTCGCAGTCATCTAGCGAGGCATTCAAACAGCATCTTGCTTGTTCGTTGGCACCACCACCACCCCACAAGGTCCAGCAGACAATGTATCCTCTCAAGAGCCCTCCTTCCCGTTTACCCCCTGTACTGTTTCTGAGGTGACCAAGATCATTCTCAACATGAAGCCCACTTCATGCAAGGGTGACGCGTGCCTCTCTAGGTTGCTGGTTCAATCTCTCGAAACCATTAGTCCTTGGGTGACCAAACTGATCAATCAGTCTTTTATTGAGGGTCAAGTACCCACTAATCTTAAGGAAGCCTGGATCACTCCCTTTGCTCAAGAAGGCCAATCTCGATCCGCTCCTGCCAAAGCACTATCGGCCGATAACCAACGTCCCTTTTTTTATTGAAGGTTATGGACCGTGTGGCCTATCTTCAGCTACAAAAAGTTATTGATGATAATGCCATCTAGGCACCTCGTCAATCAGGTTACCGGGCATGTCATGGCACAGAAACAACCATGCTCGATTTAAAATCAAGTCTGGTGTCTATTATCGACAGCGGACACCCAGCACTTTTGATGCTGTTAGATCTTTCTGCCACGTTCGATTTAATCGACCACAAGCTCTTAGCATCCAGGCTGCAATCTCTCGTCGGCTATACCAAGCTTACCACACAATGGCTAGCATCCTTTTTAGGCCCCCGTAACTATAGTATCGTTATTCACGATTCTTCATCAACCCCATCCTTACTGACACGGGGTGTCCCTCAAGGATCTTCTCTATCCCCCACTCTCTTCAACATTTATATCCTTCCTCTTCTCTTGTTACTTGATGACCTGGGTGTCCTGTATACAAACTACGCTGACGACACCCATGTCATCCTTGAGCTCTCTGGCTGCTACTCCACTGACTCAAAGGCCATCTCTGCCATATACTCTCTCATACACTCCTGGATGAGTCAGAATTCTATGGCCCTGAACTCAGACAAGACTGAGATCCTTTATAGCAGCCACCAGTAACATGCTAAAGAATCTTTCGGAGGACTACTCATCATTTTTGATCGCTAATGTGTCCATCCCAGTTGCTCAAAACGTAAAGACGCTTGGGGTCACGATTGACGCCCAATTCTCTATGCGCTGTCACGTGGCTAAGACTCGTGCCACATGTGGTTGGATAAATAAGCAGCTCTGCTCACTGCGGCCTTTCTTATCTGTTAACAATGTTTCTCTCCTTGCTTCCGCTCTTATCAAGGCTTGACTATTGTAACAGTCTTCTCGCAGGTACTTCTTCGGCCAATATTGATTCCCTTCAAATCATCCAAAACGGTGCGGTTAGAGCTGTGCTTGTCCTGTCAAGGCGGCACTCCATCACCGAAGCCCGGGAGAAATTACATTGGCTTCCTACCAGGCATAGGCTCTCTTTCAAGATTCTCACACTTAGGTTTAAATGTCTGAAGGCCACCGCTACCAGCTATCTTGCAGAACGTATTCAACGATACGTCCCAGGGTGATTGCTCAGGTCAACCGAACAAGCCAGGCTTTCCCAACCCCGCTTTCGGATGGCCAGATTTGGTAAAACTAATTTCAATGTCATTGCTCCTACCTTGTGGAATCCTCTTCTGCTGCACCTTAAATCCTCCACTTCCCTGGTTGATTTCAAAAAGAATCTGAAGACCTACTTTTTCACTGCTGCTTAAGCCTCCTTTTGCTCTTCTCTGATCCTGTTCCAGGCTTCCTTACTCGTCTCGGATTGTTTGTCTTGTCCTGTCTTTTTGTGTGCCACATCACAAATATCTTTGGTTTTCCCTTGGAACGGAAAACTTCCAGTATTGAGTGCTGCCATTTGGTCTCAGCTCGACACCTCATGTTTTTACAAAGATTATGGTGGTCATTGCAGCATTCCTAAGACTGCATGGAGTTCATGTCTATACATATTTGGACGATTGGCTTCTGCAGAATCCTTCCCCACGGGCTGCAACGGCCAATCTTCAGTCACTCCTCCAGCTCCTATTTCAACTGGGGCTGTCAGTGAACTGGCGAAAATCATCTATGACGGTTGCTCAAGACCTGATTTTCTAGGTTTCTAGGTTTCCATTGGGATGCTGTCAGTGCCAGAATGTTCCTAACAGAGGACAGAATTACGGATTTATCGGCCACTTGATAGCTTTTCCTGGAATCCTCCCACATGCCAGCCGGGTAGTTCCAGAGACCCCTGGGCTTGATGGCTTCATGCGTGTTAGCCCTACCCCTTGTGAGACTGAAGATGAGACGCACACAGCTTGCACTTCGGGACTGCTGGTCCCAGTCCGTGGACTCCAAAATTATTCCAATCCCATCCTCCATGGCAGCAGATCTTCAATGGTGGTCATCCGCCAGCAACCTTTCAGTGGGAACCTCCTTCCAGTAGCCTTGCCCACAGGTTACGGTTCCAACAAACCTTCCTTCTAGGGTGGGGGTGACGCTGAGTCACCTCAAGGTGTACGATCTGTGGACGCACCATGACAGAATGCCTAATTATTATTTTTTTTTTGACTTAAAAAATGTTTTCACATTTTCTTTTACAAAATTACTTCACCCAAGTCCAAAAATCCACATCCCGCTATTGCTTCCTAATTCCTTCCTCGTGCTTTTCCATCTTCATGTTTTTCTGAAGTCAATGTTTTGCAAAAATTGTGTCACTGCAATTGTTTCCTTTACTCCTTCACCTTCTATTAGGCGGTTCCACCAGTATTGTTCATCATAGAAGAGTAAATCCTCAAACAGATGTAACATGTGCGTAGTTCTCAATTCAGTTAAGCCCTTGCAGTTTAAGAGCAGGTGCCTTAAAGTTTCCTTGCACCCCGTTTCGTGACAAAAACGGCATTGATGAGTAGCTGATATTCCTCTGATTGCCCTTATCTCGTTTGTCTGTAGAATGTTAAGGCGTGCCCTCAAAAATGTTTGTCGATGTTTTCTACTTGGAAAGAGCTTCAGGTATGATCTTGTTTCATTTAGCTTTTTGCAAATCGGTGTTGCGTGTGCCGCTAGTTTGTATGACCCCGCTGTGTCAAGAGTCTTTATCCAATCCCAACTTTCTATTCTTGTTGCAACTTTTGTTGGATTATGAATTAGATCTTCTTCTGAAGATCCTATTTCTTCCAGTAATAGGGTATTTTTCTGTTGCCAGTTCTTTAAAGTTTCGGAATTTGATCCTAAGATTTCTCTGTGGATGATATCAAAAATATTTGATCTCTCTGGCATGATCACTTTCCTGTACATCATCAGTTTATTTCTTAATACAGTGCCTTGCAATGATAGGGTACATAGTTCCCTTCTTATTAAAGGCATGGGCGTGAATGTTGGGAGATTTAAAAGCTGTCTCCAGAAGTAACTTTCCAATTTTATCCAGATTTCTTCTGGGATATTAAAAAAGGCCTCCACTCCATATGTAACTGATGGAATCACTTTTGTGCGATAGAATTGTATTATTGGTTTGAGTGAATACTGGCAGAATTTCCTTTCAATGACCTTAGCTTGGGATGTTAAGTTCTTCGTTCTTTCCCAGAGATGATGTTGCATACTTATTTCCATTTGGTTGTTGCTCAGTAACACTCCCAGGTATTTAAACTCCATTACCGTCTGGATCTTTGCACCTTCCAACTGCCATGAAAATTGTTTTTTTGGGGTGTTACTTTTTTGTAGCACCATGATTTTTGTTTGCCTAATATCAATTACCAACATCTTTCTATCATCTACAGAGTCGTGTGAATTTGCATGGACAATTCTGTATCAATATTCTATATATACAAACAGGTGAGCACCAGGTCCCCTCGTTTGGTGGATCTAGCTATCCAGATTTGGAATTGGGCAGTACAGCACAATGCCTACCTACAGGCCGTGCACATTCTGGGTCAGATCAACCTTGCAGCAGATTGCTTGAGCCGGCAGTCTGTGGAGAGTAGGGAATGAACAGCAATGTTCTTACCAAGATTTTTCAGCAATGGGGTTCTCCAATGGTGGACCTCTTTGTGACGGCAATGAACAGGGAACTGCCTCTTTATGCTTCCAGGGACGGTCTCAGAGCATCTTCCTTAGGGGATGCCCTTGAGATTCCTTGGGACAACATTTTACGGCTTCCCATCTTTGCCGTTGATTCATTGGTCGTTCTGGAAACTCAGGAGAGCTTCCAACTGCACTCTCCTCTTCATGGCTCCTTGGTTAGCCAGGTTCCGGTTTTTGGAGCTGCAGCACCTCTCGATATGCAACCCGATCAGATTGCCACAGATGGGCAGCCTGGTACCTGAGTTCAGGTCCTTAGCACAGTTTAAACTTTCAGAGTATAATATGTGCACAATTCAGGTGGCACGTAAGCCTTCTACGAGGGCTCAGTACAAAGGTAAATGGTTTTGGTTTTGTCATTGATGTCTAGCTAAACAGCTTGATCCTCGACAGGCTTCTATTGACTGTGTCTTGACCTTAACATCAGACCTTGCGGCCCATGGCATTCACGTCTTATCGTGCAGAACATATCTATCAGCCATTAAAGCGTATCTGTCTACAGACAGTTGCTCTTTTTGACTGACAAACCCAGTAATCAAGAGGCACTTTGCAGGTCTTCTTCATCTCTTTCTTCCGGTCAGGCCTCCTCACACGAAATGGCATCTGAATGTGGTCCTCACAGCTTTGGGTCACAAGCCATTTGAAACTATGGCCACTACTGAGCTCACGTTCCTTTCTTGGAAAGTGGCCTTCTTGATTTCGGTAACATCTGCAAGAAGAATAAGTGAGCTTCAAGCTCTCCCTGTTGAACACCCGTTCCTAATTTTCCAGAAGGATAAGGTTTTGCTTCGCACTCATCCTTCTTTCCTTCCAAAAATTGTCTCGGAGTTCCACATAAATCAATCAATATCCTTGCCGGTTTTCTTTCCGAATCCGGTCTCGGGTGCAGAGAGGGTTCTTCATAACCTCGACGTCAGATAAGCTCTGAAGTTTTACCTCGACAGAACAAGCAAAGTTAGACGTTCTTCACAACTCTTTGTTACTTTTGGTGACCCAAAAGGTTGACCTGCTTCGAAGGCATCCATCTCACGATGTATCACTTAATGCATCTCAGAGGCTTACACAATTGAAGGCATTCAGCCCCCAAAGGGCATTCATGCACATTTGGTCCATGGCAAAGCGGCCTCTGTTGCCTTCCAGAAATATTCCCCTTGCGATTCAATAGCCAAGGCTGCTACGTGGGCTTCCCCTTCAGCCTTTTGCAGACACTATTGTCTTGACCTGAGCTCCCAGGCTGATGCCCAGTTCGGCCAGTCAGTTCGTAAGAACCTGTTTCAGTAAGGGAAATGTCCATCCCCCCGTTTTCTTTGGTCAGTGCTTGGGAATCTCCCAAAAGTATAGAGGAAAGGAGACGGGATAGTTACTCACCTTAGTGACTACCTTACTCCTAGTCCATAGTCTCCTTTCCTCCATACTCCCGCCCACCGTCCCCGCTAATAAGTATCCTCTATTTTGCTAATAGTCCTTTGAGTTTGCCGATAGAAGTGGACTGAATGGTGATGCGTGGGGCGGCGCTCAGGAAGGCGGGGCTACGGTTATGTGCGGTGGCCCTGTGTAAAAATAGAAGAAGGACAACATACATTACTTTTGATGCTTCAAAAGTGCTCCGGTCCCGTCCCTATGGACGGAATGTCCCAAAAGTATGGAGGAAAGGGGACTATGGATAGACTATAGGGGTGTCACGGTATTAGTTTTATGACGGTACAATAACCTTCTTGCCAAATGACGGTATATCATGGTTATCGCGGTATAGCAGGTGGAGTTAACTAATCTTAACAAATATTTTCTAAAAGGTCATACATTGTCAGATTTATCATCACAAACAAAACCAGGCACCCAGGGCCAGAATTGGGCTTTTCAATATACTTTCCCCTGAAATGCCACCCCTTGCTTCCACCAAACTCAAACACATGTGTGGAGAGGAGGAGGGGCGGGGGGAGCCCTGCTGCGACTAGCAAAGCAAACTGAATGGCTTTTCTTAAGTGGTCATTTAGGCTTTTAGCCCCCCCACTGGCTACTGGTGAAGATGAACATGTTGCCATTTTGATAACCTGCATGCCACAGATCAATGGAGTCTGATGGTAGTATATGCTTGTGCGCATACACACGAACACGCACTCTCTCTTTACGTTACAGCCTTTAGTTTACTTGCGGGCCAATTGGTGTTCAGTAATAACGGACATGTTACACCTTGGTATGGCAGCAGGGAATACCCACAGAGATGAGTAAATTTCGCAGTGTGACTTATTATATGTAAATTCAATGATGGAACCAGGAAAATCCCCCATTGTCATATGTTTAGAAAACTTTAGCCATTATAAATATATAAACCTCAAAGCTGCCAACCCAAAATAAACCCTTTTCCTTCTTGGCACTGTATTTATTCTTCCTATTGCTAACATATTGATTTTGTGTCAGGCACGTGTGGTTTATGGAATGGCATTTAAAAATTGCTCCAACTGAAACTACTTGGCAGACGGCACATCCAACACTGCAAGACCAAGACTGCAAGACCAAGACTGCACAGCACTTGCTTACTGCAGCCTTTCCAAATCAGATTGAAAAGCACACTTAACGGTATGAGCGGTATACCGGTATAAACAATGTGACGGTTATTATTGTTCAATTAAGTGGTTCACGGTATCTTTAACGGTATACCGTTATACCATTATTACATCCCTAATAGACTAGGAATAAGGTAGTCACTATGGTGAGTAACTTTGTTATTTTCCATTTTAGAGGCCCTCCAGGTGGTGGTGGTGGCGGTGGCTCCTGGGGAGGAGGGATGGCCATGGCTGATGCCATTTTTGTTGTGCTAATATTGTTCCAAGCATGTGCTTTCTCCAGGATTGCATATGGAAAATTAGTAAGAATATGTCTAGGAGCTGTGCAAGGGTACATTTTCAACTTGAAACTTCCTAGTTCAGGTGAAAATGCAGTTTTGAACTGTTCACGAAGCACCAACCCATTCGCGAAGTGCAGACGCGTTCGCCAACACGTCATCACAGTGTGCTT
Organism: Ambystoma mexicanum; assembly: GCF_040938575.1. Lineage (NCBI taxonomy): Eukaryota > Metazoa > Chordata > Amphibia > Caudata > Ambystomatidae > Ambystoma > Ambystoma mexicanum. The sequence goes on from NC_090926.1 coordinate 550,799,554, forward strand.
GCGTGGTCATGTGACACTGTCCGAACAGTCCGCTGTGGCGTCATGAAGTCCGTGAATGTCGCCGAACAGGAAATGGTGCGAAAAAGTTGCAGAAAGGCTGTAGAAGTGTTAAAAGTGTTGCTAGGAGGTGGTAAATGACACCGTTTTGGCTTGAAATGTTCTAGATTGGCTGAATATGCTGATATATTGGGGGTAAGTATAATATTAGGAAGTTGTTGCACAATAGGGTGCACTGGTAAAAACCTATGAAATTCAGTGAAATAACTTTGTTAAACGGACGTTATGGTTAAATGGATGTTTGGGATGTGCCACCACCATGCACTGCTAAGACGAACACCCAGGACATCCTAGATGACATCACACATGTCATTGATGACATCACTGATGACATCACATATACAATTAATTTTGATGAAAAGTCTGTACAAGGGCTTGTGTTTACAATGGTGGTAGCAAAATGTCAGGGGTGATTGGGAGACCTATAATTAACTACTTAATGTATTCAATAATGTACTCATCTAAACAAAACATTACAGTGCTGTTCTTAATAGAGAAACCTAATCGTACATACAGATAGGCAATGGCTGCAGCATGCACCATAGAAGTACATAGAAGTACAATATTTTTAATCTGGTAATTTTGGATAGTAAAATAATGACTGCTACCTTATCAGAGTTTTGAGTAATGTTAAACATGGAATAAATAGTTAACAATTCAAGAGTTACTACACAGTTGTGTTAGTACAAACAATACATATGAAGACCCAAAATGCATATGAATATACAGGGAACTAAAGTAAGGCAGAAAGAAACAACATCACCAGAAAATGTCAATAACATTAAAGGTCATCTTCATGTACACAAATGAATTGCGTGTTTAAGGCCTGTTCATTGCCCCATGTATATATGCCACGAGCTGGGACCAAACCCTGAGGAAATTAATATCTAGCTATATGACACCTTTCAAATGTTCATATTCTGACTGTCAGTGAACAAATATACCTGGCCTAGATATGTCAGTGAACAAAAACAATTGGCCTTGATATGTGATGTCATCAGTGATGTCATCAATGACATTTGTGATGTCACCTTTGATGCCATGGGTGTTGGTCTTAGCAATGCACATGGTGGCATGAATTATGGTTGCTTAGCTTACCATACTAGCGAATTTCTGGGGGTTTTACTTGTAACGATAACATCCCTTTAACAAAGTGTTTACAATGAATTTTATAGGTTTTCATTAGTTCAACTTAACCATAACATCCCGTTAACAAAGTATTTTCACTGAATATATAGATAGAAGATAGATAGTTAGGCAGATTAAGTGGTGGTGGCATGCTTTTTTTGCAGTCTGGAGCTGCGCAAAAGATTGGGTTCATTTAGCCATCATCCTGTGATTGGACAATGTCTCGGAAATTCATTAAATAAATCATCCAAGGGCACACAGTACAAACCGATTTTTGTGCTGCAAACGCGAAAAAAAAGCCTCTCTAGGGAGGGGGAAGGATTTGTATTTTGATAATGCCATAAAGGCATTTTGTGATGTGTAGACTCAATATGTGGGCTCATGATTTTATGGGGAGTAGTAGTCTGGGATGATATCTGAATACTTGAATTGCCACTCACTTCATATTAGCCCAAGTGTTTATTATTTTTAAAAATCCCAGTGTACATTGGATGGGGAAATCACCAACTATTGGCTTTAGGCAATGCTTATACTCTAGGGCTCGCCAGATGGACACGCGCTGAAGGACTACTGAGGCAGCGCTTTCAGACACTCTCAAAGTTATTGGCAGACAGACTGAAAATTCACAAGGGATATCCTTGTTACATTTGAGGGACGGGAAAAGTAAAACAAAAGTGATGTCTATTACAAGGGGCCCGTACATGAGGAAATATAAGGGGTAGACGAATTGGAGACAGGTTGGCTTGGGTGGTTGGGCTTGTAGCGAATGTTTTCTGTTTATTGACTTGCAACTCTATAATACATTGTTCATTATCAATAAGACTTCTTAGTCTTCTTATTTTATTTTCACCTCAATCGATTGTAACCATGACTCAGGTCTGTCTCGCAAAGTTGCAAGTCACCAATCCAAGGCTCTCCTCCTGGACACCCCCATGAGCACTCAAGACAATAAGGTAGGATCTCCAAGTGGTGTTTCCGGAAAAGGATAACCGGGCTGGTGAGTGTGTATGCGGGGCCGCACAGGGAACCAAGGGTCCCGTTTAGGACTATGGCATGGACAACTCCGGATGGGATGTGTTTTGGGGGTATGCCTAAATGGGATGGCAATTTTGGGGTGGGTATATATCATTGGTTGTAGTATTTCTCTGTTTTATTACTGTGATTTCTTTAGTTTCATCTCTCTTTTATCCTGAAATTAAACTGACAAAATATCAAGTGTAGGGACTGAGGCTAGTGGGGAGGATACTCAATAGAGTATGAGGCCCCGGAAGACATAAAACACCCGGTTAAGGGTTAGAATTTGGGAACAAGGTGATGCCCAGAAATAAATAGGGAAAGGCGAGTGACTGTATGGCGATAGTCCTTATTCCTGTCAGGGCCACTCAGCAGTGTCTCTGGTTGTTAAAAGTGAACCCCTTCCTTCCCAGGACCGTGAAAGAGTGGAGTAAAAGAAAGTGTGGAGTAGGGAAACCTGGGTAATGGGGTCAGTGGTGAGTGAATGGGAGTTAAATAGGGGAAGAAAAATGGACAAACAGCAATCGAAGCAGGCGAAAGAACCACCATGGTCTCGCCTACCCATTATATGTTTAGGCAGTTTAGTAGTTCTACGTGTGACTTTTGGGATTCTTGGCATTATTTCACTCGACACAATAGATGTACTTAATTCCAGATCGAAGAGACATTTAATTTGGACAAACCGGGAACCCTTATGAGGGCTTTTGAGGCAGAAGGTACAAAGATATCTGCATATCTACAGTGCACTGGGGAACATTTGCCATCTAGTTGGAAGAGGCAACAGCTAGGAGGAATGGCAGGAACATTGGAGGACTGAGGAGACAAATAACATTTCTGAGAGGTAAGAGGGGGATGGATAGCGTCTGCAAATGCCTAAGGAGGGGGCCATGGACAACGACAATGGAGAAAAGGATTGAGAAGATCTGAAAAGGGAGACACCAGAAGGCATATTTGAATTTTTCTCTACTATGAGGCCACTCACATTGTACTTAGACAGTTAGCTATAAAAAATACTACCTTTATTTATGGCCAAAGAACACACTAATATAATAATCTGTTCACCCCCCACCCCAATGCCTGAAATCGAAGGTAAATAATTAGTTAGTACACCAACAGTCCACAGTATTAACAACACTAACTTGAAAAGTCCAACCCTACGTTTTATGGGGCCTAGTGCCCAAAAGTTCACAAAGTTTCCAAAAGTTTTAGGAAGTAGGAAAAAGTAGGAAAAAGTTAGGAGGAGGGTCCTATGGATGTGAAGAAGGCTGTGGTTATAGTTTGTCTCACTATGTGAGAGAGGGTAGGCCCAGACGTGGGTCCCGTACCTGCTGGGCCTAAAGACCAAAGCTAATCCTCACTGATGATACCCAAAAAACCTGAAACATGTTTGGGGATGCTTGTGGTCTCATGCAGAAGGGATGTGATTTAGCAGTTCTGGCTGGACTGTCCCTTTTGGGGTAGGACCAAGCCTGATTTGCATATCGTCTTTCCCCTTCTGTAATGGCTTCGCTGGTGAAGAACATTGGTCTGGAGAGTTGCCCAGAGCAATGCCAGAGGTTAAGATTAATTCTAAACCTTACAGCTACCACCTCTTTGTTTTTACTCATTTTCTTAAAATCATTAAAATAGTGTAGTCCAAATTGAAAATTCCACATCATTTGCATTGTCCTCAACATCCCGTGTATGGCAGGAGGCCCTTCCCCTAGTTTAGTTTAGTTTGAAAAGTACCCTGAATAGGAAAACTGGGCTCAGCCCTTAGGAAGTCCTTTATGGGCGACACATGAGATTACGTTTATCACCAACATCGAAAAGTGCAGCTGATAATTTCAGCTGTCAGATGACCGATTACTCTAATATGTCAAGCCCTTAATGTTTTCTGTCAGTCTCATTCACAATCAGGTTCAAGTTGCTCTGCGACGGGAACCAGACACTCTAAGTCATTCGTTGCAGCCCAGTGACAGTGTCCTGTGTGGCAGGCCAGAAGAAGGACTCGGACCAGAGGAAATGTTTGAATGTAGTTTTATTTAAATTAAAATAAAACTCCTCACTGACCCCACTTCCAAAAGGCAGTTCCATTCCCAACTAAGCTAAACTAAGGTGCTTGTCTATAGTCCAAAATAAAAATAGTCCTTGTTCCAAACCTATCCACTAAACTGGCCCTACTACTCAGCAAAACGTAAAACAAATAGGTTGAGTGGTCTGCACTCTTTATTCTTCACAAAGGTATATCCGTCTGTCCCAGGAATCTCTCCTGGGTCTGGATGCAATGGTTAGAAGTAAACAAAATTCCACTCAAAGAAAACAGTTCTTGTAAGTCTATCAAAAGTTCCTCAAAATTCCTCAAAGTTTGAAAAAAGTCTCAAGTTCCTGGACAACCCAAATGTCCAAACTTCTTTAGGTGGAGAGGAATTTCCCTGAACCCTTTCCACCAACTTTGTCGATCTCTCCACACTTTGACCAACCTTTGGTGTTTCTGTGCTACCATGATATATGCTTTTCACTCTGCTTATTGTGGCCCTGTGGCTCCACTGACTCAATATCCCACTTAGTTCTCTAGGGTTCCTACATCTCCTCTCGGCTTCAGTTTGTCTTTGTTTTCTCGGGTCCCTGTGACCCTTCTCAAGGTTTATGCTGCTCTAGTTTCTTGAGCTCCCGTGACCCTTTTCCTAGTCCTGTTTTCTCTCAGGTCTCTATGACCCTTGGATAGGGTTAGGGTAGTGCTTCCTTCATCCCCACTCATTCTCTCTTCTCTTCTCCTCCCTGTGACCTGGGCAGCCTGCATACTTGCTGTGTTGAGGTGCTTGCTCCAGTGAGGGTCTGTATCATAAACAACAGCAATGTTCTTGACGGCTTGCCACTGATCTGCACTGGATGCTACTGGTCTTTGCGTTCCTCACATCTCGGCTCTCTCTCTCTCACTGGCTCTCGGTCTGAGTGTGGAGGACCTAGTCCTCTGTTCATTCCTGGACACAGCGTCTATTTATAGGCTCCAGGCCCACCACATCCTGTACATGGTTGCGCTTCCAAATCCAGTTCAGTCTGCACGGCCTCTGCCTCTCTGGCCTTGCATGCTTCCTTGTCTGGCGTATGTCGCCTATCTCTGGCATCCGCTTCTTTCGATGCTACAGCCTGCTCTGCTTGTCTGCGTGGCTCCTCCCCTTGCCGACGTTCCCACTTCTGAGACTCGCCTTGGCATTGGGTTTCTCCTCCTCCATTCTAGGGTTGTTGGTCCTTTATTCTTGCTCAGGTATTCAGAAGGGCGTATTGTTCACCACAGGTTGTCAAGCATGTGGACATTTCAGCATTACCTTGAGCCAAATACATAGTTGTATTGTCAGTATTTCATACTCCCCTGTAGGAATACAATACCTTGGTTATAGGGAGTTCCCCATGGGAATGGGAGTCACACCTGATAAAAGTTCTTCTAAGAAAGGCAGCCCTAGCACCCAGGTAGCAGGGGCCATATCTGGTGTTGCTAACTTCTAGCTCGCCTGTAAAGCTTCAGGGGAACCCGACATGGGTGCATGTGAGTCATTGCAAATAGGCGGTAGTCCCTGCATTGTAGTCTCTGTGACCTTTTTGCTCAGTCTATCTGTGCTGGCTTACACTAATGTAGTTAAAGGAGAACACGATTATATTGAGCAAATTATTTTAGCTACGAAGATAGTGCACTGGGGGTAGAACATTGGTGAAAGAACTGGAGAATTATGTGAACTATGTCACTGAGGGAGAGATAAAAACTGCTTGCGCTAGTAAAGAGTTTAAGGACTTCCTAGGGGATAGAGTGGAACCAAGTTGTTTAAGGTCAGGGATAACGATACATACCCATGTATTCGATAAAGTAGTCTGGGCCAGGAAGAAAATATATCTTCTGCAGCTCTGCCAACTGAGGTTAAGTCACATTGATAGTGGATACAAGCAGGAAAAGAGAATTGGCAAGTGGTCATAAAAACTGGTTTTGACCCCTTAGGATTTTGATGGCTCAGAAAGATGGGGAGATAATGCTTAATTGCCTAATCCAGAAGAATTCTCGTAACTTCTGGTCTTTTATTAATGATACTAGGAATAAGCAAGATGCCCTACAAAGTAATGCAACTTGAGGCTTATATTAGGTGGAAAAGAATGGTATTGAAAGTAATGTTGGAAGACTGTGATTCTATATCTTGGCATATTGACTTTGAGACTGCAGACATAGGACCTCATCAAGGATTGGGCAGAGCAATTGTAATGGCGTGACCTTCCCTTACATACTGTGCCGTGCCCTCCTGGAAACTTAGCTGGAGGCTCAGGGACAGGTGACTGTGGGGGCTCCCGCAACTCCCTCTGATGCGGCAAACCCGGTTCATGGGGGCTGCAATCTTTCGACCTTCGCGCATGCTCACGGGACCGGCAGCCTGTTTCCACGCATGCGCAGTAAGGATGGCATTACCAGTCCCCCTTGGCAAAGCATACAAATGCCATCCTCTGGGCATATAAAACAGCCCCAGACCAGTTCCCTGCGCGTCACAACCTTTTCTAAAGGGAAACTAGTTGCTCCTGGTTGCTGCCTGCTGCTGTTTTCTTCTTGCCTTCTGACTTGCCAGTTTTTCTGCTGCTGCCTTGCTTTTCTTCTGTTGCTGCTCTAGTCATTTACCAGTTCTTGCATCCTAGTTGCAATCCCTCCCTGGGTGCCCTCTCGCCTTCTTCTGTTGCCTTGCCTCCTTTCCTCTCTTTATCCTTCATCTCCCTTTTTTGGGCCTTCCACGCCAGTGCATTACACTGCCCGACACTATGCTAATCCGTGGTTGTGAGGTTGGGAAGGGGCTTGCTGTACTTCACGGACACGGGTTGCGGGACTTTCTTCCCACATTGCAATATACCGGATCAGACATCGGACTGAAGACCAATCCCGGACCTACAAAAAGGCAAAACATTAGGTACGGGGGAGTCATGGGGGGCACACATTGACAGCAATATAAATCCTGGTGTAACACTATTACCGCCGGTTTACCCCTCCACCCAATACCGAGTTTGGGCAAAAAGTGGGAGGTGTACCTCCATCTTTTTGCTGGAGGTAAAAACCTCCCCTTTCCGCCCATTTTCAGCACTATTACCACTGGCGCTATTACCACCGGCAGTAATGGTGCTGAAAAGCCCCCTAGAGTCCTATGGACTCAGAATAAATGGGTATTACCAGCGCCACCAAAACTCTGGATCTGGCGCAAATTGTGCAGGCCGAGTTGCGATAAAGCTAATAGCATAGCCCAAATAGGATTTAGGAAAGACATGGCAAATTACTTGATACTGACAGCTTTGAGGAATAATGCTTGGTCAAAATGGAGATTCCTCTTTGTATGTAGCCATGGTTGGAAAGTGGTGATTGCAGTCTGCAGTGGCTGCTATGCTGTTCACTGTTGGATCCGGCGAACTCTGCAACACTGCTCCTGTTGAGGAGCCCCTCCCCCTTTGACCATTAAACAACGCACGGTCCGGGAAGCAGCCGCAAAGTGGTTGGAAAGTGGTGATTGCAGTCTGCAATCCACAGTGCAAAGTGATCGGTGAGCAACTTTGACTGCTTTTCAAGGTATGAGATTTCGGCCCCGTTTTTACAGATATTGAGCGTTGGTTAAGTATATCTCAGACTGCCATTGAAATTAGTCTCGAGGCTGAGCGTGGTGTCAGTGAGACCATAGAAGAAAGGCTTAGTCACTGCGCTTGTTTGGGACCCTGGATCGTAGCGTGATCCAAGTGTCAGCAATCTCTGATCAAGTTGAGGAGCTGGATGACACGAGCAGGGATGAATCAGAAGATCTGAGTCAGGTTGGCGTTAGCTCCCTACACCTTCAGGGGACTGAGTCAAGGCCAGTTGAATCCCCTGAACTGAATGGGACTTCTCCGTCTGCTCTAAACATAGTCCTCCAATCATTCATTTGCCTGTTTGCCAATGTGGCGAGTGAGGATAGGGCAAATTCTGCGGCTTTGAAAGAAATTCAAAACCTTTTACTCACACCTAAAACCCAGGCACCTGATCCTCAGTTCTGTTCACCTGATGGGTGCGGCACAAAAGGAGCCATCCAGGAGTCAACCTCTACGTCAACTTCTACACATACATCTACGAAAAAGAATCCACAGGCACTCTGTCTCGGCGATCAACCTTCTGTCATTCTGGTGGACTCCGAATCTACTGTCCCGCCAAAACAACAGTCTGCAAACCCCGTGAAAAAAACTAAAAACATCAGAGGGGTTAGTCGCCCGAGAAATCGCAGATCAAGGACATTTTTGAGAGCTCTCCACTGTACGCCCGGCTCTTGCTTTATCCATGGGCATTCTCAAAACTTAACGCAAAGTGATTCGGTATCTAGTACCTCTTTAACATGCCTGATACCTCCTCTCCATGACCTCGAAAGCTCAGAAATAGTGAGTAATCTGAGTTGTTAATCTACGTGGAGTAAGACAAGAGCTCAACAGTCAGGAACCTGTGGAAACGGAAGGCTATCCATCAGCACACCACAACCCAAGGAGGGTTCTGATCCCTCCACCGCCATGAGGGCAAATTCGAGCATGATCCTGAATCAGGACTGTCAAAATAAGTCGTCTGTTCGCCCAACTGTGAAATTCAATGTGGTAGAAGTTTCAGAGAAGGCCTTAGAAACCATAAAATCACATTCTTATTTGACCATTGCGCCCTCTTTCTACAACGCCCCTCTCATTCAGACAACACCAGGTACCAGCGACACTCCAAAACCGATATACCGAATAAAAGGGCGGCAAGAGCTTACATCAGTTAGGTGTACAGATTCCGGCAAGGCTAAGATCTTGGATGGCTCTTTGACCCCCTTGTACTATAATTCAGTGCTTGAAGATGATATGATCATTCCATTGAATTGCCCGAGACTGTTATCTCTCCTTTCCTCAATCCCTGAACTATCTTCAATTTCATCATCAGACATAATATTTGTACATCTTTTTGACAGAAGTCACTTGGGTCGATGTGCAGCCTATTTTCAATCTAAATTGATTGACACCTTGGTATACCAGCATCAAGAGGACTTCTTGATAAATGGATTTGATTGCTACTATAATGATACAATGATTGTTCAGGACAGAGCTCACAAACTAAATCTATCAATAACATGTCACTTTGAGTATGACCGACGGTACCAAGCACATCGCTCCCAGCCCGACGCTGCTGGGATTGACTTGTCAACACCTTCCCACCCTTACCAGCTGCCCAGCCTGGTTTCTGATATTTCTATTCTATGCTGGAACTCACAGGGTCATAACTAATTCTTACAACCTGATTTTCCTTCTTTTATGTCTAATACTGACATTATTATGCTTCAAGAAACCTGGATTTAGAAAAGCCGGGTTTAGATGGTAGAATGGTTAATTGTAAGCCAGCTACAAAAGGAACACAAGGACGCTCCAAAGGATGGTTGTTGACCGCCATCAGAACTAGTTGTAGTCGCTCGTCCAAGAAAAGGTGTTGTAAATCTGAGGCTTTATTATCAACGGAATTGATTGATAAATCTAGTCCGGCCCATATGCATTTGTTGATTATCAACGTCTACTATAATCCTATCTATTCTCTATTGGAAGTTGTGTTAGAGGAATAAGATACCCTAGTAATAAAATGGGGAAAGCTTCACCGTTTGGCACCAATTTTGGTAGGAGGAAACTTCAACTGTGCCTTTGCCGTCAGCATCGAAGAAAATGACATAGAGGCAGACATAAATCCTTCGATGAGCCTAGTCCCCCCATTAAAGACAGGGGGCCCTGACCCTCGAATGGCGAGGCCTAGTCTTCTTTTTTTCACGATAGGGGTTCATTCAAATAAACCTGCTCTTTGATGGACACTGGGCTAAAACACCTACTTGGCATAACCTTGGGGCCGAATCAATTATGGATTACTTATTCCTCGCCAACCTAGATCATGGGATCATACATTTGTTTGAGATTATTAAGACCAGTCGTAGTAATCATTCAATGCTGTCATTAACTTTATTTTTGGGTGTTTCTCCTGTGATAAATAGAACAGGGCCTGTAAACCTGTCTGTATCTGCTACTAAGCCTAGGATCAAGAGGGGGGCAAGCTGGACAGTGACAACAGTAGACTTAATGCTTGGTGGGCTGGGCTTTCTGACCTTGAGAAAGATGTGAATACATCCCCAGCATTTTTAGTCACATACTTAATCATCTAGGTGGAACGGGCCAAGATCCAAACACGCTCCTACTCATCAAACGTCCTTTCAACGTCATTTTCAACAAGAAGAAAAGGGATAAAAGGAGAGCCCCTAAGCGTTGATCTCGCTCCAGGACGCCCTTGTCAAGGGGAAAGAATAGATTGAAGTGGTGTTTTCTATGTGGCTTAAGAATTACAGACTGAATCTGTACATTGCTGAAAACCAGAAATAGTTTAGTAAATTGGTAAATAAGGATGTGGGTGCTTTATGGTGAATAATCGATGTTAATGCTTCTAAAGAATCTGCCTTGCCAGTATGCTTTGTGTCTGAAAAAGATTGGTCTGAATACCTCTTTAAAAAATGTAATTCAGATACAGGGGGAAATCTTTCAGAGTGTTCTAGTTCGTTGGAGGGTGCCAATTGGACCTATAATCATGACAAAGATGACATCATTAGCGTGACTGAGAAGTTAAACAACTCTAGAGTGAGCGGTCGGATGGGGTATCAAATGTATTCTTTAAAAACAATGCCCCATTATCCGCCGATGTTTTATTTTGATTATTCTCCCAGGTTGTGGCTTCTGCAGAGTAACCTAGCTCATGGAACAGAGCTAACATCGTTCCTATTTTCAAATCAAGAACTAGATCGGATCCAGCTAATTATAGGCTGATAGCTTTGATTGATTCTTCGGCCAAAGTCTTTGCTAATATAATTTTGAAACATCTCAGTGAATGTGTGGATAGTAAGAACTTGCTGAGCCTGTTACAAACAGGCTTTAGGAAAGGGGTGGGGACCTTGATTAATACCCTGGCTCTATCCACTCGCACTTCAGATATAGGTGGTGCATTTGGCAAAACACTATCTGTAGCAGTTTTATTTATTTCATTTATTTGGATTTGTAAAGCGCACTAACAGCCCAAAGGCATAAAAGCGCTGTTTTAGATCTAACGGCAGCTTTTGACAATATCAACCTCAATTTACTTTGGGATACGTTGAAGAGGTGGGGTATTTTGTCGGGGCCTCCTAAAAATGATCCAGCTACTGTGCAGTAACAATACTGTAAGTGTTAGATTAAATACCCACTGCGATCTATGAAGCCCAATCATAGTTACAAGAGGGGTCCGCCAGGGTTGTATTCTTTGGCCCATCCTCTTTAATCTCTTCCCGGCAGATGGGGTGGGCGGGCTCGCCCCAAAATAGGCTGACCTAAGAGTAATCATCATCGCTTACGCGGATGACCTTCTGTTAATGGCCTACACCCATGCAGGGCTTCAAAGACTTCTGGGTGGGATAAATGGGCACATGGAGAGAAATCATCTGATAATTAACCCCCAGAAATCTTTGTGTTTTCTTACTCAACAAAGCGAAGGCCCAAGTCTTACTCCTGGACTGAAAATCAGTCCAAAATAGAGCAGGTCCCCGCAATAATCTATCTTGCGTTTCTGATCTCCCCAAAAACAATTTCAGCTACAAAGGGAAAGAATAAGTACGAAACTCAGGCCTAGAATTGCTCTTATGAAGGCCCTTCGGAGTAAGCTTTGTGCCTTCTCTTTTCTGCCATTGATTGAATTGTACATACATAAAGTTACTACTATTATCTTGTATGCTTGTGAATTATTGCCTTGTCGAGACAGATCCTTTTTCGATAAACTGGAAGGGAACATTTGGAAGACTGTTTTAGGCTTACCCAAAGCTGCACCCATCAGTGCTATTAGATTAGAGCTGGACCTCACTTCTTGGTGGGCCCAATATATAAAAAGGTGTCTTTCTGTGCATCTACAAATATTGGGGGCCGAGGGAGCCTCCCTTGGTTCTTATATGAAGAACCTTCTGAAGGGCAATTTGCCTCATTCCTCATCACTAGCTAGGTTTCACAGAAAATGCATAAAATGTACCGATATGATTTCGCTGGTGTCTCAGACAGCAATTATGTGAAAAAAAGGAAAATCATCACATGGGATAGAATTCAAGATCACAAAGACTTAAATAAACTGGCATTGTATAAAGATAATCACCATTTATTTGTTCCATTATCTAAGTTTATACCCTATCCATCGAGGTTTCCAACTAAAAAACATTGGGACCTTTATTTTAAATTTCGATTAAATGCCTTACCCACCTTAGAAGTCATGGGGCACAAATTGGGCCTATCGAGAGGCATGTGGAGATGCCGGATGTGTGGCTTGGAATTAACTGAGTCATTATTCCATTTAGTACTAGAGTGCCCCTCTTTCCAGGAGCAGTGAATCAACCATCTGGGGGCCATTTTACATGCAACTGCTTGTGTTTTGACTATTGATTTGTGGGAAAGGCTCATGGCCACTTCAAATCAATCTTTAATAATTGCTTTGACATCTTTGCTAAAGGAAATGCTCTTGGGTTTGAAGAACAGAATGGCTGAGGGTCAAGCAGCATGGACAGACACTGAGCTTAGTTATTAGAGTAACCTACTAATTTTGTGACTATTGATTAATCTGACTTGTGCTGTGAGAAAATATGTTGTTATTGATGGTCTTGCTTGTTTTCCTTATCACTTTTTAGTAATTTTGATTATGTTTGTTTTATTTTTTGTTGTGGTAGAGTGTAAAGGTTTCTTGTAAACTGTAAAACACTTTTTTTGTAAATAAAAAATAAAAACAATCTTTTGATACCGTGAATCAGCAAATATTATGGCAAAAACTAAGGCGGTGGGAATTTCCATGTTCGCTTATTGCAATTCTTGAATACATATATAACACAGCACCTTACAGATGTGTTTCTCCATATATTTGCCCTTCATTCAATCATCCTCTCTCTAACCACTTCACATTGCAGTTAGGAGCCCATTAAAGCCGTTTGGATTTCAGAAAATATTTTAATCTATTTGGAACACTATTTTCTTGTTTCTATCCACATCATATAATAAAAAACTAAGTTATGAGTTCTTATACACTTTCACCATAAAAAAGAAGACAATGTGTAAAAGAAATGTTGTGGTATAAATCACACCAAAATCAACACTTTCTATGCAACTACTTCTACGGTGGGGTTAGTACTACAGTGCCATAATATTCACCCAAACAGTGTGACAATTTCTAGGCACAGTATTTGCACTTTGGGGACGCAGTATACTGCTCTGCATTGTTTTCCCCATTAATTCAAGTTTCAATGGGGGTCATTTTTTTCTAAAATATTTTTTGCAGATTGTTTTTGGACAGACCTTTAACCATAGAAACATTGGACTCAGGTTTTATACAACCCAGTCTTGGTTTCTCATTTCTCAGACCATGTTTACTCTATAATATGCTGTGTTTCCACCATATAACATGTCAGCACTCTTGTGTTTAGGTCTTTACAAAGAAGATCCGAGTGCTCTTCATTATTTCCGTTGGGCCTTCATCAGGACAGGAATTAATGCAAGGCCCCAAACCAACAACTTCTGAACAACCATTTCCAGGCTGTCTTAATCTTTTTTTCAACTTTCAGCTCTTGGGACTTTTCAAATGTAATCCCTTTTCACCGCTTTAAATGCAGTTTGACAACGTGGGAACTATTCTCTTGTTTCTTCACCGCTCCTTCTGTACTTTACAGGCTGTTTGACTTTGTCTAGACCTTCCTGGTTTCTCTTTTCACTCTTTATCTGCCTGAGCTCACAGCTCTTTGATATTTGCGCTCAATTCTGGATCTTTTGATTTCTGGTCTGAATCAACTGGGCCATATTCCATTCAGATTGGACACAAGGCATAGAAAAGTATCTCCAGGATGGGACCAAATAGAGCCAACGACATATGGGCTACCGTGGGAGAGGCTTGAAGGAAGAATTTGGAAAGAAAGTGTTTAACATCCCGTTCTCTGTACCCATGGCAGCACTGCACAATGAACTCAGCCTTTTGTCTCTTCAGGCCTGGTTCCAAATAATTGGGCATGTTTACCTGTATGAAGATCTGCGAACAGCAATGTGCAATAAGACGTGTAATCTCTTATCTAGTATAGAATTAAATACTGAATCTATTTTGCCCACTGGGGAAGATTTAAAAGTGATCGTAAAGATAACCCAGTCTTAAACAAATGGACTGGATTGATGCTGTGAATAAGATAAGATACTACAAACAGCATTATACATTTTCAATAGCAAACAAGGCATTGCGCCCTTTACCGAAATATCTGGAACAATAACCATGTTTTAATTTTCAGGAACAATTTTTATGGTTTCATTGAAATCTTTTACCCACAGGAGAAATCTTATCTACTCTTCCGAAAACTAACGAGTCAAGTTACAGCATATGTTCGGAGAGTGGGTTTACTCCTGGTTATCTCGCTTGGAATTTTCAAAATGAATTTTTCTAACACAGTGGTTGATGCAATAAAAATTCGCTTTTAGAATAATTGTTAGAAAAATTAATTTTGAAAATTCCAAGCGAGATAACCAGGAGTAAATCCACTCTCCGTACCTACCACATTGGGGTCCAGGCTAAACCCCAAACCATTCCTGTGAACTTGCAACACCAGAGCACCCATTCAACCTGAATAATAAGTGGAGCTCAGCATGGGCAGGTTCCATCTCTAGAGCCATCCCAGACCCTACTTACAGCATATGTTGTTATTGTAAAGATTCAGAATCAGTGCAAACTCTTAAGCACATTGTAGTAGACTGTCCGGCTTTATCAAGTACAAGGAATAAACATCTGGGACTGTTTTTGTAATTAGACATGAAGCATATACTGAAGCTGTGTCCTGGCACTCCTTCACCACTGGAGCCTTCCCTTCCCCCCTGAAACACTCTCTTGTGCACCCTCTTCTCAAGAAACCCTCAGCTGACCCCTTCTGCACGGCTATCTATCGCCCAATCTCCATCACTCCTTTCCTTGGCAAACTCCTGGAAAAGCTCACCATCTCCCAGCTTAATCTTCATGATGAATCTATTGGTTGTCTCCATGACCATCAGTCTGGCTTCAGAACAGACAGAAGCACAGAAAATACTCTGCTCCACATCCGTCAAGACCTGCTCTCTAACTTTGATTCTAATCTCCCCTCTGTCCTCATCTTACTTGATCTCTCTTCTGTCTTTGAAACGGTCAACCATGCCATCCTGCTCAATCGCCTCTGTGATAACCTGGTATCACTGATCAGGCCCTGGCCTGGCTGACCTCGGTCCTCTCTGATCGACCCTCCTAGGTCCAACCTGTGTCCTTCCTTTCCTCCATATCACTCTCTACCTGTGGTGTTCCCCTGGGGTCTAACCTTTCTCCCTGGCTGGTCAACCAATACCTGGCACCTCTCACCCACCACATTGCCGCTCTCTGCTCCAACTTTCAGTTCTAGGCGGATGACACTTGTTTTCAGGCTCCCCTCTGCCACCTCTTCTCCTTCTCTTATCGCTGATGGTCTGTCTGCTATCCAGGAGTGGTGTGCCACCAACAACCTCTGCCTTAATGCCAATAAGACAGAGATTCTCCTCATTGCCACACTTGAACCCTCCTTTCCTGTCACTTTCTGGCCTGCCTCCCTTCACCCTCTTCCTGCTCCCACCTTTGCGGCTAAGAACATCAGGGTCATTTTTGACTCCACACTCTCCTTTTCTCCTCACATCTCTGACATCTCTAAGAAGTCAAATTACCAACTGCACCTCCTAAGAGGTATTCTTCCTTTCCTCTCCTCCCCAGAAGCTCACTGTCTCTAGAGCTCTGGTTCTCTCTACGCTGGACTTCTGCAATAGCCTCTTTCTGAATCTGCCTGCTTATACTCTCTGCCCTCTGCAACTCATCCAGAACAGGACTGCAAGACTTGTCTTTGGCCTCAAGCCCAGGGATTGTATCACTCCAGCACTGAGATCAATGCATTGGCTCCAGTGACTGCAAGGATTAAGTTCAAGACCCTCAGCATTGTCCACAAGGCCTTCTGGAGCCTAGGTCCTCAATAACTCCAACTCACTCTTCATAAATACCTTCCTACTCGAGCTCTTTGCTATTCCACCTCCAACTCCCACAGGGTCAGCCACTTCTCCAAACAACAAGTTGGTGGTAGATCTCTTTCTTCGGCTGGGGCCTCCCTCTCGATCAGCCTCCCTGCCTCTCTGAAACTTGAGGAGAACCATCTTCAGTTCTGGAAGCACCTCAAGACCTTCCTCTTTGATTCTGCCTTCTCTCTTGCTCTCCCCTACTGATTTCCTGTCTGATACTGCACTGGTCACCTGGCTACCATCCGATTTCAGGCCCAGGTCCCCGCCCGCCCAGTTGCACACCCGCACTGCCTCCCGGCAACCCTTGCACTTGGGTCTGTATCTGTAACCCTACAGTCCCCCTGCCTGCACTTTTAGACACCTGCTGTCTGCACTTACCCTTGCACCTGCCACCTGCTGGCCGCAACTCTTGTTAGTGTTTGTATCCCATGTACAGCACTGCCCCCTCCCCTTTCCCCTGGCACTTTTCCCCTCCGCCTCCCCTGTACTTGCACAATGATAATGGCACTTGGCCTAGTATGATCGTTGTCTCTGTCCTCCCTCTGTCCCCCCTTCCTTGCCTCGTCACACCTTGAAACACTTGTGTATAGGCGCGTTACCAATGCCATATCATATTATATCATATCATGTTGGAACGTCTGAATGCTGGCATTGAAACCTTTTTAACTACAGAAGTGATTAGAATGTTGAATGATATAGACTTACTAAATAATAGAGGATAATTATTAATTAATGTATGTTAAGCTTTTATATTTCATTGCTAGTATGTTGAATAATTATTCAATTGTATGGTTTTAAATGGTTTTGTATTCTTTTGTGAAAGATCATAGTTTGATCATAACACAATAAAAAATAAACAAAATAAAAAGATAGTGCTCTGGCGGGGGGGACTTGTGATCTGAATGTAGCCTGGGAATGTGTGGTGGACCTTTGGTTGGGATTCATACCACACAAAGCCAGCCGAGTTTCCAGTGGGGGTAGTTCCAGATACCCTGTGAGGCTCTACCAAATTGGATGAGTGATGAGGTGAATGCCCAACGAGAACATGTTGGTAATGGAAGTGTGGTATCAGATCTGGTAAATTTGCCCATGGCTATAAACCGGGTGGTGGTGCCAGGGTACTATGAATTAGAGGACCGTAATGCTATATTAGGGAGAAGAAGGAACCTCCTATATATTTGGAGTGTTACTAGTTAACAATTGTGGATGGAAAGAATGGTATTAGGTCGCTAAACGTGTGTTCAAAATCCACAGATGCCCAGTGTCAGATATTGGGAAATCTAGACAATCGAACATGTACTATAATTCAGCATTTGCATTCCCCAGAAATGGACATAGGGGAATTCTTGAGGTATACCCAGGTATATAATCAATGTTTAAGAAATAATCACAAGAACTCCGTTTGATGCGCTCCAAAATTCAAGTTTTATATCATGCTATTATATTTCATTGACATGTATCCAATAATATCATCAAATCTTGGAGTATTGTTCACCATGACATATCATTTCATTCCAGATCTTGCAATTGGTTGTCATTGCCATATCCTCAAACACTTGGTCAAACAAAAATTGTGTTTCCATGTCATGGTTGTTTTGCCCTTTTGTTTCCCTTTTTATTCCACTCTACACATGTTTCCCCATCTTTCCAGATGGTTCTTCAGGAGGGATTCCTATTGCTAATATTCATTAATTGTCTATTTATGTGTTTTCGAAAATGTTTTTGGATTATAGATCTTGATATATATATTCTGGGAACAAGAAAAATGCACCTCAATTATTAATATTATTCAGGGCCTGGTGATCTTGGTGATCTCCAAGCGTTTATTTTGCCATTGTTTCCTTAATTTATATTCTGTTTGTTATTCTGAGGATAACAATAAAGATGGATTGAATGACTAGGTAACATCCCTTTCTTCATAATAACCATCAGTATATTCCTGTCACTATTACTATAATTTCTCTTGCTTGCTAGTCCCCATCTTCTTACCTTTCTTTTTCTGACTGTTTCCGCTCCTCTTTTGCTTTTTTCCACCTGAATTCGGATACGATTGTCCGATCCGCGGTGCAAGATGGCCGGCTTTTCAATTGACGTCAATAGCGTAAGGGCGTGATGACGTCACTACGCTATTGCCGTAAGAGCGCGTCCCAGTCACCATTTTGGATCAGGATTCAATCAAAAAGGCTCCTAGATTACTGACCCTGTGTGGATTGTTTAAATTAATGGAGAATTCTGGGTATCTGGAGATTGATACTATCACTAGGTGTGATGAAAATAACATAGTATGTAAAGGCCTATATTTGGAGATGGTAACGTGTTGTGTGTATTGTAACACCTTTACCATGTGCTACTTGTTGTTCGCTGTTCTATGATTATTATTGTTGCATTTGATAGTTCTCGACCTTAATGCCTAAAACAGATTGATAATAGAGTTTGATAATTCATCATCTTGGTTGCTAAAACATATTAGTATCACATTATTTTTTATCTTTCCCATGTGTTATGATTCACATGAATCTTTCCTTAGTTCTTAGTAAACAAATATTAAAGAAAATGTCCCATCTCTGTGTCAAAATTAAGGCCATTATTACAACAGTCCAAATTACAAATCCACATCGCTTCTCGTTGTTGCAGTTGTTTTTCTCTGCTTCCTCCTCTTTGTGGGGCTTTCACTATTTCTAGTTCATAGTATTTCACTCCTTGAATATTTGCATTATGATGTTCAGATTCGGAATGTTTTCCCAATGGGTATCTTGTGTCTTTGTTTTTCATTGATCTTAGATGTTCGGAGTATCTGGTTTTTAATGCTCTCACTGTACTTCCTACATACAGTTTGTTGCACGTGCAGACTATCACATAAACCACAAAGCTTGAGTTACAGTTTATAAAGTCCATTATTTCATATTGTTTGCCATTTGGTAGAGTTATTTCTTTTCTCCCGTTGTCTGCATAGGTGCAATAGTTACACATGCCACATTTGTAGTTTCCTTTAAGTTTTTCTGTTGACCATAGTTTGCTTTTTTCTTTGGGTCATTTTTTCCTGCACGAAGTGTGATGGACACAAGATTTGTTTTAAGTTTTTTGCTTTACGGTACGTAATGTTTCGGATTTTCTTCAATGTACTTGGATAAGTCAGTGTCCAACTTGAGTATGGACCAATGTTTTCTGAGAATTTTTCTTAGTATCATATTGTCCGAACTGTACGATGTGATGAATCTTATTGTTTATTTTGAACGCCTATTTATTTCTTTGGGTTTATTTTGTAGAAGATAATTTCTTGTGAGTGACATTGTTTTAGTGAAAGCTTTCCTTAGTTGTTGTTTGTCATATCCTCTTGTTTGAAATTTGGTGATGGCTGTGTCTACGTGTTTGTTCATTTCATTCTCTTGCGTGCAATTTCTTTTTATCCTTAAGAATTCTCCATAAGGTATGTTTTTGAGGATGTGTTATGGATGATTACTGTTGGCATGTAAGATGCGGTTGCCAGAGTTGGGTTTGATGTATAGTGTGGATTGTACTTTATTCTTCTCTATGTACAGTTACAGGTCTAGAAAATTAATCCGATTTATACTCTCTTCCATTGTCAATTTGAGGTTGTATTCATTGGTATTGAGAACCTTGCGATATTCTTGTAGCGAATTTTGGCTTCCATTCCAGATGACTCAAATGTCATCAATGTATCTGCCCCAAAATACAATGTTGTTGTCCTGAGTAAATGCTTGATGTTGCCACACATGTTTCAGTTCGAAATTGCCCATATACAGAGTTGGATAGAGGCGCAAATGTTGCCCCCATTGCTGTTCCTTGGCATTGTTTGTAGATCGTATTATTAAAGAAAAATATATTGTTATTCAATACAAAGTTCAACATTCACAAAATCAATTTATTTGGTTCCAAGTAAGAAATTGATCTTGCCTTTAGAAAGTAATGTGTCCTTTCATTCCTTTTAGATCTAATATTCTTGTGTAAAGTGCAGTGACATCAAAACTTACCAGTCTGAAATTGTCTTCCCATTCGATGTATTCCAACTGTTGTATTATATGTTTTGTATCTCACACGTATGATGCCAAACTTGGGTTGCAAATGTCGGTCTAGGTATGCTGATATGGGTTCACTCACTGAGCCAATTCCGTTAATGATCGGTCTACTGGATGGTATTGTGATGTATTTTGTATGGATTTTGGGTAGAAAATAAATCGTAGCAAGTACCGGATGTTTAGTCTTCATATAATCATATTCATCATCCGTTCATTTTCATACCAGTCGGTGCTCATGATATTCCATTCTTCCATGATTGATGTCAAGGGATTCTCCTTTAGTTTTTCATAACATGTCTAGTCATTTAGATGACTTTCTGCCATTTTTATGTAATCTGTTGTATTAAGCAGTACTATCTTGCCTCCTTTGTCCGCCTCTTTTACTATAATTTCATCATTTTTGCTCAGATCATATATCGCCTTTCTTTCTTTCTCATTTAAGTTGTATTTGTTCCAGTTTGTGGACTTGCTCTGAATGTAATTGCTTCTTAAATCTTTCTGAATGGCTAATTCAAAGATATCTATTGCATTCTCCATTGAAGTTTGTGGTATAAAGGTTGATTTCAGTTTCAATTTAGATGTTTCTATTAGTCCGGTGTCTATATTCAAATCTGACACTACTGTCTCCATTGTGTGTGTCTCCTGCATTTCTCCAATATTAAGTAAATTGTTAGTATGTTCTGTATCTAGAACTGTTAGTTCCAATGCTTTTGGTTTGTCTATTTGTGTTTTTTTCAATATGGTTGTTGTTGCAAACAATGTCTTTAATTTTAGAAGTCTACTAAATCAATGTTTGTGATACAATACAGTGTGGAACTTGGATAAGTCAGGGTACTGATATATTGGCCCTCATTACGAGTTTCCCGGTAAAATCTCAAACTTACCGGCATGCCGTAGCCACCGATACCAGCATGTACCGTATGCAGATACAACGGCTGATTCCGAGCATGCAATGCTGTACCAATCGACATGCCGGTAACGGTAGCACCGGCATACCGGTAATGCTGCCCGAAACCCACGTAAAGGCACCATCGATGACGTTAACACCAACCCCGGCTCCTACAATTTGTAAACAATGGTACCGTCAATACCGGCACCGGAAGTAACGTTATTGCACTGGAACAGGAAATGCACCGGCGTCGATCTTGAAAACACAATCCATAGCAATCCTCCAAACACAGGAGTTGGCCACAGGAGCTGCAAGTGAAGGAGCATCAAGGAACATGTCTTCAACATGGGGCAACGTCCGACGCCGCAAACCAAGGTTCAGTGAGCTAGAATTTAACATGCTTGCTGACACCCTTGTGGAAAATGTGGACGGAGTCTTTGGAGGGAACCTGCGCAGGCCTGCACAGCTGCGCAAGAAGGAAATATATACTGAAGTCGCCAACAAACTCTCAGCAGTGGGCACGACACAGAGGACTGTAAGGGACTGTCACAAACGATGGGATGACCTGCGCCTCAGAGTCTGCAACCTATTATCAGCTGAGCGCAGCCAAGCGAAGGTCACTGGAGGCGGACACTGTTCACCACTGAAACTCCACACATGGGTGGAAAAATGTGCCTCCATCATGAACATGGACAGCATAGAGGGTGTTGGAGATGCAGAGCATGGTGCAACAACGTCTGGAGATGCAGGTGAGTGACCATGACAAACATCCCATGTCCATCATTTGTCCCCTCATGACCAATAGCGCCTTGTGCATGACTGTCCCCAGACATCTGCCGCCTTGCAAGGCACCAACCAGACCCTTCAACAGAAACCAATTCCTACCATGACGAATGTCATCAAGCACCAAAGGCACACACCACATGTCCCATGCAATGCAGACAGACACACCGTCAGCATGTGTCAACACACATCACTGAGTTCAACATGGCCCCTGTGCCATGTGTCCGCATGGCCCAATAAACCCCAGTCCAAGATGCATGCACCATTGCCACCATTCACAAAGGCCGACCTTACCCCTTCCTGTTGACAACACACCAATGACCCCACCTACACAAGCATACCACTTCCCCCTCACAGGCAGCCCACACATGTCCACAATCCAGGGCTGCATATACATGACACCCGTCGCAGAACCCAACAGCAAACCAACCGACATGCACATCCCAAACCATGCACACCCATCAGGATGTACCAACTCTGCTCCCCCCATACATGTGTTCCACAGGATATGGGCCCCACCATGAGCACAAAGATGTACATGACAGCAAATTGTATAAAGAGTGATGGCTGTCACATGGATGATGACACAACAATAATGGACCCCTGCATTGTCGCCCACAGGCACCTCATCAGACAGCGAGGGTGAGCTTGCCACTACACCGACCACCACTGCACATTGCCACAGTCAGAAGAAGACCCCCAGCAGCCAGGAACGTGGACACAGCGACAGCAGACATGGGTCCATGGCCTCCAATTCACATCCCCCCAGCAACCCCCGCACACCTGCCAGCCTCAAGAAGAAGATGACAACACCTGCAGGCAGGAGGCAGCAGCAGCCCGGCCAAACATCAGTGGCAGACCCGCCATGCCAGCCCAGTACACCAGGCATGAGGCATTGCAGATCAGCCGCAATCACCATCACTAAGCATGCCTCCCGATCTCCTTTCGCCAATACATAGCATGCCCGAATTGGAGGAATCTGGTACACCCACACATACTCCAGACATGCGGAGTACAGGGCATGCTGCAGCTGCAAGCAGCACCGTGGAGGCCACTGTTCCCAAAGATGATGCAAATGACCACCAGGAACCAGACCCTGTGTTCATCCCACCTGGCCCCTGCAGCCCACCACCCATGCCCCTTGCCGGAATATGCCACATCTGCGACATCGAGGCCTGTCTCACCCGCACCGAGCAGCGCCAGGAGGCGACGCATGCCCTACTAATCCGGTACATCACTGTGGCAAAACTAACGAGGCAGACCATGTAGGACAGCACCAGGAACACATCACGGATGCTCAGCCACTCTGTCAACTGGCCAGAAGGGTGCGTGAGGGCAACGAGGTCATGTCCTCCATGGCCGAATCAATAAACCTCCTTGTGACTGCCATCACAGAACAAAGGTACATCATTACGCCGCCAGTAGATTCCGCCAGTGCCACACCTAGCCCATCCACACATGGGAGCCCTGTGCGGCACTCAGTGAGGTTAACACATCAGATGGGGGCTCATCCACTTGCACAAAAGTAGGCCTTGGTCTGTAGTGTGTGGTGGAGGAAATCTGTTGTGGAAGGGATGTTGGGGCAATGCTTGTTTTTTAATTGGACTTTGGGGTGTTGTCTGTGGGGTGGGTGGGTGCAAATGTGTGTCACAGGGGAAGGGTGTGTTGAGGCATTGTTTGAGGGGCTTTTGGTGTTGGTAGTTCAACCGATCACGATTGGACAGATGTGCATGTTCAATCCATCTCATAATGTACATAGTTCACTGTACAATAATACACTTGTGTTGCAAAAAAAACTGTTGTCTGGCCATTTATTCAGGAGTGTTTAAGTATTCAATGTAACACAGTGCACATCACCCAGTGTGACCCACATCCATTTCCATGTGTGATGTATTCATCAGAAATAACCTGCAACCATGCCCGTCGTGTAGCCTGTCCATCATGGCCATGGTGGTGCAGAGGGATACCGGCATCCTCATCATTATCATCATCATCATCATCCTGTGGCATCATGTCCATGTCCGGTGGCAGGGGTACATTGCAACGGATGCACATGTTGTGCAACATTGCACAGACCATCACAATACGCCCCACCCTCTCGGGACCATAGATGAGGGCACCACCAGACCTGCTGAAGCAGTGAAACCGACTCTTAAGTAGTCCAAATGTCTGTTCATTAGTAATGCGAGTCCTTTCATGTGTCCGATTATATGCCTCTTCATGTCGGTTACGTGGACGCCTGATTGGGGTCAGCAGCCAGCCCATCAGTGTATACCCAGCATCACCTGCATGTTGGCATGAGAAAGGGTAGCTGTGATGTTTTGCATCTTTTGACCAACATGGTTGTGACTATTGTGTTTTGCCAGGATGCACAGGGATTCCATTTGTGCAGTGTGCACCTGTACCCCAGGATGGTGCAATGATGTGATATGTAGACATGCCCAACATGCCCACCCAGCAGGCAGGTTCCCAGTGCTGGCAACACCCCTGCCCAATCATAACCCCACATGGCCCATCCAGCAGGCAGGTTCCCAGTCCTGGAAACAACCCCCACCCCCAATCATTACCCCACATGTCCCACCCAGCAGGCAGGTTCCCAGTGCTGGCAACAACCCCCCCCAATCATTACCCCACATGGCTCACCCAGCAGGCAGGTTCTCAGTGCTGGCAACAACCCCCATCCAATCATTACCCCACATGGACCACGTGGCAGGCAGGTTTCCAGTGCTAGCAACAACCCCCCCAAATCATTACCCCACATGGCCCACCAAGCAGGCAGGTTCCCAATGCGGGCTACAACCCCCCACCCCAATCATTACCCCACATGGCCCACCCAGCAGGCAGGTTCCCAGTGCTGGCAACAAATCCGCCCCCAATAATTACCCCATATGGCCCACCCAGCAGGCAGGTTCCCAGTGCTGGCAACAAACCCGCCCCCAATCATTACCCCACATGGCCAACCCAGCAGGCAGGTTCCCAGTGCTCGCAACAACCCCCCTCTCATCAATGCATGTGGCACTGTGGTCAGACTCACCCAACAGCCATGTATGGGGTCCGGCATGTCGATTCATGTAGCGGGGCAGCATCGAGTTCCGCAGGACCATTGCGTTGTGTGTGGAGCCTGGGTACCTGGCACAGCAGTGTGTTATTATTTGGCTGGCATCAAACACCATCTGGACGTTTAACGAATGGTACTGCTTCCTATTGCGGTATACCACCTCAACGGCATGCCGCACCACAAGCTCAACATGTGTGCAGTCTATCGTACCAATTACGTTCGGCATGCCTGCTATCGCATGGAATGCGACTTTTGTAGAGTTTACCTCTGCTGCAGTCCATGGCATGCTGATGTGGCCACATACATGTTTGAGGAGCGCCTCAAGTACCTGCATCAGCACACGGGAGAAGCAGGGTTCTGATATCCCGCGCAGTTGGCCCACTGTATGCTGATAGGATCCTGTCGCCACAAAGTGGAGCACACACACTACCTTCAGCAGGGGGGGTGGCTGTACGTATGTTGATGACACCCATGAGGTCGTCGTGTATGAGGTCCACTATTGCCTTGATGCTGTCCCTGTCCAGCCGGTACAGGGTGTGGATTTGTGCTGGGGTTAGGGTTTGTTGGACCACGTATTTATAGAGGCACTTAGTTTATCAAGGACTTTACGCAGATTTTCCTGAAATAGTGAGTCAAAATTAGAGTTTAGCATAATAACTAAATATCTAAAAGATTTAGGGCCTCATAATGAGTTCGGTGGTAACACATCGTTAATTCCGCTGGTGGAATTAGTGCTGATGCTAACTCTGCTGATGTTGCAGGTAATTCCAACAGCGGTAAATCCACCGGAGCTAATTCCACTAGTGGAATTACCACCAATCCCTAATTTGGAGGTATGGTAAAAGTGGTGGTATGATGTGATATTTTATTTATAGCACACCTATACACAAGTGTTTCAAGGCGCGACGAGGCAGGGGAGTGGAAAAGGGGGGACACGACAATGATCTTATTAGGCCCAGTGACACTGACATCGTGCAAGTGCAGGGGAGAGGAAAGGGGAGAAGTGCCAGGGGAGGAGGAGCAAGTGCAGGACATAGGATCGAAACATCAACAAAAATAAAACAAGAAGTGCCGCCAGCAGGTGGCAGTGCTGAGGTTAAGTGCAGACAGAAGTGTTAGATAGTGCGGGTAGAAGCACTGCAAGATTGCAGCTACAGCCCCAACTGCAGGGTTGCCAGGAGGCAGTGCAGGTGTGCAACAGGGAGGGCAGGGACCTGGGCCCGTGGTTCAGAGGGTAGCCAGGTAGCCATAGCAGTATCGGACAGGAGATCAGCAGGGGAGAGGAAGAGAGAAGGCGGAAGCAAAGAGGAAAGTCTTGAGCTGCTTCCGGAACCAGAGATGGTTCTGCTCAAATTTCAGAGAGGCATGGAGGCTGTTCCAGAGGGAGGCACTAGCCTCAGAGAGAGGGTTCGAGAGTGCAAATCATACAACCAGGGCTGGGTGGCGTCCCCGTGGATACCAGGTGAGCGTAATAGAAGGAGGGCGAAAGTGTGGAACAACACATAACTATCTTAAGAAAATTAGTTAAAACATGCAATTTTAATGCACAGTTGGATGAAAGACTGAGAGATTAATTCATGTTGGAGTGTAGAAGCAGTAAAGTAAGAGAAAGATTATGGGCTGAAGATGATACAACTTTGGACACTGTTCTATGTGTGCCAAGGAAGTTGAGCACACTGAAAGATGTGTTAAAGAATTAGAAAGTAGACTACAAACAGTTGAAGTCAAACATGAAATCCCAAAAGATAATGTCACAATGACGAATGCTAATAGGAATAGTGAATCTATAGCTCAAGTAGCAGAAATTACAAGTAGAAGAAGCAAGCCGGAGAAGACTTGCAGACAGGCATTGGTATGAAGACAGGAGGAACAGGATAACTTTTAAAACACCAAATATAAATGTGAGAAGGAAATGTCCACGCAGACGAAGAAATGACTCAAGGAGAATAAACACAGGCAGGTGTTTCAGATGCGATGGCACAGATCATTGGGCGGATAACCCGGAGTGTCCTGCTCTCAGAATTATTTGTGGCAAATGAAAAGGCAAGGGCCATTATGCCAGGTGTTGTAGAGTTCAAAATATGTCTACGAATTGGATAGGAAATGATAATGACTTGTAGTGGGTGAGGTAAGAAAGAGGGAATGTATGATTATTTTGTATGTACCTTTATTGGTTATCATATATCACAAGGTATATATAAGGCATAACTATATAAGAGACATATGGGGCCCCACTGACTGACAGCTCCAACGTCTCAGCTGTCATTTATAACTCCTTAGTGTTCTCTGTTACGGGGACGGACGTGTCACAATTCCAGGAACAGAACACTCACAAGCTGATGAATCCACGAGCTAACACTCGTGGTGGAGCCTCGTGGTGATAGGAAAGAATCTGTACCATACTGCAAGAGGTCTGCCCACTCAGAGAGGAAGGGGGAGATCTGACCGGGAGGCTGGTAGATAGTAGCCACTGTGAGAGAGTGGCCAGGAAAGAGAGAGAGCCTACAGACCAGGCATTCAAAGGAGGAGTAGGCCTGCATAGGAATGATAGAGGCAGGAATCCACTCCAGGAAAATCAAGACTACACCCCCGCCGGATCGGTTGGATCTGGGCGTGGAGAGGATCTTGTAGCAATCAGGAAGGAGAGTGTCAAAGCTCATGACAGAGCTGACCGTGAACCAAGTCTCAGTGAGTAAGGACATCAAGGTTGCTTTCTTCCAGGAGACGACAGATTTCAGAGGCGTGTTTGACGGCTGAGTGAGAGTTACGAGTGGCGAGGTGGAGAAGGTTGCCATCCTTGAAAGACTCCCGGGGATGTGGAATCAGAAAATACAATATTAAGGCTTTTACACCATGCAAAGAGAAATACACCAACACGGGCTTGTAAAGATTCCCAGAATCTTTATTGCAATACTGAACAGTTTACGAAACAAAGTACACAAATAGCTATTTGGCCGTCAGTACTTCACAGAGACCACCAGAAGGTTCAATGTGAGCAGTGAACAGGAATTGCTAGCTGGACATCAGCATATTTATACAGTTTCTTCATAACGATGTCCAGCCTCCTACAAGTTAATCATGTAGGGTTCGCGCCAGGTTCATTCCTAATTTACATATCTCATGCATGCGGTTTACTTCTTAATACATTTACTAACACTCACTATTATTCTCTGGTTTTAACTTTACACTCTTTACACGTTTGTTTCAATGCAGGTCAAACAGATGTTTCGCATGTCATGTTTAAATAGCGTTATTGTTCTTATATACTTGTAGGTTAACATCGCTGATTCAAGTAATCCCCTGATCCCGAGGTCAACAAAGGACAAGGTCTACATGACCCTAACATGTAGCCTGCAGGCAGGTTGGACATTAGCTCACCTACAGAGGTTGAAGAGGTTAAGTAAGAACAAGAGAACACAGGTCGGCCATTTTAGGCCACAGGGTGACTTTGCACGACTAACTAAAATGGCGGCTTTAACCTAAAATGGAGGCTCGATCAACTTAAGGTTACGACCTTGCGATGCGGATTTCCTCGCAGAGCGACTGGGCATAGGCCAACATATACAATGAGGACGAAACAATATTATATCAGTTTTAACAAACCCTCCTTTTGGCCTATGCCAAGTGCTAAACTACCTCCAATCGCTTTACGACTAACTCCACATTTCAACGTCTATACACCCTGAATCATTATCGGACATATCTATTCCCATTAGATCAGACACTAGAGTTTCTTTCAACACATACTCCTTGGAAACCTTATCTGGGGCGTATATTTTATGCCCTAATACACTTGATGCTTAGACACTGTATACAACAACAAAGGAATAGAAAACTACCCAAGATAATCATCAGGGCCGAAAACAACTTCCATCCCCACAACCGTAGGAGGTCCCAAAAACATGCACTAAGTTCCCAGTTTCCCTCAGGAACATGTACTTCCGAACTAAGAACATGTAGATTTTGGATCGCCCTAATGATCGTTGGAGAGGAGTCTGGTACGTAAACGCAGCAAGCGGACCCCACTAATTTACATACTCCTCCACGTTCTGCCAGAATGACATCTAATGCCATCCGGTTCTGAAGAGCTACTAATCTTATCGCTTTCTGTTCTAACGTCATATTATAGAGTATGTCAGTGGTCTGGTTGATGGCTTTCTCCAGTACTCTCGCTAGTCCCCTGATATCTTCTGAATTCATAATTTGCCCAATAAATGGCACAACGGATTTCATGATGTCTCCTAGAGTTTGCGCTGGAGTATCCCCCTTCACATCTCGTCGTGGACGATTCTTCGAAATTTCTGCAGTACTGGCAATAAATACCCCATGTAATAAAATCCCTAAATAGCAGGTTCCTTGCCAATCCCTGGGCAACCATGGAAATGCCACATTACCGCAAACGAAATAGACAGGTTCACCTACATGCAGAGGTCTGTTCTCACTAGTAAAATTGGCAACGTTGGCGCATCTTCTAAAATCACCCTTTGACCGTGTCCCATTCTTCTGTATGCAGAAGGAAACTGAATCGGGGCTATGGTTAACAGAATAAGATGGAGGCCTGGCATCCTTATTGCCTATTGGAGCCATTTTGAAAGAGATAAAAGACTGGAAAGGACGGGACAATCTATCAGAGGGCCTAACAGAAGCAACGTTTGGCTTACTCCTATTTGCAAACAGCGAGCATCCCAGAGGCATCAAAACACGTTTTTCGAAACTATTCAAATTTGTACCATCAAAGTTCCCTGAGATACTGTCATTCCAACGGCCAAAGAATAGTGCTCTAAGAGAAGCATAACAAGCAGTTGTCAAAAGTAAAGGATGAATGTACCAACCTAGCCCCTTATCCCCATGTTGCGGTAAATGCGAGCAGATCCAGCAGTTGGTTCTATTAAAAATTGCATGAGTGGCATTCATTATTAACAAAAGAGTATTATTCTGATAGTTCCGTCTATGCGAAGAATCTCTAGGCGACAAGGTATGCAATTGCACGGAAGGAGTGGGTATAACAGATACATTTTCAACAGGTAAAAAGTCCTCTAGCGGATATGCTTCTTCCAGGTACCATAACCCAAAACCAATAGTTACTAAAATCCCAGTTATTATTAGAAAAAGGCAACAATACATTTTCGGGGTCCCCTTACACGCTTGATCATTGTCTCTGCTAATCACATATTTATCTAAAAGTTCAGTACGAGCGGTAGCGGGTGCAGGCATCGTAGTCTTCAATCGAAAAACACCAATTGTTTGTTTGCTGGCGACTCCAGTCGCGCGTCTTCTTAATGTCTTTCCCACAACCCTTAGCCAACAGTATCCTTTCGTACAGTCAGGCCAAAAGGCAAGCCCTCAAATGATTTCTTCAATCACACAGTCACACCGTGCCGTACGTCTATCTTCTTGAACGTAAATTATATTTCACAATTTCCGGTGCTGAAGGGTCAGAAAACAGTATGTCGTCACTTCCCACTGGAGGTGGCGAGTGAACGGAAATGGGATCAGAAAATGGATGATCCGGAAGTACCACTGTTGGAGAGTGCGGAGACAAGATGGCCGTTTTGTCTGGCCTTACAAACTCTGGAACGGTCTCCAATACTCTCTTGTCGGTTGTTGCTGTTTCGGGCACGTTGGTTACAGCATTGGAAATGGATTCTGTGTCTTCTGTATCGTATGGCACGGGCTGCGGGATCCGTTTGGTGTTTGTTGCATATATCCAGTTCTTCCGCACTGCTACCCGCACCGCAGTCTGGGTAACTAGCAGGACCTGGTAGGGACCCCTCCACCGAGGTGCAAGGCAAGACGACCTTTCGAAAACCTTCATGAGGATCCAGTCCCCTGGTCGTAGACTGTGACCGGGACCCTCGTACCGTACAGGTAATGCCTCTCGCACCTGGTGATAAATTGAAAATAGATTTTTAGTCAACTGGTTACAGTAATCTTAAAGAAGCACATTCTCTATATCCTGTAATGAGTGACTCTTTGGCATACCCCAAATATTAGCAGGCCTCCCCATTACCACCTCAAAGGGAGAGAGCCAGTCTTAGTTTGAGAGGTTGTTCTCATCGACAGCAACACGATCGGTAAGGCGTCCGGCCATTTTAACTTGGTGCCAGCACACGTCTTAGCGAGCTTGTTCTTTATAATGCCGTTGTGCCTTTCCACTAATCCGGCACTTTGGGCATGTCTGGCCGAATGGAACCGTTTATCAATCTGCAATCCCTCGCATATTTGTAGGATTACAGCAGCAATAAAGTGTGGCCCATTATCCGACCAGATGACTCTCGGCAGCCCGAACCTAGGAAAGAACTCTTTCAACAGAGTTTTTGCCGTGGTTGTGGCTGTTGCATCTCTAACAGGGAAGGCCTCAACCCACTTGCTAAAGGCACAAATGACAACCAGTACGTATTTAAGATTGTTACAACGTTCCATCTCAATAAAATCAAAGTGGATGACCTCAAACGGAACAGAAGGTGGAGCGAAACTTCCTCTAGGAGTCGAGGTACCTTTTCCTACATTGTGCTGGAAGCAGACCATGCACCCTTGGACAAAGCGATCCACAATTTTGAAAATGTTATCATTGGCCCATACACTATGTAACATTTTAGTCAATTTACGCGCACAGACATGGGTCGGAGCATGAGCCATAATAACCATCATTGTAATGTAGGCGTCAGGGAGTAACCATTTTCCTTCAACATTGTCCACCCAACACCCATCACCATCCAATCTCCCTGCACCCTCGACCCATTTCTTGATCTCCTCTGCAGTAGCATCTGCTTGAATGTCTTTTACAGAATCGATACGTTCACCAAAAGTACAAACATGTACAATTTCCCTTACAGCATACATTTCTGAACTCAAATCAGTGGCAGTTGTATAGCTATCTGATCAGCGAAAGCATTCCCTTTTCCTATATCATCTGTAACCTTTTGATGTGCTGTACCTTTTACAATGGCTAACTGAATAGGGAGTGTGAGCGCTGAAAGTAATCGCACTATTAAAGTGCCGTGCTGTATTTTTGTGCCATGTGAGGTCAAGAAACCTCGTTCTTTCCAAAGCCTACCGAAGTTGTGAACTACCCCAAAGGCATACTGACTGTTGGTATATATATTTACTGTAAGCCCTTCAGAAAGTTCACAAGCTCGAGTTAATGCTATAATTTCTGTGGCCTGTCCGGAATTATGCATAATTCTTTTGGTTTCAACAATCGTGCTTAAGGTAGTGACGGCATAAGCAGCCGTGGATGTACCATTCGGAAGTTTGAAACAGGAGCCATCACAAAATAGCTCTCCTTGTGGACTATTGAAAGGCGTGTCTTTCAAATCGATTCTACCTTTAGTCTCTTGTTCTGTAGTGTAAAGGCAATCGTGTGATGTTTCGTCACCATCAACAGTATCTTGCGGGACAGGTAAAAGTTCAGCCGGATTTAATACACAACACCTCTAAATTTGAATGTGGGGAGCAAACAAGATCAATTCGTATCTTGTCAATCATGCGGAAGTAAGGTGTTGCGTTTGAGTTCTATTTAATAAAATATCTACAGAGTGAGGTACCATTAGGGTTAACGCATGACCCATGACCATTCCCTCGCTCTGTTTTACAGATGCAGCAGCAGCAACGACAGCTCTCAAACATCTCGGCAAAGCGCATGAAACAGGATCAAGGATGAATGAGAAATAGCCGCACAGCCTATTCTTCCCTCCATGTTCCTGCGTTAACACAGCCAAAGCACATCCACGACGTTCATGCACATACAACACGAAGGCCTTTTCATAATTTGGAGTTCCTAAAACCGGCGCCGAACACAGCGCGGTTTTGAGCAAATCAAATGCTGTCTGGTGTTCCAAAGTCCATGGCAATGGCAAAGAAATGCCCTTCTTTGTCAAAGGCAGCATTGGTTTAATCGTTAACGAAAAGTTAGGGATCCACAATCTACAGTAAGAAGCCATACCTATCAGGGCTCTAACTTCCTTCTGTGTATTTGGTACAGACATGCCAGAAATAGTTTTTATTCGTTCAGACAGGAGATAGCCTAAATAGGCGACCTCCTGACAACAATATTGGAATTTTTTGAGTGAAGCTTTGTGGCCATGTTTTGCCAGATGACAAAGCAACAACATGGTGCCTTCTTTACAGGCACTCTCAGAATCAGCAGCCAAGAGGAGATCATCTACATACTGTAGTAACGTGCAAGTAGTAGGCAACTCGAGAGTATCGAGTTGCTGTTACCCTCACCTGGACCCCACAGGAGTGTCGATCGGACCCGGACAGCTGCGGTCTCCGTCAACTTGATGCGTAGTGCAGAGATGACTGTCTGGACTGGCCCGCCTAGTCTTGTCTGCTGGACCCGAAGAAGTATTTTCCTTCAAGTGGAGACAGGGATTAGCCACCTGTGGGTTTTAGTGATGGCCTCCCAACTGTTCTCGCTCTCCCCCACTAATCACCTCCGATATCCCCTTAGTAACCTCACCTTATGTTTGTAAAAGATGAGCTCTCCATCCTGCGTGTCTTGCAGGGGCGCATAGATACCAGTTACTTCACTGGTTTGAAGGCTTTGGGAGAGTTCCGATAAGCATTGACTCTGAAGTCCCAGGCGGGATTGGTAAGTACATGTGCTCAATGTTCACTCTTGTCCCCTTCCTCCTTAAATTGCAACTGAGTTCGTGAGAAGAAGGTCTCGTAGCTGCTGCTGGCGTTCAGGTAAGAGTCTGTGTTACCCAACGCTGTCCGGTAACTATTGCATGCGTTAACGTGTTGTTTTTCTCCCTCTTTACAGATGTGGAATATGAAGATATGGGGAATAATACCGCCGGTGGTAAATCAGGTAAGTCTATGGTGATAAGAGGTATTGATTCCCTTGGCTCACCTTGTTATTCTTGTGCCCCTAGGTGCCGGAGTACGGCGAAGAAATGATGGAGACAGTGCCGGATCGAAATATGCTGTGAGAACTGGTGAGTATGGCGCCGTGCTGGAGCTGGCGAAGCGACGCGTGCAGGACTGATGTACCTTCCAGGTCGGGAGATTAAATGGATCCGGAATCAGGTGAGGAATTTGAAATAAGTTGGTCTTCTAACCTTGTCCTTTTCTTCCTCTTTATTCTAGGAGCTCCGGATTCGAGGTGGGCGTGGCAGAAGACTGGATGCTGGCTGCAGGCACGCGGGCGTGGCAGAAGACTGGATGCTGGCTGCAGGCACGGTGAGAGTCATGCTGCTGGAGGCATGCTGCTGGATGCAGAATAACACGAAGCATGTGCTGCTGTTCGGGCATGGTTTAAATAGCCTCCAAAGTAGTCCCAGGAAAGAAGTTCCCCAGGACCACACCCGAGTAAAAGATAGTCCCTGTAGTAAAATAGTCCCATCCAGGCCTCACGTTGGCTTGGATTTATTTGCAGCATGGTCTGCATGAGGTAAGTAATGTCTATGAGCGTGGCGCTTATGGCGCCAGGACTGATTTTTATTATGAGCCTGGTGCCTACGGCGCCAGGACTGAACCCAGACAGCCCCTGCCAGGGGCTGCTGGGGTTTTTGTAAATGTCTGGATGCCTGCTCCCGGGGCTGATGGGCTTGATCCGGATGCCCGGGGGTAGGCATCATGACAGTTGCTCTTTCAATGCTATACTATAAATACTTGGACTCTCAGTGTACCCTTCGGGTGCACGAGTGAATGTGAATGAGCGTCCACCTAGGGTAAACGCGAACAAATACCTACTATCCTTGTGTATAGGAATACTGAAAAATGCGTTTTTGAGGTCAACAACGCTAAAGTGAGTGGCAGAAGCCGGAATCATAGTTAGTATCGTTGTAACATCAGGTACAATGGGAAATTGAGGAGCCACAATTTTGTTAATAGCACGCAAATCAATTATAAACCGAAAAGAAATCGCATTATCACCTTTCTTATATACTGGCAAAATCGGGCTGTTACACAAACTACCTGTAATTTCCTCAATTACTCCACGATGTACAAAATCAGAAACTATACATTTCAAAGCCTGTTCGCCTTCAACTGAGATCTTATATTGTGGAATGCGAGGCAATTTTACTCCATGTTTCAGAATAATTTTAACAGGTTCAATTTGAAGAATGCCCACATCAATATCATCAATTGCCCATAAGCATTCCGGAATGTTACTGAATTCTGGTGGTAAAGGTCGAGTCAAAAACTGAGAGGCGAGTGATTGCTGAGGTGAAATTGTTAACCCAACTCCGTCCGAGGAGCAATATATTACTGCATTCAATTCTTTCAGCAAATTTAACCCCAGCAAATTCACGCCACAGTTTGTAGTAAGTAGAAATGGACACTGCTCCGTGAAGGGACCTAGTGTTATCGGTACCGGCAAAGAGACTGGACAAACTACAGGTGTGCCTGAAAACCCTACGGAGACGTTGGACTGCCCTGACAGGGGAATGTTTGGAACCCGTGAATGGTCAATGGAACACTTTTGTGCTCCTGTATCTACTAAAAATAGATGCTTCCTATTTCCCACTGCCATCTCAACGTAGGGATCTTTCTAAAGAACGGGAATAGGCGTTGGTTCCAAATCCTGCTTCGGGCAATCCTAATGAAACAGAATGTCGTCAAAAAGAAGCTCTACAGAGAGGTACGCGGCAGAAGGATGATCAAAATTTTTTCTATTATCCACACCCGAAACTTGTTTATCCTGTGAAGAAGGTTGCTGTGATTCTGGCGCAAACTGACCTTTGCCAGGGCCCCCTGCACCTGGGCGACCTCTGGATCGTCTACCCATGTTCCCAAATGACCTTTGCTGCAAGGTCGGCCATTGTGCACGCCAGTGACCTTCCTGTCGACAATAGGCACACTGGTTAATGGTTACCGGCGCCAGGGGCGTACTTCCCTGTGGAATGTATTGACCTCTAAATTGATTACCCCTCTAGGGTTTCTAACGATCTGTTGCAATAGTACTTTTGTTTTCAGGTCACCCTTTCTTTTCTCAAGTTTTTCCTTTTCACTATTTACACGATTTTCATAGCACTGAGCTATGTGCAGTACTTCTGATTGAGACTTCGCCTGCCAAGCGCTTTCGGAGAACATAATCTGTAACTGGATGTCAGGCAGCAATCCACATATGAATTTGTCGACAAACAGCCTTTTCTCTGACTCTGTGCCTAAGTCTTGTCCACTAAAATCTGAAAATACCTGTTTGAACCGATTGAAGAACTCGGTAGCACCCTCAGACTTTCCTTGGACACAGGCTGTAAGCTTGTCCCAAATGATTCTTTTTTCAGGAACTATAGTTTTTAATTTTACAATAATCCTATCAGGCAAAGTTAATATCACTTGAGGCGGTCGCTCGCCAGCTGGTCTTTCTCTGTCGAGCCTAACCATGTTATCCCATGTATCTCCTAACCCAGGTACATCATCTACAGTTCTAATCTGTTTCCACAAATCAACTGGCAGGAGTACGGGAAATAATAAATCAATATCACTTAAGGTGAATACCGATGATTGTAAGACCGACTCTATTTCTTTATAGAACCCCGTCGGATTCTTTCTTATATCAGGAATAGATTGCTTTATGGTGTTCACTTCCTGTCTCGAGAACGGGACGTGAACGAACTGCGATACATATACATAATGTGCAGGAATATCCACAGCGACTATACCTCGTGCAGCATCGGCCGCAATCTCAACTTTTGGGACAAATGTCGGAGGGACCTCTCTCATAGGCAACTGAGAAGTAGGTAGCTCCGAACGCTTACTAAGCAACAGAGCCAAATCAAGCGCTAAGGCAGTCGAAGAGGTATCCATCGAAAAGGCTCTCTTATAAACACTCAACAATTCTGCGGGACAACAAATCTTTCTTTTTACACACTCATTCTGCAGGTATTCTACCATAACCTGTATCACTTTCTTTTGCATTTCTAACGTATACTGACCATACGTGTCATATACTTCATCTGGAGTTATCGACATATCCGAAATCCATTTTATCGCATCCTTTGTACAAATTCGCGCTTCCTCACCTATCAATTCACGGCGAGGAGAAAACCTTTTCTGTAAGAACATAGTACCTAAATTATCACCATCTACTTCTTCATTCTGTAACTCTTCCAACTCCTTCCTATACACAAAAATCCTCTTGACATGCTCATATACTTTCTCCGCAGTATCTCTAGACAACGCTAAGTTGTTCAAATCCCGTAACCCTTGTGGGAGATCTACATCGTTTAATCTATTCCACATTATGCTCAATTGAATTCCTAACCCTTCAATAAAAACATTTTTTTCAGGAATACTTTTCAGATTTTCGAGTGTGGAAAAAACATCAGCTTGTTCACCCTTCTCCATACAATGTTTAGTCCAAGCAATTAATTAATTCTTTTTATCTGGGGACACAGTATTACGAGTCACAACCCTCGATCCTGTTCCCTGGTCTACTACAAGCGATGCAGAATCACTTGGAAGAGGAAGAGTAGGCACATTCTGAATGTCAATAGGTGGAAGCAAGGGGGCAGGCAAAGGAGCAACGGCTGGAAGAACAGCAGGAAGAACAATAGGAAGGACCGGGGGAACTATAGGAGGAGGAATAACGACAGGAAGGGGCAAAGCACCAGGAGGAGGGACGTACGGGGGTAGAGCAGAGGGATCGGGCCTTCGTTCATGCAAAAGTTTGTTAATCAATTCATCGGACGTATGAAAATCTTTTGAAGGGTACTTTTTCTGAATGCCTAATTGAAACGCTCTGTCCGTGTTCCTAACTGATTCCAATTGTTTATTTTGATCATATAACAGCGCCTTTTCGGCATTCGTCATATGTCGACGCATATGTTTCTCTCTACTTTTTTGTTGCTGCAAAGCTTCTGTTTTCC
Source organism: Ambystoma mexicanum (assembly GCF_040938575.1). Taxonomy (NCBI): domain Eukaryota; kingdom Metazoa; phylum Chordata; class Amphibia; order Caudata; family Ambystomatidae; genus Ambystoma; species Ambystoma mexicanum. The sequence goes on from NC_090926.1 coordinate 550,837,444, forward strand.
AACTGTGCAATGCGTCAAATGCTGTAAGTCTAGCCTTTTTCTTTACCAATACAGACTCTAGATAATCTATACGAGGGATTTCAAAGCTACCATTGGTTGGCCACCGAAGTTTAGAGTTATGTCTGGTCTGTCTGTGCCAAATATCATTAAATGCTATACTACCAAAGCCTTTCTTACAGTACATAGTACATGCCGGCGACCCCTCCTGTGGTGCGGGATGGCTATCTTCCAACGATTGTTTGTCGCTGTGGAATAATGCCCTGAAGCAGGCAGACAATTTCCCAGGCATATCAGAATTCTGGTGTTACCTGGTCAAATAATTGTGCTCGCGAGTACAATGCGCCAAATTCAAATTGTCAGGGTTAAATTAAGGATCGGGTCACGATTCACCTGACCAAAGGACTGGGAGGCCTGATCGGGTTACTAAGAACAATTATAAGGACCCACGTGTCTGGTGATTTCGGCAAATTTACCCACCTCGATATATGGACCTTCGTCAAAACGTCGTCTCTGGCTACAGCTCACAGTTCAGGGATCGGATCGTGCTGTTCTGTCGAGGAATTTGCTTCTCATCCAGAGGGGCTGTTTTGTTGGCACTGTCTGATCCCGGTCCGATAGCCGAGCCAACCTTCAACGAGACTAAGTCAATCTTGAGGGTCCCTTTTCGGGCGCTATCTGTGGAATCAGAAAATACAATATTAAGGCTTTTACACCATGCAAAGAGGAATACACCAACACAGGCTTGTAAAGATTCCCAGAATCTTTATTGCAATACTGAACAGTTTACGAAACAAAGTACACAAATTGCTATTTGGCCGTCAGTACTTCACAGAGACCACCAGAAGGTTCAATGTGAGCAGTGAACAGGAATTGCTAGCTGGACATCAGCATATTTGTACAGTTTCTTCATAACGATGTCCAGCCTCCTACAAGTTAATCATGTACTGGGCTAGGGTTCGCACCAGGTTAATTCCTAATTTACATATCTCGTGCAAGCGGTTTACTTCTTAATACATTTACTAAAAAGCACTATTATTCTCTGGGTTTAACTTTACACTATTTACACGTTTGTTTCAATGCAGGTCAATCAGATGTTTCGCATGTCATGTTTAAATAGCGTTATTGTTCTTATATACTTGTAAGTTAACATTGCTTATTCAAGTAATCCCTTGATCCCGAGGTCAACAAAGGACAAGGTCTACATGACCCTAACATGTAGCCTGCAGGCAGGTTGGTCATTAACTCGCCTACAGAGGTTGAAGAGGTTAAGTAAGAACAAGAGAACACAGGTCGGCCATTTTAGGCCACAGGGTGACTTTGCACGACTAACTAAAATGGCGGCTTTAACCTAAAATGGAGGCTCGATCAACTTAAGGTTACGACCTTGCGATGCGGATTTCCTCGCAGAGCGACTGGGCATAGGCCAACATAAACAATGAGAACGAAACAATATTATATCAGTTTTAACAGGGAGGGGTACAAATCAGAGGTACTCCCTGTGGAGATGTAGAAGGAGCCCGAGGGAGGACAGAGGAGGTCGGAGGAGAGGGCAAGGTAGCGGAGGAGGAGGAAGAGAGTGCCAGAGTACCATAGGGTGGAGGCAAGGACGCCGAAGAAGGGAGAGAAGGGATAGCTGGAGAGGAAAGGTAATTGATGAGGTGCGGGAAGCATCTATCAAAGAGAAGGAGGTTGGCCTGAAGGCCTTAGACCAAGACAGTGCCATTGAGGTAAACATTGATGATGACCTTAGAGGAGAGGAAGGAAGTCAGGAGGGCCTCCCAACGGGTGCCACCATTAATGGGAGAGGAAGAGTAAGGGGAGAGCACAGAGACCATATGAGGAGTCCATAGGTCAGGCGAAGGAACGACAAAGAGGAAGTTTGTGAGGGTCTGTCTAGAGGAAGTGCTGGTGTAGGTATCAGCAATAGGGAGGCATGGGTTGGAGACCAGAATATCCTTTTTGAACTTCTTCCTACCAGACTTAGTGAAAAGGATAGGATAGTCGATAGAGAAACAGTTGGAGAAGATAAGAGAAACAGAGAGCATCATAGGTGATGTGGAAGAGGGGAAATAGGAGAGATGGGAGGTGGGTGGGGAATGAGGGAAGAGCTGTACAGGGGTAGGGACACTAGGGGAGAACACGGGGGTGCAAGCAGAAGAGACGGAACAAGACATGAACAGCAGACAGATGACAACACAATCCAGCCACTGGGCACAGCTAAATTCAAATTCCACAGGACATGTGAAAACACAATGCAGCCACTGGGCACAGCTATATTTTAAACCAGCAGGACAGATGAAAACACAGTGCAGCACTAGGTACAGCTAAATTGAAACCCGCAGGACAGATAATAACAACAGTGCAGCCACTAGGCACAGCTAAATTCAAATTCAGCAGGACAGATGAAAACACAATGCAGCCACTGGGCACAGCTAAATTCAAATTCAGTAGGACAGATGAAAACACAATGCAGCCACTGGGCACAGCTAAATTCAAATTCAATAGGATGAATGAAAACACAATGAAGCCACTGGGCAAAGCTAAATTTGAAACCAGCAGGACAGATGAAAACGCAATGCAGCGCTAGGCCCAGCTAAATTCAAATTCAGTAGGACAGATGAAAACACAATACAGCCACTGGGCACAGCTACGTTCAAATTCAGCAGGACAGATAAAAACACAATGCAGCCACTGGCACAGCTAGAGTCAGTGATGGTGGAAGTCCAGGTGAGACGGAATGAGGTAGGAAAAGTCAGAGGTGTAGGAAATTGAAGCTTCGTATTGCCGACCAACCCACAAGGAAGTGAAATTTTTACAATGTTTTCAGTGGACTAAGAGAGAGTGCACGGTCACATCAGCCACTATGAGATCATGGGGGGGTGTAAAGGCAAACCCTGCAGGCCCAACCAGGCAGCGGACAGGGAGCAGACAGGGGCCTGGAGTGGGCCTTTGGTGGGGGCCGGCTCTCGCTTGCCGGCTTCCCCGATTGGCTGGGATGTAGAGAGGGACAGTCAATCTAAGGGCCCTCATGCTGGAACACGAAGCACTCCAGTGCTGGTGTGCAGGTCGACCATTTTGGAATGGTCGAGGGATAGAGCAAATTCAATGTGCCTCTTGTGATTGTTAAGGCATCCGGTATGCAGATGGTGCAATTTGAATTCAAACACATCTCAAATAAGAAAAGTGCAAACGAGCATGCTAACGCGCTCAAAAACTGTGCACAGCCTAAGGGGGCTTACCGGCTGATAATGGTTCTTCCCTGAGGACATGTGGGATCAGCCACGTTGAAGAAGCCGATTCCGAGTTGCACCTTCGGTGTCCTGGTGTTGCAGGGAAGTGAGGGACAGGCCACCAATAGCAGGGGCCTGGAGTGGGCCTTTGGTGGGGGCCACCATTCACTGCCGGCTTCCCAGAATGGCCGTGATGTAGAGAGGGACAGCCAATCCAAGGGCCCTCATGCAGGAACAAAACGCACCCTAGTGTTGTTGTGCAGGTTGGCCATTTTGGAATGGTTGCAGGATAGAGCAAATTCAATGTGCCTCTTGTGGATGATCAGGCCTCCGGTATGCAGATGGTACAATTTGAATTCATACACAACTCAAATAATAAAAGTGCAAACGAGCTTGCTAATGCTCTCAAAAACTGTGCACAGTCCAAGTGGGCTTACTGTCTGATGATGGTGCTTCCCTGAGGACATGTGGGATCAGCCAAGCTGGTGAAGCCGCTTCAGAGTTGCAGCTTCGATGACCTGGTGTTGCGGGGAAGTGCCATTATATGTAATTCCATTATCGCCGCTTTTGCCCTATACTGCCGCCCTTAGTGGTACATTTCAGTGGTATGCTGTCAACGTCAAGTTTAGGATATCCTGGTATGGGATATATTACGGATTTAGGGCAGTTCATGAAAAGGCATGAAACAGCACCATATAGTTCTCTCTCTCTCTCTCTCTCTCTCTCTCTCTCTCTCTCTCTCTCTCTCTCTCTCTCTCTCTCTCTCTCTCTCTCTCTCTCTGGAAAATCGGCCTGTTGACTCTTGGGCTACTGACATAGAGTTAAATGTCATTGCGATTAGGTAGATGGTGTAGCCATTATTCATATACGTCAGCCTGAGCTTGCAGGCCAGTGGTTTAGTTGTAAGGGCAAACAGCATGGGCGATAGAGGGCACTCTTGCCTGGTGGCTCGTCCGATGTTGATTGTCCTTAGATGACACTATTGGTTCTTACACTAGCCATAGGATCTTTATATAATCGGGCTATCCATTTTGATATGTGTTCGAACCCAAATCTTTTGCTATCATGAATCCCCAGTTAACGGAGTCAAAAGCCATTTTGGCGTTGAGACTGGCAAGGGCAAAGCCTGTTGGTTTGGACCTGGTCTGGTCCGCTGTTAGCTAGGATTTTACTTAGATCTTTCATGTCAGTGTTAATCAAGGATATTGTTCTGTAAGAGCCATATTTGGTTTTGATTTTGTCAGGCTTTAAAAGAAGTATGATCAGCCTCTCTGAGTGATGAAGGTAAAACGCCATTAGCAAGCGACTCATTCTACATATTTAATAGATATGAAGTCAGGATCTCACTGTAGGTGAAATACAATTCCACTGGAATCCCATCAGCGCCAGGGGCTTTGCCTTTTGGAAACATAGATATAGCCAACTGTATATTTTGAGTAGTGAGTGGAGCTTCAAGTGATTCCCATCACTTTTAGCCTCTTCCTGCTCCCACCTATGAGGCTAAAGACCTCTGGGTCATCTTCGACTCCACACTCTCCTTCTCTCCTCACATCTCTGACGTCTCTAAGAAGTCACACTACCAGCTGCACCACCTCAGAGGTATTCTTCCTTTCCTCTCCTTCCCCCAGAAGCTCACTGTCTCCAGAGCTCTGGAACTCTCTAGGCTGGACTATTGCAAAAGCCTCTTTCTAAATCTGCCTGCCGCTACTCTCCGCCCTCTGCAACTTATCCAGAACAGGACTGCGAGACTTGTCCTTGGCCTCAAGCTCAGGGATCGTATCTCTCCAGGACTAAAATCTCTGCACTGGCTCCCAGTGGCTGCGAGAATTAAGCTCAAAACCCTCTGCATTGTCCACAAGGCCTTCTGGGGCCTGGGGCCTCAATACCTTCAACTCTCTCTTCCTAAATATCTTCCTTCTCGAGCTCTTCGCTAATCCGCCTCCAACTCCCTCAGGGTCAGCCGCTTCTCCAAGCAACGAGTTGGTGGTAGATCTGTCGCTTCGGCTGGGGCCTCCCTCTGGAACAGCCTCCCTGCCTCACTGAAACTTGAGGAGATCCATCGTCGGTTCCAGAAGTACCTCAAAACCTTTCTCTTTGCTTCTGCTTTTTCTCCTCCTCTCCCCTGCTGAATCCTGGCTGAAACTGCACTGGTTACCTGGCCAACCTCTGATCTCGGGCTCAGGTCCCCTCGACCATCAGTCGCACACCTGCACTGCCTTCCTGGCAACCCCCCGCACTCGCGACTGTCTCTGTATCCCTACAGTCCCACTACCAGCACTTGACACCGGATGTCTGCACTTAGCCTTGCACTTGCTACCGGCCGGCTCTATTTATTGTTATTATTCTTTTATCCCATGTACTACACTTCCCCGCCCCTCTCCCTCGCACTTTCCCCCTTCCCCTTCCCATGCACTTGCGCGATCTGTATGACACCTGGCCAAGTAGGATCGCTGTCTGTCTTCCCTCTGTTCCCCCTCCCTTGGCTCGTCGCGCCTTGAAACACTTGTGTAAAGGCGCGTTATAAATGTCATATCATATTATATCCCGTATGAGACAGTGTTGGAAGTGAGATGTTGTCCAGGAAACCTGCCACTTTATCCTGTTCCACAGCAGCCGTAGCTGTTTATAAGGTTGAATAGAACTCCCTAAAAGCGTCATTGATCTTATGCAGGTCGTATGTAATAGAACTGTCTTTAGTTTCTAATCTCGTAATACATTTTTTATATGCCTTTATGGTCATCCATGCTAACACTTTGCCCAACTTTTCCCCATCTTTGTGCATATATCTGCTGTGTTCACTGAATTCGAATCTGCCTAATCTGTCGCTCTTGAGGATCAATGTGACTTGTGTTTCGTTTAACACTTTAAATACTGATGGGTTAGAGCTATGTAGTCTGTCCAAGATCTTAATTTGACATTCCAGTTGTTTGATTTCTTGTGCAGGTTACGCCTGATTCCCCATGACCTGGACATTAAAAGGCCACATATTCTATGCCTTGGTTCTACTGAATCAGTATTAAATTGGTAAAATTGCATGATTTCTGCTGGGTGTGGTATTGCAGTCATCAACACACGGACAGGAATTTAAACACACTTGATAAATTAGATGCCCTACATGCTTAGGCAGCACACAGCAGATTCATGGGAAACATTTATACACAAATTCAATTGTGTTTTAAATGGCCTGAACTCTGCGTTTAAATGTAAAATAATGAAATTAAGCTGTTTTTTTAATGTATTTTGTATGTTTACAGAATTGGATATAATTGATACGCAACATAAGTCTTCCCTCATTTCACAACACACTTCCAGATTCATTTTAAGCATTGGCTACTTTTGTAACAAACCAATCACAATGTGACTTACTTTACTTCCTTATGTTACTGTGATTTTGTTGAAGTCCCCATAGGGGTGGTGTGTGATGATGTTATGTTATGTTAACGGTACTTATATAGCGCACCGTCACCAACGGAATTGGTCCCCAGGCGCTCTGGAGGATCTGTAAATGAGAAGGTGGGATGGGTTAGTAAGGTGAACAGGGCATAGGATAGTGAGAGGAGTGGTGCACTGTTGGAAGCTTCAACTCGGTAGACACCGGGTGCTGAGCTTTGGTGCGAGTATTGGATCGGTGTCAGTCCGCGTGTGCTGTTGGTGCAGCTTATGTGTTGTTGCAGTGTGGTGAAGTGCATGCAGCTGGTTGTGCAAGAGATGGTTGTGTGAGTTTTTAAGTATGCAGAGAGTTAGAGTTTATATTGGTTAGTGGTTTATGTGACATTTAACATGCAAACATTCACAGTTCTGTCTAAGTGTAGCCCTTGCTGACCTACACAATTCAATCTGAGTGTGACACTCACCAACCCTCACATACCATCTAGATACCACAAAGGCCAATGTTCATAATTCTAAGTGCGGGACATGCCAACATTCTCAATTCCATTTAAGTATAGTGCTTGGCAATCTTCATAATTCCGTCTAGGTGTGGCACTCACTAACATTCACAATCCTGTCTAGATACAGCGCAGGCTAGTGTTCTCAACTCTAAGTGTGGCACATGCTAACGTTCACTGTGTTGCTACCCAATCCAGGGAATTACCCAGAATATGTGTGGGAACCTTAATTAGTTGCTCAAAGGCCATACTGTCAAATGTCTCTTCCAGATTACTTTGCATTGCGTTATTTAGGGTGAATTGATATTGAATTCCACACTGTCAAGACAACACATTATGTGAACTGATGTCATCTTGTCCACACTGTGAAGATAACACATTATGTGCACTGATGTCATCTTGTCTATAGTCTGATATGTGAATTAATTGAATGTTGGCATCACATTTTGTCTGATTATACAAACATATTCACAGGGTTAATGTTTAATTGATACTAATTTGGTTTCAGTACATGTTCATCTCTAAGGGTCAAAGTGGCAGTACTGGAATTGCTGCCATGTTGATCAATAGGTTGATATAAGGGTTATTGAAAATGGACGCTAATTCCTCTGGTGGAATTAATCCTGAAGAAATTAGCACTGGAGGAATAAGCAATGAAAAGCTGTGATAATTCCCCCGGGGCAAAATCCTCCAGTGGAATTAGAGCTGGAAATAAAAATGCTAAGTCCATCCTATCTTCAGGTTAAAATACTGAACGAAACACTGCCAAAAATAGTGGCCAATTTAACCAAAAATACCCAAAAGGCGAAGGAAAATGCATTCAGGTGATGCAAATGAAGCCACAGATGCACCCAATTGGCCATACAAAGGTATGTGAATACGAATAGTATGTAATGATGCTGACATCCCCATAGAGCTGATATGATGGTACTGAGTCCACCAAAAGGATGGTGTGTGGTCATGTTCAGGTCCCCACTGGGATGTTGTTTGATGACAGAGGTCCTCACAGGGATGGTGTGTCATGGCATATTAGGCCCCATAAGAATAGTTTGTAATTATGCTCAAGGTCTCAGTAGAGATGGAATGCAATGATATTGAATCCTCCAAGTGGATGGTGTGTGCTGATGTTGAGGTCCCCACAGGGTTGATATGTGATGTTATTTAAGTCCTCACATGGATGGTGTGTGCTGATGGTGAGGTCCCCACAGGGTTGATATGTGATAATATTTAAGCCCTCACATGGATGGTGTATGCTGATGGTGAGGTCCCCACAGGGTTGATATGTGATGATATTTAAGTCCTCACATGGCTGGTGTGTGCTGATGGTGAGGTCCCCACAGGGTTGATATGTGATGATATTTAAGTCCTCACATGGATGGTGTGTGCTGATGGTGAGGTCCCCACAGGGTTGATATGTGATGATATTTAAGTCCTCACATGGATGGTGTGTGCTGATGGTGAGGTCCCCACAGGGATGATATGTGATGATATTGAAGTCCTCACATGGATGGTTTGTGCTGATGTTGAGGTCCCCACATGGATGATATGTGATGATATTGAAGTCCTCACATGGATAGTGTGTGATGATGTTGAAGTCTCCTTAATGAAGATGTCTTATGATATTACATTTTGTGTATGTGGGCTCTTTTATATTAAATGCCTTACAGATATATAATGCTTCAAGTAAAAGAGAGGTTTTGTGAAGATGTTGAAATAATTTAAGAAAGTATTTATAGGCCCGAGTGTGTTTTATGTTAACTTGAACTCATGTAATGGCAACGTTACATCAACCTCTGCTTAATGCATGGCCAAATCAGAAATTGAATGAAATCTCACTTGACAATGGGGGTCATTACGAGTTGGGCGGTATTCTGTCTGTAAATCCACTGGTCTTACCGTTATCACCACTTGGTCTGGCAGATTTACCGTTGGATCACATGTGGTGGCGGTGGAGTATGTTCCCATTTTTTCAGAGTCCATTGGACTCTATGGGGCATTTTTGGCAGAATTAATGCAGCAGTAATTCCACCCCAGTAATTTCGCTGAAAATGGGTAGAAAGTCAGCAGATTTACCTCCAGTTCATAGCTGGAGGTGAATGTTTTATATTTCTGCCAAACTCATAGTTGGGTGGTGTGGTAATGTGGCATGAATGGTATTACTGCTGCATTTTTACTGCACTGCCCAACTCATAATGAGGCCAAATATCTTTAGTTTCTCTTCTGTGCAACTGTGAGGTCTTCTGCCACATTTCACCTACTTCTTGTGCCCATTTATTTAGCATGAAATTCATGACTGTCCTTCTTGTTCTCTTTAGCCGAAATTAGGCCTTATATACAGCATTCATTGTTTGGTGCATTATTTGTGTTATTGATTTTGATCAACTTTATCCCTTAGACAAGTAAGGGTCAGTCAGGGATAGTTTTATTTCTATCAGCTATCTTGACATTTTTTCTGCCAATACCAAATCATTTTCTGGCAGCATGCATATGTTGGTTCCATATGTACAATCCAATGTGGGGTTGTACCCCTACTTTTGCTAATTTTTGTATGATTAAGCTTTCATTGACGTAATTGGTCAAACAGTGTGTATCTTCTTTATAAACTGTGTTGTTTATGTATGTTCTCTGTTGTATTATGTACTTATCAAATTGGTATACTTTTTGTTACAAACAATAAAATAAAAGAAAGTTTATTTTTCTATATTAATGTACCTATTTCATTTTCATAAGGTTACCTTGATTGGTGAGATACCAGAAAACCAAATACTGACAATTTGATATAATCTGCTGTTCAGGCTACCAGCTGAATAATTACTGATAGCTATGTAAACGATATCTTCAACTTAGTTCGTTCAGGAACACCCTTGTGTTTTCAGATAGTTTTTGGCTCCATTAAGTTCCTGAACGTGTGGGAGTTCCTCTTTTGTATATATTGTCCTTCTTTACCGGCATGTTGAAGCTGTGCCTCAACTCTCCATTTAATAGATTTGTTGTTGCTTCAGAGACCACAGCCAAACATTCAAAAGATAACTTGGCCAAGCTACAGGATGCATTTCATGCTTTCAGGGCAAGAATGCCCATAGTTGATATATTGTGCACCTAAGCATCCAGTCCCTTGCTCCCCTGTCAGGAGACAAAAGGGGGAAAATGTGGTTTGAAATTTAGCCATCATGACCTTCACCACCAAATATTATGGGGATGCATGGGTGGTGAGCGACAAGACCACCCCCTTACATTTCTTGGAGGCCCTGCTGAGCTCACCTCTGGAGTGCCTATACCTATCCCATCCTACCCTACCTTGACCTAGGCATACCTACCCTTTCTCTTCTCAGGGTTAGTGTACATATTTCTAGTGTAAGTTTCAATTTTTCTTTCATGTAAATAGGTTTTTTGTGCACATTTGTGGAGAGGGATTTGTTTATATTCTTGAATTAATTGTTATTTGCCACCACAGCAGATAGCCAGGCACCAGCTTCATGAATTGGGTTCCGGTAGCCAGCTGGACTGAGCATGAGGGGATTAAGACGGACCATTAATTCATTATAGGTGATGTCCCATGGAGCACACCCATACAATAGGTGCTCAAAATGACTATGTCCATCGAGTCCCTCACAGGCTAGGTCAAGTGCTTGGGTAAAGACCTTGGCCTAGCAGGGACCAGCATCCTGGTCTGCCATGGCCCTAAGAAAGTTGACCCTGAGACATTGCCCCTTACCATCCACATGTGTGACTCAATAGTGTCCTATCCTCTTTGGGCATTCAACATCTGGCCAGTATCACAGGCTAGCCTACCATCCACACCACCTATGCCTAGCTCAAGCCCTGCACTGCCTTGACCAACACTGCACACATTCACCCTGCAGTGACCACTGTAGGTGCCATCATAGCTGCAACTCTAGTTCACCTGGGTCACCTGGGTGTAGCACGCACCAGTTCTACACCAGAGGATAGAGGCACCATACTGAACGCTTCTTCCATGGCAAATTCTGTCAAGCATATGTTGAATGATGGTATCATGACACCAGCAGAACATGGACCCTATATCCTGCCTGAGACCCTTCTCAGGTGAGAAACCAACCCCGAGATGTGAAGAGGTATATTGGTTAAGGATGAACCAGACCAACCAGATAATCCATGACTGGAGAGCTCCTGACAGGGAGACAAGACGCTGCGCTCTTGAGAGTCTCTGATGTCTTGCCACACACCCAAACCCCACATCAAAGGACATTGTTCATGCTGGCTGCAGTCCGGGCAGTTCTGCCAAAGGTGTGGACAGCAGAGCAGCACTTTCTGTATGTGTACAAACCCACCAGATTACATCCAAGTTGCAGAGAAGTTCCAGGCCTTGAACATTCCAACATGCGCAATGGTGGGAAACGCCAGTGAGGACCAGAAGGAGGAGCAACTGAATCCTCACAATTATTATGCACCGACAGTGTAAAGACAGAGAACTGCAAGTCTGTGCCACCAGACAGGTCCAAAGCTGCAGTGGCACCACCACTTGTGGGAAAGTCATCTGAGAATCAGCATCCACCCAAACTGGCTAGCCCACCTGTGAGGTAGATCACCTGTAATCTAACTACCATCAAGAGAAGCACTGGAACACTTTGGGGAGTACCTAAAGGGCTCCCATGACCACCAGCCACTGTGACAGTTACCATTGATGGATAGCAGGCACAAACGCTACTGCAAAGGGGCTCACAGATGAACATTGTGTATGAATGGTTCTATAGAAAACCCCTAACTGATATCCCATTGGATCCCTTGACTAGACTGATCCTCCTCTGCAAGAGAGATTCCCCCTACAAATATCTGGCATACATCTGATGCAGGCTGCAATTTCCATGCAATGTAGCTGGAGTCAGCACCTCCATCGTCTCCATGGCTTTGTTGTGCAGCAATCGGAGTGAGGAACCCACTCACTGGTGGTGATTAGAACCAATTCCTCAATGTTCAATGCATTGGCTGCACTATGTTGGGAGATGGCTGAACCACGATATGTCAGCACAGTATCCATGCACCCTATGTGCCAGTAGGCATGCTTGCAGATAGATATTCGGTCCAGAGATTTACCTGATGGACCCGTTGTAGATGTCCACAACAACTGGTTGGACCAGATCACAGTCCTGGCACATGCCACAGTGAGGGTTCCTGCCAGAGTGCGACTCAGTGGGGAGCAACACCCAAGATGTCTAGTGATGGAGTCACCAGAATTAGGGGAGATCCCAAGGGGTATATTAGTACAAGAGACCATGGTGACAATGGATAGCATGTGCCTCAAGACCATCAAGGTATTGGTCATTAATGTGGCCAATAGGACCATATGTTTACCAGAATGCATAATCATCATGCAGTCCCTCCTGTAGCCCTAGCAGGTGTTGCTACCAGCCAATCAGAGGAGGTACTGTTGTGCTCACCTGGTCTCCACAGGGGCATTGCACGAAGCTGAACGGTGAACGTCTGCGCGCGTCTCTTCCTGTCCCACTGCTTCACTCACGCTTGGGCGCTACCCTAAAGTGATGAACGGGGAAGTTAACTTGCTGCTTAGGGTGGGTAAGACTCCCACCCCCCTCAAACCTCCAACCGCTTATGTCTCACCTTAGGTATCTTAACATTGGGCTCTCCGTCCTGCGTCTGAATGCAGGGGCGCTTTAATGTTCTTAGGCACCTTTACTGGATCTAGTTCCTTCACTGATCCTACGGCCTGTAGTGGAATCCAGACCAGCTGTGACTCTGTAAGTAAGTCTTAGTACCAATTGGTTCTTGGTAACTGTTTTTGCTTAAGTGTTTCTTCTTATTGGCAATAGTTTCACTATTGTCCTTATTATTTTGCAGGAGAGGTCTTGGAGATGCCAGATTAAGCAACGGACTCCTGAATACGGCGTCAAGCAGTATTTATGCAGGTGAGTGCTAGCGCGTGAGTGCGGCGGCGAACTGTACTTTAAAAAAGTATTTTTCTATTGCGCGGCTAACCTGGTGTCTCTTTTTCCTTCCTCTGCAGGTGCGTTGATGCTCCGGAGTAGCGACCGTGTGAAGCGCTTCGATGTAATCCTGAGATGACTGATGCCTCCGGGTAAGTTTTCGTTCTCTCTTCTTGTCTCCTTTCTGCAGGTGCGGTGGTCCTCAGGTGCGGTGGTCCTCAGGAGTGGCAGGTGAAAGAGCCGCCCGGATGGAATTGGAAAGACTGCTTCTCTCAGGTAAGAACTTAGCTAATGTTCTTCTTCTTGTTTTTCCCTTGTTCGGCAGGTGCTGATGGTCCGTAGTTCCTGATGAAGATAACAGGGTGTGGCTGAAGACCAGGTAAGTAGGAGCAGAGCTCGCACAGTGAGCGTTACGCTGCAGGAGTGCAGAATAATGCGAATCGTGTTCTGCTCTTTGGGTGTGGTTTATATAGCCCAGGTAAAGTAGTCCCAGGTAAAGTAGTTCCAGGCCCAGCCACACCCTAGAAACTAGGCTGCATAGCTCAGTTCTGCAGGACTGGGATATGTATGCCTCCATGTTCACTGGAACCTTATTCCATGTGGTCAAATAGCATGAGCCTGGTGCCAAAGGCGGCAGGACTGGCTCCAGGAGAGCCTCTGATAACATTTTGTGGCCTTTAAAGCCCCATTGGAAGCCTGCAACTTGGAAAGGCTGGCTTGGCCCTGAAGACTGGGTTCATGCATCATGACAGGTACTGGATTTGAAGACCTTGGACTTTAGCTACTGATGTCAGAAAAGGACCCGGACCACCTGAGAGAACAGGTCGCCATGTGCGCCAAGGCTTTTTCCACCAGCCCCTGGGACATCGGCAAGGCCCAAACAGTGGAATACCGGATTTGTGTGAGTGACGAGATGCCCTTCAGGGAGTGATTAGGATGCCTAGACCCAGGAGATGTAGAGGATTTACACCACTACCTGGATGATCTTCTGGAGGCAGGGATCATCCAAGAGTCCAAGAGCCCCTACAATTCTCCTATCATTGATTACCATCATCTATGTGGACCATTTATACCATCCACATGAGCCCTTTGATGATAGGCGGACCAACCAATACCAGGAGGCATTTGAGGAGCTCAAGCAGACCCTCACCACTTGAGCTCCTTGAATCCTCCCTCCAGTCCTGGCCTATACGGATCCTCAGTTGCCTTGCATCTTTTACATTGATGCAAGTCTGCAGGGATTGGGAGCTGTCCTTTGCCAGGAGAACGATGATGAGAAGCGATTGGTCACTTTCGCCAGCTGAAGTCTGCATGAATAGCAGAGGGACTACCCAGTCAAGTTGACATTTCTGGTATTGAGGTGGACTTTCACAGACAAGTTCCAGGATTACCTCTATGGTGTGACTTTCAGAGAGCAGAGAGACAACAACCCCCTGATGTATGTGTTGAAGTCAGTTAAGCTGGATGCTTCCAGACATCGATGGCTATCATGACCCAGAACAGGCTGCAATGCTGAAGGAGTGGAAGACACCTGTGCAGATGGGAGGAATCCTAAATAAGGTAAGTAAAGTTGGAATTTGGCTATTGCATTGCCTGGTTTTACCACAGAGGATCTATTGAGCAGTAGTGTATGCATTTCTCGACCAGCATGGACATCTTGGCAGTGACTGATCTTTTGTTTGGTCCACTCAAGGGTTTTCTGGTCTACACTAGCAGCAGATGTGCAGTATTATTGTCAGCACAGTTCCAGGTGTGTCACCAAGAAGACTGCAGCTCATCATGCTGCTTATTTTCATCACCTGGGGTTCGCATGGACCTCCACTGCATCAACTTTATCATGTTGGAGATGGACAGGCAAGGTGTGCAGAACTTCCTGCTGGTGACAGACCACTTTACTCTGAACACACAGTTGTTCCTTCCTAATGTTCAGTGTGCCACCACCGTTACCAGGGTGCTGTGGGAGAAATCCTTTGTGCACTATGGTTGGACAGTAAGGATTCATTCCAACCAGGGACCGGATTTTGAGTCGACACTTGTAAAGCAGATACTAGAGCTGGTTGCCATCAAGAAGACCAGTATGCCTCCATACCACCCTTAGGGGAATGCCAAAATATAGAGGTTCAATAAAACCCTCTCGCCGATGCTGGTCACCCAAATGCCAGTTGATAAGAACAGGCGGTGTCAGCATGTGGCTAATTTGACCCATTGTTATAATTGTTCCAAGAATGAAGCCGACAGGTTTATACCATACTACTTGACGTTGGGAAGAGATGCCCAACTGCCTGTAAACTTGTATTTTGGAGTATCCGCAGATGGAACACGTGACAAGAACTATGCCAGCTATGTGAAGCAGCTGAAACATCAACTTGAGCAAGGTCATCAGCTTGTCCAAGTTGCTGTGGAGAAGGCAACAGAGGGAAACAAACGCTGCTAAACCACCAAGGTTAAGTGTCACGCTCTTCCGCCTGGCGATTGTGTGTTGATCCATAGCCTTGGAAAGAGTGGACAGAACAAGCTGGGAGACACGTGGGAGCCTCCACCATTCATCATTGAGCAACAATTAGGAGAGTCCCCTGTCTACTAGGGGTACAGTCAAAGAACATCAAGACATTACAACGGAACCAACCGCTCCCAGTCCAGGTTGAGTTCAGGTTGAGTTTGAGCTGACACTAGCAGTGAGAGAAGAGGACATGAACCTAGGAATTATAGGGTACTGTGGCAGGTGGCCTCTAGATAGAAATCATGGCTCAATTATTTTATTATTATTATTATTATTATTATTATTATTATTATTATTATTATTAGTGTATTTGGAAGGGGAAGGCGGGAAAGGGATGTCCAAGCAATCAGCGGAGGAAACAGTGAGGAGCAGATCACCCAGTCTCAGGTTGGATGCAGAGTGGAAAGTGTGTGGAGCTAGGTGTTAGCTGGATAGATTTATAAATCAGGCCAAGGCTATCCTCAAGGTTTGTGATATTTAAATGGGGGGAAGCATGCAACAAGTAGAGTGAAAGACATCCGTGTATGATACAGCACAGAGATTCATTAAAAAAGGAAAACGTTTGTGGTGCGAACAGAGCTCCTTGGGGACAGTTGGTCTCAACCTTCACTGAGGAGGGTGGAACAGTGCTCCATCGGTACCTTTGCTGGTTCTTTTTCACCTCTGCAGACCAAGCTGAAAGAGTGATGCTCCCCTGACAGGTAGGGGACTGCTAGAACCCACCACCGCCTCCCGGCAGTCCTGTCACTGCCGTGGCCTGGCTCCACAGTGCTCCCTGAGCGGTAAGCGCCCCCAGTCATTGCCCCCTCTCTCGCCCTTCTCTGTCAGGCTCAGCACTCTCTGGTATAGAGAGGGGAGCACTGTGTAATGATTTAAGGCTTGGCCCCTGCCAAGACAGGCCTCTGAGACTCCCAGGGCTGCATCTGCCAGGCACAGCGTGGGTGGAGCATTGGTTTGGACCCTGCTCCCAGGCTGCCATCAATGCTGGTCTGTCCCTGGCATAAGCTGCCCATCCCCAAAAACTTTGGGGACTCACCACACATGCTGCTGCCATACCTGCCATAGAACCATCACAACACAGACTTTTATATTTTGGAAGAACTGTTTATATTTTAAAATAACTCTTTTCTCTGCTGTTTTTAGTCATTCAGCTGCTTAGGAAGGTTAATAATGTAAATGGTATTGTGTGAGTACCCCTTTTTTATATAAAAATAAAACAATCTGCTGGTGTACTGGGAGAAGGGAAAAATCTTAAAATCAACTAAACAAACCATACACCAGCATTTTGCTGTCTGCCTTTACGTTTTGTGTGCTAAAAGGCATACCCAGTGTTTCTTACCAAGAGGTTTATGGGGTAACCCATTCTAACCTTTGCATTTTGATCCCATGTCCACTTCCCAACAAGGTGCACCAAGGCAGGGTCAGACTGGGCCATGAAATTAGTACAGGCGCCAATGAAAAAGTGGCCCACTATCACACATTACTATTGATTACTATCCAGAACAGACTGTTTGAGTACTATCCAAGGCGTAGTAAAATTGGTTAAAACTAGTGTGGAAACAAATGAAACCGGCCTACTCTGTCCAAAAGTGGTCCATGCTGTAAAATAATACCTGGCCCATTATAGAATCATTGGCTGGCGCTTTCAAGCAAAGCCCTATAGGCCAGTCCGAGCCTGCATGCTCTAATCTCTGAGTCACTGGATCTTGCTCCAGAGAGCATATTTTTGTGCATTATGACATGGCAGTCAAAGGTGTAATGGATGAAGATGCACCAGGGAACTAGCAATGCTGGTTGGGATAAACAAAGGTGCTGGTGCTGGTCTGAGCCATTTGAAATGGAAATAAAGATAAAAAACAACATTTGTATAACAGTAAAAACGCATTACACATAGAAATATTACCTATGTCCACCCAATGCATGGCTGAACCTACCAATTTGACTAGTTTCAGGCCAATGAGGGGACTTGAACCTGCAGTTTGTAAACACATGGTCTAACCTCTGAGTCACTAGGGATCCCTTCAGAAACCATAGCTTTCTGCAATATGACATGGTGGTCACAATTGGAATGGATGAAGTTGCATCTGGGAACTAGCAATGCTGGTGGGGATAAACAAATGTGCTATCAGATAGGTAAAGGAGGAGTATTATAGAACATTCAGTAGTGGCAGGGAGAAGTAAAGTTGGGTAGATAGTTAGATGAAGGTGAGGGATAGATATGATGCACAGGAAGTCATGAGTAGGAAAAGGTAGAGGAGCTATGTGTACAATTGGATTGAATACATTGTGGGACTCAACTGTATTCTATGGGGCTCAGCGCCAACAGAATAGACAGCTGGAGAGCAGGTGTCCATTGCACAAGGTGGTGTATCTCTGGAATGTACTCACTGCATGGGGAGCATGAGCATTATTAAGCCATGTCCATGAAAACACAGATAGCAAATCCCATGTGCTTACTTCTTTAGGTCCCCAACAACATTTGGGAGGGGTTGTATGCTAGAAATTCGAATTTACAAGTAAAACGGAAATGAATTGGGGAATATACTGAAAAAGGGGTTAAGCATAAAAAGGTTTTTGCCATAATCAAAACATTACCAGCTGAGAGTAATAAAAGTACCATTTCGAGACAGCCTTCAACACAGTATTTATTTAAAAATGAAATTGTATATCACTTACCCCATGACAAAGGAAGGACCCTAGATTGGGTAGCCAACCTTAACTGTGATACTATAATTACATCTATTAGACCCCAATCTTGGACAGATCATTATCTATTGTCATTTACTCTCCCAGCTAATACTCTGAAAACTAAACCTAACCTGATAGCGCCTCCATGTCCTACAAGGAACAAATGGAACATTACAGCGGATGCTATCCTGCCACAAGTGATCCCTACTCTGAATTCCCTAGAGGGCACCACTGATCCCAACAAGTTAGTAGAGATCTATTGTTCCACTATGACCAAGGCATTGGACATTATCACCCCTCTCAAAATGTGCAAAGGCAAACCAAGAGTTCACCTGAACCGCTGGTTCACTCCGCAGTTAAAATCTTTACGGGCTGAAAAAAGAAAATTGGAAACTCTATGGAAACACCTCCATTCTGCAGAGAATAAAAGCAATCTGATGAATTTATCTGCTAAATACAAGGAAGAGATACTTCGTACTAAACGCGAGTCGTACAACAATAGAATTAACCAAGCTAGCTACAGCACTAAAGAGGTCTTTGTTATCCGTAGAGAGATGGAGACGCCCATTACCCCTACGGATCCGTGCCTAGAGGACAAACTCTGGAGCAAAAACAATCAGAATGCTCTCACCAATAAAATAGCACACTGCAAAGTAAAATTGCTGACAAATGCCTAAACTTACAAAACTCAGATACTCCACACCACACCACACCCAAAAGCCATCTATTAAACCATCCCAATGCTTTAAATTCTCCAAAGTCTCCGTCCCGGAGGTACAAACAATTATTGCACCCCTTAAACCGTCAAGGTGCCAAGGAGATAGTTGCCCTGCTCAAATAATTAAAGATGCTGCTAGAGACCTGGCGCCATTCATATCCAAACTAATGAATGCTTCATTTACTTCTGGTATTGCACCCACCAACTTAAAGGAGTCGTGGGTTCTACCCCTCCTTAAAAAACAATCACTGGACCCTACAATTCCGACAAATTATAGGCCAATCACTACGGTCCTGTTCTTACTGAAGATACTGGATAGGGTAGCATAACTGTAGATCCACAAAGACCTAGAGACTAACCATCTCCTAGGGACTTCACAATGTGGGTTTAGACCTCAATATGGTAATGAAACAGTGTTGATTGATTTAAACACCCAGATTGACGAACTCAAAGACAATGGGAAAATCACATTGTTACTTCTGTTGGATTTATTGGCTGTGTTTGATCTGGTCGACCATAGAGAACTATGCAATCACCTCACTTCAGCAGCTCACGTCTCTCAGAATGCTATTACATGGATCCAATCCTTTCTAAATAACAGGACAATGAGAGTCTTTTCACGATCAGCAGCAGCAACCCCATTCCTATTACATGTGGAGTCCAACAAGGCTTCTGCATATCACTGACTATGTACAACATTTTCATGAGGCCCCTATTCGATGACCTGGACCATCTGGGTGTCAGCTATACTAACTATGCAGAGGACACCCAGATCCTCCTCCCGTTAACGGGTACTAATGACACTGATGTACTGCTAGCAAACACAATGTATCTAATCTTTCACCCTTGGCCTCTGCATGAATGACAATAAAACCGAGCTTCTGATCATAGGATCCGCAGATAACCTGAATACACTCAACACAGATTATGCCTCCTTCAATGTCAATGGGAACAATATCCTAGTGGCTGAAGAGCTAAAAACATTAGGTTTTTCTCTAGATTCCACACTCAATTTACATAAACAAGTTAACGCCACAGCTTCGGCCCCAGCCTATACTGGTCAATTATTAAGGGCTTGCAAACCTCTGCTCTCTAAGGAGTGTTACCTTACCCTTGCCAGAGCCTCTTCCTGTACAAGTTGGATTATTGTAATGGACTCTACTTAGGTGCAAGTAAGTACGTTATCAATAAATTACAAATCCTGCAAAATAATGCACTTAGGACTGCTTTGAGTATATCAAGGAGAGAACATATCTCCGAAACAAGAAGACAGCATGAATGGCTGTCGATCAAGGATAAGATCCAACTCAAAACCATGTCTCATGTACAAATCCCTGAACCATTTAGCCCCTCCATTCTTAACTGAAAAATTCAACATCAGATCTTCAGTATGTGTCACCAGGTCATCAAATACCTCCTGTCTGGTAGTCCCAGGTACAAACTAAAAAGGCAGGAGGGAACAGTTTCCCAGTTATAGCAGCCCACCTATGGAACTCACTCCCACCCTCCCTGAAGATGACCCAGTATTTCTCTGACTTCAGAAGAAAATCTATCTTATGGCTAACTAAGAGGTACCTACGCCAAGAATAGGTTTTCAGCACCGCCAAGGGAACATACTGTACATTATTTATCTCTGCACTGCTATTGTTCCCATGACTGGACATCACCTGTAACCAATTGTCCTACTCACTGTTTTATTGTATTTTTCTGTATTCTGTGATCATGCCTATCTGTAACACTTGTAACGGTTCCAATGCGCCCTGATACCTCCAGGTACGGTGCGCTATAGAAATAAAACAAACAAACAAACAAACTTCTTCAGAGTTCCTGCAAAGCCTAACAATTAAAGCATTCAGGTGAATTCTTCATTTATCAATGATATGTCTGTAGGGTGACCAGATGTCCCTGTTTTGCCAGGACTGTCCCAAAGTTCAGCAATCTGTCCCCCTAACCTCAGAGTTTTTGATTTAAAAACCCCACCCTGGAAGAAATGAGTTTCAACGCCCGTTTTACAAACAGACCTCTTCATTTATTTGCTATACATTAAATAAACATAATTGGTGATTTAATTGTAATGCCTGAAGCCAGCCGCCCTTAGGTGGACTTGAACCACCATCCCATCAGTTAGCACCCCATAGTACTAACCAATTGTACCACAGACACTGCTCGGATAAACTTCTTTCCAGACAGGACTACAATATCAATCTGAGCAAAAGCACCTTTGTATTTAGTGTCCTTAAAGTCACAGGTATATGACAGTATATACCCAGAGTAAATGCCTAGAATCCCAACACCACTCCCACCCGACCACTCTGTTTTCCCCATTACTAAAGTGTAATCACAGCTGTCAGTTACTGTCGTGGGTTAGTCCTGCTTTTATCTATCCAGTTTCTGCTTAAGAAGAACAAGTTACTTACCAACTGTAACGTTCTTTCGACTGGATGTTCCTCCCACGTATTCCTCATCTTACGAAAAGTCGTTATCTCCAGCTTCGCTGCTTCGGAAAAATAATTTCGCGCCATAGGGCGCTGTGCTTGAGGTCGTGGCGTCGATTGTCCCTCGACGGACTCCGTACTCTGTCGATGTCACCAATGGTATAAATAGCTCGAGCCGCGCCCGTTGCTTCAGTTCTGATTTTTCGATGAACATATAGGAGAAACACCCAGGCGTGCCCCATGACTAATACCTTCTTCGTGAGAGGAAAGTGTAAGAAATCATAAACTGTACTGCGGGGTAGGATGGGAGGGTCGAAGAGGAATACGTGGGAGGAACATCCAGTCGAAAGAACGTTACAGTTGGTAAGTAACTTGTTCTTCAAATGGATTGTGTCCTCCCACGTATTCCTCATCTTATGATAGACTCCCATAGCAGTGGCAATTTTGGAGGTGGGAGTACTAATTACAGTTTTCATGGACAGAATGTAGAACTGCCCTGGCAAATAACCCTTCATTGGAGGAGGCAATATCCAAGCAGTAATGCTTGATGAAAGTATGCATTGTTTTCCAAGTTGCAGCTGAACAAATATCTGCTGCCGGGACTCCCCTCTTTAGAGCCGCAGAAGTAGCCATTCCCCTTGTAGAATGGGCTCGAAGCCCATCTGGTGGGTTTTTTCCCGCCAATCTGTAGCATTCAATTATGGCCAAAATGATCCAGCGGGATATGGTCTGTTTTGTTACTGATAAGCCCAGTTTATGACCAGTATAACCCACAAACAGTTGGTCATCTTGTCGTAATTAAGACATCCTTGAGATGTAAAAACTAAGAGCCCTCTTGGGATCTAGTCTATGCAGTCTCTCCTCTTCCTTGCCCAAATGAGGAGGAGGATAAAATGTTGGTAATATTATTTTTTGTGACAAATGGAAGTCTGAAACTATCTTTGGTAGAAAGGAAGGTTTAACTTAAGGTTTAACTTTAAGGACTACCTTATCCTTATAAAAAACAGTATATGGTGGTTTGCATGAGAGAGCCTGAAGTTCACTAACCCTGCGGGCTGATGATAGGGCCAGAAGAAGGACAGTTTTTCATGTTAGAAGCCTCAATGGACAGGAGTGCAGAGGCTCAAAAGGTATGCAAGTTCCAAAATTTAGTACTAAATTTAAATCCCAAGTTGGGACATGAAAAGGTACTGGAGGGTATACCTTAGTAAGCCCTTTTAAGAATTGAATGATTAATGGTATTTTGAAATATGAAACCTCTTCCGAGGTGCGCTTGAAAATGGACAGCACAGCAAGGTATCCTTTTATTGTTCCTATCTGGAGCCCCAGATTGGTTAGATGTAATAGGAAAGAGAGCACTACTGGAGTGCCACATTGAAAAGGGTCCACATTCTTATCTCTGCACCGGTTACTAAACCTGTTTCAGCGACATCGGTACAAAGATTTTGTTGCTGGCCTTCTGGCCGAAAGCAAGACTTCCATTACGTCATAGGGAAGATCCCAATCCTTGTATCTCAACCTCTCAGAAACCATGAGTGAAGGTTGAGTGTCTTGACCTCTGAATGGAGAACCCGACCTTCCTCTTGCGAGAGAAGATCCTCTCTTTGTGGAAGACGTATTGGAGGACAAATGGACATGTCTAGAAGGTCAGGGTACCATGTCCTCCTGGCCCAATCCGGGGCAATTAGAATCATGGTTTTCCTGAACTTTCTCAACCTCCTGATTACTTCAGGAATCACAGGGACTGGGGGAAACGCATACAGTAGTGGAAAATTCCACTCCACTACAAATGCGTCTCCCAGAGCTCCTCTTTGAGGAAATTCCCTTGAGCAGTACTGCTCGCACTTCCGATTGATTACGGTGGCAAACAGATCCACTTGCGGGGTTCCCCAAAGGGCGAAGATCTCTTGAAGGACTTCCTGAGCTAGCTCCCACTCGTGAGAGACTGTGCTCTGCCTGCTCGGAGCATCTGCCGCCGTGTTCTGCTCTCCGGCTAGGTGAACTGCCGATAGAGAGATTCCTTCTCGTATTGGCCAGAACCAGAGCTGCATTGCCTCTCTGCACAGTGGTAGTGACCCTACACCTCTTCTCTTGTTGAGGTAATACATGGCCACTGTGTTGTCCGTCATTATCAGGACATTCTTTCCCTGTACAGAGGGCAGAAAGGCCTTCAACGCTAGTCTGATTGCCCTCAGCTCCAAAAAGTTGATGTGTAGTTTGGACTCCGATGGAGACCAATGACCGCTGATTGTCAGATCTTTGGTGTGTGCTCCCCACCCCGTGAGTCGTCCGTCACTACTGTTATCTCCGGCCATGGTTGCCAAAAAGATTCTCCCTTGAGAATGTTGTCGTTGCAAGCCCACCATAGAAGATCCTGAGCAACTGCACTCGGGACTTGCAGAAGATCCGACATATTCCCTGAGAACTGGGATCACTGAGTTCTGAGTGCCCATTGAAGGGATCTCATTCTCAACCTGGCCTCTGGTACTAGGAACTTTGTTACCATCTGCAGAATGTGGATAGCTCTCACCTCGGGGAGCGAGGCTTTTCCCGAGGAAGTATCCAAGACTGCTCTGAAAAACTGGAGCTTTTGGGATGGTATCATATGGGACTTCTTGAAATTGAGGGAGAAGCCCAATTTGTGGAGGAAGTGGCAGGTGATCGAAAGATGTTCCTGAGCTTGTTTCGGAGAACTTGCTCTGATCAACCAATCGTCCAGGTGGGGGTAGATGTTAATACCCCCTCTCCTGAGACTCGCTGCCACAACCGCCAACAGTTTGGTGAAAACCCTCGAGTGGAGGTCAACCCGAATGGCAGAACTCGAAACTGATAATGAGAGTTGCCAATCGCGAACCTCAGGTACTTTCTGTGCTTTGGATGGATTGGCACATGAAAGTAAGGATCCTGAAGGTCTAATAATACCAACCAGTCTTGGAGTTGGAGAGCCTGAAGGATCTGAGAAAGGGTCACCATCTTGAACTTGTCCTTCCTGAGGAACTTGTTCAAGTTTCTTAAGTCCAAGATGGGTCTCAATCCTCCGTCCTTTTTTGGGATGAGAAAATATGGGGAGTAGCAACCCCAGTTCCTCTCCGCTACAGGTACCTGTTCTATGGCACCTTTCTCTAGCAGGGTTAAAATTTCCTGCAACAGGAGCTGGTCTGGAATTTTTACAGAGTTGGCTCCCGGTGGATGATTCTGAGGCCTTTTTTGGAAGGGGAGACAGTAACCTTGAGCTACTGTTTCCAGTACCCAAGCATCTGAGGTAATGCCCCGTCATTCCTTCAGATGCTGAGAGATCCTGCCTCCCACTGGTGTTTTGTGCAACAAGGTCTCAGAGGGATTTGGGGGCGGCTGCAGAAGTGGCTGAGGGTAAAGAGATGCCGCTCCTGAGGCTGATTTTGCACCTCTTCCTCATGCACCACGAGGGAAATTTCTTTTGCCTCTTTGAGTAGCCTGTCCTCTTCCTCTACCAAATGAGGAGTAGTAACGAAAAGAACGACCCCTCCAGGAAGATGAGCCGGTATAGGGTTTTTGAGATTGGCGCATGGAGGCACTAAGCGATTTAGCTGCCGCTTTCGAGGTCTGAAGTTTTTCTAGGCTTTCATCAGCCTTACTGCCAAACAGCCTCGAGCCATCAAAGGGCATGTTGAGGAGTCTGGCTTGCACGTCTGGTGCAAACTCCGACTTCCTCAACCACGCAAATCTGCGTAGCACAATGCTTGCAGCCATGGATCTGCTGATACTATCAGCAGTATCCAGTCCAGACTGGAGACATTCCCCCATTGCCTCCTTCCCGTCTTTGACTATATTCAGGAAGCCTTCCCTTTCCTCGCCTTTCGGAATATTATCAGCCGCCGAAATACAGTCCCACAGGGTATGGTAAACCTGGGCAGGGTACAGGTGACATTTGTCGATTTAAGGGCCATGCTGCCTGAAATGAAAACTTTGCGGGCCCAAGGCAACTTTCTTTATCCTCTCTATCCGGAGGGATACTGGGATATCCAGTTTGTTTTGATGTGGATGCTGCCTGAATAACTAGACTCTCTGGAGTCGGATACCTGTTTAAATATTCAGGATCCATACCAGCTGGTCTCTTTTTCTTGGGGAAATTACTATTTGCAGCAGCAATGATTTCAGGATTTTCCCAGTTTTTCTCCACCGTCCTCTGAAGAGCCCTGTGGAAAGGGAGAACTGGATCTTTTTGAGGACCTCTGACAATTATATCTGTCATGTTGTCCTGTTGGAAAACGGGTGAAGTGTTACCCCAACCCATATACTCAATCACTCTGGTCATAAGACTCCTGTACCCTGAGTCTGCATGTTCTGCAGGATCAGGTCTGGCAAACTCTAATTCTGGGGAGGTGTCGATTCCACTGGCAGAATGTAGAGTGTCAGTCAGATCTCTCATTTTAGACTCTTGATCAATGAGTTCCTCAGGAACTTGTTTTGTGCCATATGAAACTCCGAAAGGAGTGACTTCATCTTCCTCCGAGACAGATTCCTAATAAATTGAGGACATGGACTTAAAAAAGTCTGACCTGGGCAATGGAGTAAATCTCCTTTCTTCCTCTACAATATGCGTCGAAGGAATGGAAAAATCCTTCGAAGTTGTCGAAGGAATCTTCGATGACTTCGAAGATGACTTCGATACAGGCGTCGGGCATGCTTTTGGCTTCGATGTCGAAACGATCAACGACTTATGTTTTTTATGTGGCACCGGAGAGGTGCTGGACTCTCGAAGAGTCCTCGACGACTTGTCGTCGACTCGAGTTTTTCGAGTATCCTCGACACTACTGGCTTTTACCATAGTAGTTTTAGACTTCCCTTTGTCGTCCAATGGAGCGACTTTATGGGTATGGCTCTTCCGAGGTTCATTCGAGGGGGTGGGGGCCGCATTCTCGAATACCTCCATCATCTTTTTACGAAATTCCTCCCATTTTCTGGGGGAATCTGATTTTGTCGGACATCGAATTTCTTCGGTCGACTCAGAAGATGATGATGAGGGAGATCTATGTCTCCTCTTAATTTTTTTGGACGAGGAAGAAGAGTGTCTCGATCTACTCCTAGTTCGAGATCTCTTGGAATGCCTATGGCGATCCGATTCCTTCGAATCAGCCGCTTTTTTTATGTATTTTGGACGTAGCCTTTTTAGAGGGTTCCCTCCCCACCGACAGTTTACCTCTCCTCTCACTAAGGGCCTTCTCGGTCATGGATTGGCAGGAACCACAGTCGTCGGTTCGGTGACTTGAACCGAGACACCAGAGACAAACTCGGTGGGGATCCGTGATCGACATTTTCGATCCACAATCTACGCACTTCTTGAACCCAGTCTTGGGTGTCGAAGGAGTCGAAGAAGACGAGAAAATCTCAAGCACGCCTTTCTCGATAGCGAAGCGATCGGAAAAACGGAACTGAAGCAACAGGCGCGGCCCGAGCTATTTATACCATCGGTGACGTCGACAGAGTACGGAGTCTGTCGAGGGACAATGGACGCCACAACCTCGAGCACAGCGCCCTCTGTCAAGAATTTTTTTTTCCGAAGCAGCGAAGCTGGAGATAACGACTTATCATAAAATGAGGAATACGTGGGGGGACACAATCCATTCGAAACACTGTGCTACACGCATACGACTGATCACCATTGCCAAGGCCACCAATGATAGCAGAGCCCTCTTCAAAGCTATCAAGAACTCCATAAACATTCTGCCTGACCTACCTGTACAATAATCCATACAAAAATCCAGTGCAATCAAGTCTTTCTCCTTCATCAAGGTCAGTATGACCTGCCAACACATAGACGCTAACGCCACAACTGACAGCACACTACACATCCCATCTCTGAAAACCAAAACTAGCTGGACACCTTTCAAGACACTCACTATTGAAGATTTCACTGGCACCTTAGCATCCCTCAAGGCAACATTGTACATGGACGTAATCCTCTCTTTTTCTGTATGCAAGATCCTTCTGGCTGAAGCACTCCTCCGGGACATAACAATCATAAACAGCTCCCTTACTCAAGGCATCCTCCCCTAGTCCCTTGAGAATAGACAAATCCTCCCACTTCTCAAGAAACCAACATTGGATCCTGACGACATCAGAAACTACCGCCCCATCACCCATCTTCCCTTCATAGGTAACATCCTTGAGAAAGCAGTAGCCACTCAAATCCTCCAACACGTCGAGGTTAACAATCTCCTTCAGTCCTACAAATCTGGCTTCAGAACAAGATGCAGCACAGAATCAGCTAAGCTATCATCAAGGTGATCAATGATTCCTGTAAAACATTTAATGATGGCCAACCTTGCTTCCTTGCTCTCCTTGATATCTCAGCAGCATTCAAAACAGTAATCAACAAACACTCACCAAAAATCTACATCTCCACATGTGGATATTTGAGTTCATCCTCAGCTGCTTCAAATACTACCTTGCTAATCGCCACCAGTTCATACAAATGGATTCCTCCAGATCACCAACCCTACCAACCACCTGGGGAGTCCTGCAAGGATTTTTCCTTTCCCCTGTGATCTTCGATCTTTAGATGGAACCGCTTGGAACTCTCCTCGCATCACACAGCATCCACACCCACCAATACGCAGATGGCATGCAGATCTTCCTCAAGAGTTCTTCCCACAAAGGAATCCACAGGCTTAAGGCCAGCCTCACATTGATCCATTCACGGATGTTTAGTGCTTACCAGAAGCTGAACCCCTTCAAGACTGAATTCCTACTGCTGACTAACAACTCCTAACACCCTGACATCCCTACCTTGCTCTATGCTATGCATCTCAAGGATTCAAATCCCAGCTGGCCACCTGCGCCAAATTTCTTAGGTATGACACTGGCAGACACCTCTCCTTCAAACCCAACATACCAAGGAGTACACAAACAGCTTAGTAACAACTCGCTCTCCTGTGAAAAATCAAGCTTTTCATCCCAGAAAACAATTTCAGATCTACTGTCCAGGCCTTGGACCTCTCACACCTAGATGATGGCAATGCCGTTTTGGAAGGCCTCCCAGTGACTACCATGGCACCCCTGAGAGGTGTCCTGCATGCTGCAGCTCGTCTTATCTCAAATGACTCTGCACATTCGTCCACATCACCCCGACACTCATCCTGCTGCATCATCTACTAGGCTGCTACCCTGAAATCCCCAATCTTCCTCACTGAGAAACTCTGTATCTCCTGAGGCCTACAATACACAAGAAGCAATGATACATGCAGACTTGAACTCCAGAGGTGCAGGAAGGCGAGAACCAGAAGACAGGTCTTCTGTGTCTACACCCCAAGACTCTGGAACCTCCTCCCATCATCATTAGAGTTGCCCCATCACTTATAAAGTTCAGGAAGACGATCCTTCTCTTCAGGGAATTTCTCCCCTAACACCTAGGTCCACACATTAACCACTTCACACCCTATCAGAGACTAGGTGAACTGTCCCCCAATGTTTCATCCTGGTTTGTTGTAGATCCCTTGCTGCTAAATAGCGTATACTGTCCCTCCCCTATTAGCTGCCCTTTCCCTCATTTTTCTGCTTCCCTTACCATTTTCTTCCCCCTACAGCCACGGCCGCATCTTGGCAGCCTCTTAGAACTCGGCCGTACTTTTCAAAATCTGCAAGGAGCTGGCCAATCCTGCTTCAGTCTCAACCTCTCCTGTTCCCTCCAAGGCCCTTTGCACACCCTTAGCATCTCATTTCACCACTAAAACTCAGGACATTCTGTCCACTCTCTCTTCCTCTACCTCCTCTTTCTCTCCCTCTACCTTTCCAGGTCCCTCTCTGGCTGGTTCTCCTCCTTCCACTGGTTCACTCCCCACAGTGTTTCTAGACAAGTCTGATCTATGAAAGTCTTGTCAAATCAGGTGCTCCCCTGCTCCTTCAGAACCATGAAGGACCATATTGACACCCTTGCCCCAGCCCTGGCCGATGTCTGCAATCACTCTTTTGCCACTGGAACCTTCCCCTCGCCCCTTAAGCACTCCCTTGTAAACCCACTTCTTAAGAAGCCTTCTGCCTATCCTTCCTCTCTGGCAAACTATCGGCCGATCTCTCACCCTGGGCAAATTCCTGGAAAAGCTGGCCTTCTCCCAGGTTACTGAATATGTTGGCTGTCTCCATGACCACCAGTCTGGCTTCACAGCAGCCAGAAGCATGGAAACTGCTCTCCTGAACACCCATGAAGACTTGCACTCCAACCTTGACTCTAACCTACATTCTGTCCTCATTCTCCTTGATCTATTCTCTGCTTTTGAAACGGTTAACCACGCCATCCTGCTCAATCGTCTCTGAAACAACCTGGGTATCTTTGGTCAGGCCCTTGCCTGTTTGACCTTCTTTCTCACTGATCGAACCTCCAAGATCCAACTTGGTTCTTTCCTCTCATCTATCTCTCTCTACTTGTGGTGTTCCCCAGGGCTTTAACTTCTCTTCCTGGCTATTTAACCACTACCTGGCACCTCGGGCCTCGGGCCAACTACATCTCTACTTTCTGCTCTAACTTTCAGTGTTATGCGGATGACACCCAGTTCTCCTTCAGGCTCCCCTCAGCCTCCACTGCTCCTTCTCTGATACCAGACTGTCTGTCCACTATTCAGGAATGGTGTGCCTCCAACAATCTCTGCCTTAATGCCAGTAAGACTGAGATCCTCCTCATTGGGACTCTTGCTCCAGCCTTCCCGCACTCTGGCCGTCCAACCTGGCCCTCAACCTGCTCCTTCCATGGAGGCTAAGAACCTTGGGGTCATCTTCGACTCCACCCTCTTCTTCCCTCCTCACATCTCTGACGTCTCTAAGAAGTCACACTATCAGCTGTACCTCCTCATAGGTATCCTTCCTTTTCTCTCTTTCCCCCAGAAGCTCACTCTCTCCAGAGCCCTGGTCCTCTCTGGGCTGTACTACTGCAACAGCCTCCATCTAAATCTGCCTGCCTCTACTCTTCGCCCTCTACAAAATATCCAGAACAGGACAGCGAGACTTGTCTTTGGACTCAAGCCCAAGGATTGTATCTCTCCAGCCCTGAAATCTCTTCACTGGCTCCCTGTGGCTGCAAGGATCAAGTTCAAGACCCTCTGCATTGTCCACAAGGCTTTTTGGGGCCGGGGACCACACTAGATCCAATATTGTCTTCCTAAGCATCTTACTTTGCAAGCCCTCTGCTCATCCACCTCCAACTCTCTTAGGGTCAGATGCTTCTCCAGGCAGAGAGTGGGGGGTAGATCTCTGTCCTCAGCTGGGAGCTCCCTCTGGAACAGCCTCCCTGCCTCTCTCAATCTTGAGCAGGACCACCTAAGGTCCCGGAAGCAACTCAAGACCTTCCTTTTTGATTCCGCTTTCTCTCTCCCTCTCCCTCTCCCGTGCTGATGTCCATGTCTGCTGCACATACTGGTTACCTGGACACCCACTGAACTTAAAGGACCAGGCTCCTGCATGACTGGTTGCCCTTGCACTGCCTCAGGGCCCCGCAACCACTTAAGGGACTGTCTGCAACCATACAGTCCCCTGACTCTCTACACTTATGAGCCGCCTGCCGACTACACTTACTAGCTACTTGCACTCTCCCCTCCCCTACGGCACTTCTCTCCACCACCCCACGCACTTGCGCGATCTGAATGACACAAGGCCTAGTAAGATTGTTGTTTTGTCGTCCTTCTGTCCTCTCTTACTTGTCTTGTCGTGCCTAGAAACACTTGTGTACAGGTGCGTTATAAATGACTTATCATACCAAACCATATCATATATCATATCATATAATAGTAAAGTGCTCCATCACATCCTGAAGAAAGGTCAGTGCAGTTGATAGAGCATAATGCATTTTCAGATCATTTTGAGGGACTTTATTTTTTATGGAGAAAGCCTACATTATTATTTCTTTGGAAATATTGCCCATGTCAATCACCAATGCTACATGGTAAGCATGCAGTAACGGGAGGGATATGCATGATTCAATAGGTATTCCCACATTTTGGAGTGCCATTAAATTCCATTGTGGAAATGTGGTTTTAACACACGGTAACAAAATATGCCATAATGCACAGTGAAAAAAACTAGGAAATTGGTGGATGTTATATGTGTAAATGTTTGTCTTCACATAAGTGTTTTCATGTCCAGATGCAGCCCTCCTTATTACTCTACCCTCCACTCAAAATTCTCCACAATCACACACTGGGACTCATTACGAGTTTGGTGGTAATTTGATTCAGCCAAATTACCACCAAACTCGTTTACCATTACCACCATTTGGTCTCATGGGTTTACTCCTTGATTGCAATTGGTGGCAATTTCCCATGTTTGGAGTGCTTAGGGCACCATGAGGAATTTTGGTATATATATATATGTATATATATATATATTACATAGCCACGGTAGTGGCCATGTAGTTATGGTTAAGTTGGTGTTTCCATAGGAAGAACACTTTTTGGGCGGCTTATAACTGCGCTCCCCCTGAACGAATCCTCACCAAACTTTGCAAACAAAGTATATGGCCCACTCTGAATTTTCGTCCAGGGGGGGAAAGGGTATAGGGGGGATCCCAAAATTTCTTTTTTTCCCATAGACTGAATGGGAAAAAAACTTTGCTTGCGCCTACAGCCCAAATCGCTGGATGGATTTTCACCAAATTCGGACCAGGAGCAGCGGCTTGGTCCCGAAAGCGTTCTTTTGCAGATTTGGTGAAAATCCGTTCAGTAGTTTTTTTTAAAATGACCAAAAAGTGGGTCATAAAAATTTGTGATAGCTGTGTTCGGTACGCGGCCGAACGGCTTATGTCATGTCCGCGGACATGCGACGTGTTCGCTGATTGGACGGTGTGGAGCGTGAAGCGCATCAGATTTTTGGTGGCGCCCGCCATCTTGGATTCGCGGACGTCCGCAGACAGCGCAGTGAAACTTGGTTCAAAATTTGTATTTAGTCGAGTGTGTTGGTGTGTAGGAGTGTTTGGGGAGGGTGGGAGAGTATGAGATAGGTTGAAACTTGTGTTTTTCATGTGGTAGACGTTCTTGTTGTGTTCGATTTGTCTGCGGACATCACAGGTGTTCTGAAATGTTCTAAATAAATAGAATGGGGGTGTTCTGAGGACTCAATATGTGTCCGTTTTGTTTGGAAGCAAGCTGAAACTGTTCTAAGAACACTTGCGGTGTCCTGAAATGTTCGCAAATAAACAGAATGGGGGTGTCCTGAGGACGCTGTCCGTATTGTTCGTTGTCAAGTTGAAAATGTTCTTAGAACTCTCGCGGTGTCCTCAAATGTTCGTAAATAAACAAAATGGGGGTGTTCTGAGGATGCTGTCCATATTGTTCGTTGTCAAGTTGAAAATGTTCTACGAACTCTCGCGTTGTCCAGAAATGTTCATAGGGGGTGTCCAAAAGACGCTGTCCGTATTGTTCTCTGGCAAGTTGAAAGTGTTCTAAGAACACTCGCGGTGTCCTGAAATGTTCGCAAATAAACAAAATGGGGGTGTCCTGAGGACGATGTCTGTATTGTTCGATAGCAAGTTGAATGTGTTCTAAGAACACTTGTGGTGTCCTGAAATGTTCGTAGGGGGTGTTCTGATGACGCTGTCCGTCCTGAGGACGCTGTCCGTATTGTTCTCTGGCAAGTTGAAAGTGTTCTAAGAACACTTGCGGTGTCCTGAAATGTTCGCAAATAAACAAAATGGGGGTGTCCTGAGGACGCTGTCCGTATTGTTCATTGTGAAGTTGAAAGTGTTCTAAGAACACACGCGGTGTCCTGAAATGTTCGTAGGGGGTGTTCTGAAGACACTGTCCGTATTGTTCGATAGCAAGTTGAATGTGTTCTAAGAACACTCGTGGTGTCTTGAAATGTTCGTAGGGGGTGTTCTGATGACGCTGTCCGTCCTGAGGACGCCTTTCCGTATTGTTCTCTGGCAAGTTGAATGTGTTCTAAGAACTCTCGCAGTGTCCTGAAATGTTCGTAAATAAACAAAATGGGGGTGTTCTGAGGACGCTGTCCGTATTGTTCTCTGGCAAGTTCAATGTGTTCTAAGAACACTCACAGTGTCCTGAAATTTTCGCAAATAAACAAAATGGGGGTGTTCTGAGGACGCTGTCTGTAGTGTTCTTTGTCAAGTTGATTGTGTTCTAAGAACACTCGTGGTGTCCTGAAATGTTCGCAAATAAACAAAATGGGGGTGTTCTGAGGACGCTGTCCGTATTGTTCGATGGTAAATTGAATGTGTTCTAAGAACACTCGTGGTGTCCTGAAATGTTCGTAGGGGGTGTCCTGAAGACGCTGTCCATAATGTTCGTTGTCGAGTTGAAAATGTTCTAAGAACTCTCGCGGTGTACTGAATGTGTTGTCAAGTTGAAAGTGTTCTAAGAACTCTTGCGGTGTCCTGAAATGTTTGTAAATAATATAAATGGAGGTGTTCTGAGGACGCTGTCCGTATTGTTCGTTGTCAAGTTGGAAGTGTTCTAAGAACTCTCGCGGTGTACTGAATGTGTTGTCAAGTTGAAAGTGTTCTAAGAACTCTTGCGGTGTCCTGAAATGTTTGTAAATAATCAAAATGGAGGTGTTCTGAGGACGCTGTCCGTATTGTTCGTTGTCAAGTTGGAAGTGTTCTAAGAACTCTTGCGTTGTCCTGAAATTTTCGTAGGGGCGTCCTGAAGACGCTGTCCGTATTGTTCGCTGGCAAGTTGAAAGTGTTCTAAGAA
Organism: Ambystoma mexicanum; assembly: GCF_040938575.1. Taxonomy (NCBI): domain Eukaryota; kingdom Metazoa; phylum Chordata; class Amphibia; order Caudata; family Ambystomatidae; genus Ambystoma; species Ambystoma mexicanum. The sequence goes on from NC_090926.1 coordinate 550,871,494, forward strand.
TACTCATAATATCCGCGGACATTAAAAGTTTCCATAGGCCATCGTTGAAATGTTTGAGTCTATGGGTGTGATATACTGCGGTGGTTGTGGCCAGGGCATAGAGTGTTGGGTGCATGGCCATTTGGCCATTTGGCCATGCACCCAACACTCTATGCCCTGGCCACAACCACTGCAGCATATCACACTTATAGTTGCTTATAACTTTGGGTCAAAAACAAATTTATAAGGAACAAAGTTATAATATACTTACTGATTGGTTTAGTAACTGGAGTACATGTATTTCTTGTTAATTTCTGTGATAAAAGAAAATAGCATGTTAGTATTAATATTTTGTAATGACTTATTACATTGTATAATCAACATTTTTTTATTTATTTTTGGACCGTCATATTTAGTAGATTACAAACCAGAGTACTGTGCAATTTGCTCAGTTTCTGTGTGCGTTGCTAAAATCATTGGGTCTGTGGGAGAAAAAAAAATCCATGTTAGATTAAAAAAAAACCTTTTTCTGTTATGCTACAGTTTATTTGTTTGTTTGTTTCCAGTGTTCACTTGTTGTTTCTGGCCAATGTTTTATACATTGGCTTGTTTCATTTTTTTGGAACAGTAACATATTATTTATTTGTTTGGATATTATAAAATTTTGGAGCAGTTAGATATCAGTAGGCGTATTCTAACTGCCTATTTTTTGATATTTTTTAGTGGTATTGATTTATCTGTTTTGATATTGTTAAATTTGGGACAGTTAGATACCAATTGGCGTATTCTAATTGTCTATTTTTTGCTCTAATTTAGTGGTATTCATTTATCTGATTAGTTGTTGTAGAATCTTTGGGCAGTTAGATAGCTTTTGGAATATTCTAACAATTTACATTTTTATTCTACAAGGTTACTTAGGGTTTAAGTACAGTTTAGTTATCAAATTTTGGTTTTAAGAACATTAAATAAGCGTTTGTAAGATTTGCTGGTAATCTCTGCTTTAGAGTAATGGTACTATCATTACATTGAAACCATCCACATTTATTTTTTATATATGCAGTGTAGTGCCCTGAATTGGTTGTGGCTCCTGCGTGGTAGATTATACCTATTGTTGTGAAGGTTTTCTTACCAAGTGATATTTGAACATGTGTGAATCCAGTCAGCTTGCAGTTGTTTTTGGTACCATCTGCATTGTAGCGTAGAAGCATTAGTATTACGTACTTGCTATGTGTTTGTATTAGTAACGTGGAGAGATTATCCGAATTGCAGGTAGAACATAATCTACCATGGTTTGCATTTTGTACAAGTTGCTGAAATGGAATGGATTCACAATTAGGTATTGATATTGTGGGATGTTTTTACCCATGCATCCAAGCCCTACAATAAAACTGTGCAGTACTGGCATGGAAAACATCATGATGGCCAGAACTCCCCAGAGAGTGCACAGGGAAAACATGAAGAATAGGCTGCCACCCATTTTGCCTATGTTGTGAGCACAGGAGGACACTGCCTAAAAGCACCAGTGGGCTACACACACAGTAGCCTGAAACCATTGGGAATGGCAATGCTGATTGCCAAAAAAGCAACTCAGAACTGTGGGGAATTCACTTTCTTAATCCCAAAAATGGTTGCATTACCAGTACTCACCACTATCAGAAAGCCGGCGTTTTAAAACCACCAGACTTTTGTGTAAAACTGAACAAATGAAACAAAACCAGACCAAGGAAAGACTTGCTAAGAGGTGGATACAATGTAAAACTATATTCTGAAGGAAGATCAGAGGCGGACAAGCATGGACCATAAGGGATATATAATGTGCACATGTAATTTCAACAAATTGTATATCTGGGAAGGATGTATTTGAATCAAATATAGATTTGTGGGCAAACTGACCAGGGGAGGATCCTCTGACCCATAAACAGACTTCATCATGCTGACAATCCATTTCATTCCCCCAATCATGGGAGAGGGGAGAATTGGGCCAATGACAAGTAGAGAGGGGCAGGCTTAGCAAGGCCCAGGCACACACCCATTTTCAAAACACATAAAAAGAGACTGCAGGGACAGGTAGAGACATTCAATTCCATTTGCTGCGGAGCATGCTGACCGACGACTTCACATCCAGAGATCCAGACTTCAAATCCATCAATCTCCAAAGACCAGAACTTTACTTCAGAACTTAAAGCAAGGGCCTAAACCCACAAACTGAGAACTCTTCTCAGCAGGCCTCAGCAACCTTAAAATCATTTGAAAACTATTCCACAGCCGGGCGAGCTGTTTGAATTCTTTTGCCAAGAACAATTGCCAGAGATCAGAGATCCAGAGTGACCCAGACCGCTGTGAGCAGAACCAGAGAGCTGACCCAGATCACTGTGAAGTGCCGAGACCAGAACCGGAGTCCAGTCCAAAACCTGACCAGATCCATGGCGAGGCCTATTTCAAATTTATATTATGAGTACCTAAGCAGAACCAATCTCTTAGTTAAAATAATCTAATCCAAACTATTTTAACCTAAGTAGAACAGCCTCCTAGAAATCGTGTCATCTGTCATTTGTAAAGCTGCACAACTGTCACCTGTCAATTCTGAAGCTGCAAGCTGTCACCTGTCATTTTGAGTTTTACTTTAAATCCGAAAATCTACCTTTATTTAATCGTCCGTATCTCTGGAACCGTTTGGGCTAGGAACAAAATTTAACTTTCATCTGAAAGCTCCTTATACTTTTGCCGTAATCGCGATTCATGCACTCGCGAATTTTGCCGCGATTTGCGATTTGGCCTGATTTCTTTACCTGTAAAAAGATAGCAGCTTTTTGCTTTCCTGTGCTAAAAATTTGTTTGTCTCTTAATAACCATCCCTGAATCATTACTAAAGCGAGCCTGAGCTCATCCCAAGTATCTCTCACTCACCCTGAACCTCCTAAAGGGAATTAAAAGCATTTTCAGCATATTTTTCATCCATTGCCATCACATTTAAAAAGCATTTTGGGCCTGTGTTTCAAACTCCTACCTGTTTCCTCTAAGCTTGCTGCGGGGGAACTGAATTTCGTATTGTATTTGATTGCATTCCTGAGAACTGTGTGCTCCTCTTTCCATCTCCTTCCATTTCTTACATTGCATAGGGGAGGGGGGTGAATTGCCAGAGAAAAAGTGATTATCTTATCTTTTGTTAAAATCATATCAAGTATTTCTGTACTGCATTTTATTCCTCACTGCTTTTCCCCTTGAAATCATAAAAGTATTTTTGCTACTTTATCCATCCTATACTAACTCCTCATTGATTGTAAAGAAGTGTGCTAGTGCCAGATTACCCATTGTTGATCAACATCATATGTCTAAGTGTACTATCAGATATTAATTTATTATAAAGTGTGATATATATATATTGTTTAAATTCTCAAATAAACCTTTTAAACTTGCAAAACAGAACTACTTCTTGGCTCAGTGGGGTCAGGGGGATTCTAAGAGAGGGGTGTTATATAGGGGTAGTCATCCAGAACTCATGAACTGGACATAAAGATATATCAATAAGGGTTTCCATTCAGTATCCCAGACTAGGCATTGACTTAGCTGTAGTGTTGAATTGAATCCTCTTACAAAGTGGGGGCTCGAGCCGGGATATTCTGGGTTAGATTTATCACTTGTGCAGATTAATACAGTGTGCTAACTGACAGGAGACATACACCCGGTCGGATCACCACGCTGTTTTACGCTGTAAAGCACTCCTCAAAGGAACGCTCTAAGGAAACGGTCTGTTTTGCAAAAATAAAATACAAACTTCTGTAAGTCAGGAAGGAACTCAAATTCCAGAATGACGACACTGGTAGACATCAAAATAGCCAGAGAGCACTTCTTACATAAGCTATTTGTGAGAGGTGAGTGGACTCATCAGTACCAAACGGTCTGGTTGCAGGCAATCGCGCAACAGGTCACTGAAACAGGGTCAGATAAATGGAGAGATCAGGGTCCCCTACATGGGGCCCTGAGTGAACTATATATGGCCCCTAAAGCCAAAGATGAACATAATAAGATTGCCAGGATAGCGGCATATTTGTATCTATATATGGGAGCCATGCAGGACAAATGTGCTGAAGGCCAAGATCTGGCAAATAGGCAACAGATGGCGTTAGAGAAGGCCCAATCTGATCTGGACTCTTCTGAGCGGAGGCTGCTCAGGAGCCAGGAGTCAGTAAAGGACAGCAGACAGTACATCACTAAAATAAAGGAGGATATGGACGTGCTGCAACAGGAAAAGGCGGACCAGGATACCAGATTTCTGGCCTTGCAGAAGGAGTACCAAGAAGGTTTGGACTCCCTTCTGCAGAGCCAGAAAAAGCTGGTGCAACAATTAGATTTCAATAGGGCATGTGCTGAGCAGGTAGTACCCTGCAAAGCCACCTAGATAGGGAAAAAGAGGAAAGCAATACATTGATTCTGAAGGACCTGGATACACAGGCAGAGTTTGATCAGGAGCGCCAGAAAGCTGGTGCCGTCCAAAGGCAAAGGGACGACCTGGCGGCACAGATGCAGGCTCTTAGTCAGGAAAGGGATACCTTAGGCCAGGAAGTCTGCCACTTAAAAAGGAAAATGGAAGAAAATCACCTAGCCCTCCAGGGACTGGGTGACCTCCAAAAAGAACACCAGAACTTGTTAGAGCACACCAGGAGGGTGGAGGAGGCTCTGGCAAGAAAGGAGCAGGCCAGTAGGGATGGGACTAAGGAGGTAACCCTCCTGCAGCAGAGACTGGCCCAGTACTCCAGGACCAATCAGGAGGCACAGAGAGAAAATGAGGCTCTCTGTCAGCACAATGATAGGCTCCAGCAACAGGTAGCGATGCAGGAAAGACTGATAGAGTCTAGTAAGGCCTTAACTGAGGAACTGAAAATAAAGGCTCTTGCATTGCAACAGGGAGCAGGGGCTGATAGAGACGAGGTGCGCTGGGAAAGGGAAACGCCTGAGCATAACCTCAGGAGCCCTGGTACCAGAGGCCTTCATCTCTCCCAGTCCCTGGACTCTGCCACCCCCATGTCCCCTCGCGCACATGAGCCCAGGGCCACGGAGATGGCAGATTACTATCCAGCTACAAGTATGGGGCTCATAGGCATCCGGGTATGGGCACCCAAGCACAGTGCAATTTAGTGGGGAACCCCAGGAGAGTAGGCCCATTAAGGGCATCCTGAAAACCTCTGCCCAGTTAGGTCAGTTGGGGGGGGTACCCATCAAATCCTGGCAGCAAGGAGGGATCTAAAGACTCCTCTGAGCATTACAGGACACAGGAGACCAGGTCCCCACATTCTGCCAGCCATTCCCAGGCTCGCAGAATCCGGGAAAACCTGGAAGATCAGACGGGCACCTCTGGGAGCAGCGCTTCTGAGTCGGAGGATGAATGGACCAGGGTTACCCGAACCAAAAAGGCCAATAAGGCAAAAAGGGCCTTGCTTAAGGACCCATTGAAACAAATAAAGGCAATAAGGAGTGTCATCACGCCTTATCATAAGAACGCCAAGTATTCTGTTTGGGAACACTTGGAGCTCTATGAGCAAATGATGGAGACTTTCCATTTGAAGGACAGCCAAAGCTGTATTCAATATGTAAAGTAGACCTTCTCACCAGAATACTCCAGTTTCTTTGCGGGGCTGGAGGATCAAAACCATTCAAGGTGGTCCACATACAGGGCGGCCATCTTGAAACATTTTTCTGTGCACAGAAATCCTCAAGAGGCTCGCAAGGCAGCCTACAATTTGCAATGTGGGGAGGATCAGGCCCCACAAGAGTTTGTGCAAGAATTAAAGCGTGCTTTTGCGCAGACCACCAGAAGGGTGCGCACGGATAGCAGAGAATTTATCAATACGTTTTTCCATGCCTTACCCAAATACATAATGACCCAGCTCGTGAGAGATTTTCATGAGAAAAGATCTTTAGACTGGGTCATTGAACAGGCTACCCGGATCTATGAGGTGCAGAAGCCCATCGAAAATAAAAATAATGCGCCGAAAAACCCCAAAACCAACAGCACCCCTGCTGCTGCCAAGGTGGCAGAGGTAAAGGTTGCCCCCGTTTTAGATTTGGAGATGGGGGGGCCTAAAAACCTGCCTGCACCAAATAATTTACAGCCCAGAAGGCCCTCGGGCCAGTCACAGACAGGGAGTCGAGGAGGTAGTCCCACAAATGGGGTCCCCCGCTCCCCTGACTATGTAAGTCCCCGCTATGAGGGAAACCGACCAATCCTGGGTTATGTGTGGACTCCTCCAGCCCACGGGGGGGGATCCAGCGAAGCACCTAACCCAGGGAACTTCCCTCCCAACTTCCCACAGGAGGGCAGAAATTCTCCAAATCCTGGGCAGAACTTTTTCCCCAGGTATCCACCCAATTTCCCGCCCCAAAATCATCCATCCTTCTTTCCCCAATTCCCTGAGCCCAGACAACCTAATCCGGGAGAGGGGAGGCCAAGGGTGGAGGGGTACCAAAATCTTCCGAACCAGGGGTACTACCAGAGAAGGGATAGCTACCCTTCCCGGGATCAGCCCAGGGGAGAAAATAGAGCCCCGTATCAGCCTGAGCGGGTTTCACAACTTGAGCGCCAGGTCCAAAATATGGCACGGGATCTGGGTCACATACTGAGGGCTCAACAGAACCCTCAGATGAGCATGCCACCGCAGAATGCCCCAAACTCTGGACCTGGTGCTCCAGAACAATGACGGGGGCAACACCCCGATAACCCACTGGTTCCCAGGGAGGAAGCACAAGGGGAAGAGGGGTGTAAAGCCTTGGAGGAAGCCTCCTTCCCAACTTGTAAACAGCCCCTTGAAAACCAGGAACCGGACACAAAATCTCCTGCCCCTGAAAGCCTGCCTCCCAAGGAGTAGAGAGGGGGTAGGAGAAACAAAGGACCCAAACAGACCCACTTTGTGGAGGAGGTACATGTCTTCCAATTTGAGGGAGAGGGATCCTCAGAAGATCCTGGGAAAAGGATCTTCTCCTTCAGAGATGGGGGAACTCCTCCCAAGGAAAAATGGGCCCCAAGGGATGCCAATTCAGACTGGGGAGATGTGGAGACTGAGCTACCGCCGCCCATCATCTCATCCCAGAACCGACAATACCAAAATCCCAAGGGTCAAACCCATCCTGATGACTGCCTCCAAAAAGGGTGGGGCGGCCCAGAACCGGAACCAGGGGAACCCACAATGGCTCTGATCTCCAGTTGCCAACTTTTTCTTTCAGATTCCCAAGGCTCTCCACAGAATTCTGCCCAAATCTCTTCGCTAGCAATGTCCAAAACCAGAAAGTTAGCCCACCAGTTGTCCAAAAATGTGCATTATCTGTGCCCCCTTGAGGAGAAGGAGGGAAGATACTATGCCCCGGTACAAGTACAGGGGCAGGGTACAATTTTGGCACTGGTGGACACTGGATCCCAAGCTACCCTTCTGTCCAAAAGGGCCTTTGAGGAACTAACTACAGGAAGAGGGAAGAATTACCGAATTCCTCTCACCTCTCTTCCTGGACAACTGCAGAACTTTGACAGGAAGGAAATTCCCGTTGAGGAGACTGCAGACTTGGACATTAAAATTGGGCGACACAAGGTGAAACACCCGGTCATAGTAGTGACTCCAGAGGGCACCCCTTGTTTAATAGGGAATGACCTCCTGAGAAGGTTGTCACCCCTAATAGATTGAGTGTCAACCATGTTGGTTTAAATGGCACCTGCCACATGGTTGAACAAAAATCTGACCAAGTAGAATTTCACTTCCAGAACAACCAAATTCCAGACATGACAGTAATAGCAGTAGGACAACAGACTGGTGATGGGGGGTCCTCTCTATTTCTGAAAATCAACCTTCCTTGCATTTTAAGGTGGTATTCCACACTGGAAGGAAACACCCTGAAATTCTTTACTAATCCACAATCAGAAACTCCCACTCCTATAGTCCAGAAAGATGTGAAATCAGCTCAGAGCCTGGCTGATATTCAGCAAATTGGAGAGCAGTTGTTCATCCCTGTTCAGTTAAATGATGGGAAGGACTCTGTTCTCGCTCGAATGTGTGTGAACAACGGTAAGAGCTTTATCAGCGAAGCCATGTTCCGCCAACTCCCAAAAGATCCAGCCATTCCCACATTCAAACTGATAGACAAATGGGAAATGGACCTGGAAGCACCCAATTCCAAACATCTCCTGCCAAGCAGGTGTATGCTCAAAATCTCCATTGGCAACAAGAGCATAGTCCATAATTGTTGGGTCGTGCGAGACGTCACTGCCGCCTTTTACTTAGGCAGTGACATTCTCAATCGCTTTGCCATTAGTTTGGACCTAATAAACTTCAAAGCTTGGTCCCGATTAGCGGATAATCCCATGGGCTTTGATGATCCAGAAAAAGCATTTAGGTCAGCTCAATTGCTACCTTATGCAGTTGAAATTCAGATCAAAGAGGAAGTCACCATCCCAGAAAGGACCCGACAATTCTCCCTGGAAGTGAAAGTTAAAAGAGGACAAAAATTGAAAAACCCTGATGCTTACATACATCTAAATGCTTCTCTCCAACAGCAAGGGTTAGGGGTAAACCCAACACCATTAGTCAACATAGAACATGACCCCATGCCAATAGAGGTGGATAACAGCGACTTAAAGAGTATTACTCGAGCCGCAGGCACCATTATTGGAATGGCGGTTGATGACTGACATTTCTCCATTGAATTAGGAAATTAACTGTTAGGACCAATCCCCAAGGACTGTTTTGACAGTGACAGTGATGACGACACAACACCAGACAGGATTTTCACCCGGCATGGGGGGAACTTCCTGGTGTACACTTCTTGCCCTTATGGTAAGGAAGATGTGACTTGTGACTTCAGGAGGGATGAGGTGATTTTCCAGGTCCATGAGGGCTGCCTTTCCCACCTGAAGCCTCCAGTCCAAATCAGCACTCTGACCAGGGACTTCTCCACCCAGCTGGTGGAGGCCGCTGAGATAGCCAAACCAGAAGTCTTTCCAGGCTTCAGGCAGATGGTGGAAGAGAGAGTCAACTTAGCTGATGCCTGCGTGACTCTGGAACAGAAGCAAAAGTTGAAACAAGTTTTCTTGGATTTCCAAGATCTCTTTGCGGTAGACTCATATGACTGTGGTCGCACCGACATCCACACCACAACAATTCCCACGGACCCTGGAATGACTCCAGTGTTTGTGAAGCAATATCGTTTGCCTCTCGCATCCATGGAGTCCCTTACTGAAATAATTAAGAACCTTGAGTCCCGGGGAATAATCCGTCCAGTACACAGCACCTTCAATAATCCGGTGCTGGGAATATTGAAGCCAAACGGCCAGTGGAGACTCTGTGCCGACCTTAGGGAGCTCAACAAACGGGTCCATACTTCCCATGGCCTCTGCCCTACATTGACCAAGGGCTGGCCCAGATCCAGGGGTCACAGGTATTCACAGCAATAGACCTGACCAATGGATACTGGACCGTGCCTGTCAGTAGGGAGGACCAATACAAACTGGCTTTTACCTTTGGGGGCCAGCAGTACACATGGACCCGGACTCCCTTCGGATACCTCAACTCCGGCAATGAATTCAACATTTTCCTACATAAGGCCATGCCCGACCTGGGTGCGAGGTGTAACCTGGCTTATGTAGATGATGTCCTCATCAAAAGTTCATCTGTGGAGGAACACATAGCAGAGATCCGTTATGTTCTGACACAGTTGAGGGCCGGCGGAGCAAAACTTTCCTTTCAGAAAGCACAGTGGTGTAGAACCCGTGTTAATTTCTTGGTGCATGAGATTACTCCTCAGGGTCTCTATCCCCAAGAAAAGAAAGTGGAAGCACTTCAGAAACTGAAAGATCCCACAACTCTGCGGGAACTAAGGAACCTCCTTGGACTGACTAATTACAGCAGAAAGTTCATTGAAGGCTACGCAGAGATCACTAGACCCCTGATTCATCTCGTGAAGGGGGGGGGGGTCAAGTGGGAATGGGGTCCAGAACAATCCGAGGCAGTAAGACAACTCAAAAGAAGCCTCTCACAAGCGCCTTGCCTAGCTTACCCTGTCAGAAACAAGGAGTTCTTCCTGGAGACAGGGTTCTCTAATACATGCTTGACGGCAGTATTATACCAAAAGCATGACAAGGTCAATAAAGTAATCTCCTATGCGAGCAAAACTTTATCCTCTGTGGAGGAAAAATTCAACGATTGTGAGAAGGCACTCCTGGCAACGGTGTGGGCATTGAAGAATTATCGCCCGTTTATCCAGGGGGAACACATCATAGTGGAGACTCCACACCAGCCTCTGCAATATCTCCAAAGTGACAGAATCCGGGCCGGAAATGTGAGTAATTCCCGAATTACTTCCTGGATTCTGTCAATGCAAGGCTTTCCTGTGGAGGTCAGATATGGCCAAAACAAGAAGAGTCCCCTCGCGCAAGGTCTGGCTGACTTGCATGATTGTGCCAGAGAAAACTGTCTCGAGGACGAAAGTCTAAAAATCAAGGACAACATGGAGGCATACCTTAATTCCCCACACAAAGTCTTTGAAGAAGACAAGTGTGAGGGAATGCCCACTGTCTATGTGGATGGATGCTCTTACCATGTTGACAACGACGGGGAGAAAGAACTGGTGGCTGGCGTAGGGAATGCATGGGTGAAGGAGTTCCCAGAACCCTCCGCTGGATACAAAATTGGTCCCCAAAGTAGTCAGGTGGCAGAATTGATGGCTGTGCATCAGGCCATCCTCACTGCTGTCCAACATCAACTCCACGAACTGGTCATAATCACCGATTCGGATTATGTACGGAACGGGTTCGTGGAGCACCTGGTTAATTGGAAAACCAGAGGCATGTTATGTGCTAATAACAAACCCTTGAAACATGGGAAGTTAATTCAAAACATTGATGATCTGGTCACATCGAATGGGATGACCATCTACTGGAAAAAGATCAAGGGTCATTCCAAAGTAGAGGGACCAGACAAAACTGGAAATGACTTAGCTGATCAGCTGGCCAAAACCGGGGCCATCCAAGGGGATCTAATAGAAATAGAGTCCCTGTTGGGGGAAATCCAGGTCACTGCTATCACTAGGTCCCAGACAAATGCTCACAATGATCTTTCAACTGCACAATGGAGTAACGAGACTCCTGATGCTGATTTGATTACAGCTCAGAAGGGGGATGCAATAATTGTTAGGTTTTACCAATACATTGAGGACCCTGAAAACTTTCCCCTGACGGATACCGATTACATTGGGAAAGAGGACCTAAGAGTGTTGATGAAATGTCCAAAACTGTTCCGGATCCAAGACGGTTTGCTGGTAAGGAAATCCAAAGCTGGCCACGATCCGTGGGTGCTTCCTACCTCATTCCGAAGCCTGATGTTAAGTCACGCCCATGACGCGGCCACCGCCGGTCATAGGGGGTTTCACACAACACTGGAAATCTTAAGAGAGGTTGCATACTGGCCACACATGGGGCAGGACCTCGACCAATACTTGAAGGGGTGTCTTGTGTGTGCACAATTTCAGCCATCATCCCTCACACACCGTGCGCCTCTCCAAAAGAGGGGGATGACACTGCCATGGTCAGATTTGCAAATCGACTTTGTAGGCCCTGTAATCCGCTCGTCTAGAGGAAACAAGTACATGTTGACCGTTACATGCTTGTTTACCAAGTGGGTGGAATGTCTCCCGGCCCCAAACTGCAAGGCAGAAACAGCAGCTGCCCTGATGATTAACCACATCTTTTCCCGTTTTGGTCTACCTCAAAGGATTGAGTCAGACAGAGGTAGCCACTTCACCAGTGAAGTAATGACAAAGATGTGGGAGATACTGGGGGTCAAAAGAAAGCTACATATTGCTTACCGGCCAGCTTCTTCTGGGGCAGTAGAGAGATACAACCGAACCATTGTGAGCATCTTAAAAAAGTTTGTGGCAGATTCTGGGCCAAGTTGGGATATCCGATTACCTCTGGTCCTAATGGCCATCAGATCTACCCCTTCATCTGCAACCAAAATGTCACCATTTGAGTTGATGACTGGACGCAAGATGGTGCTTCCCCAGCATTTGCTCTACAGAACCCAAGAGCAAACGTTGATAAATGCCTCCACAACTCATGAGTATGTGGAGAATTTAAGGAAACACCTTCAGCATGCTTTTGCCTATGCTCAGCGGAATCTAGAAAGATCAGCCGAGAGCATGAAGACCCACTATGATTTAAAAACTACCCGAAAGGAATATAAGGTGGGTGATCGGGTCTACCTATACAATTTCCAAAGGAACCAGGCCAAACAGCGAAAATGTTTGCCTACATGGAAGGGACCGTTTGAAATTATAGACAAGATCTCCCCTGTGGCCTACAAGATCCGCATCCCCAAAGGCAGTTTGGCAGAGGGGGAAGACAAGTGGGTACATATAAATCAGCTAAAGTGTTGCCATCCCAGGAACACTCTGCAACAACTGGAGGAATCCACTGGAATCCCAGAGGGGGCCGCTCCAGAGTAATTCAGATCCAACCCTAAAATATTCCACATATAGCATATAAAATTCTGTGATCCGTGTATATAGATATGTTCTTGTCTCCTAATTTAAAAAAGAAAATGTATATGTTCATATCTTCTGATTCATAAAATGTATATGTTCGCCACACCATTAATAGTGGTGAAGAAATGTCTACGAATAGGTATTGCCGCTTTGCTTTATCATCCTAGGAGAGATGAAACCATGGAGACTGACCAAGGAGGACGACTGGGGACCAGGAGCAGAGACCTGAGGGGCCCGGGGTACCGCCCAATCCTCCCATCAGGACCAGCAAAGAGAACTGATCGACTAGAGGGAGGAAAAGATGCTGAACTGTGCCACCTATGGAATTGGAAGAAGAGGAGGCGAATATCCCAGATCTTGCGAGTTCCATCAGTGAAAGGACAGAATGGCCATCGCAAGAGGGGGGCTTGTGGGATGTTTTTACCCATGCATCCAAGCCCTACAATAAAACTGTGCAGTACTGGCATGGAAAACATCATGATGGCCAGAACTCCCCAGAGAGTGCACAGGGAAAACATGAAGAATAGGCTGCCACCCATTTTGCCTATGTTGTGAGCACAGGAGGGCACTGCCTAAAACCACCAGTGGGCTACACACACAGTAGCCTGAAACCATTGGGAATGGCAATGCTGATTGCCAAAAAGGCAACTCAGAACTGTGGGGAATTCATTTTCTTAATCCCAAAAATGGTTGCATTACCAGTACTCACCACTATCAGAAAGCCGGCGTTTTAAAACCACCAGACTTTTGTGTAAAACTGAACAAATGAAACAAAACCAGACCAAGGAAAGACTTGCTAAGAGGTGGATACAATGTAAAACTATATTCTGAAATGACTTGAAGGAAGTAATTATTTAATGTATATGTAAAAATTGTCAGTTTGATTTGAATGTAGAAAACTGGGAACAAAAAGTGACATTTAGCTGAAACCTGGCTTAATGAAACTGGATTCTGCCTGACAACTACCCCCGACAGGAGTTGAAACCTGCTCAGCCACTCCCCTTGCCAAAAGGAGTTGTCACCTCTCTGATTAGATTAGGGGTGGAGCAGCTGGGGACTACAGGGAGTTGAACAAAGGCCTGTCCTGGACTCAGGCAAATTTTATATTGGGGGGCCGTAAAGTGGCTTCCTCTTAGGGGAAACTGGGAGGGGCAGTGCCTCTGCTAGCAGCTGAGCTTGGGGGAAATGGATAAACCAGTTATTCCACCCTGTGATGTGGGAAGCCACACCCCTTTTTGACCAGGGCATAATTTTAAAAAGATAGATAACTCATAGTGCGGACTTGTCAGAATTATATAAGTAATATCATTATTTTTGTGATTTTTCTGTGAACATTTTGAGAGGCGTTAGGACCCTGTGGTGTATTCTGGGGGGTTGCTAGCGGAAAATAGGGTCTCACTCCAAATGTCTGCATGTTAAAAATCTTCATCAATTAATGTCCATACTCCTTGCGCACATGTGTGTAATTTTGGGTAAATGTCCGATATTGCAAAACCAGTTAAAAAGCGCAAAATGTTGTCATTTTTTAATGCAAGCCCCCAGGAAGATCAGAGGCGGACAAGCATGGACCATAAGGAATATATAACGTGCACATGTAATTTCAACAAATTGTATATCTGGGAAGGATGTATTTGAATCAAATATAGATTTGTGGGCAAACTGACCAGAGGAGGATCCTCTGACCCATAAACAGACTTCATCATGCTGACAATCCATTTCCTTCCCCCAATCATGGGAGAGGGGAGAATTGGGCCAATGACAAGTAGAGAGGGGCAGGCTTAGCTAGGCCCAGGCACACACCCATTTTCAAAACACATAAAAAGAGACTGCAGGGACAGGTAGAGACATTCAATTCCATTTGCTGCGGAGCATGCTGACCGACGACTTCACATCCAGAGATCCAGACTTCAAATCCATCAATCTCCAAAGACCAGAACTTTACTTCAGAACTTAAAGCAAGGGCCTAAACCCACAAACTGAGAACTCTTCTCAGCAGGCCTCAGCAACCTTACAATCATTTGAAAACTATTCCACAGCCGGGCGAGCTGTTTGAATTCTTTTGCCAAGAACAATTGCCAGAGACCAGACCAGAGATCCAGAGTGACCCAGACCGCTGTGAGCAGAACCAGAGAGCTGACCCAGATCACTGTGAAGTGCCGAGACCAGAACCGGAGTCCAGTCCAAAACCTGACCAGATCTGTGGCGAGGCCTATTTCAAATTTATATTGTGAGTACCTAGCAGAACTGTGCAGAACCAATCTCTTAGTTAAAATAATCTAATCCAAACTATTTTAACCTAAGTAGAACAGCCTCCTAGAAATCGTGTCATCTGTCATTTGTAAAGCTGCACAGCTGTCACCTGTCAATTCTGAAGCTGCAAGCTGTCACCTGTCATTTTGAGTTTTACTTTAAATCCGAAAATCTACCTTTATTTAATCGTCCGTATCTCTGCAACCGTTAGGGCTAGGAACGAAATTTAACTTTCATCTGAAAGCTTAGAATCTACGCTCTCCAACGAACCTAAAACCGACTCCTTATACTTTTGCCGTAATCACGATTCACGCACTCGCAAATTTTGCCGCGATTTGTGATTTGGCCTGATTTCTTTACCTGTAAAAAGATAGCAGCTTTTTGCTTTCCTGTGCTAAAAATTCGTTTGTCTCTTAATAACCATCCCTGAATCATTGCTAAAGCGAGCCTGAGCTCATCCCAAGTATCTCTCACTCACCCTGAACCTCCTAAAGGGAATTAAAAGTATTTTCAGCAATTTTTCATCCATTGCCATCACATTTAAAAAGCATTTTGGGCCTGTGTTTCAAACTCCTACCTGTTTCCTCTAAGCTTGCTGGGGGGGAACTGAATTTCGTATTGTATTTGATTGCATTCCTGAGAACTGTGTGCTCCTCTTTCCATCTCCTTCCATTTCTTACATTGCATAGGGGAGGGGGGTGAATTGCCAGAGAAAAAGTGATTATCTTATCTTTTGCTAAAATCATATCAAGTATTTCTGTACTGCATTTTATTCCTCATTGCTTTTCCCCTTGAAATCATAAAAGTATTTTTGCTACTTTATCCATCCTATACTAACTCCTCATTGATTGTAAAGAAGTGTGCTAGTGCCAGATTACCCATTGTTGATCAATATCATATGTCTAAGTGTACTATCAGATATTAATTTATTATAAAGTGTGATATATATATATATATATATATATTGTTTAAATTCTCAAATAAACTTTTTAAACTTGAAAAACAGAACTACTTCTTGGCTCAGTGGGTCAGGGGGATTCTAAGAGAGGGGTGTTATATAGGGGTAGTCATCCAGAACTCATGAACTGGACATAAAGATATATCAATAAGGGTTTCCATTCAGTATCCCAGACTAGGCATTGATTTAGCTGTAGTGTTGAATTGAATCCTCTTACAATATATATACAAAGCGTTCATTGGGGATTTGTTCTTGTGTCACATTGTTGCAGAGAGTGCATGTATGTTTCCACATGTATGAAATCTGGAAGATTTCATTTATAGGTATGTTTTTGTTTTTCAGTACTTGTAGTAAGTACATTAGAAATTCTTGTGGATCTTCCTGTGAGTTTATAGTGAATTCCACCATTCCAGCACCTTAGTCCAATTGTTGTCTTATTCCATAAACACTATATGTGTTATCAGGATTGTCTGCTGCATTTCTGTGAAGTACTAACATTTGCAAACACAATGGGTCTGTACTGTGTAAGTAAATGTTGTCAACAATTGGTGGTAATTGAAGTAGAATATTCATTGCTACATTTGCGTAGCAATTTACACCAACTATATTTGAGAGTTTAAATGGACGAGGTAGTTCTGTATCTGACTGCTTTTTTTGGAGTTTGTCTTCCTTCTTTGAAGAGGTGCCTGGTTTACTTTCCCTAATTGATTCTTTTTTGCTTGTGGTACTTGATGAAGTATTAGTTTCTTTTACTCTCCTTGGAGGATTTGCAGTGACATCCTGTTGCATTTCTGTTTGATTTATTTTTCTTTTATTACGTTTTACTTTTTGTGGAACAGAATATGTGTTTAGATGGGGGGTGTATAGTGAGCGAAGTCTATTGTATTCTAAAATGCAAGGAATATCAGCGTTTACTTTACTTGCATCAAAGTTGATTAGAAATAGACCGTCAATGTAAGCGTATGTAAGCTTGATAGTGCTACGTAGCTCATGCCTTCTTTTAAGATTGTGTTACCAATATCTATCATTGCTTTGTCTATGGTAAGACCTTGTGATTTATGAATTGTGACTGCGTATGCAAGAGTTAGAGAAAATTGTTCTCTGCGTACATACATGTCTTTGAAGAGAAGGAATCGAGCAGTTGAGCGTCCTATCCTTTTTACTTCTGAAAGTTTGTCAAAGAGAATATTGACAAACTGAATTTGGTTGTCACGTGGGTATGTTTGAAAGCCAACAACTGTACCCAGTGCTCCATTAACTAGTCCTTGGTCCACGTCAAGGTTACGTTTAAGCATTACGCTGCGATTTAAGTATAATTTTAATATCTTTTCTAAGCCTGGTGTTTTTGAGATTGATTTTTCTAAACTATTTAGTCTTGTTGTGGCTTGGTCACACATAGGTAGTGTCATACCATGTACATCTAGTTTGTCTGAGGCGCTAATTTCCATTATTGGTTGCATTTCTTTACTTAACATTGTTTCATTGAATTTGAAACAACTTGCAAGAGTTGGCATTAAGGTCATACAATTGACATTTTTGTGGGCTAATTGTTCCATAACATCTATAGCACATGCATTATCGCCATAAAGTGCATTAATGTGCCAGGTTTTCAATATTGCTTCTGCTTCTTTAGAAAGTATACCAACTCTGATACTTTTTAAGAAGTTGGCATAAGTGAGATCTGCAGATTGCCGCATGTTTTCTGTTAATTCTCTGTATTGGAAATGTTGCTAAAGGTTGACATTTCCAATGCTGCCAACAGTTTTACTGCAGAGTTTGTGTCCTAATGTTTTAAAAATAGGCTCACCTTTTACTGGTGTCAATTGAAGAAGATCCCCGAAAACAATAATGTGTTTTCCTGCAAAGAGCTCTTCATAGTTTGTTTTGAGTACTTCTTGTAATCTGAGGTGAATCAAAGCCAACATTAGGTTGGAGACCATACTCACTTCATCTATTAGTAGCATTTTCATTTGTTTCAATACTCTGCCTAGTTCCACTGCAGCTTCTGAAGAAAGTTTGTAATAGTCTAATTTGTTCTGGTGTTCTACTGGCAATAGTAGTAATCGGTGTAACGTGACACCACCTATGTTGTAGGCAGCTAAACCTGTGGGGGCAGTGACAACAGCTGACAGTTTGTTGTTTGTCAATTGTTGAAGGAACTTACTGATGATTTTGATTAGGAATGTTTTGCCAGAACCAGCTTCACCACTGACGTACAGTAGTATAGGTTTAGAATTATGGCAGGAACATTCTTTATTTTCATGTTGTACACAATGTGCAATTTGTTTTGTTACTTCTTGAAAAATGCTACGTTGCTCATTGTTTAGTTTTGATTGTAGTATAGTTAAGTCTTCTTTATCTTCATACTGACATATGGTGTTTTCTACTTCTGTCATAGCTAATTCTGCCTCATTTATTATTAGTGGTCTCCCAGTGGTTCTTGGCTTCCTGTTACAGAAGGTTGACTACTGTCAGGAGTTTCTTTATCTAGTTGGGCCTGGAGTTCTTCTTCGTGCTGCTGTTCATTGTGCAACATTGTTTTGTACTGGGTAAAGTTTACATCAGTTATAGTTCTTTCATTTGCTTTGAAAGCATCTTCATATGAGTCATAGTTATCTGGTATTTCTTCTTCTTTTCTCCATGGTTGAAAGAGTTGTAGCAGGGACATGTAATATACTTCTTTATGTTAAGGAGTCTTTAATGACAATTTGATATGATTAATTAAATTTGGTTTAGTGAGTTTAATTAAGCTGCCTTCACAGTTTGTCACTCTGTATTTACCTTTTTTTGCATCAGGTTTTATATTATTTTTGTATGTGTAGTTTTGGGCTATGTGGTATAGACACATGGTTTCCAAAGTATTACTTCGGTTTGGGTAGTATGTGTCTAATAAATTGTTTTTTAAAATGTCTTGGCTGTTGGGATCATTTTTGGCTATTGTTTCTATATCTTCGTAGGATTTTAGAACTCTTTTTCTAGATTTAGCTGGACCAAGACTTAGCCATACTACATTTTCAGATTTACCATACAATGCAGTACCAGTTAAACAATCAGCTGCTTCATATGATCCACATTCTCTATGGGAGAGAATTTTTATGCCCAAGCTGTATAATTTCTGAGACACTGTTTTATCTGATGACAGGTCATTCCAGAGGTCTTGGAGCTCTGTCTTTTCTGCTTTGGTTAAGTATGCTGTGACATATCGTGCAACTGCAGTACAATTGTCTGCAATGTACTGCACATCTATGTTTGCATTCCATAAGTGGGCAATGATTGCATTATAATCATTGATATATTTTTCTTCTTCTTTTCTTTTTATGTAATATGTATTTTTAGGTGACTTACCTTTAACACTATGTCTAACTGAAGACGTGAGGTTGTTCACTTGACCTGTATTTGTAACTGGTCTAGGAAAACCAAATCAGCCTTTGGTGTAGTATTTCCCTTTGTTTTTGTATTTGCGACAACAATATTTTCCACATTTGTGTCTTTGAAATTGTAAAATTTGTGCATGAAGATCACTATTTGTTGCTTCTAATGGAATTTCACAAGTGACATATTTTTCAATAAACTGTAAAACAGTGGCATCACTGTCTTGACCAAATTTTGGAGCATCTTTAATCCATAAAAGCATGTGGATATGTGGTGCTCCTCTGGCTTGGTATTCTTTTCTCCAAAAGAAGTGTTGCACTTCTCCAAGGGGAGGAAGAGTTTTATTACAAATAAAATGTAGCATAGCAATGAAGCGATGGTGAAAATATCTTGAAACATTAACAGGATCCAAAGAACAAAGTTCTCCAGGTGTTAGTATATCTATGTTTGTTTTGTTTTTGTTTGATATGCGTAGGAAATCATGTAAATCTTCCCATGCATATTCTGCACAACTTAATGTAACAAACCAAGTGGGTGGGCCAAGGTTTCTGATCATACAACGTACATCTCCATGACGTTGAAACCAGTACTCTTTAGAACTACACATATTTGCTAATAGATTTGTAATATTTGATTGTAAAACCTCATCCTTTTGTTGCACTTTTTGTAATAATTGTGTAGCTGTCATATTTTGAAAGTGTGATCCTGATTTTAATATGTGTGCAACTCCGTAACATAAAGTTGCTAGTTCACTTTCAAAGAGTAGGTGGAATATGTATTCCACATTTTGTCTAAATCTGGGATCTTCATAATACATCCGTAATGAGTGGTATTCTGAAGCTGATATTTGAATAGGTCTATCATCGTACCTTCCTCCTTTGCCAGTAGGAAGAGTAGAGGAAAAGCACGTGCTTCTATACTTTTTTCCCATATGCTGATTGGTGATCCTTTTGTTTGACGCATTTGGTACGTTTCCAGTGCATCTTCTATGGTGTCATTAGAGTGCAAAGGATGAATTGTATAATGGTCTAAAGTATTTGATATGGTAGCAGGATCTAGGAGCTCAAATTGACCACCTTCTTGTGTTTCTTGAATTATTTCAGTTGTTTCCTTCAAGTTTTCTTCAATATGAATTTCTTTGTAATATTCATTATTCTCTTTAAGATATTGCAAGACATGTCTAACTTTATGTAAATCTACCAGCTGTTGCCATATTTTTTTGTCTTTTGTAGGTATTCCATTTACTAAGATAAAGATTGCTGCTTTGGATGTTGCACTCCTAGAGTATGCACATTTTCTTTTAAATCTAATGGTAAATAAACTACTTTTCCACGAATGCCTTTTACCAATTCAGAGGGAGGTAATTTTGCTGTTTTTGGTTGAAGGCGTATTATTGCTTGAAATGGGTGCACTGTTTGAATTATGATGCTCTCATATAAATTAAGTTGTTGTAGGGGTTTTGGTAGTGGGTTTAATTCCAAATTATTTGTGATAGCACGTGAAGGAGTTTGGTTGTTGTCAAGTTTTGTATTGCAGTAACTGCAAAGTATTAAGGGGTCAGTTATTTCGTATTTGTTTTCTGCTACAAGGTAGAGAGCAAATACAAACCATTTAGAATCTTTATTGCCTTCTATTTTGTATGATAGGTCTACAGTTTTTGTGTTACTTTTATAAAAAGTTCTGCCGCAACATACACACACATGGTTTGGTACTTCAGCTGATGTACTTTTAAATTTTAGTATTTCTTTTTGGTATGTGTTTAGTAAAAGGTTGCCATGTGTAGAATTGTTGCTAATTTGGTTTAAAGCTATTTCATTCTGTAAGTGGCTTTCACTTCCAAAATATTTTTTCTGGATATAGTCAATTTCTTCAAGTAGGTCTTTTACTGTACCATGTAGAAGAATGTTATTTAAATTTGCTAGTGCTAAAGCAGGACTTTTAGCATAGTACAGTTTATAGACTAGATTTCTTATAGTTGAATGATGTGTTGATATCCTTTGATATCATGGAAGATGGTTTTACAAGTAGGTCCTGTAATGCAGGCCAATGAATGTCCTTGTGGTCCTGTGTACTTGCACACTGGACAGGTATCCATATTTTGCAGTAGTTTAATTTTGATTTTGTCTTTGCTTTTTACATATTGATTGAGGAATTGGCGTAAAGACTTGAAACATTGTTTGGGAATGTTACACATTGACGTGCATAGCCATTTGTACACTAGATGTTCTGATTCAGTTGAATGGAGGGGTAATTCTAAGTTTTCAGGGCATATTTTAGTAAGGAGTACTTCTTGTTCCATTATGGTATTATTCACTTTTTCATAACCTCGACCACTGCTATGTATGGCAATTATATTTGTTTGCTTTTGTTTGTAAGCTTCTTCATTAAAGTATGGTTCTGTGTTTGTAGTGTGATTCCATTCACCTCTGCAGATACTTAAGAAGTTCTTTCTGTTGACATTTTGTTTATTGAGAAGTCTTTTTTGTAATTTAGTTATTAGTTTTGTTAGTGGTTTCATTTTGTTTAACACTAAAATAAATAACGTTCTTTTGAGAAGAATTGCACTGTCTATCAACGCTTCTAAGATTAATTTCCTACGATAGGTTTTAAGCATTGAACCTGATTTCGCTGCTGGTTTTATAGGATTTTGAAGGACTTTGTGACGGTACATTTTGGCTAAAATACTTTTCTTGGTATGCTTACTTTGCACTATATCAAAATTTAAAGAAGCAGTTTTATCTGTAGTGATAGCTGATTTTCTGTTAATTGTTTTTTGGTTTGTTTTACATTTTGGTAGAGGAGGTAAAGTTTTTGTACTTGAAACTTCTTGTATTTCACTAAATGACTGTATTAGCTGTTTTGTTTCAACTTTTTTCTACAAATTCTGCTAGAGATGGATGCTTATTTTGGACACTTTTATTTTCATTTGCTCTATTTTTGCGTTGCTTTCTACGGACTTGACTTTTGGTAGGCATTCTTTAGGGTCTGTTGAAAAAAATAAAGAAGGTATGGGTTGGGGTGTTCTGTAATGTATGTGAGCTGTGTGCATGAGTGAGTAAGATGATAAAGATGTATGTAATGGTGTGTGATTGTGCATTGGGAACTACAACTAGTAGGGATGGGTACTCTTGAATTTATGTGCTGCTAAACTGGGGTTTAGATGACAGAAAAAAGTAAGCTAGTGGTGTGGAGAAGTACAAATAGTAAATCTAATGTATAAAATTAAAACAGTTGTTTGTTCTATAATATCAAAATTCTAGCGGTTGAGTTGGGTAATTTGTGTGTCCAAAAATAGGAATTTGTGGGCCATTCTCGCTGTAAATTGCAGTTTAAGACATGGAGATTTTTGGACAGAATGGTGCACAATCTCTATTTTAGGAACAGAAATAACATGAATTAACTTTACAGTGTGTTTCAGTAATAATACAAATATTATGGTGATATTCTACTTACTTTTTTTCTAAAATGAACAGGTTACTTCTTAGTTCTTCTTTGTTCTTCAAATGCAGCTGCTTCTTTTCAGGAGAATAGTCTTCACTGCAATTGTAAAAGAAACAAATTAGTAATTTTGTTTGTATATAGCACTGTTTTTAATTTAGACATTGATTTTTTTAATTGAAATCCTCAGCGCCTTCCTCAAAACCATTAAAACTATCTTATTTACATAAGATACGTCACACCAGTTCAATACATATGATATGTTTTTAATGAACAAATTGTATTGCAATGACTAACTAACAAACAAAATATCTTTACTATGTCTTGTGCAATTCATAATGTAACACTGAATACCACTATTTCTATAACTAAGCTCTTCCAGGTAATAGTGCCTCAATGTCATGCTTACATTAAAGTAATTAAAGAAATAAAGAAATAAAAAAAAATATTAAGTCAGTTTGAAAATGTGTTCATGTACTGTACAGAAAATATGCATACCTGTAGTTTGTGTTCATGCATATGGATATGCATGGAGCTGCAAGTAGAAATCTTGGAGACTTGTACAGTATTTCTTGTAGATGGTGCTTGCCTATGATGTGACACTTGTACTCAGAGAGATTCACAATACATTTGCAGTGCTGATCTATGATGATGCAGTTAGATGTAGAGGCCTTGAATGTGATTGGTGGATGGTCATGTGACTTCTTACCTACATCCAATGAGGGAATGGCACAGAGAGTGAACTGGAAATGGTAGAAGGGCTGTTCATGTTATGATATGTCCGCGGACATGACGGTAGTTCGCGGACATCGGGTGTTACATCAGGGGATTTTTGGGTTCAGAAGTCATGCAAATGAGAATTAGCACTGAAAGGGATTGGTCAGGAAAGTTTAGTGGGTGTGTTGTGCCAGGACAGAGTTTCTCAGATACTCTTTTTGCTGAGAGAACAACAGATAACTATGGCTGTGTGTTTCAGAAAACAGATTGTTTGGATTTTGGGAGATTCATGGATACATTGGTTGAAGGTGCATGCAGAAAGCTGTGGAGTAGCTGTAGCTCTTGGATTTCCACATGTGGAAGTACATTGGCATGGAGTACGTGGAATGAAGTGGTTGGACTTGCTACCTCTCTGTGCTACTTTGGAGATAGAGCAACATCCAGACATAATTGTAATTCATTGTGGGGGGAACAGTTTAGGACATGTGTCTGGAATTTCTTTGCAATTTGCTATGAAAGAAGGACTTGGGAAGGTTATGGACATGTTTCCTAATTCTCAAGTAATATTTTCACGGATTGCGCAGAGAGAAATGTGCCTTCGTTCTTCTTCATTTGGTCCACAAATGGAAAAAGCAAGGCACAATGTCAATAAGGCTGTTTGTGCCTTTCTAAGCGATTTTGGCATGTCCTCTTTTCACAATGAAAATGTTATGTTTCGTAGTACATATATTTTTCGCCGAGATGGAGTCCAT
Source organism: Ambystoma mexicanum (assembly GCF_040938575.1). Lineage (NCBI taxonomy): Eukaryota > Metazoa > Chordata > Amphibia > Caudata > Ambystomatidae > Ambystoma > Ambystoma mexicanum. The sequence goes on from NC_090926.1 coordinate 550,895,479, forward strand.
CTTACTTATACTGGCAATCAGATTTGTCTGAGAAATGTACAAAATGCATTGCAGCCTTTTTTAGAATTACAGCATCCATTTTGAAGTAGGTGTTAAGTATTTATCATTTTTGACATACAAACACCTCCCAAAGGCTCTTTTCAGAGCCACCACTTCCGCCCAGAGAAAATTGCAATGGTTATGATAGGGTAGCAACCCAATTTTTAAGATGTTCGCGGACTGTCCGCGGACTTCTAAAAATACAAAGGGCCCTGCTTCATTTATTTTCACTTCTATTTTTTAACTGTGAAAGGCGGCTCTGAAAAGAGCCTTATTTTTTTTGATTTTTGTTATTTTGTATTTTTTTTTTTGGTTTTTTATACACAACACATTAGGAGAGGAGGGGAAAGGAGGGTAAAGGGGGGGACACCAACCACAGGGATAAGAAAGGGGGAGCTGACAGAGGAATATGTAGAGTGGGTTTTATTTGGGTAGTGAGCAGGTCTTCTCGTGCTCTGAGACGATAGTCTCAAAAGCACTGTGAAGTCGCTCCCCACTGCAGAGTACTGTGTCACAGTACATACATACAACTGTGACCCTCGAAAGGTAGGGTCATCAGAATTCTGTATGGCCTGTGAGGCAGCTTGAGGAAGACGCTGTCCCACAGAGGTGGTCCTTGTGGTGACAGGATCAGAAACGGAGGATGATGTAGAGGAAATCAACCTACTACGTTCTTCGCAAGGTACAACCTTGCAAATAGCCCCAGAGTGAAATGACCTCAGGTGTCGCTTCATGGCAGTGGTCCCAAAGCTGTACGAACCGTGCCTCCCGCGACTGAGTACTCATTGCAGGTGATACGGTTCACATGAGCCTTAGGACCATTCCCATGAATGGTAAACAACCGCCACACCCAAGACTCACGCCTAGTGCCGGTAGTAGGCATTTCCTCTACCTCATTCTCATCATCCTCTTCTTCCTCCTCTGCATCCTCACTCCTGTTCCCTTCTTCAGGCCCTTGGGAAGGTGGTGGTGGTGGAGGGGGTGGGGGTGGTGCTGAAGCAGGTGCAGCACCAGGTGGCAGTAGTGCAGCCAGGGATGCCATCTCGATGGTGTAATCTGCAAGTTGCAGGAAAAATAGCTGTGCTTTGAAGAATAGCCAGAAACACAATGAGAATAAGCTCTAGGGTGTGGTCTTTTATAGGGGTGCTTGTACGCGGTTCGCGGACATGCGCGCTGTCCACGGACAGATCGAACACAAAAAAAGGTTCAAAAAGTTTCAAAAAGTATGTAGAAACTCATGATTAGTATGTGGGACTTGTGCTATGGTGAGTTTTTATTGAAAAATATTGTGGATTACTTGAAAATGTACTTTTAAATTGTTCGGGGACACGAACAGTGTCCGCATTCAGAACACGCGATTAGTGTGGGCGCGGACACATGATCCCTTCGCGAACATGTCCGCGAAGGAAGCGCCTGTCCGCAGGACACCAAATGCACAGACATAGGTTTGCGCATGCGCGTTGATGTTCTACGAACACTGTTCGAGTCCTGAAGTAATTAAAAGTGCGTCACACGTCAAACGAACATTTGTGGACACCGTCTGTGTTCTAGAACAGTTTCAACTTGCTAGCGAACACTACGGATAGGTATAGTGTTTAGGACACTTTAATTTTCGTTTCTTTACGAACATTTCAGGACATCGCGTGTGTTCTTAGAACAGTTTCAACTTTCTAGCGAACAGTGCGGACAGGTATAGTGTTCTTCAGGACACATCCATTTTCATTTATTTACAAACATTTCAGGACACCGATTGTGTTCTTAGAACAGTTTCAACTTGCTAGCGAACAGTACGGACAGGTATAGTGTTCTTCAGGACACCTCCATTTTCATTTATTTACAAACATTTCAGAACACCTGCATTGTTTTAAAAAAAATAAAAAACATTTATTACGACACAGTATAAAAATGTAACTTTATTTAACATATATTAATAATTTATGACAGAGAAGGTGAGGCAGAAACGGAATCAAAAACAGGAGAATTAGAGGTTTCAACATGATTGGTATCAGGTGAAGAAGGGATGGAAGTCTCATCAAAACGTTTTGGGTTATGGAGAGGGTTTGGGGATAATTGACTGGGATATGGTGAGGGGGGACAAGTACATGTGGGGCAATGGCATGAGGTTTTTGTTTTAAAATGATCTTCAACAAAAGTTTTCAAATGATTTAAAATAGGTCAATAATAAATCAATTTTTTCTTTTATGCTGTCAAGCGTGTTATCCATAACAGTTTCTTCAGAGGTATTTTCTATTTTGGTATGCTCTGTACAAAAAAAATATATATGTTAAATGTATTTAAAATAATAATAATTAAATGGTTTATATTGTAAAGTGTTTACCATTAGTTTCACTATCTTGTGACATTTCGTCATGTGGGAAATGCTCCTGTAGCCATTCCAGAGTACTAGACATTTCTGTGAAAAAAAAAAGATAATACAGAAGTACTGCATGTTAAATATGCCATTTTTCAAAGGTAAAGTGACTGTTTTACCTCCAGCTTGTTGCTGTAGGGAAATTGTCCACTTTGCCTCCAAAGTTATAATTTGGCGGTGCGAGAAAAACTGGTAATTTTGTTACTGCCAAATGGCTGTAACAGAATAACCACAATTTGTTCCTTGCACTGCTGAACTTGTAATGAGACCCAGTACATAGGGTTTATCCCAATGCCCCACATCCAAAGCTATGCACTAAAATTGTGTGCCATTAAATAAGTGCAGTGAAATCCAAATAGGCGTTCCAATTTCCGTATATACCACTTGCAATGCATTTGGTGCGCAAAATGTATACAATTGTCTAACCATAGTAAAAGCATTAGTACACTGCAATCAAAATGGGAATATCTGCCTTTTCCATTTGCAAAACAACCCGTAGTGTTGCTTAACTTTAAAAATAAAAAAAAGTATTATCCAATTTAAGACTATCAAAATACTGTGCAGCTTTTTAACAACGTTTATTTTTTAAATTAAATACCAACATGTTTGGTGTTGCTCATTTTAGAGCAAGCTGAATGCAAGGTTTCACTTGCAACTGCATGTTTTGTTTTCCCTTTGGCTGTAGCAATGCTAGTGTTATCTAGGGAGAGGTCACTTCCAGCAAGGGAAGGGCTATTGTAATGCAGATGCTCCTGGGCTCAGGGGAATTTAGCACCTAATTACAACACCCATGGCTTAGTGCTGTGGAGGAGGGGGGATGGTTGCTGCAGCCACTGCCGTAGAACAAACATTTGCAAACTTGCCTGTTCTGAAAGGTTTCAGTGAAGAAGGCACTTTTGACGCGCACCCGTGTTTTTGATTTTATCTAATATGGGGCAGCCAAGGATAGCAGGACTCTCATAGTATGGGTATTTTTAAACAGTATTAGCAGCCCCAGCCCTTTTCTATATGTTTTCACAGAGGAATGCCATTTCTATCTGCATGGCCAACGTTCTGTAATGATGTACTGCACATGAATGTAAGGCATATAATACATGAATTGTAAACTCCAATTTTAAAAATAACTGTACAGATGGTTACCAAAATGCAATATAACCATAAATGCTACAATGCTAAAAATGACAATTTTTTTTTTCACACAATTGAATATTTGCATGAAACGATAACATTTAATACTGGCTGATAGAAGGATCAAATGAACAAAGTTGCTGACATTCTACAGTGTTCATTGGCTCTCTGCTCGCTTATTATACATAGTTATCATGAAACACTTGTGTAAGGCGCGTTATAAATGCCATATCAAATAATCTTTCAAACCGTTATTTCAAACATTTTCCATTTGAGATACATCAATGTTGTGAACTTGCTGCAATACGTTGTTCACAATTAATCTTTGCAAACCTTACTGAAAGCTAAAATATATTTTGACCAGAGCTTTCAGGTTTCCCAGCTCCATGGCCCTCATTCTGAGTTTGGAGATAGCCATGGTGCTATTAGCGCCATGGCTGCCTCCAAAATTGGTCTGACTCCGGCCTGGTGAAGGGAGTAATTACCGGTCCAGTCCGAGGTCGGCGGGACAGGTAATTCCCCATTCACCAGAGCCAATCCCCATTCCCATTGAGCCCCTATAGGGTCTGGTCTGGTAAAACCAGGCGGCCTTATCGGGACCCGCAAAGGGACCTCGTAGTAGGGCGCAAAGGGATTACCGGCACCGGTGTCATTACCGGTGCCCGGTATCCCTTTGCGCCCACCTTGTAATGAGGGCCCATGTGTGTGTAAACCATCCAGTTCTATCTTTTTTTTAATTTATAGTAGTTGTATGACACTGAACTGAGAAACTTGAAAGCTCTCATTGGTGTGCTTTTGAACCCACCATCACCCAATACAGCACTGTCAACCATTCAACCTTTCAGTGAGTAAAATGCTAGACAATAAATTATATAAATGTCTATTTGTGAGCTGCACAGAGAATATTGATTCTGCTATTCACCTGCTATTCTAAAGTTATTGATAAGGAAACTGGGGTAAAGTGACATAAACAAAAATAAATGGCAGAGTTTGCACAGTATTTCCAAGTCGGAAATTGTGTATTTAACTTATGAGTTATGGTTCCATGGCCGTGTCGTAGAAACTGGAGAGGAAGGAGGTGAGGAGGTGCAACCTTCGAGACACCTCTGACTCTCCCTCCCCATTGCCCTGTTGGCGCTTTGAAACAGAATTCATTTGCTGTATTTTCCTTCCAAAGAAGCAGATGAGTGCAGCCTTCCTTGTTGCTCTATTTTGCCCATTGTATTGTGTAAAAGTAATTCTAGGCCCTGTGTGCCTGCACCCCCTCGATCCCCGGCGTCTCTTCCTGGTTTCCCTTTCCCTCCCGCCTCCCGACCCGCACACCGCCTCTGATTGGCAGAAAACACCCGTTGTTTCGGGTTTAGCGATCCACTTGCAGCCACCTGCTTCTTTTTCCTTCCAAAGATACAGGTAAGTGCAGCCTTCCTTGTTGTTCCATTTTGCCCATTGTATTGTGAAAAAAGTGATTCTAGGTCCATGTGCCTGCATCACCTCGATCCCTGGTGTCCCTTCCTGGTTTCCCTCTCCCTCCCGCCTTGCCCACCAGCTAATTGAGCTTCTCGTGTCTCCTGCACCTTCACGCTTCCCATTCTGCGTACTGCAGCTCCGTCAGCCGTTTTGATCCAAGATGGATTCCCATTCCCTTTGGAGTTCTATGTAAAGCAAGCTTAGAAATGCGGTTTCTTCATATGCATTTCCTTGCCCTATACTAAATATGTTTTTGAATGCCATCTATGATTAAATGTACATATTCTACATCAGCAAAGAGCATTTTTTAGCCTATTGCTAGCCATCCCAATACAAACTGTGCTTGGGTACACTCTGCATTGCCAGCCATCACAATACAGACTGTGCTTGGGTACACTATGCTTGCTCCCCTCACACAACTGACTACTGTACTGTACTTGGGTACACTGTGCATTGCCCACCCCTCACATTACTGACTACTGCACAGTGCTTGTGTATACTCTGTATTGCCCCCCTCATCTCATAATACAGACTGTGCTTGTGTACACTGTGCATTGGCCACCCCTTGCAATACCATACCTGTCTAACCTCTGGAGTTTTTCTGGAGAATTTTAGGCATTTCTCCAGGTCTCCGGAAAAGACCCAGCAATTTCAGGAATTTTGTCGGTCTTTCCGGGTCCCGTCATATTCTCCACCTGATTGGCTGCCGCCGGCCCGGTAGCCAATCGGATGGAGAAGTGGGTGGGACCCGGAAACGGCGCAAAATGTTCGTGCCCACTTTGCCTCAATGCGACCACTGAAATAATGCTTCTTTCAATCCATGTCATTGGATTATTTTGCTTACTATAGCAATGAAATTCATTCATTCAATGCTATAGTAAGCAAAATGAAGGCGGCGGCACTGACGAAATAATCCAATGACATGGATTGAAAGCAGCATTATTTCAGCTGCGGCGCCGCCTTCATTTTGCTTACCATAGCATTGAATGAATTAATGATTTTCAGTGCTATAGTAAGCAAAATGAAGGCGGAGAAAATGTTTCTAATGACAACAACCGAGTTTACCTTTTTGACAGGTGGCCGGGGCGTGTGGGCGGAGCCATGTGCAAATGGACGGAGTCTCGTGTGGATGTGGGCGGGGCATACATCTCAGGAATTTTGATTTTCAAATGTAGGCAGGTATGTGCAATACTGACTACTGTACTGTGCTAGAGTACACTGTTTTCCCTCCTTCTCATAAAACAGACTGTGCTTGGGTACACTGCGCATTGCCCACCCCTTTCAATAATGACTACTGTACTGTATTTGGGTACACCCTGTATTGCCCTCATCCTTCTCATAATACAGACTGTGCTGGAGTACACTGTGCATCACCCACCCCTCACAATACTGACTACTGTACTGTATTTGGGTACAGACTGTATTGCCCTCCTACTTCTCATAATACAGACTGTGCTTGCCTTTATTATGCTTTGCTCCCCTCACAGTACTGCCTATTGTACTGCGCTTGGGTACACTGTGCATTGCACACCCCTCACAATACTGACCGATGTACTGTATTTGGGTACTCTCCGTATTACATATTGCTACAGTGAGTGGGTATGCTCCCTATAGGGAGTGAGGAGGAGGCTGGATATTGGCAGCCTCCCGATGGGCCTGTGAAGGTTCCAGGAATTCTCTGCAGCATATTACAAAGTTGTGTTCACTGACCTTTTACACAAAGCCAGTTTCCTTAGTACTTTGAATGATGCAACCAATCACAAAACGCAATGTCACACCATCTTCCACAGCAGAACCTCATCCAATCGACTACCTCTCAGACCTATTTCGGAGCTGCACCAGCCAAAATAGAAATGTATTTTCTGTTCTCTCAGTCACCCCACCCCACACCCGCCTACCGTTCAGGAGAAGCCACATGTCCACTCTTTTCTGGTAGTGGTTATTGGTTCGAGTTTCTTTGTGTTCATATTTTGCATGACATAACAAAACATGACATTTATTTAACCTGATCGACATCAAAACGAACAACTGGTCTGGTAGCGAAACCAAATTAGAGCTTGTCTTGCATCAGTGTGGTATAGTGACAACTCATATGATGGGGTTCACCCATGCTTCTATAACCTCCAAACAAGGTCTTAGTGGCTTCAAATTTTGCCAACCATCTTCACGTGTTGCGAATTGTCCGAATTGGCCTCAAGACCAGGCAGTCTGCGAGAGCACATTGTTTCTGACTTGTTATATAACTTAACTCGATGACAGCACAGCAACCCTCTTTCTTTGCATTAAACCATGTACACTGGAACCGGGTGGGCTTATTATTAAGCCACTTTAGAATTGTCTGACATGCGAAGACTTGGTCATTTCCATTCACCGTCATTCTTCACCTGCTGCACTCTGCACTGATGTTGGTTCTGGCTTTAATTAGGCTGCTTACATGTAATCTTTTGTACTGAGAAGTGGATTTCAGCTCGCCTTTTTCATTCCTCACACAAGTACCATTCACATAGCATTTATAGAGTGCATTTTGGAATGGGATTTCCTGCAAATCTTTTTGCGTGTATTAAGCACGGGACATATTCATACAGTTTCCCAACCACTGGACATAGCAGTAAAGAGATTGGATTTACCACTGTACAACCTGCAAGGATGATATTGGCTGAATCTAGCATTATTAATTTATATTTTGTAAGCAGAGTTTTAGTTTTGAAAAATAGCGCAATGACTGCGTGTGGTACTGTATTTTCAGCCCTCTGCACTGCAAGAGCAGCTGCAGCAAATTGCATGTAATACGATATTAGCAATGTTTGTCCCCATGTTTCTGTGTTAACCTTTTTCATGAAAAAATAGAGCAATCATTGGCAACGCCAACAGTTTGGGCTTTTGTGTAGACATGAGATTTAGACTTGCCAGGCACTGCCATAGTGGTATTAACTAACCATTAATGGCAGCGGGTGCAAAATGGTGCAAGTACCTGGGCATCTAATAGCAGTGCCTGGCAAATGTCTAATACTTGTACACAAGCCCAAACTGTTGGCTTTTCCAATGCTTGTTTCAGGTGTAACTGCTCCAGTATTTTCTGTTTCACAAGCAGTGTCCCTTACACTCAGTACAGACTGAGCAGAAACATACTTTTTAGTGTACTTGTACATAATGAAGAAGTACATTAAAAAACAACTTGTTCTATTTTGAGTCCAGTGCAGCCCTATTGACTACGTGGGTGTGCTCATCCCTGTCCTGTAGTTCAAGCCTATATGTGCTGACGAAGCTCAAAACACAGAAATTGACTGATTCATAGAAAAAGTAAGTCTGTATTTGATCCTTTTCCACCCGCACAGAGAGCAAATAATCGGGAACACGCCTTCAAATAAAGAATACATTTAACCTTTAAAACCAGCTCCAAGTTACCTTTTCATTCATGAGTTCTAGATAGAAAGGTTGAAGGTCAAGCTCCCCTCGATTTGCATGTTTGTGTGGGTAAATGAGTTGAATCCCAAGGCCAAGTAAAGTGCTAGGCCCAGTCATTCAGGCAGGGCCTTTGTCATTGAGAATCACTAATTGGCTGCATTGACACCTCACCCTCCTCCCAGTTCCTCTGAAATCCGGGAGAGGCTGCCCAGCACACTTGGGGGAGGGGGCTGCTTTAAAGGATGTTGCCCTGCTCTTGGATTGAATGGAAAAAAACCAGCTCGATTTAAAAAAAACTGGTTGCTGACACCCGCCCCCCTGCCCAAGGTAAGGGTCATGCCGCCACACTTGTCCAAAGCTTCATTCATGAATCTAGCCCCTGTGGAGGCTTACGCCACAAATACCATTATACCTACCACCACTACACCTTCCCTATTAAATGAGCGCCTCTGCTCATGCATCAGGTATGCTCCCCCTCTCACCGTTACTCCAAACCAGAGTTTTAGGAATTTGCATCTAGGAGCCAGATGCACGTGACCCACCATCAAGCCATGGTATCCCTGCATACCTCCACCCTCGGCTGTGATACCCGCCACACCTCTCCCACCTAGTAACCCGCCGACACCAGTCAGCCCTTTCCCTACCTTTTGAAGGAGCTCGCTCTTGCCCCCTTGCATCTGCCTTGTATCCTCAGGCCTACGGCTCCCTGTGGCACTGACCACCTACATGCTGCCTCCCGTGTCTACAGCCCTGCCGCCCCTCACCACACAGCCACGGCCTGTTTCGCCTACCACTTCTGGTCAGGCATTGCCGTCTTCGGATTCCTTGGTGCACACTCCTCGGCTTGTAACACTGCTACCTGAGACTGCCTACAAACTTACACAAGCACCACTGCATAAAGGTCATTATTCTGCAACGACAATAACAATACCTCTCAGGCAGGACCTGCATAGGCACTCCTAGGCTGAAGACTGGATGCACTTACCCGCACCACCCCATTGCTCCTCCTGCTACAATGCATGTGCCACTTGATGTGCCTCCTCTATTTACTGCATTTGCACCAGTGCCTGCCACCTATATACCGCAATTGCCATTTGATGCCATTACTGGTACTGCACCTGTACTAGTGCCTGCCACCCATATACCACAATTGCCATGTGATGCTACTGTTGTTACTGCACCTGTACTAGTGCCTGCCACCCATAAACCACAATCGCCATGTGATGCTACTACTGTTACTGCACCTATACTAGTGCCTACCACCCATTTACCGCAATTGCCATGTGATGCTACTGTTGTTACTGCACCTAGACTAGTGCCTGCCGCCCATGTACTGCAACTACCCTGCAATGTAACCGCGGCTGCAGTACCTGCTGTCAGCCTAGCCCATCTCATGCCCAAGACCACCTCGTTTGACTATAGGGGCTCCATATCCCCCCTACCGCCTCCCAGTGTCCCTCACCTGCTGCCCCACTGAGGTGTGCCCTGGTCAATTCACGCTCCCTACCAGCACTCACCTTAGATGTGCAAGACCTTATCATTTGGGACAACATTGACTTACTGATACTAAGTGAGACCTGGCTGAATGAAACCTCTGGCCCCGCCCTGGCCCTCAACATCGCGAGTGGCTACACCATTTTTCAGGCAGGACCGCTCCTCTCATAGGGGCAGTGGGGTAGCTGTCATTGCTAAGGAAACTCTATCAGAAGGATTGAAGGGGAACTTGTGCAGAATTCAGACTACCTTCAGCTCAAAATAAGGCTCTCCCCCAACTGTACCATCTCGCTCCATGTCGTTTACCACCCACCTGACCCTATCACCGATTTTCGTGAAGCACTAATCCACGCGCTCTCCGACAACCTAATAAACTCATCTAAAGTCATACTCCTGGGTGATCCCAATCTAGGGCTTAATGACCCTAATGATGCCCACGCCACTGCCCTAAACAAAGCCTTATCTACCCTAGGGTTTACCCAAGCCACCTCTAAGCATAACAACAGTAAAGGTTGCATGCTCGATTGGGTATTTCACCATAGCTGCTCCCTCCTGGTCACCAATATTACTCCCATTCCATGGTCTGACCACCATTGCATTAAATTTGACCTCATTGCCTCCAAAGGGCCCCCTAAGCCAATGATCCCTCTCCCTGCAGCACACTCGAGGAGCTCCCATCAGCTCACCATGGAGAATATCACCCCCTACCTCACGGGTCCTGCCCTCTTGCCCCCTTTCTCCAAGGACCCTGAGATTCTTGCTAGTAAATTCAAAATGGTCACTGTACTAGTGGGGGTGCTTTGGGGAAGCAACAAAATCACTTTCAGAAATTTGTTCTCTGTAATTGTTAGGGGGGGTGACATCAGCGTAGTCCCAGACTTCAGCGCAATATAATGCTGCTGCCTTAGCCTGCGGTACGTATAGCCTTAGGGCCGGGCATATTCCACCCCTTCCATGCCTAGCATGTTAGGCTTTCAGGGCCCCACTGTTTATTTTGTGATAGAGTGTTGGCTTTGGCAACCTGACCAACCCAACGACCCCCACTTGAGAACCAAATTCCCAGATAATCAACCCAACCCACTTCTTCTAGAATTGTACCCCCACCTCCAATTTCAATGGTTTGATTCCAAATTATTTTGATGTAAAGACCATAGCCTTAGTCTTTGAGGCATTTACCTCCAGCCCAAATTTACCACATTCATCTGCTAGAGTGGACAGGGCAAGGTACAGTCCCATAGGGGTGGTGAACAATAGGACTGCGTTGTCAGCGAAAAACAAAATTGGAATGCGGTTCCACCACAACCTTGGCAGATCCGTGCTCACCGCCAATAGTCACTCAATAATAGAGTTAATATACAAACAGAATAATACCGGAGCAAGGACACAACCCTGTTGGACCCCTCGGTCCACTCTTAAAAATTCTGTGTGTTTGCCTCCTCTCCCACAGCAGACAGTTGCTGTATTGTCATTATACAAGAGCTGGATTGCTCGCAAACATTCACTGGGGATATTTTTGGCATGCACAACTGCCCACAGGGTTTCTCTAGGGACGCTGTCAAATGCTGCCTTGAGATCCACGTATACACCATATAAATTGGTGTTTGCAATTCTCAGTTGTTTTTGGACCACTAAGTAGAACCGGAAGCACTTATGTATCATACGTTTTCCTGCCGAGAACCAGGCCTGAAGATGACGCAATTTCTTGGTATCATCCACCCATGCCACTAGGTGCCGCAGCAGGACCTTACTAAATTTCTTTCCTGTGGCATCCAGTAAGGTAATGGGTCTATAATTTCCTGGGTCTGCCCCGTCACCCTTTTTGTACATGCAGACTATTACTGCTGATGTCCAGGTATTAGTCACCCAGTCACTCTGCATTACAGTGTTAAATGCCATGGTTAATACTAGGGCCCAAATTGCAAGCATGCTTTTATAGAGACCCACCAGCACCCCATCGGGTCCCGGCACTTTACGTGCCTTCTGTACTCTTATAGCCCTCTCCACTTCTGAAAGTATGAATGTTAAGTTGCCAAGTCCATCATGCACAGGTCCAGTCCCCCCCATCCAATATGGGGCTCATACATGCTCCCTTCCCCTTAGATTGAAATGAGTACAAACCTGCAAAGTGGGCATACCATCTTGTTGGGCTTATACTTTCGGGGTCGATTGCATCACCCTTTATATCCATATACGTAATAAGATGCCAGACCCAACTTGGTCCCCACTCTGCACACATTCGATCAGGGTAGCCCCCTACCATGTAGGTACTGAGATTTCTTACTGGCTGTGATCTTCTTATATACACTCTGTAACCATTGTACATGAGCTCCATCTACCTGGCCAGTGCCCCTCAGACATGGGACCAGGGCCTGCTTTGCTTCCCTGCACACCTTGTCGAACCAGAAGTTCGATTTTTTACCCTCCTGTCTTGGTCACCTTTCCGGCATGGTCAGGGATTCTCCTAGCGACTCAATTAAAGTCAGATAACTTGCACATTTACTTTCAAGAGAGGTACTTGCCTCACAAATGCACTCGTGCATCACTATAATTTTACTGTACCAAACTGGAGCAAGATCAACCAGGTTCAGGCTCACCCATTTCACACAGCGCCTGGCATTACCTTGAACCATCACGGACACTGCCCTATCCACAGTCAGGTCTGGCTCAGGTGAAAGGTCTTTAATTGGAGAAGTATCAGCCTATGATTGCTCTCTAAGCACCCTGAAACCCTTCTATTATCTGCCAGTCTGATTTTGACACTAGGGCATAATCTATTCTAGAGTGACCTTCCGGGCCGATAAAAGTATACCCAGCTGGTTGGTCAGTAGCAAACCGGGCATTGGAAAGTCTCAGTCCCGCATTATACAATCTTCTATCGATCTCTGAGGCGGCTGGGTGTAATCTTGCGGGTCTATTAGCAATTATGCGGGGCATACTTTCTCTGGGCCGAATGGCTGCCGGAAAATTGACCTTATTTGGATTAACACTGAAGATTGGCCTTTGATGGTAAATGTCCCTATACGAAATCGCAATGAGAGTGACGGCAAGCCGCTCACGAGTTCCATCTGTTTAGTCACCTGGGTGATAGCACACCGATTCAATGTGTCCAGATCTGTAGGGATAGAGACAGTGTGGAATGCAACAAGAAGGGTAAAATGGGGAGACGTGTTGGTGAAAAAATCTCAAACCCAAAGTGTATCAGACCATCATACACGAAATAGAAGCAATTAGCACCCTTCCATCTGGTTCTATAACCATTTTGGATTATTATAAAGTTATGACACAAAGTCTTCAGATGCATTCACCAGGCCTGTCAGACAAACCAAGCATAAGGAGTAAGCAAAGGACGGGTGGTTCGACGAGGAAAGCAGAGCTGCCAAGTGTGATTTAATATGCTGTCTCAATGAGGGCACACTGGTAAGTCTGCACAATCCCAGGTCTGCATACAAATCTTTGATTCTGACGAAAAAAGGCAGACTTTAACCAGAATAGATGGGACGAGTTGCACTCTGCATGTGTAAATGGCAACTCCCATCAGTTCTGGAAAATGGTTGCACTTTAAGATCGTTATGCTCCCAATGCCCTCCAGTGCATCATACCCCCTTCTTCATGGCGCAAGCACTCTGGGAAGCTGTGCCAAGTTAGGGTAGACCAGCCGGAGGAAAACTTAAAATCAGAGAATATGTTCCCCCCATTTGCAAATGCACTGGTCCTTACAGAGAGGCAGGTAGAAAGAGCTATACAAGCACAAGTTAAGGGTAATCTATACAAAAATGAACCCTCAATATCGGCTCCCTTATGGTGCTGTGACTTTAATGTAGAAATGGAAAACAGGGCAACACCAAGGTCATGGAGGAATGCGGAAAAAGTTCTGATCTTCAAGAAGGGGACAGGGAACAACCTGGGAAATACCGCCCCATTTTACTTCTAGATGAGGCTGGGAACATGTTTGCCAAAGCTATCCTGGAGCGATTACAGAACTGGGAAGAATCAAGAGGGTTAGCCATCTACAAGTTGGTTTTTGGAAAGGGTACCAATTCCATCTAATCCTGGATAAATAGTCAGCCCTTAGTTGTGTCAGGATATATGCGGTCTTAGTAGATCTAAAGGACACTTTTGACTGTGTTCCCAGAAATTCCCTGTGGCAAGTGCTGAGAAACAAAGGTATCCCCCAGAACTTCTTGATCAAAATCTAACAGCTGTATACTGAGGTTTGAGGGGCGAGTTGACAGACCCAATTGCTTTTCAGAGAGGTGTCCGGCCAGGCTGCATGCTAGCCCCACTCCTCTTAACATTTATATCAATGAGGTTATTGACCCACCTAGATTGGGCAGCATCAGGATCCCTGCACCGTTATTTGCAGATGACGCAGTGTGGCTGGCCACATCCCCAATGTGTCTTAAGACCACGCTGGCAAAGTTCATTGACAAATGCAATGAATTGGGCCTGGAGCTCAATAAATAGAAAACAAAGACACTTGTCATCAGACCCCGCCTGGCACAATCCTTGAGCTTGACATAAAGGTGGATGGAACAAATCTAGAACATGTCCTATCCTATGACTACCTTGGAGTCAGGTTCATGGACAACGGTTTGTGGGTGCAGTAGGTAACTAACGCAATGGCCACTCGTAAAAAGTATTGTGGAGGCATAGGGCATTTTTACCGAATGCATCAAAGCGATGCCATTAGCCCAGTCCTGCTATTACACCGATGCAGGCCATTTTCTTGTCACTATATGGGGCTGAGATATGGGGACACATGGGTTCGAAATCTCTGCCCATTGTTGAAAGGACATTTTTAAAAATGCTATTCATGTTACCAAGTTCTTCGCCTAGCACTAGTATATTTATGGAATGCAACCTTCAACCGGTCGAAGATCAAGCATTGGATGAGGATTTGGACCTCGCCGGATTTGGCCGTATATAAAGATGCCTTGGTGCATATTTTGTCTCTAGAGGGGTCCAAGTCCCTCCCATGGTTCAGATAAGTGAAAACAGAATTATCTAAACTGAATCTGGAACAGTAATGGAGAACTGAAGTGACAGATCAAATGTGCTGGTGGTGCCCTCTCCCATTGCAGGTTATAAGAGGAATGCACCACTCTTAGTACCGTTTTGCATTATTTATTGTATAAACCTGATTTGGGGTTTGAGCCTTACATGGACCTGATTAGCCCGAGAAATGACCGGCCGCTATATATATACAGTTCTCTCTCAATACTCTAAAAGTGTGATCTTCTACACAGAATTGGCGAGGGTCAGGGGGTTCTTTGATTCTGTCATAAAATTACTGGAAAAAAGACAGACACCAATTGTTTGATGCAGGTAATGTTATGTCATGAGTGAATATTTTTCTACCACACAGTGTAGTAACTATGTGTTCCACTTTTGTTATCAGCCAATCAATCCGTTATTATTTTGTTTTACCTCAACACTTATCAAGGGATTGGAAAGTGTAAATTATAGTTCCCAAGCAGTTATAAGCATGTTTCTTCTGCAAGTGGTTAATTTCTTCTCTAAGCACTGAGTAATTCACTTAGAAAATGTTCACTGACTGTTTTTTAGCTAACTTAAATGTTGTGCCCTAAACATGCTTGGGTAGGGTTTAGTGTAATGCTTCAATAAGGCATAGAGAAGCAGTTTGTTCGCTTATTCAATTCTTGACAAATGCCTTGTTTTTACTAGAGTGGTGATTTACTGAGGTGATCTGTATTTATGGGCTTAGGGGTTGGCCATCTGAGGAAGAAACACACCCTTTCTCTTTTTGGGGATGAGGGAGTTAATTATATTTATGTGCAGTCTTTAACATCATTAATACCACACACTATATCTGCTGTGACAGGTTCATCATCATCATACACCATCTCCATGGGGATTTAAACATAATATGTATCACACACTATCTCTGGGAGGGACTTTAACATCAATGAAAGCCCTCACCATCTCTGTAAGGACGTTAATATCATTATAATCGCATACTATCTATGTAGGAACTTAAGCACTAGTGTTATGATAAAAAATCTCTCGTAAGTATCATGCACCATCTCTGTGGGGACATTAACATCATTATAAATCACACACCATAACGGTAGGACATTAACACTATGTTAACTACTTAGTACCTCTGAGGGGGACTTTAACATCATTGTTAGCCCAAACCATCTTTTCGAGGATAGTAACCCCATTCTAATCAGATAATAAAATGAGTGTTAAGATAAAATGTCACTGTGGTTCTTTGACATCATTGTTATCACACACCATTTCTCTGAGGACTTTATCATCATTATAATTATACACCATCTCTGTGGGAACTTGGATATCATTATTATCACACACCATCTCTGTGTGGACCTGAACATCAGTATCCCAAAACACAATCTCTACATGGTCTTCAACATCGCCAACATTGCACACCATTTCTACGGGGACATTATTATCATGATAATCACACACCCTCAATGTAGGGACTTAAACATTAGCATTATGATACAACATCTCTGTGGGATCTTTAGCACCATTTTTACACATCATCTATGTGAGGACATTATCCTCATCACATACCATCTCTATGGGGACCTTAACACAATTTATATCACCTATCATCTCTCAGTGGAACCTCAATGTCACTAATAGTCCACACCCCCTCTGTGAGGACTTTAGCATCATTGTAATCACACACCATCTCTCTGGAGCCTGGAGATATTACTATTAAAAAAATCTTGTTGTGGACATTTACTTTACCATAATCATGTACCATCCCTATTTGGAAATGTGACTTTTGTCCCAAAGAGGACAGTAACATCTCTATCATCACACCAATCCGAGAGAGGCGATGTGGTTCAGTGGGCAAGTATGTGACCTTGTAGCAATCCTGAATTCAAATCCCTGCTGCCTACTGGACCACAGTATGTGATGCCTTATTATTCACCTCATATTTATGTGCCCCATTTCTCCTTTCTGACTTATTTGGGGTGTTGTAATAGGGTTTAATGCCCGATTGAAGTTCTGTTAAGTGAATATCTTACAGGAAGTTCAACGACATTACCATCCATCGGTTGTATGTCTCTAGGATATGGAACAGGAGCAGCAACAAGTTATGTACCTCTGTCAAGACTTGAAAGAATCTTTGCACACCATCCCTCTGGGAATGTATCATTACTACAATCGCACACCATTCTTACAGTTACTTAAACCTCATCATCATCGTCATCATCATCATCATCACAGAAATAGGGAGAAGTTATCATCATTGTATTGTCCCTTGTTAAGACAGTAAATTGCCCTCATCACACACCATCTCTGTAAGGACTTAAATTTCACAGACATCATACCATCCATGATGCAACTCCAATATCCGACATCACACGCCATCGATGTAGGTACTTCAATGCCACGATAATCACATACCTCTTATGTAATGAATATAACACCCGCACATTACGCACGCCTCTGTGGTGACTTAAATATCCCCAACAAAACACACCATCTCTGTGGCAACTCCAATTACTCCTACGTCCCGTCCCTTTCCTCCATACTTATGGGACATCTCTCCGTTCTGTGGGACGGTACCGGAGCACTTTGTAAAAAGCATCCACATTTTTTTCAAAAATGTGTCCCTCCTCTCTTTCCTGCACGGGGCCCGGCACGCGGCCGTAACACCGCCCACCTTGGCTCCGCCCCACGCATCGCCCTTCAGTCCTTTTCTCCGCGCACTTGCATCCTCGGAAGACTTTCTTCCCTTTTTCCCTCTCTGGCTCTCGCTAGCGTTCGTTTACTAGTCTGTCTATGTCTTTTAAACTAGATTTTCCAGACTGTTCATCGTGTCACCGTAGCTTGGCGAGGGCGGATCCCCATCCTCTTTGTTTAGAGTGTTTGGGTCCGGAACACCGTTGGGACTCCTGTTTTTACTGTGACTGCTTTTCGGTCCGGGCACTTCAACGTCGGTTGGAGCGGTGGGAGGAGGTGTTCGGATGGACTCCTCCTTCGCATTTTCAGGCGTTCATCGACGAGAAGAAAAAACGCCCGGTAAGTTCTTTACTTTTCAGAGCACCACGGCCGGGGGATACCTTTCTGGGTTCCTCTCGAGCCATGAGGGGCGTTGATCGCTCTGTTACCGGGGTTTGCCCTGTGGTGCCTGTCGGGCCTAATAATTCTACCGGAGTTTTCTCCGAGGGTCTCCGTAAGGGGCCTGTGTCCACCGGAGTACGCTCCGAGGCCCCTCCTGTGGGGGCTGTCTGTAGACCCAGTTCTACTGAGTCGTGGGGTACCGGAGCTTGCTCTGAGGCCGCTCTTTCGGCTTCCCTCAAAGACAAAACCGGGGTGCGCCCGAGGTCTTGGCTGGGCTTGAGGTTACCGAACGGATGTGCGAGGCCCGTGCCGATAAGGCTTCTACCGGGCCTAGGTCCGAGGTCCCTCATACAGAGACTAAGGATACCAACAATTCTGAGGGGCCGGGCAAGGCCCTGTCGGTGAAAGCGCACCGTTCCCGCTCTTGTGGTGACACCAGATCTGTTGAGGGGGCAAAGAAGAAAGTTTCTTCTTTTACTGGCAGTGCCGAGGCACTTCCTTCGAAGGCTCAGTTGGCGGTTGGTATGTCGCAGAAACATTCCAGGACTCATAGTACCGGCTCTGCCGAGGTTCCTTACGTTAAGGCTAAAATTAAGACCCCTGATCCATCGACGGGGACCCCTGCCTCACTTCCTCACGTGCCGCAGTTCCCCTCAGATGAGGACAAAATGGCGGCCGTTCCCGCCACGACCACAGCGGCCATTTTAGGTACTACCCCTACAATTACGCCATCGGCCCCTGGTGTAGGGTTCGGTCCTTCGGGTGAACCTAAGGTCCCTTGTGCGCATCCTTACCGGCCGGTTTATGATTGGAACGCCCGGATGCCTCTTCCGCACAATGTTTCGTTGCCCATGGGGGTGGCTCCCTTGATTTATGTGGATTCGTCGGTGGAGGGGCCGGTGTGGCACCCTTCTCCGTTACGTCCCTGGATTTGTCTACCTCATGAGAGGCCTCCTCAGGTTCTGAAACAATCTCCTGAGGACGCTTTTTTCGGTAAATTTCAAGTGCTTATGCACACCGACCCCCTGAGGGAATATTTCAAAGGGCTTTTCAAGGAGATATGTCCACCCGCACCTCCGGCTCCACTTGTTCCGCCGGTGGTTCCGCCGGTGCCTCTCTTGCTCGTGGTGCCTCCCCCTGCGCTTCCGCCTGTGCCACCATTGTCCACAGTGGACAAGGCAGTGCCTGACACGGCTCAGCAGGATCCTGACCTGTCAGATGACCCTCAAGGCGATCAGGACAACGAGGACCTTCCCCGCTCTATCAGAGCCTTTCATGACCGGGTACTGGACATGATGAGTTTCTTAGATGTTCCGGTGCCCGTGGCACCCGCTCTGCAGGAGGGCGTGCTTTCTGGGGCGTTCACCCTGTCTCCCTTGGAGCGTACCGGCCTGTTCCTGCAGAATGACGTTCTGGCCAAGGTCCGAAGAGTCTGGGAAAAGCCACACTCGGGACTTTTTGTCAATAAAAAGATTGACGCGAGGTACAGGCTGCATTCTTCAGAAGAGGTGGCACTGTCGTCTTGCCTGCCTCCCTCCTCCACAGTGGTGGCTGCGGCTACGTTGCAATCCGGCCTGCAGCATCCTCCTCCGCGACGGCTACTCAGGTCTTGGGAAAGGAGGACAAGCTCCTGGACTCCCTAGGGAGGAAAATCTTTGCCAATTCGGCCTTGCAGCTCAGGCAGGCCAATGCAGAATTGATTTTGGCGGGAGCTAACATGCGGATGTGGAGAGCTCTGTCGGAGTTTGAGGAGCACATTCCGGTCGAGAAGTTGGAGGATTTCAGAGGAGGCCTTTCCGATGCCAGGGTCTTGGCCCAGGATCTCCTGGAGGCTTCGGCTCATCACGTAGACACCTCGGCTCGGGGTCTGATGCTTGGGGTTGACACCTCACGGCAAGCGTGGCTGCATGCCACTAAGTTCTCAAAGGAGGTGCAAGACAAGGTTCTGACCTTCCATTTGATGGTAAGGAGCTTTTTCACCTTCTACTGATGTAGAGCTCACCAAAACCAAAGATAGCACTCAGATGGCTAAATCATTGTCTGTTCTGGTTAAAACTTCCTTCAAGTCTCAAAGGCCGTTGTCGCAAGGTCGACCTTCCTCTGGTTTTAGGGGCTTCCTCGACCGCAAATCTCGCAGAGTGGATACTCCTGCGGGGAATAACCACCGTAGACAACAGCGTACGCAGTTTTTCTCCCGCTCCTCAGCCTCCTCATCAGGTTCAGGTGGCACCGCCACCGATAAGCCTGCCAAATGAGGGTTTTCCGCGCTCGCACGAGACCCCGGTGGGAGGACGCATTGCGTCTCATTGGGAGGCGTGGCAGGCCATCACAGAAGACAGATGGGTCTTGTCAGTCGCTCGAGCGGGCTTCCGCTTACCTTTACCCCCTACCCCACCCCTCAACCCTCCTTTTCAGCTGTCGGGCTCACCCTCCCTCAAGGCCGAGGTTCAGAAACTTCTGCACCTCAGAGCTGTGGAACCCGTTCCCCTTGGGGAGCGAGGGGAGTGCTTCTACTCCCGGCTGTTTACAGTGCCCAAACCCAACCAGGCTGGGCTGCGCACCATCCTAGACTTTTCCCAGTTCAATCTTTTCCTACCCCAAGAGAAATTCAAGATGATCACGCCCGGCCAGATTTGCTCCTCTTTGCAGATGGGCGATTGGCTCAGCGTGGTGGATCTTCAGGATGCGTACATGCATATCCTGATTTGGAATCCACACAGTAGATACCTCCGCTTCTCTTTGGGAGAGGAGCACTTCCAGTTTCGGGTGCTTCCTTTTGGCCTCAGTTCGGCGCTGTGTGTCTTCACGAAGATGATGTCGGTGATTGCGGCCTATCTTCGTCTCCAGGGTATCCATGTGTATCCCTATTTGGACGACTGGCTCCTACGCAACCCTTGTCCTTTGGCAGCAGCGGAAAACCTCAAGTCTCTCCTTCAGCTCCTGTTCCATCTTGGGCTGTCGGTGAACCGGTGGAAATCCTCCATGACGGTCTCGCAGGACCTGACTTTCCTGGGTTTTCGTTGGAACACGATCGACTGCCGAGTGTATCTGACCGGGGACAGAATGGCGGATCTGTTGGCCACGTGTCAGATGTTTGCGCAGTCGGAGAGCATGTCGGCCTGGTGGTTCCAGAGGCTTCTGGGCCTCATGGCCTCGTGTGTACTGGCTCTTCCTCTTGCTCGTCTCAAAATGAGACGGACCCAGATGGCTCTTCGGAGTTCCTGGCGTCATGCTGTGGACCCGGATTCCAAGTGGATAATGATTCCGGATTTCATGAAAGTGGACCTGGACTGGTGGTCATCTCTCAGCAACCTGTCAGTGGGCGCGGGGTTCCAGGACCCAGCCCCCAATGTGACGATCACGACAGACTCCTCCCTTTTGGGGTGGGGTGCGACGTTAGATCTTCTTCAGGTCTCGGACCTCTGGTCACCTCAGGAAAAACTCCTGCACATAAATCATTTGGAGCTTCTGGCGATTTTTCTGGCGCTCAAGGCGTTCAGACCTCTCATTGTCAACAAGGTGGTCCGCATAAGAACGGACAATGTGGTATCAATGTATTACATAAACAAGCAAGGGGGAACAAAGTCTCCCCCTCTTGTGGACCTGTCCATCCAGATTTGGGAGTGGGCCGTGCTTCATGGGGTCTAGCTGCTTGCAGTGTACATTTCGGGCCAGCTGAATGTCACTGCGGATGCCCTCGGCCGGCGGACAGTGGTCAGCTATGAGTGGGAGTTGAAGGTGGAGATCCTTTCATAGATTTTCTCGCATTGGGGCACACCGGAGGTGGATCTCTTCGCCACGGCGGTAAACAAGAAGCTTCCTCAGTACGCCTCCAGAGGGGGTCTGGGGGCCTCCTCTCTGGGGGACGCACTCGAGATTCCATGGCACAACATGAGAGCTTACACCTTCCCGCCTCTTCCCCTGGTTCATCGAGCAATTTGGAAGTTGAAGAGCTCTGTCGACTGTTCTCTTCTACTGATAGCTCTGTGGTGGCCGGCCAGGTTTTGGTTCTCAGAACTTCAGCACCTGTCGGTGTGTCCGCCGATCAGATTACCAGTAACTCCCGATCTTCTTGACCAAGGGGAACAGCAGATGTGGCACCCCTCCCCACAATCGCTCAACTTGGCAGCATGGTGCCTGAGTTCACGTCTCCAGAGCATTTGGGTTTGTCTGCGGATAACATGCACATTATCCAGGCAGCCAGGAAACCCTCGACCAGATCCCAATACAAGAGTAAATGGCTCAAGTTCTGTCATTAGTGTTTGGAGAAAGAATTGGACCCGAGGGTGGCAACGATTGACACGGTGCTGTCCTTCGTATCCTCCCTAGCAGAGTCAGGGGTTCATGTTCTGTCTTGCAGGACTTATCTCTCGGCGATTTCCGCTTACCTCTCTACAGACCGGTGTTCTTATTCTTTAACTAACCCGTTGGTGAAGAGACATTTTGCTGGCTTGACACGCATCTACCCTCCGGTTCGTAGTCTGCACCCGCCTTGGGACCTAAATGTAGTCCTGACGGCGCTGTGCCATAATCCTTTTGAGCCAATGGCTACGGTTGACCTCAAGTACGTGTCCTGGAAAGTGTCCTTTCTGGTAGCCGTTACGTCAGCGAGGAGAGTGAGTGAGCTCCAGGCATTGTCGGTGGAGCATCCTTTCTTGGTCTTTCACAAGGACAAGGTAGTCCTTCGGACGAACGCAGCTTTCCTACCAAAGGTAGTGACCGAATTCCATCTGAATCAGTCGATTTCCCTTCCGGTCTTTTTTCCAAACCCTGCCTCGGAGGCGGAAAGGGTTCTACACTGCTTGGATGTCCGAAGAGCTCTTAAGTTCTACCTGCACAGGACTTCCGAGCTTCGGAGCTCTTCCCAACTATTTGTGACCTTCAGTAAGCCTCAGGGCAGGCCGGCGTCTAAGGCATCTATTTCCAGATGGATTACCGCCTGTATCACGGAATCTTTCACCGTCCAAAAGCTGAAACCTCCTAAAGGTATCCATGCACACCAGGTGCGAGGCAAGGCAGCCGCGGTTGCTTTTCAGAAGTATGTTCCCTGGGAGTCCATCGCTAAAGCGGCTACTTGGGCCTCCCCATCTGCTATCGGTAAGCATTACTGCCTCGATATGAGCGCTAGAGCTGACGCTCAGTTCGGCCAGGCTGTGCTGAAGAACCTGTTTCAGTAAGGGGCATTTCCATCCACCCATAGTTCCTGTAAGGAGTGCTTGGGAATCTCCCATAAGTATGGAGGAAAGGGGACGGGACGTAGGAGTATTACCAGGTTATTCACCGTAGTGACCACCTTACTCCTAGTCCATAGTCCCCTTTCCTCCATACGCCCGCCCGCCATCCCCTCTAATAAGGTTCCTCTGTTATTGCTAATGGGTCTTTGACCCTGCGATAGAAAAGGACTGATGGGCGATGCGCGGGGTGGAGCCAAGGTGGGCAGGGTTACGGCCGCGTGCCGGGCCCCGCACAGGAAAGAGAGGAGGGACACATTTTTGAAAAAAATGTGGATGCTTTTTACAAAGTGCTCCGGTCCCGTCCCACAGGACGGAGAGATGTCCCATAAGTATGGAGGAAAGGGAACTATGGACTAGGAGTAAGGTGGTCACTACGGTGAGTAACCTGGTAATTCACAGTCATCACACACCATCTCTGTGAGGACTTCAATAGCTTAATCATCACACAACATCTCTGTGAGGACTGTACCATGTCCTTCTTCACTCACCCCCTCTTTTGGGACTTAAACATTTGTGACATCACACCTATTGTCTGTGGTCACGAGAAAGCATCTTTTAAACCTTAATGACATCTTCATTGACATCACATAACATCCAGGTGGGAACTTTAACACCACAATGTCCACACAATATCTTTGTGGGGACTTCAATGGCATGATCATCACACAAAACCCCTACAAGGACAATAAAACTCAGCTCATCACACATAAAATCCGTTAAACATCCCAAACAACATATACTTTATGTGTGTACACTCAAAATCTCACAGTCATATCACACCTTTTCTCTGGGGACTTCGGTAGCACAATCGTCACACACCATCTCTGTGAGGACTTTACCATATCCCTCCTCTCTCAATCGCACTGAGACCTAAACATTTCGAATATCTTACACAATATATTTTGTTACTTACACATCTCTGTTGGTCCTTAATGCCATGCTTCACTCTCATCACACAACATGCATGTGGGGACTTTAAAACCACTATATTCACACTCCATCTCTGTGGGGACTTTAATGCCATGATTATCACACACCATCCCTGTGGGTACTTTTAGTGCCACCATCATCACATACCAGCACTATGAGGACTTTAAAACCACACTCATCAACACCATCCCTGAGGAGGCATTCATCTCACGGTCAAAATAGATCAGCAAAATACACCATCCTAAATCAGAGAGCAGATATTAACACCATTATATCATGCCATTCTTGTGGTAGGGTCTATTGTAAAGGTTACATTTGTCGCTGTGTACCCAGGAAGCCTACATCTCAATCACAGATTCTTCTCTGTATGACATAGTGGGAATCACAATCAAACATTCAAAACCCTGAAGCAAATGGAATGTGGCTACTGGTCAAATTAAGTGTATTTAAGTGAACATGCAAATGGGACTTGGACTGAAATGAAAAATATTAAAACGATACCTTATTGTCATTGTAATCACACACGATCTCTATGGGGACCTTATCATCATTGTAATCACACACCATCTCTGTGGGGACCTTATCATCATTGTAATCACCTACCATCTCTGTGGGGACTTTAGTGTTATCATAATCACTTGCCATAACTGTGAGGACCATATTTCGTATTTGTATTTTTTGTATTGTATTTAAATTTATATAGCGGCTAATGCCTAAGTGCTTAACAGCACCATAATTACACACTGTCTCTGTGGGGACTTAAGTATAGTCCTAATCACACACCATCTCTATGGGGACCTTATCATCATTGTAATCACATACCATCTCTGTGGGGACTTTAGTGTTATCATAATCACTTGCCATATCTGTGGGGACCATATTTTGTATTTGTATTTTTTGTATTATATTTAGATTTATATAGTGGATAATGCCCAAGCGCTTAACAGCACCGCCTTGAAACACTTGTGTATAGGCGTGTTATGAATGCCATATCGTGTAATGTCACCATAATTACACACTGGTCAAATTAAGTGTATTTAAGTGAACATGAAAATGGGACTTGGACCAAAATGAAAAATATAAAAACGAAAAATGTTAAAATATATTCACTGTAAATCGTCTTAGATTCCTTAAATTACTTATATTTGAAGATACAATTCTGTAATTAGTTTGTGTTGTTTTAAACAACCATATCTACATTTGAAAATGAATGCCCAAGCGCTAACAGCACCATAATTACACACTGACTGAACAGGGCAAGGCACAGTCCTAATCACACACACCATCTCTATGGGGATCTTACCATCACTGTAATCACACACCATCGCTGTGGGGACCTCAACATGATTGAAAGTACACACTGTCTCTGTGGGGAGCGTTTCATGATTATCGCACACAATCTCTGTGGAAAATGTAACTTTTCCATAATCAAACATGACCCCTGTAGGAAAGTTAACTCCACTATTATTATACACATTCCAAAAGAAGAAAGCAACATCATTTCCATTACACCATTTCTAAAGAGGAGATATGAGTTAGCAGGGAGGTGATGCCTGCGAAAGAATGAAAGCTGAATTTGAATTAATTATTCCTTTTTGGCCACAGTGTGCCAGCCTGGGTCTATCGAGTCATCTCCTGTGTCGTAGTTATCTTTTCTGGAACATTTTAAGTCTTTATAATAGTGTTTAATGCCAGAAACTAAGTGCCTTTTGAAGGTTCAATGCAAATTAAACATCTTGTGGGAAATGCCAAACCATCAAAATACACCTGTTGTGATAGCTATAATGCAGGCAGGTACTCACATGTATGAATACAATTGTATAATGTATATTGAGTACTATAAAGTAAGCATTTTTCCATTTGCTTATGGGGCAATCCATCCCAAATAAAAATAATAAAGTAAGTCCCCACAAGGATGGTAACATGCGTCCAAGTCCCTGCAAAGATGGTACCAGACACGCGAGTAAAAATAAGCATTTTTGCAAATATGAAGTTGGATCCTGGATTATGATTTTTTTCTGAACGTAGTTCTGCTAATAGCCCATTTCTAAAACATTGGGAAGTGTTAGTCCCCACAAGGCTGGTATGTGTGTGTGTGTGTGTGTGTGTGTGGTGAATTGCAGCCTCGAGCACGAGTTCGGTCCAGGTTGATTAAACTACTCTGAGTATTAGACATAGTGGAGAATGATCTGATAATGACCTTTCCTGGAATTCAGTATTGAGTATTTTGGCTCCCTGGGAGATGCTGACCATGAACATATCAATACAGGAAAATGAGTGGTGTAGTTTTGACCAGTATGAGTAACCGGACTCATTGAGATGTTGCCCCCCCAAATTTCCCATAATTGGAAGTATTTCGATGTTTGTGCAAGAGTCTTAGATACTAAACACAGAGGCCGACCAGAGTTCTATGATTACCTCTTTTGTACTTAACTTTATATAGAAGACTCCATATCAAACCAACATTGGCAATGCCAACAGTTTTGGCTTTTGCGTAGGTATGGGAAAGGTATTTTCCAGGCACTGCCAAAATGGTGCTAACTGGCCATTAATGGTAGGAGCTTGTAAATGGTGCACACACTTGGCCATATGCTAGCAATGCCTGGCAAATGCCTATCCAATACATACACACAAGCCTGTTGGCTTTGCTAATGCTTGTCTTTAACAGGACTTCAGTGAAGGACAGGCATACTGCTAATGAATCAAGTGGCTAAAGGCAGACCTTGTTAAGACATTGTTATTACACCAGTAGCGTGATTACAGCAGCAATTAAACCATTAGCTCTCAGAAGACTGCTTTGAAAAAAAAACTGGCAGGCAGTTAGAGTGCAAAGTTTGATTTAAGGCCCAATAATGTTAGTTCAAAAAGAGATCCGTGGAGGATGTGTTTTTGGCTGGGAGGGGCAGGGAGTGTGTGGGAATGGCCACAGGGATTACCCAAACAAACAATACCTACAAGCATTGTATCCGTCTTCACATGCCATCTCTCCCTAGCTGTACTCCAATGCATTCGTTTTGGCTTATAGGTGGCTTATCGGTGTCGATTTTCCAAGAATTCCTACCTTGTCTGTTATTATTAGAAAACTCTAAAGAAGCACTTAGATTCTCAAAGTCAGTCATGCCCTAGTTCAGTGAAGAATTATTTCATATGCAATTGCTATTTAGCAAACATGTCTCAATCAAATTCTTAACGTGATGGGAGACTTAGCACAGAATGGAAGGAGCAGAACCTCCTCGATTGTAAAAAAGAAACAAAATAAGCACAACAAAAGAATGTGCTTTACTATCATTCTTTAGTATGGTTATACACTGTCTATAATGGCCTCCAATTCTGTGTTTACCCCTTAACTTGAGTGTTCTGGGACCAGCGTTGTTCCCATCTTTTTGCAATAGTGTCTAGGATGTGGATGTGTTTTCTCTTTTTTACCCAGAAAAGTTTTTTTCTAAATCTTTAAACTTCAAACACATTTTTTACCTTTGGATTCACAACATTCTGGTTACCTCTGAGTGCATCGTGTGTCTGAGCCATTATCCCATCACAAACTCTCTGGCTGTCTTCACCTATTGTTTCAGTGAATGTTATTATGTCTGAACTATGAGAAACAATTAGAAGCTCATTGAAAACAGGGGTGATTGCTGCGTGAAGGGAACTATCATAAGATGCATCACTGTTCAGAAACGGCTGACTGCAACATATTCAGTTTCCCATGCTCCCGGTGTATCAATCTACCACTGGGCAATTGAGGGCACACAGAGCTGGGCAATGTAGCGGAAACAGATTTGGCTTATGTGCATAACTTTGCTGGCCAGGGTTTTCCATCTGCTTTGTAGCACATGGAAACCAGTCTATGGAAGTTACCATGTTTTATGACCGAGATCCTATTATTATTATTTCATTTTTATAACGCGCCAAAAGCCCTTGGGCCTCAGAACGTACAATAAAGAGACAAAAACAGGTCTAATGAACACAAAAAGAGGGAGAGTATAGAGGAGAAGACGTGCCTATGAAAAGATTCTAGTCCGGTTTAAGGTTTAAAAGATGGGATTTAGTAAATTTCTTTGATTCTTCCAGAGTGTTTGCAGATCTCAAGTCTAGAGGCAACCTATTCCAGGCTGAAGGAGCCTGGATATCAAATATGGTGCCACTGAATCTGACAACTTTGAGCCTGGGTTGTGCCAACTTATGTGAGTCTAAGGACCATAGGTTGTAAGTAGACTGAAAGACTGTAAGGCGATCTGCAAGGTATTGGAGTGCCTTGTTTTTCCGACACTTATATGTCAGGGATGAATATTTGTGGGTGATTCTGCGTTTTACGGGAAGCCAATGGAGCTCCTTCCTGGCATAACCCATAGACCGCTCTAACAGCCCCATCCTGAGTAACTTGAAGAGGCTTGATGTTGTCTTTCAAGGTGCCTAGCTGCAGACTGTTGGAATAATCTAGGTGAGAGTTTTCCAGAGCCGTGGTGAGCAGAGATCTACTGCAAAAAGACAGGTAAGGGGCAAATGTGGTTTAGGAGCTTTGTAACCTGTGGTCCCATTGTGAGTTTGGCATCAAGGATGACCCCAAGCGTCTTGACACTCTTAGCCACTGTCATTTTACTACGCGAGATGGTAAAACCTTCATAGTCACTATGGAATTTCTTTTAGGTTTTTGCCCTGAGGCGATGATGAGCAGCTCTGTTTTATCAGTGTTAAGAGCAAGGGAGTTGGTAATCATTCATGCTTGGATTGACTCATGAAGTGAGCATAGATGTCAGACAACTTAAGGATAATCGGAGTGTCATCAGCATAATTGGTAAACTGAACACCAAGATCATCCAAGAGAGAGAGAGGAGGGGCATAACATAGATGTTGAAAAGTGTTGGAGAAATACAGGACCCCTGATGGACCCCACAGGTAATGGCAGCTAATAGGGAGCGGGCGACCTCAGCAGCCACTCTGGCATTCCGAGCACCCAGGAAGGTATGGTTAAGCTGGTACAGGGAGCATGCTCCTCTAACCTGGTCATCAGCAGCTAGTGGTTGACCAGGTCGAAGACCGCTAATAGATCAAGTAACATAAGTAGAAAAGGCTGACATTTGTCCACAATACTGGCTAGATTGGATTTGAGGTCCAGCATTGTGGTCTCAGTGCCATGATTGGCTCTGAAACCTGACTGCCGAAAACAGAGGATGTCATTACTTTTGATAAATTCTTGAAATTTAATATATGCTACATGGTCCATGATCTTCAGCAGAAAGGGAGCATTTGTAATAGGGATATACTGTTTGGCTATTGAGGGATCAAGATTGTTTTTCTTCAGAAGAGGAGTAATCCAGACTTTTTTTAGTAGAAGAAGAACATTACCTTCTATGAAGGAAAGGTTGACCATCGTAGTGACCGAAAGTGCCAATAAACCCATACACTCCTTAAAGATGCTAGAGGAGCAGCTGTCTTTGAGGCAAGAGGTTAGTTTAATTCCAGCTACGAATCTTACAAATGTGTGCCTCAGTACAATGTTTAAATTCAAATTATGCAGGTGATGTTTTTTCTTGGTTGACTCAGGGACTGGGTAGTCGATGAAGGTGGTTCCTGCTATTCAGAAGCATCCTTCTTGGGGTTTAAATAGCTTGTTGGTGGCTAATAATTTTAGAGGAAAGTTCACCATGGATCATTTGTCACCTACAAAGTATTATTTGCTCTTTTTGGGGTACAGGGTCGAGGGACGCTTCACGTGGGACTGTCCTGCTGACCATTGTAAATTGCAAGCATTTAACACCTGACCTTATCTAGGAAATTAACTCTGAATTGCATGCAACCATGTTTGTAGTCAATAACTATTTTAAATTAGAATTGCAAAAAAAAATGAGGGAATCCCAATGTACCAGAAAACATATGGTAAGAATCAATACAGCAAACCTGTTTTGCATCAGATGTTGTTGAATATATGGTGGAGACTTGCTGAAATGCCATCAAATAGGGATTGGCCAGCACTGTGAAAGAGATTATGGGCTTAATTCACAGAAGGCAAACCCCAACTGGAAAAAGCTCTGTGAATAAGGGCCTAGCAGAGAAATTCACAGAAGTGTTTATAATGGCGCAATCCCATAGGAAAACGTTCTGTGAATCAGGCCCTAAGTGTATGAGCACTGGTGGTGATGGTAATTCTAGGATCCTCACTGTTGTCAAATGTATACAAAATAGCAAATTGGATTCACAAATGTAGAAATGCAACGGAAATCATGGAGATATATTTCCAAAATCTAGTTTTTGTGGCTTTAATTGAGAGAAATCTACAGCTCTTCAGCACTATAAAAACATTTTTAACACAAATCTCATGAGCCTGTTTTTTTCAACTTTTTCATATTCTGTTACCAGATGTGCATTTCAAAATATTTCTGAGTCCAGCGAACTAGCCCTTCAATTTTCCAAGTCTGAGCATTTTCTCCATGTGGAACAGAAGGGTATCTTTCCGACAGCTGTACATTTTTAAGTCCAAGTCCCTTATTTGTGCTCTATTCTTGTTCTGCTTCACCCACCTCATAGCAATGAAGAAGAATATATGGCTATTGTTTTCAGGACCCCACTCTATTGCCGCCGCATATCATTAGTCAGAACCATTTGAGCTGAATCCGCGAACCAAAGATGTTGAGTACATATAACGTTTCAAAGATGATAACTTGAGCAGAAATTCCAGGGCTAGGTCTTGTTGGTAAGTTCACACCGAAAACACGCATCAATGGGTGTTTAAAACCTAGGGTACATTCACAATGCAATGATAGCTGGCAGTGTTCACTGTACACATGTAGTTCTGTTCTAAGCTGACCCGGCAGAATGATTCAGCATGCACTGATATCGTAAATCCCGGTCCTTTCCATCAATGAGCAGAAGCGGTGTCCTCGTGAAGTAATCTATCATTTCGGAAACGGAGGGAAAGTGCTACATTGAAGAAAAAGAATACAAGAAAGCGTTTCAATCCAACACATATATTAAAAGATATATGCATGTAAAACATTTTTAAGTCTGAACATTGTAATATTGTAACGCACATTTCTACAAATGATTATTCAGTATCGGGTAATAATGTCGCCATACATAATGTCGCCAGGAAAAGCCATTGGCGACATTATATATGGTGACATTATGTATGGGGACGGGTTGTGGGGATGTCCCCTGCTCCCCTTGTAATAATATCTCCGCAAAAAACGGCGACTTTTTTGTCAGGAAACATTTTTGCGGGGACATTAATACATAGAACCGATTATTCTCGAGCTCTCCTTGCACCCACACACATCCTTCACTGAACCTATGCATGTGGTTCATTCCCAAATATGTAAATGCATTGATTGCCTGCCAAAAGTTTCTTCCTCACCTTGTTCATCACTCCATCATGCTACCGCCCTCATATTGTGAGGCAAGTCTGCATCT
Organism: Ambystoma mexicanum; assembly: GCF_040938575.1. Lineage (NCBI taxonomy): Eukaryota > Metazoa > Chordata > Amphibia > Caudata > Ambystomatidae > Ambystoma > Ambystoma mexicanum. The sequence goes on from NC_090926.1 coordinate 550,927,021, forward strand.
GCCAAAAGGCCACTAGCTAGCCTTCCTAGGAAAAATGACTAGAGGGAACCCTTCCATAACTTTCCATTAGGATTTCTGCACTTTGACAAGCAGTGTACAATCAGGAAAGGTGGAAGTGTGAACCCTGGGAGTGCATAAAGGGAAGTAAGGCCTATTATGGCTAAGCAAAAGGATACAAATTACAGTAGGGAGCTAATTTTCTTGCTGGAGCTTATTTTGCACATTAACTAAAGGACATGCATAGAACTTCTTACACATCGGGGCGGTCATTTCCCAAGTGAAGTAGATTGCAAAATACATGTGTTTACTGCCTTTTTTTGATCTGCCTCATGTGACGAATCAACTTCGGCGCACCAGTGGTCCAGGGATGAATATCGGTTTCTAAACCATCAATCAGCCTCACACCTTTAGTACACCAGAAGGTATCCAAACTGATTGGAACACAAGTAAATTATAAACCTCCTTGTCCAATTTCTGGTAACGTGGACGGAAAGACAGGCTTATCCCTGCAAGGTTGTGGATCGTTGGCTAGTTGAAACCCAGCAAAAATACAATTATTACCCAATGATAAAAGGGACTGTCCAGTCAAGGTTGTATTAAAATATCTACTTTATTGTCATTATGACAGTTCTAGCGCACTACAAAATACAACCCACACTGTAAAGGAACACAGAGGACAGACAGTTTCACGAAGGAAAGGGATGCACTCGGGCTACTGACAAGAGGGTAGTCGGTAAAGCAATCTCTCTTAACTATTCAAGGTTATTTGTTTTCAGCACCAAGGGAGCAAGGGGTCATAAATGTCACTAGCAGCCTTCGAAGAAGGACCGGGGGGACAGAACCCCAATGTACCTGGTGCTTGAGATGATCTTGATGCTCGACAGCATTGAGGCGGTTCCAGAACGCTTTGCAGCTCCTATGACAGAGTTCAATAAGGGAGACAGCTCCGGGTATCAGGCAGCAGGCAGTTCGGCAAGCGAGGCTGGACGGACGGCTGTAGGCTGGTTTACACAGCGGCTCAGGATCAGGAATGGTTGTCTCTGTTTTGGTTGGCGGATCTGGAACACTAGTTCAGGCATCTCGGACGGCTCAAGTGACTGCAGAATGACAACAGTCAGTGGCGCAGCCGTTCAGGGTTCGAGGGCTCGACTGCCTCGAAAATGTCCTTAAAAGATGGACGCCGGTTGATGCTTGTGTGGCACTCCTCCTAGCTTCGTGGCGTCCTTTCAAGGTGGACGGCCCAAAGCTGAGGAGAGTGTTTACAGGCTACGGCCTTGTCCTTTGTTCAGAGACTCTCTGGCACCTCCTACCTAAGAGGTTTGCTGGCAGAACCTAGCAGGGCACGCTGTGTGCTGGCTGGGTACC